>NW_027518695.1:27805000-29005000 GCF_043159265.1 Tasmannia lanceolata | reverse complement strand
GGGATTAGGCAACTAACGGACCAAGTTGGTCTTCAACTAGTAGAGGGTACAAGTTGGTGTACAACTTAGAGAAGGACTCTATAAATGAGGCAAGGCATGCCTCCTATGGATACTCTATCTATCAAAATCAAGGTAACCTCCCTGAGGGTAGGCTCTAAACAACAAGGCTTGTCCCCAAGGGAGAAACACCTTAATGAGACTAAGCAAGTCTCCTAAAAGAGGACTCATGGAACTTGGAAGGTCTAGACATGATTTGGAAGTGATCCTAGAAGTTTAGAGGTCTAGGTTGACATGTAGCACGGGTTCCACTCATTTAGCATAAAAAAAAAACATTGAAAGAACTCTACACAACATGCAATTTTCGCAAATAAGGCTCTAAAATATAAAGTAAATCATGAAAATTGATCAATATATGATTTGTGACTTGCTAGCATGCTTATCATATTCCAATACAAGCATTAGAATCAATATAGGCTCAAAACAATTAAAAAAAAAATAAAGATGAAATTTCCACCCAACATGTAATTTTCACCAAAGAGGGTAAAACAATGCCAAACAATTCATGAAAATGATTCAATATATGATTTAAAACTTGCTACCAAGCTCAAAACATCCAAAACAATCATTAAAATTGAATAGAGCTCAAGTTATCGGTGATTTTCAAGAAATGGCACAGTTATGACATATAATGTGAAAAATACGGCTTTGCACTGACTTTTGGACCCCTCAAACATCAAAACCATCAAAACTCTACTAATCAAAATTGTAGATCTTAGCATAAGAAACATTCTCTCAGTTGACCACTTCGTTTGGATTTAGCCAGAAGTGGCCGGAAAATGACCTCTTCCGATCCATTACCATTAAAAGACATTAGTGTTTTAACTGAAAATTCGGGCTCCGTTTTGACGCTCAAAATATCGTTTCTGGAAAAATTCGCTCAAAGACAAATTATTAAAAAATCTTGTGAAGAACATTTTTCCTTCTGCGGCTTCCGACGAAACATACCTGAAATAGCCTAAATAGCCTAAAAATTGCCAACAAGCTGCTGTTGCAGAAATGACAGGTTTTTCAGAAAAATTGAAGCTTGTAAGTAGTTTTTGACATATTAAAAAACTTTTATGAAAAACTTTGCTCAATAAGACAGTTTTAGGAAATATTATAATGAACAATTTTCTAGTTAACAGCTTCGAACAATTCTGGCCAGAAGCAACCCAAAAGTTACTCGACAGGATAATTTCTAAAAACCTTGAACAAAAACAGCGTTATGGACTGAAAACTTTAAACAGGCATAACTCTCTCGTCTTTTGGCCAAATTTGGGCGGCCATATGTCGAACTGACCGGCTCGACGAGATCTACAAGATTGAGATGTTTATTTTTGGTGATTTGGGCTTTAAAAATCCGAAAATAAAAAAAACAAAGGGCTGGGCAGCATGCAATCAATTTGACCTCGAGCCCTTGCAGGCATTTTAAACCATTACACTACTCACAATTAACTGGTAACAATCAGGTATCTGATAGTATATTATGCAAGCAACGATAATCTATAATCCATTTTATTCAGGAACTTGAAGTATATGGAGGCTAACCAAAAACATACACATCAAAACAGCACATATAGTAGATCATTATTATGTAATCTTTCAAAGTAATTGAAAATCCCTTGAGAGGAAGATTCCCAACATGGGTACTACTTTAATTCCACATCAGGACAAAGCTTGTCCTTTTCAACCTATTCACTTTGTTGCGAAATTTTAGACAGATCATTGAGCATTCGTTCTTCCAACAGTTGATAAAATAAATCCAATTTGAACCCAAGTCCTCAGAATTCAGACAAGCAGTAAAAGATGCGGGGATTTGATGAATTTGTATGTCAAGTATAAGATTTAGCTAATGAATAAACTGTACATATCATCTACACTTAATAACACAAACAAGAACATGTGATTGCATTTATGACTCCTAAAACTTGACACAAATGAGGAGAACAACTTTCTTCTCTAATGATATTTCATACCCATAAAGGAAAGACGCACTAAAAAGAAGATTACCGGTCCAAAAGTACCTAATTCAGCAACGACCACGACCAAAAAGCTAATCGCAAACCCGAACAGGCAAAACAGAAGAAGCGAAGCAGAGAGAAAGTAAAAGTGAAAAGTGAAGAGTGAATGGGTAAGTTACCGCTTCTTATAGCATTCGAGACTTGAGGCGGTTCACCTTCGTGAACCAAGGGCCGCCACGTGTCTCTCATTAATGAAGCAGAGCACACAACGTGAGGCGACACATATGTATACGTACAATTATACGTATAATACATACACGTATAGTGTATGTATGTATTTTGTGTGTGTATGCGTACAACATGAGTATGAAAAAGTGTCTAGTCTTTGATATGGCGTCCAAGGCCGGCCAGAATATGGCGCGTGCATAAAACGACAAAAATCTAGTCGTCTCAAGCCGGCCAGGAGGCGCGCGCATAAAACGACAAAAATCTGGTCGTCTCAAGCCGGCCAGGATATGGCGCGTTGTGCAAAACGACAAAAATCTGGTTGTCTCAAGCCGGCCTGGATATGGCGCGTGCGTAAAACGACAAAAACCTGGTCGTCTCAAGCCGGCTATGATATGGCGCGTGCATAAAACGATAAAAATCTGGTCGTCCCAAGCCGGCCAGGATATGGTGCGTGCATAAAACGACAAAAATCTGGTCGTCCCAAGCCGGCCAGAATATTCCACTTGTTTCTGGTCGTCCCAGGCTATGCAGAGGGCTTGGCCTGCTAGAATATTCCACTTATTTCTGGTCGTCCCAGGCCGTGCAGAGGGCTTGGCCAGCCAGAATATGCCACTTGTTTCTGGTCGTCCCAGGCCGTGCAGAGGGCTTGGCCGGCCAGAATATTTTACTCCTTATTTCTAGTCGTCCCAGGCCGTGCAGAGGGCTTGGCCAGCCAGAATATTCCACTTGTTTTTGGTCGTTCTAGGCCGTGTAGAGGGCTTGGCCGGCCAGAAAGTTCCACTTATTTCTGGTCGTCCCAGGCAGTGCAGAGGGCTTGGCCGGCCAGAATATTCCACTTGTTTCTGGTCGTCCCAGGCCGTGCAGAGGGCTTGGCCGGCCAGAAAATTTCACTTCATATTTCTGGTCGTCCCAGGTCATGCAGAGGGCTTGGCCGGCCAGGATATTCTACTTGTTTCTGGTCATCCCAGGCCGTGCAGAGGGCTTGGCCGGCCAGGCTTCCACTTCGTATTTCTGGTCATCCCGAACCTCGGCTCATTCAACCGCTCAGGAATGCAACCTCTCATGCTTCCCCAAGTCACTACAATGACTTGAAGAACCAGGGGCAAATGATGGGGTATGAAAAGCCATGTCCAATTAACTGCCGACATGTGGCCCCCTGAAGGGCCCACCCTGAGGTTGACACCAGCCCCAGGGGTAGCCTTGTAATCTGCCAAGAGCAGGTAAAAATCAAGTCCACACATGCCCCGACACCTGTCCCGGGGTAGGTAATTCAACCACCCCAGAGCTCTCACTATAAATAGCCTACACCCATGCCAAGGTAGGGGATCGAATCCCTAAGCTACAATCCCAAGTTTTGGCTCTACTCTTCTGCCCATATTGACTTGAGTGTCGAAGGGCCCGTCCAGAGCAACAACTCCAGGTTGGTCTTCTGACCTCGTGCGTTCTTGTGCAGGACATAATACTCTTAAGTCAACACCTTGGGCCCACCAGATCAGCTCTTTCCTCACTGCCGTATCTGTTACCAATTTTGGGCCTAACACACCCAAGTTGCAATTAGTCTTATTTCCCGAAAAATAGCGATAGGTTCCATGTATGCTAAAAAATAGGGGTACACAAAAAATAGGAAAGTCTTTTAATAAACAAATTGCATTAGCAAACGGGTTGTGCCAGGCCGGGTTTCACCCAACCCGTACGGGTCCGGGTGGTATGGGCTGGGTCATAAATGACCCGTAATTTTACGGGTTAAAATTTGGTGAACCCGTACCCCACCCGTACGGGCCAGGTGGACCCGTGGGTCACCCATATTTTTTTTAAAATTCCCACACTATAATATATAGGATAATCCAACCCATCCTTGTGATGGACCATAACTTAAATAGGTTGTGCCCAAAAAATCATTTCCATAGGATGATCCTAGCCCACTGATCTATGGAGGAATTGCATCTTTTTATTTATGGAAACCTCTATATATCGGAGGGCTAGGATCATCCTCTGGAAATGATTTTAGGGGCACAACCTTTTTACGTTGCGTTCCATCACATGGACGGTTTAGATCATCCTATGATGTGGTCCGCACCGTACTTTATGAAAAATACGGGACTATAAGGGCTTACACCATTCAAAATCTCGACCATTTGGGTTTCTATGGGCACCCGCGGGTTCACCAAGCCAGGCCCAGTTTTGACGGGACCCATTCGGGCAAGGGTCAAATTTCAACAGGTCACTAATTTAGTGATCCGGACCCGTAAATTACAGGCAGGTGTTGTGGACCCGTGGGCCCGGGTCACTTTTTGCCAGGTCTATTATTGAGCAGTTAGGAAAGAGGGAGTAGACCCGCGGGTCTGGGTCACTTTTTGGTCGGTCTATTACTGAGCAGTTAGGAAAGAGGGCCGTTTGAAAGCCATTACCTGGGAAACAATCTCCCTCTCTCTCTCTCTGTCGCTCGCTCTCTCGTTTGGGCCCCTGGTGTGAATTATAGTGAGATGGCCTACTTACTTTAACGCTTTTTCACTTAAATGGGGCAAATTATCCTACAAGGGGTGTGAATTTATCATCGACGTCTGCTAATCAATGGCTAATAACGATCGGCTAAAAAGGAAAGGACTCTCTATGTATGGTTTAAGGGCACTTTTGGGACAAAAGACAAGGTTTTGATTGTGTTGTGCGCGGCATGGTTTTAAATTTCGACCAAATTTCGGATTTTGGTCAAGACCGACACCGAAACGTACCGAAACCAAAACCGCCGAAACTTACCAAATTTCGAAAATTCCGGCAATTTCAACGTAATTTGGAAAAAAATATTAATTTTTTATTCATTTACCGAATTTCAGCCGAACCAAAATTTCTGCTCAAAAAAACGACATTTCATGCGCCTTTACCGAATTTCGTGATTTCGACAAAACTTTCGGTTTTGGTTACCTCCGAAACCGAAATTTAAAACCCTGGTGCGAGGGCACTTTTGGGAAAGAAATACATTTCGAGACAGAAAACGTGCTTTGGTTTAAGTGCACTATTGGGACATTTTTTTTCAGGGAGTGATAATTCGCCCCCCATATATCCTAAATCGACCCTCTATGTGGCTTTCTCTCTCTAACCCTGACGAGAGAAAGACACACAGGGGGTCGATTTAAGATATTTGGGGCGATTTATCACTGCCCTTTTTTAGGGTGATGATTTTTCATCCTCCTGTAGGAATATGCACCCCCTCCCTCTCTCACGTAATTTGACGTCAAAAAGCGTTAAAGTCTGCCATAATTCACGTGAGAAGGTGGCACATAATCCATAATCCAGAGGGGCGGGGGGGGGGGGGGGGGGAGTGGGGGTTGCGAAAAAATCATCTCCTTTTTTTTTCCTTTAAAAAAAAAGAGATGAGTCACTGAAATAAGTTCAATAGAAAAAAGGCGTGGTTGGGTCTAAGGAAAATAAAACTATGGAAAATAATTTTTATTATTGTGGACCCCGATCCGAGAGAGGCGGGGGACGAGCCCCCACACGAACAGTCTCAGGATCATCCACATGAATGGAGAGCTCTACCCAGGAAATCTCAAAAGAAGTGCCCCTCACAGCATGAGTGGCGATACAAAGGGAGATACCTCTCGATTCGGGGACTAGCCCGGATTCGAGGCGTACCTTAAACAAAGAAGAGTCGTCATCCAAGGAAGTGGGCCCTGGATCCCATACTATGCTCTGTTGCAACGGATAACCAGAGATATAAAAGAAGGTTCGTGCCTGGTCACGAATTTGGAAGGTCCGAAGAGCACCTCGTCCGCCCAAGTGCAAGCACCTGGCTCTTATGCCATTTATTATTGATTTTGAAGAGTTTTGGGCAAAAGTCATGTGAAATGGGAACATATATCTCCGAGAAGACGTCTATCTAATCATGCATGTCTTGGAGATGATTAATAAGCACAGATAAAAGAAAATGAAATAAGTGCTGCCTAAGAATAGCTAGGTTATGAGTGTCATACCTAATTGGTATCTAAATTCTGGTGTGCAAACATATGCATGCTACAGCTAAAGGTATAGGATCTGTACATGAAAATAAGAAAACACAGCAAAACATACAACACAAATCAACTCTATACATGAATGGACAAGATGAATCCTAAAACTCTAATGCAAGACTTGACTCAGACCAAGATGGCCGTCCATCCCAGCTGTACTACGTATCCCGGCCTCTGGAAGAATCGGAGTCAACGTAGTTTGATGACCTATTCTAAACTACAATGCCTAACCATCTAGAACCGCTATCCTAGACTCGATCCACTAGACTCGACTGATTTTTAAAGCCTTTTTACACGATTGCTTAAGTTCAGGTGAATTGTAATTTTTAGGACTCTCTATATGCCCTAACTAATGCAAGTTGATTAGCCTTAAGCTAATGCAGGTGGGCCCTATATCCTATGTGTAACTAGGCTGTGCATCCTAAAGAAAACCATGGGCTGACTATATGCTTCTTAGTCTAGCCATCGGTTCGACTAAATGTCTAATCGATCAACTTGAGGCCTCCTAACTCTAGGGACACTCACACGACAAGACACACCATATCAATACAAATCAGGACATCCTCCTAACTCTAAACACCATAAACTGCTAGGACAGACTCCTAACTCTAGAAGAAGATATTTTCGAAAAGGTTTTGAAGAATTTTATATTTTTTTGAAGGTTTAAAATGTTTATTTTTAAAGGTTTGGCTGGACTTGGGATGTGGATCCCAAGCTGCACTACGTACCCTGTGAAAAAGGGATCAAGCCAATGTAGTTCGGAAAAGATTCTCCTAACTACTCTGAATGACTCTTGATTTTTGAGATTTTTGGTTTTTCAGATGTGTTTGAAATATTTTTGTTGTTTTGACACAAGAGGATAAAATCCTATCATCATAAGGGTAGGACATACTCTTGATATCCTGCAAAGGTGGGACAACATCCTATGCTTTGCGGGGGAATTGGACAGAATCACGACTCTGCAAGGGTTGGACAGCATACTATACCTTGCAGGAGTGGATAAAGATCACATGATTTGATGAGAGGTTGGACAAAATCCTAACCCCTATGATGATAGGACTGACTCCTGAAACTGAAAGACTGATTCCTAACACTTAAAGACAGACTCATATGCTAATGACTCTGATAAGGGCTCTAATAAGACATGACATGTCTCCTAAGACAAAAAGATAACTAGGGCTGTAAGCCTAAGGGTCTACTCTCCTATCTTGTTTTGATGATTCTAAACATAATTGATTGTGTTATTGAATACTAATCAATTTGCCTTGAAGTGTTGTGTTTAAGATAGGATTGATCATTGAAGAAACCAACACACTACATGGTCATACTTGAAGACGTACCAACACAAGAGTCAAATGAGCTAAGTGGAGCTCACATCATCTCTCAAGCAAGCATACACAAGATGGAAGATCAATTGAAGACCAAGATTGAAGAGAAGTTGAAGGTTACATATGTATCATTGTACATCCTTTCTCTTTAGATTTATTAGTTCAAGGCAAGATTTTCAAAAGAGTTTTCAAAAACACTTAAGAACTAAAATGGTTTAGTGAATGGTTATGTGGTGGACCAACATGTTGGGACCCTCATAAACATTCCAAATTTATCATAGGAATTGAGTTCCAAAAGCCCAAAAATCAAACAAGCAATAAAAATAAGAGTTTGCTGATTTTTAGGCTTCTCAGAACTCCGAGATTTTTCTCGGAGCTCCGAGCTCGGAACTCCGAGCAATGGTCCAGTAGCTTCTCGCCATTTTCTCGGAACTCCGAGAAATGGTCCAGTAGAATTTTTTCTTCTTATGGCCGTTCTCTCGGAGCTCCGAGAACCTCGCGATAGCTGAGAAAAGAGCCGTTGGGATTTGAATTAATCTGTGATTTTTGATAACAACACCCAAAACGGTCAAATTTTTACAAGAGGATTATTTCCTCTCTCTTGAACATTTGAAAAACTTCCTTAAGCCTTCAAACACACTTGCAACCCATTTGAGCTTAAGAATTTGTTTTTCCCAAACTTGCCTTGCAACTTGCAAATCTTTTGAGTTTGGATTTAGAGCTTTCACTTGCAACCACTATTCAAGAGCAATCAAGGGACTACAAAGTGTATCAAGCTTTCAAGAGAAGCCAAGCTATTCAACTTCTATTTCTTGTAAAGGTAGCTAGGGCATCCTACCTTAATACCCTAGGGAGCATCGCTTAGAACTCGGCGAAGAGGGAGAGTCGGTGTAAAGGTGTAAGGGCTCCTTATTTAATATCCCTTGGAAGTGTAATCGCCTCGGAGCCGGGCATCGTGGAGGTCTCACAATAGTGGAAAACCTTAAGGACGATCTTAAGAAGAGTGGAGTAGGGCTTTGCCCGAACCACTATATATCGGTGTGTTTTTTCTTGTTCTTGCACTTTCATTTCTTTTTGGTTTGGCATTTCATTTTGTTTAAACTTATTTGCACTAACCAAAAAATCTAATCAAGAGAAGATAAATCAAATTAAGTTCAATTCTTAAATTTTCAAAAGGCATAATTTAGTGTTAAAATCAATTCACCCCCCTCTTGTATATTTCAATTGGTATCAGAGCCTCGTCTCTAATTTTTTTTTTAAACCCTAAAGATTCTAAAAATGGCAAACTACCCTCAACACCATGAAGGTTACTCAAACACTAGGCCACCCTATTTTGATTGAACAAATTATGGATTTTGGAAAACCAAAATGAAAATCTTTTTAACCCAAGATTACCAAATGTGGAGAGCCATTAATAATGAATATATATTACCCACTAGAAATCTAAACGATTGAACCGAAGCCGAACAACAAGCCTCAAACTACAATGCCAAAGCCATGAATTCCCTAATTTGTGCTTTATCACCCGGAGAATTCAATAGAGTGTCAAATTTGAATTCGGCTAAAGAAATTTGGGACACCTTAGAAGTCACCCATGAGGGAACCAACCAAGTTAAAGAATCTAAAATGAATCATCTTTTTAGGCAATATGAACTCTTTCAAATGACACCCGATGAAATTATTGCCGACATGTACACTAGATTCACTAACCTTGTAAATGGACTAAGGGGACTTGGAAAGCAATTTTCAATTAGAGATTTAGTGAACAAAATCCTTAGATCCCTACCTTTATCATGGGAATCCAAAACCTCCGTAATCACCGAAGCCAAGGACATGAATACATTAAACCTAGATGAACTAATAGGGTCCTTGATAACGCATGAGATGATTTTCAAAACAAAAGCACCCGAAATTGAAACTAAAATTGAAAAAGGAAAAGGAGTTGCTTTTGCTTGTAATGCAGGTGGTAATGAAGATGCAAAGGAAGACATGGAAGATGAAGTTGCCCTCCTAACAAGAAGGATCAAATTCTTACAAAGAAACATGGGAGGCATGAAAAATAGAAGAACCAATCCTCCATTCAAGAAGAAAGAAGTGCTCGGTGACGGATCTTCTCAACCCCGATGCTACGATTGCAAGAAGCTTGGACACATTCGCCCGGATTGTCCACTCAACAATGAGCCTACCTCAAATAATCGCTTCAAGAGAAGAGACGGCAAGAAAGGAATGACCGCCACATGGGATGAGAAAATTGAAAGTGACGGCGAACAAAATGATGGAGAAGATTGCTTGTTAGCAAAAATGTTTGTTTCATGGCCTCAACAAACGACAATAAAGAGGTAAACACTTTAAATGATGTCATTGTTTTAAAAGAAGTGCTAGATTCCTTGCAAAATGCACATGATGAACTTGAGATTGAATTTGATAAAAATGCATCACTTGAAAATTCTCTTGCTAACATGACAAAAGAATTTGGTTGGTTAAAGAAAGACCATGGATTTTTAGATGATGAAAATGAAAAATATAAAATTAAAATTCATGATTTAAATGCTACCATCAAAATCTTAAATGAAAATCGACAAGAACTTTCTATTGAAAACAACAAGCTAAAGCATGAAAATAGCAAACTATCTCATGAACATGATGAACTAAAGAAACTCTTTGAAAAATTTGAACATAGTTCACTAAAATTGAATAGGCTTGTCAATATTCAAAGAATGTCACATGATAAAAGTGGACTTGGACATAAATGGAATACTACCATATCAAACTATAAAATAAATTTGTAAAGGTTTCTTCTAGTAGTACAAAAACTTGCTTTTATTGTGGTTTAGAAGGTCATTATAAAATTACTTGTATGCATGCTAAACAAGATAAAATCAAATTGAACTCTAAAGTGAAAATAAATGGACATATCAAGATTAGGAAGATTTGGGTACCTAAGGGATCTCACTTGCCTATTCATATGTAGGTATGCCTTAAAAGCCATAACAAGAAGAACACATGGTACCTTGATAGGGAATGCTCTAGACACATGACAGGAGACCTCACTCAATTCGCATCCCTATCACTCAAGGATGGTGGAGACGTTACCTTTGGAGATAATAAGAAAGGAAAAGTCAAAGGAGAAGGCACCATAGGTAACTCTACCTCTCTCATACATGATGTACTTTATGTTGATGGCTTGTCCCATAATCTTATTAGCAATAGTCAATTGTATGACAATGGTTTTGAAGTAATCTTCAACCCTGACAAATGCATTGTTAAAATAAGATAGATGGAAAAGTGAAATTCATAGGTTCTAGAGACAATAACATTTACACTATTGGACTAGATGATCTTAGACTCCAAAATGTGACTTGTCTTAATGCCATTAGTGAAGATTCTTGGTTGTGGCATAGGAGGTTGGGTCATGCCGGAATGGATCTCATTTCGACCCTCTCCTCAAAAGAAATTGTTAGAGGATTGCCTAAGTTCGAATACACCAAAGATCACATTTGTAGAACTTGTCAATTAGGCAAACAATTAAAAAGCTCATTTGCCCCAAAAAATATGATTTCAACCACCTACCCCTTGCAACTACTTCATATGGACCTTTTTGGACCAATGAAAACTAGTAGCCTAGGTGGAAAGAGGTACGTGTTTGTAGTTGTGGATGACTACTCACGATTTACATGGGTTATATTTTTAGCACATAAAGATGAAACCTATGAAAATTTCCTTAAATTGTGTAATCAAATACAAAATGAAAAAGGTATTGCCATATCTTATATTAGGAGTGACCATGGAACGGAATTTGAAAATGTACATTTTGACACTTACTGTAATGAACATGGCATCAAACACAATTTTTCGGCACCTAGGACACCTCAACAAAATGGGGTTGTAGAAAGAAAGAACCGAACCCTCCAAGAAATGGCTAGAATTATGTTGCATGAAAATGATCTCCCTAGATATTTTTGGGCGGAGGCGGTTAACACCGCTTGCTATATCATAAATAGGGTATATATAAGGCCAATTTCTAAGAAAACACCTTATGAGCTTTGGAAAAACTTGAAACCAAATATAAGCTATTTTAGAGTGTTTGGTTGTAAATGCTTCATCTTAAACATTAAAGATAATCTACACAAATTTGATAAGAAGTCGGATGATGGCATATTCTTAGGGTATTCTTCACATAGCAAGGCATATAGAGTATTCAATAGAAGAACTCTAGTTATAGAAGAATCCATGCATGTGACATTTGATGAGAGAGAGCCAACACCTTAAGAAATGCCACACGATGAGGATGAACCTATTAAACATCTCTTACCTAAAACAAATGTTCATCCCCATACATCTACAAGTAACACATTACCTAGTGAGGAAGTTGAGAATGCAGATGATGACTCATTGCCTAGGGATAGGAGAATATTGGTAGATGATCCTGAATCCCAAATCTTAGGTGATGCCACATCGCCAGTAAGAACTAGATCATATTATCGTAGTGTGAGTAACAACTTGGCGTTCCTATCCGAATTAGAACCAAAATCCATCAAAGAAGCCGAAAAGGATGAATATTGGTTGATGGCTATGCAAGAAGAGTTGAGTCAATTCGAAAGGAACAAGGTGTGGAGGCTAGTGCCTAGACCTAGTGATCATCCAGTCATTGGCACGAGATGGGTGTATAGAAACAAATTGGATGAAAATGAAATTATCACTAGAAATAAAGCTAGGCTTGTAGCCCAAGGGTACAATCAGGAGGAAGGAATAGACTATGATGAGACATTTGCTCCTGTTGCCCGTATGGAAGCTATTAGGATACTCTTGGCATATGCATCTCATAAAGGATTTAAACTGTATCAAATGGATGTCAAAAGTGCCTTCCTAAATGGCTATATCCAAGAGGAAGTGTATGTTGAGCAACCTCCAGGTTTTGAAGACTTCAAACATCCAAATCATGTCTTCAGGCTTGATAAAGCTTTATATGGATTGAAGCAAGCTCCTAGAGCTTGGTATGAGAGGCTTTGCACTTTCCTAGTGGAAAAAGGATTTGAGATGGGAAAGGTGGATAAAACATTATTTATCAAAAGAGAAAATCAAGATATCCTTCTTGTCCAAATCTATGTGAATGACACCATTTGTGGGTCAACTAATCAAAAAATGTGTGACGAATTTGCAACTCTAATGAAAAATGAATTTGAAATGAGCATGATGGGTGAGTTAACCTACTTCTTAGGACTCCAAATTAAACAATACCAAAATGGGATATTTTTAAATCAAGAAAAATATACAAAGGAGTTATTAAAGAAGTATGGCATGGATAGCAGTAAGACATCAAGAATTCCCATGAGTACAACTGCTAAGCTAGAAAAGGATGAATTTGGTAAATCTGTAGACCAAAAGATGTATAGGGGTATGATAGGTAGCTTACTCTATTTGACAGCCAGCAGACCAGACATTATGTTTACTGTCTGTCTCTGTGCTCGATTTCAATCAGATCCAAATGAGTCTCACCTATCGGCAGTAAAAAAGATCTTCAAGTACTTAAGAGGAATCCAAAGTCTGGGACTATGGTATGAAAGATCTTCTACCTTCACTCTCATTGGATATTCCGATGCAGACTTTGCTGGATGTAGAGTGGATAGGAAAAGCACTAGTGGGACTTGTCAATTCTTGGAAAAATCACTTGTCTCATGGTTTAGTAAGAAACAAAATTCAGTAGCTCTGTCCACAACAGAAGCAGAATATGTGGCAGTTGGAGCTTCTGTGCACAAGTCCTATGGATGAAAAGCACATTGATGGACTATGAAATTAAAATGGAAAATATTCTCATCCAATGTGACAGTACTAGTGATATAAGCTTAACAAAGAACCCCATACAACACTCTAGAACAAAACATATTGAGATTATGCACCACTTCATTAGAGATCACTCACAAAAAGGGGATATTTGCTTAAAATATATCAACACTGAAGAACAATTGGCGGATATCTTTACAAAACCCTTTAGTGATGATAGAATATGTTATATCAGAAGTGCCTTAAACATTTGGAGTGCGGATCAAGTTAAAGAAATTGCCAAATAAATACTTTGTGCCTTTCACCAGCCTATCTATATAGTATTTATATATATCATCCTTGTTTGGTAGTATCTGCATGAATGAGATGTCAAATATTAATCTTAAAAATCACTCAATTGGTACTCTTAGCCTTCTTAGTTTTCTAAGATGGAGAGGTACCTTCACTTTAATTAAAAATACCTAACAATTTGACATTGGTCAACATCTCGATCATGAACAGGTATATGTGCATTACTTGGCTAAATATTTTTATACCATAAGCATTAATTTAGGGGGAGTACCTAACTCAATCTTCATTTACTCCTAAATTGCTGTATATTTTAGTTCACCCTTTCTGTCGATGACAAAAGGGGGAGAAGTTTGAAATTGATTATCTATTCAATTGACCATATGCTTTTAAATTGTTATCATTTATCTGTGTGCATATATTGAGGGGGAGTTTCAGCAGTCACTTGCCTACTATGTCACTCCACACACACCTCATAATCAATTTTGTTTGTCATCATAAACAAGGGGGAGATTGTAAGCCCAAGGGTCTACTCTCCTATCTTGTTTTGATGATTCTAAACATAATTGATTGTGTTATTGAATACTAATCAATTTGCCTTGAAGTGTTGTGTTTAAGATAGGATTGATCATTGAAGAAACCAACACACTACATGGTCATGCTTGAAGACGTACCAACACAAGAGTCAAAGGAGCTAAGTGGAGCTCACATCATCTCTCAAGCAAGCATACACAAGATGGAAGATCAATTGAAGACCAAGACTGAAGAGAAGTTGAAGGTTACATAGGTATCATTGTACATCCTTTCTCTTTAGATTTATTAGTTCAAGGCAAGGTTTTCAAAAGAGTTTTAAAAAACCCTTAAGAACTAAAATGGTTTAGTGAATGGTTATGTGGTGGACCAACATGTTGGGACCCTCATAAACATTCCAAATTTATCATAGGAATTGAGTTCCAAAAGCCCAAAAATCAAACAAGCAATAAAAATAAAGAATCCGCTGATTTTTAGGCTTCTCGGAACTCCGAGATTTTTCTCGGAGCTCCGAGAGTTCCCTCGGAACTCCGAGAAATGGTCCAGTAGCTTCTTGCAATTTTCTCGAAACTCCGAGAAATGGTCCAGTAGAATTTTTTCTTCTTCTAGTAGTTCTCTCGGAACTCAGAGAATTTTTCTCGGAACTCCGAGAATGGTTCTCGGAACTCCGAGAACCTCGCGATAGCTGAGAAAAGAGCCGTTGGGATTTGAATTAATTTGTGATTTTTGATAACAACACCCCAAACGGTCATATTTTTACAAGAGGCTATTTATACAATATCAAGAGGATTATTTCCTCTCTTGAACATTTGAAAAACTTCCTTAAGCCTTCAAACACACTTGCAACCCATTTGAGCTTAAGAATTTGTTTTTCCCAAACTTGCCTTACAACTTGCAAATCTTTTGAGTTTGGATTTAGAGCTTTCACTTGCAACCACTATTCAAGAGCAATCAAGGGACTACAAAGTGCATCAAGCTTTCAAGAGAAGCCAAGCTATTCAACTTCTATTTCTTGTAAAGGTGGTTAGGGCATCCTACCTTAATACCCTAGGGAGCATCGCTTATAACTCGGCGAAGAAGGAGAGTCGGTGTAAAGGTGTAAGGGCATCCTTATTTAATATCCCTTGGAAGTGTAATCGCCTCGGAGCCGGGCATCGTGGAGGTCTCACAATAGTGGAAAATCTTAAGGACGATCTTAAGAATAGTGGAGTAGGGCTTTGCCCGAACCACTATATATCGGTGTGTTCTTTCTTGTTCTTGCACTTTCATTTCTTTTTGGTTTGGCATTTCATTTTGTTTAAACTTATTTGCACTAACCAAAAAATCTAATCAAGAGAAGATAAATCAAATTAAGTTCAATTCTTAAAATTTTAAAAGGCATAATTTAGTGTTAAAATCAATTCACCCCCCTCTTGTATATTTCAAGGGCCAATGAGACAAAGCCTGTCTCCAAAGGGTTTGAATTTTCCTACTGAGACATAGCTTGTCTCCCTAAAGATGTATGTTTTTTCTGTTGAGACACAGCTTGTCTTTCTAAAAGAGTTTGATTTTTCTGTTGAGACACAACTTTTCTCTCTAAAAGGGTGGGCTCAAGATAGCTCTTTCATTGCCCTTACAATGAGTGGGTTTCTAATGTTCAAGGGTACACATCTTAAAAAAGACTAGGCAAGTCTTCTAAATGAGAGGGGAATGCTAGGTAAGTCCCTTAAGGATGGGCTTGGGCTAGCGCCTTCATCGCCCCTGCAATGGAAGAGCTACTAATGTCTAAAGGTATAAGCAACTCTCTACCTAAAGAGGAGGGAGGAAGAAGAAAGAGGGTACCAACATGATCAAGTAAGTCCCTCTAAAGATGAGCTTGGGCTAACACCTTCATCGCCCCAGCAATGAAAAAAACAATCTGCTAGGAAAAACATCCACAAGATAGAACACATATTTTACCTAATAAGGAAGGGATAAAGTGCCATAACTCAAACATATTTACAATCAAGAGGATACAATCAAAAGATATGATAAGCAAGTAATTGAACCATATCTCCTTTTGATTCTTTTTATGATATGAACTTCCAAAACATTTTATGCCAATGAATTAACGAAGATCCACTAAAAGCCATAAACCATTCCATTTATAATGCTACATGTACTATTCGAACAATTGTATCAAAATATAATCCAGTTCAAATAATCCAGCCCAATATTTCCAAACATACAGATTCATAACAATGGAATGAGTCTCTAGCTTGGAATTTAAGCTGAATGCCAGAAAGACACAATGATGGCAGGGGTTACTGATATTTTAGCACTATATCCCCATGTAATAATAAGTCATATCAATGACAACAACAGAAAAAAGAAAATAATATGTCCAAGATGGCAAAATCCCAAGGATCACTGAACATGTGTTCACAGAAAAAATTAAAGAAAATCTGAAAGTAAAAAAACTGATACAATTACATGTACTAAAAAAATTCATAAAAATTCAGTTGACTATTAAGTCCACCTTACCTGAACTCTAGAAACATTATAAGACCCAAGACAAAACCAAGATGATTAACATACTAGGCATAAGAAAATGTTCCACATCTCAAGTGTATATTATTATATTCTCACCCTGAGATCTCATTCAGTTAGCCTATTTGAAACTCCATCAGTGCTTAAACAAACATATTTTCATATAAAAGAAATAAATCATTTATTCGAGTAAATTAGTCCTAATTCAAATAGCTAAACAAGAAAATACTAAGATAAATGCAAAGAATAAGAACGATAAAAAGAAAAGAAAAATAGCTATCTCAAACAAATCCAGAGGCCATAAATTGGAATCATTTGGATGAAAGAAACTACATAAATCTAAAGATCTTATCACTCAAACTACCAGAGATCTATGAATCGAAGAAACAAAATAAAATAATACCTGAATTCTCCTTTTCTTTCGAACAAATTTTAACCTTTTCCTTGTTGTTTTGTACAAAGACTTTGAGCTTATGTAGATCTGAACTTTTCCTTCTTTTTCTCTTATGATTCTTCAATTCTCTTTCTCAACAGAGTTAAGATTGTAAAATTCTAGTAGAATTGCTGAGATTTCGAATCGAAATCTTGATAAACACAAAACTTCTCGCCAATATTTGTTCTAAATTTATGATTCCTTAATAGAAAATGAAGTTAGAGTTTGGAAAAAAACTTAGAAGAATAATCTGAATGAAATCAGCAAGAAAACAGAGTACTATCCTAATCTCATACAAAATTTACCAAAGAAGAAAACTAGAAAAAGTCGAATTTGCTTAAGAAACCACTAGATTTTAAGTGAGAATTGGATCGAAAAAGAAAAAATGAAAATTAGGACTTAGAAAAAGGAAAGGCTTAGATCTAAGGTTTACAGATGCGGAAAACAAGATAGAATCAAACATTTAACCTCAAAAGAATCAGCTAATAGAGAAAATGTGAGAATCAATTTGTAGAGAAGATCGAAGAAAAGAGCAAAGGAATTAGGGTTTGGATGAAGAAGCTCGAGATTTGAGCTCAAAGGAAATAGAAAAAGACAAATTCAAGTGGAGAAGAAGGATTAAACAGAATATTAGCCGGAATCTCACCGGAGTTCGACCGGAGAAGATGAAGAACGATCGGAAAAATAAAAAAAATGAGATCTAGTTTCTCTTTCTGGACTTTCTCTCTCTAAAAGGGAAAAACGAAAACTCTTCTTTTCTTTTGAATAATAGATCGAAACTCCTAGATCTCTCAAAAAATGATGTGCGACCGGAGAAGAACAAGCTCGTCGGAAATGATGAATCGACCGGAGAAATAACTATAAGAAGAAGGAGGAGAGAGAAAAGAAAAGAAAAGATGAGCTTCGCCGGAGCTTTTGATCAGAATCGTGACCGGAAATTAACAAAGAAGAAGGGAAAAATAAGGGACTTTTGTTACGGTTCGGAGATTAAAATCAGCAGATCCAAAAACTTTAAAGGCTTGTAAAGCTAAAAAAAAATCATCAAAGGAAAAAGAAAGGAGGCCGGAAATTGATCGGAAACTTATCGGAATTCAGCCGGAGAAAAGGAGATGAGGGTTAGGGTTTCAAGATTTTCTCTCGTTCTTCCTCTCTCTGCGAAAATTTCTTTTTTTTTATTTTTTTAATGAGGGTAAAATTGATATATATAGGCAAAAAAAAAGATGTTGATATCGGCACTCCAAGTTGATTGGGCGCGCGGAAAATTGATGAAGCGTGCCCGCAATTCTTGTTTTATTAGGCCACGCACGTCCTTCTTAGGATAAATTCGCCCCCCTTCAAGATAAAATCACCCCCCTTTGCAGCTTATACTACGACACTTACCTCGGCTCGTTCACTAGGCAAACGCGCTCCGATTTTGACGAAATTTTGCGGGGACCTAGGTAGGAACCTATCCTAGCTTAGGGTGAATTTTGGAACCCTAATTCATTCATTTGATGGGGTTTTGCACAAAATTGGAAGGTTAAGGGCACGGTCAAAATGGGGTGTCTACAGATGCCCCTCTTTGGTAAAGCGTACTTGTCGCGCGAATGTCAAAGCCGAACAGACATCACATTTTGACTGGCCCAAAATTGATTGAAGAGAAAGAAGAATAAAGAAGATGATTTTGTGAATATTGGACTTTTGGAAGAATCAGATACCTTAGGGGTTATGATATGGAATGGATGCCTCAGGGATTTGAAAATGGAACGGATTTTGGATGACGCTGTTCTAGCGTCCGATTGAAAGTCTTTGGAGAGACATTGCTCTGGCATCCCTTGCAAAAATACCAAAGGATTGGTTTGCTGCGAATGAGCTGGAAATATTGAAAGCATTGGATTTAACTGCGAGCGAGCTTGAAAGTTGGAGAAAAATAGGCTGACTGCGAGCGAGTCACGGTTGAAAGGTTAATTTGGCCGCGAGAGAGCTAGGAAAGATATTGGCATGGTTACGATTGAACCAAAAAACTGGGATATTGACTTGACTGCGAAAGAGTCAGAGAATCAAGGATATTAGGTTGGTTGCGAACGAACCAGAAGATCAGGACACGTACTTGACTGCGAATGAGTCGAAGAAATGGGAACTGGCTTGGTTGCGAATGAACCGTAAGGCCGAGCAATTGACTTAACTGCGAACGAGTCAAAAAACTGGAAATTGACTCAGTTGCGAATGAACTAGAATACCGGATAATTGACTTGACTGCGAAGGAGTCAGAGAATCAGGAATATTATCTTGGTTGCGAATGAACCAGAAGATCAGATAATGGACTACACTGCGAATGAGTCGGAAGGTCAGAAATTTTCTTGGTTGCGAACGAACCGAAAAAGAAAGGGTTGACTTGACTGCGAAGGAGCCAAAGTCAGGAATACTGGCCTAGTTGCGAATGAACTATGAGACCGGATAATTGACTTGGTTGCGAATGAACCAGAAAGTTAGGAATTTGATTTTAGCTTTGAATGAGTTAAGAATTGGAAGATTAACTTGACTGCGAGTGAGTCAGAGTTAAGGAGGTTAGCTTGATTGCGAATGAATCAAGAAATCAGTGAGAAACTTGGCAGCGAATGAGCCGAAGAATCTAAGATTTTAGCTTGGTTGCGAATGAACCAAAAGGCTGGAATTATGACTTGGTTGCGAACGAACCGAAGTCAAAGAGATTAACTTGACTGCGAATGAGTCAAGAAATTAGAAAATAGACCGGACTGCGAATGAGTCGGAAGCCTAAGATTTTGGCTTGGTTGCGAATGAACCAAAAGACCGAGATGATGACTTGGTTGCGAATGAACCAGAAAGGTAATAACCTGACAAAGTCAGAGGTTAAAGGATTAATTCGGTCACTGATTAACCGAAAAACTTGACTGCGAAAGTCAAAAAGCTCAGAGATCGACTCGGTTGCGAATGAACCAGAAAGTCGAGGATTGACCCGGTAGCGAATGAACCGAAAAGGTCGAAATGATGACTTGGTTGCGAATGAACCAAAAATGTAATAACCTGACAGAATCAGAAGATGAAGGATTGACTCGGTTACAGATTAACCGAAAAGTCAGGGATAGAAGCTTGACTGCGAATGAGTCAAGTACTAAAGGATCGACTTGGTTGCGAATGAACCGAAAAGTCGAGGATACGAGCTAGACTGTGAATGAGTCAAAGGCTCAAAGGATTGACCTGATTGCAAATGAACCGAAAGGTCAAGGATACGAGCTGGACTGCGAATGAGTCAAAGGCTCAGATGATCGACCTGGTTGTGAATGAACCGAAAAGTCGGGGATACGAGCTAGACTGCGAATGTGGTATCAGAGCTACGGTTGCCGGCAAAGAAACAGCGAAGACGCCATTAAAACCGGTGAAAATTTCTTGTTTTGAACCTTTTCTGGGTAGTTCAAAAATCCGTCCATCGGCGTCAGTATGGACGTTCATCCGGTGATCTAGTGGCATGGATGGATAGCCGGTCACCGGATGAATCCAACGCCGTCGACAGATCAGTGATCGGAGGTAGGTATTGCTCCCGACATTCATCCGAAGTTCGACCAAAAACGTGAATTGTTGGGACTGTTTTACATAAATATTATTATTTTATTAGTTATACGGTCAACACGATGACCGAAAGTGACGGGAAGGAGACCCATAACTGAAGCTCGAAAGCCTCACCATGATGTAGTGCACACATGTGCTTGACACATTACGCATCACCTTTATGCGTGATGTCCGCGCATCTTCATGAACCCCAATTGTGTAAGCCAACCAAGTGACCCACTGACCCGAACCTGTTCCGGTTTGAACCGGTTGACCCTAGCCAATCTGAGACTCTGAGGCCCTTTTGTGGCCGGTTCAAGGTACTTTCTAGGTCATTTTCCAAATATGGGACCGGTTCTGGGGTTTTGTGATCTTGGAATCTAATAGTGGGGTCCATTGAGGCTGTTGAAGCTTGGTTAATGCAACTACTGTATATTTGTTGCCTTTGAGGTGTGGTTTTATTCTTTAAATCCTTAAAGATTACAAACAGTACCATAAAGGAATGATTTTACATAGCATTTAAATCTGATTGACAACTTAAACTAGTTAGCATGACCCCTCGTGGTTTTTAATTATGAAATATAGGAACCCTAAGCTATGTATGTGTCTTGGTCTTACATACATCTCAAGGGGTATTGTTCATTAGTAGAAATTGTCTGAGGATGCCATCTTATTAGCCCACAACCATTGTAATGGTGGTTGATCGGTCCAGGATCCTTCATTTTAATTAGGGTTGGTACATTAAATTGGATTTGTTATTCCAACTAAGGTGATGTTTTGATTTATCATGCAATTTAAATTGGCTTTATGTTTATGCATGCTAGTACCCAAATTAAATTATTGTTTCATGTTTCTGGTTGAATTCGTGCTGTTTTGATTGGTTTTCTATTATGCTAATCACCGTATAAATGATCAAACGGAAAACCTTCATCCTATTTTGGAAAGCAAGATCGTTTTGACATTAGTGGTTGAATCGAAAATTGTGTCGCACATAGTGACACATCCATAATTGATAGAACCACACTTAAAGTTGTGTTTGTTTGTTCAGGGGCATCAGTCAGCCTAACGGAAGGCCGGTGTTTTTGTGCAAGTAAACAGTGTGAGGAGGCTGGTCTTGAATGACTTTGTCGGGGGTGTCACTTCTGCCCAATGGTGTTGAGCACTCCTGGTATGTGTTGTCTAGGTCTAGTCGGTCTCACTAGTGAGAAACTGACTGTGTGTCGTGGCTCTGCCCAATGGAAGGGTCACGATGACACGTCCGGTGTCTCCATAGGATCGTAGTATTGTGTTGACTAGGTTGAAAACCAACTTGTGTCGTTGCTCGGCCCAACGGAAGGGTCACGATGACACGATGGTGTTTCGCTGGTCTCACACTCAGGTGTTTTTGTGGTTCTAGACTATCTAACCGATTTCCCTGAGGTTAGATTGGGCGAGTGATGTGATTTGAGAACCAATTGTATGTTGTGACTCGGCCCAACGGAAGGGTCACAATGATACGCCTGGTGTCTCATTAGAATTACAGTATTGTGTTATCTATAGTGGGAGCTGATTGTATGTTGTGGCTCAGCCCAACGGAAGGGCCATGATGATACGCTAGTGTCCTTTTTAGAAACACACTTTTTTTTCCGTAATTCTATTTAGTCTGACTATTTTGTTAAAGTTGGATTGATTTAAATCGTGGATTGAGTTAATAAAACTCCATTTATGGACTAACTAGGTGTTATAAGAAGTGAGCATGTTTGGAAATGCAAATGTATAGCATTAAAACTATGAGTATCTTAGTGTCTTTTCTAGATATCTGATTTCGTTGAGTATTTGAGTGGGTCTAAACCTTGGCAAGTGATAGAATTGGTCTGTCTCGTTCTTAACTACACTGATCTAGACTATGCATTACTAAAGAACATGCCGACTAAACCTACATCTGATAGATGCTTATGAAGAGTGGGAGTGTTCTAATCGTATTAGTCCATTGATCATGGAAGAGCTCCATTTTGGCTGTAATCTAAGATACTCGGAAATGCAAAGGAGTTCGTGAATGTAGTCGGTGAACATTTTGAGGATCACTCTAGGCACTTGCAAGTACCCTTATGATTTGGTTGATAACCATAAAGTTCGTTGATCACGTGATGGTTATGGGTGTATAATCAAATGCTTAGGATTTGAAACAACACTAAGTATAATGGTCAACAGGGTTCTGGTAAAGGCAACATTAGAGTCCTGAAGATATTGTGACTTAGCAAGGTCAATTATAGAGAGTGAACTTGGTATCAAGTGTCTTTATTCTTTAGTGATAGATGATACATAAAATATGGATGCCTTAAGTTCAATATGGCTGGAAAGGTATGGTAATACAATATCTTTATATATTATGATTTCTATTTAGTAAGTACTTTGGAAAAGATCGCTGGATAGATAAAGGCATTGCTATTCAATTTTAGAATTCTATGTGAGGTCTTCTTACGAGTCAAGGGCTTAGTAGAGGATAGTGGACCATAACATTAACTGGATAAAGTAGTTATTGAATTCATTATAGCTCTCCGTGATTTTATGAATGTTGTTTTCATACAGACTAGAAACTTATTTAAAAAAAAAAAAAAAAAACTTGATTCATTTGGCTATGAATCAAGGTTTGGAAGTATATTGGATTCTCTCTAGTTTTTCATTTCCCATTTAGTAATTTTGGTTCTCTTCATGGCAATCCTTATGGACTTGGATTGCAATCCTTTCATGGTCAGACTTGGCCCACCTTGCATCAAAATGAGATAATCAGTAATGTTAGAAATAAACAGAATTGAGTGGACGAGAATTCATCCAATCAGTGGCTTAAGTTCTTGAACCACATATATGAGGATAGATTGGTAAAAGTAGAATTCTTGATTCGCTTGATTTTACTGGTTTTAGTAATGGTACCGGGTACATTGAAGGAAAATACACAAAGAGTAACCGGTTTAGGATGTCACCTTGCGTATAGGTCCATTAAAGGTCATTCACACTGATATCTTGGATCTTTTAACTCTAACAGTTCGTGGTAGAAGGTGTTACCCTTTTGGTTAAATTTTTTAGCCATAGTTATTTGTGTCTCTCTAATCAGAGGTAGAAGGCCATGTGCTTGTTTGTGATCTATAAGGTAAGAGTCAAGAATTAACTAGACTTAAAAGATCAAAACAATGAGGATTCATTATGCAACTCTTTGTTGCCTAAGGTTGTGGGTTAAAACTCTAATCGACCAGTGCATTTGTGATCCGATTAAGGCAGTGCCTAAGACCGCTTGAAATTTATGGGTCAGAAGGAAGCTTAAGCTGGGAAACATGCACTTTCGAGTTGTTTAGCTGAAGAAAAAGTTTACAACTTGCAAATAAAGGAAGTGAGCCCTATGACCGTGCGTTGTTTTTCATAGGTTATCTTAAGGTATTTAAGGGTTTTAGGTTCTGTTGTTTGACCAATAGTACGCATATTGTTGGGATTAAATGTGTCGAGATTTCTATAGAATTGTGACCTCAGTTGGAGTGCAGTGCCGTAGAAAAATCACCTTTGAGGAAAACCAAAATATAGTACAAGTGATGATCCAAGAGAGGGTGGCGCAAATGTTCGTTGGTGCACAAAAGGCACATATAAGTTAACAACCCACATTGTAGATTTTTGGTGGTGACAATTATCGAACAATTTTGTTATCAATTATCACATTAAGTGAGAAGGTCAACTTTGCTGATGACTATATGGCCTTTTTGAGTGAGTGAGAAATGATCAGATAATTTCATATCTTTCAAGCCCTAATGAGTAATCAATAAACTCAATGGCTCGAAGCTATGAAAGAAGAGTTTCTCTCAATGAAATTGTCTTGAAGATTTATGAGTCAAGTCATTTGGCTGTATATAGGTCTCTACGACCATGAGAGACTCCATAGGTAGAATTGACAGATATAAAGTAAGATTGATTGCAAAAGGCTTCACTCAGAAAGAAACCATAAGATAACTTTCTCTTATGTTTTAAGAAAGATTCTTTTGGAATAGTCTTGCTGTAAAGCAGATCTTCTTAAATGGTGACTCATTTGAGGTTAGCGACTTGTCCATAGCCTGACGGTTTTGAGGTTGGAGAAAAAGGCGCATAGTCTGTAGACTTAAAGGGTTTGCTTGAGGTTTAGAGTAGATTTCTCGACAATAGTACATAAAGTTTCATCTAGTACTCTCTGTGTTGAGTTTTAAGGAAATTGCTATAGAATTATGAATATTTCTTAAAGTCAGTGGAAGTAATATCATCTTCTATGTGTTATATGGTGATGATATACTATTTGTTAGTAGTACTTTGACCATGTTTGGTGAAACATCCTATATGACAGGAGTTTAGGTTCACCTGATAAGACTCGAGGATTGTTGAGATTGTCTTAAAAGGCCTATGTTGCCTTTGAATATTTAACATGGATAAATTACTCCACTCGTAGTGCCTTTATATTTAAGGGTGATATATTTAGTCAGTTCCAAAGTCTCAGGATCATTTTAGAACAAGAGCAGGTAAAGAGAATCCCTTGTGGTTCCGCAATTGGGAGTCTAATGAATGCTTAAATCTGCGCCTGTTTAGACATAACCCTTTTGATGGGCAAGCTTAGAAAGTACCAATGTTATTTATGTATGGATCATTGGAAAGCTGTTGAGAGTGTTATTAATTGTCTATAAGGAACTAAGGTTTTATGCTCATATATAGTTGATCAGATAACCTTAAGAAAATTGATTAATCTGATTCCGACCTTTGTTGTTGTTGGGACACCTCGAGTTCTGCTTCGCAGAAAGTCCTAAATTGTGGAAGATTGTCAAATAGACACTATTTGTTACTTCCACATTTGATATGGAGTTTATTATGTATTTTAAGGCCTTACATTATGCCTTGTAGCTGCGGGATTCCATCTCAGGATTTTATCTTGTTGATTGTCAACAAGTCACTGAGAATGTATAGTGATAATTTTGCTGCGGTTTTACTTTTCCAAGAATGACAAATTAAGTGATGGGTCAATGTGTTGACATATTGTCGTGAGGAAGAGACTTCAAAATCATACAATGTCTGTGGAACACATGAGTACCGCACTTGTGTTGGTAGAGTCCGTGACCAAAAGCTTGCCACCCTAGGTCGTTAGAGACCAAGTTGCATGCATAAAGTTGGTGGGTGGGCATGTTGCTTTTGGATAGTGGGAGTCTACATTATGTTCAGGCATTTGTGTTGTGATCACATTATGGGATATTGATTCTGACATTATGGTTATGTTCTGCCACTCCATTTATTAACATGCACATTATATGGATTGTTAGTAACTGGCAGAATGTCTGACTGACTGTTTTGGACCATGTTACGCTTCATGCATGTATGCATTTAAATTCATTCATGTTGGTAGGAATTGATAATGATATAACCGTGGGGTAGGCTATTGGGTAGAGTTGGTGACCCAATAGTTACACGATTTGTTGTTGGTAATTCTTTACTTAACGGAATGGTTGGTTCTATTGGATAGTTTAAATATCACATAAGGTTGTGATCCCCTTAAGTAGGCTAGAAGATCCTTGTAGGCCAAGTGGGAGAATGTTATGATAAATTCCAGCCTTAGATGGCCTTTGCAAGGATCAACGGCCAGGATCGATTTGTGATAAAAACTATCTTTGTGGTTGATAAACCACGACTCCTAAAGATAAGCAAACGTGACTAATTTTGAGAAGTTGGGGAGTGGAAAGGAGGCGCGATGGAGTCTCTCTTTCCTCCCAACCTCTGTAAAATCTGGGCTCCTCGGGTCCCCTGCTTGCACGTGATAAGTTGCGTCCCTTCTCGCTCCGCCATCCACGTCGGAATGTGAGAACGGAAGCCGGCTCCCATCGCCGATCTTCACGAAACAAGGAGAAATCCGGAGAGCGATTCATCTTTTCAAGCTTCCGCTATTTAGTAGCATCTCTGGAAACCTCTTGTGCAACAGAAACGGTAAAGAATAGGCAATGGCATAATGTAAGTGTGTTTATATTTGTTTTGTTAAAAACGAACCAAACTCATGGATTCTTCAAAGATTCTCGCCCAAGATCCTCTTTGTGCTCATAAGGAATAGAGTGCTAACAGAAAAAACTTGACAAATTTTCAATTTTGGAAAAATAATCAATGAAAAATGAGTTTATCAAATGATGGAAAACTCACTTTCCAAAAAAATTACTCTCCGAGCCTTGTATGGGTTGCATGAATTTTCAGAAAAGTTTGCAAAAATTTTTTGGCTACTGAAATTGTCACTACGATGTTTTCATAATTGCATATACTCAGCTTGTCTTTTCCCTTCTAATTGGCTTATGAGAGTTTTTTTCGGAATTGTAACAATCTTTTACAGCTATTTAAATAATAAAAGACAAGTTGAGTTATAGAAAGGGCTTCCTGTCTGGTAGAGTGGCAATAGCTTGTTGAGACAGGGGACTGGCTTCTGCATGGAGTGACTGACTTTTCAAAGCCTTGAAAATTAGCTGGTTTTATGAAAGCTCAAGAGGGTGATCTGAAATAAGGTGATCTGGAATAACTGTAAAGAACTCAATCTTGAAGTTTGAGATTGATACATTTGATGGAAAATCTAACTCTACTCGTTGGCAAAGAAGATTAAATGACATCCTAGTTCAACACGACCTAGCTAAGACATTAAGATACTGAGTTGAGAGAAGTGAGTACAATTTGGCAGATAAAAGTATGCAGGAAGAAACAACACCTAAATTATGACAGAAGTGGGAGAATCACTGTGCCAAAGAGCATAGCCAATAGATTGTTTCTTAAGCGTTAGTCATATGGGTTAAAGATGCAAGAAGACGAGAATATTTTGGAATACAGTCATATTCAATCTCCAAAAGGTTGATGAAAATATGAAGAAAAAAGCTAGGACTTTATTATTTCTTTTCTTTTCTTCCAAAATGATTTGCTGGTATTCATTTATTTCTTCAAAAGAACAATGATGGTTTGGTAATAGTTAACAATTTGAAACGCCAACAGAAAATATTCAATGGTTATGGAAAACAATCCAAAGTAGAGATTGTTGGGATTTAGTGTGACTTATTACCCACATAGATAGGGTCCATCTATAGTCTCCTAGTTAGAGAGACAAGGGTTCAAAGTTTTTTTTTTTTTTTTTTTTTTAATGGTAGAAAATCCATTAAAGCAAAAGACCCAAGTGGTCACAAAATAAACAACATAAAGCAAGAGAAATTAAACAGCACAACAGCCCTATCAAGGGAAAATACAGAGAAAACAAAAGCAGAAAAAAAAAGAACTCAAAGGGGAAGAAAATTGAATAACTCCAAATGCTACCAATCAACTCCCGTCTAAGCTAATTTTTCGGCTTCGCTACTGGTGGAGCTCCAAACGTGGGAGAAGCACAACCTTTGACACTCAACATGGTTCCGAATTTCTTTCACGGCATCACCGAATCTCCAAGGATAAGAGGATTTGTCATTCATCCATTTGATGACTGTTGAGATAGTCGCCTCCAATGATGATGTCCTTGAAGACAGTAAAATTGATTTGACGATGCCCTCAGCTTCATTAGTCACTTTGGCCAATGGGGCTCGAGAAATCCTACGGGCTAGGCTGCTAGCACTTAATTCGTCCCTAAGAACACCAACCACTACACTTGGACACGGGTTACCTAGACAAGATACATCAAAATTGAGTTTATGCAACCTAGATTCAACAGGAAACCAATGAGGCGAGGGGCTCCATAAAAAGTATCAAAAGGCTTAAGAAGAGATCCCTCTAAAGCAAAGGAGCACCCTGGACCATAGGATGGTCAAAGCCTGAGCCTTGCGTAAGATGGTCTCAGCCCTTGTAAACCGCTTATTGAAGATTTGAAGATTCGATTATTCATTTCTTTCCAAATCACCTACATATTAGCCAAAAATGATGCATCCCCTGAAAGCCATGGGTCACTACGCTGTCTTTCGAACACTGTTGCAGAATTGGGGCTTAAAACAGCCCTCCGCGGTGACTCGTTAACAATTCAAACACAAAAGTGTGCTACCATGCAGCGTTTCCGAAGTAAATTTGCAAGAACAAATAAATAAAGTGCAAGTCAAACAAAAAACAAAGCACACAAGAACACAAAGATTTTGCGTGGTTCACCACACGATGTGTGTGGCTACGTCCACGGGAGAAGACTTCAAAAGATTTCACTATGTAAGAATAAGTGGGCTACAAGAAGCACTCACCGGATTAGAAAAGCCCAAAGCTTTCTCCGGATTGCACGAAACAATCACTACGTTGTCTAGGATCCAAGCCCTTCGCTCCCAAGTCGGATGTGCTTTCTTCAACCTTCTTCAACCTTGCCAAGAGAGATCCAGAATAACCTTTGTTTTTCCCTTCTCTTTTTTTTTTCACTTTGCCAAGTGCGAAATACCCACTTTGAAGACGTTTCTTGGTTCTCTATTTCTCTCATTGAAGTCGTGTACCACCAAGCCAAGAATCCTCTTTTTTTATAAGTTTTCGAAACCATACGTAGCTTTTCAAAACTAAATCCAGATAATGCACGTCACTGGATAGGCTTTTAATTAGAGTCCTAAGGGACTCAAACAACCTAATCACACGGTGTTAAAAACACCTTGCTAGCCCATGCCTAAATTCAAGGCAACTTCAACATTCTCCACCTTGGCTTGAATTTGGTTCCTTCACCACTTGTAAAGATCTTCCATCACAAAGTCTTTTCCACCACCCCGCGAAGGGTGCTAGTTCGACCCAACTTGTCAAATGCTAATTAAGTCCAAGCAATGCTTGAACTTCTCCGTCGTCACAGGCTTAGTCAACATATCCAAAGCATTGTTCCTTGTATCAACTTTTTCCAAAGAAATTTCATCTCCGTCAATGACCTCTCGAATAAAATGGTACCTCATGTCTATGTGTTTTGTCCTTGCGTAAAAAAATGATTCCTTGCGAAGTCCAATGCACTCTGGTTGTCGCAATACACACAAGTGTTTTCTTGCTTGACCTCAAGTTCACTTACGAGTCCTCTCAGCCATATGGTTTCTTTCACTGCTTCTGTTGCTGCCATGTACTCTGCCTCTGTAGTAGACAAAGCTATAGTCGATTATAAAGTGGACCTCCAACTGACAGGTCCCCCAGCAAGCGTAAAAAGCATAACCTGTAGTGGACCTTCGCTTGTCCAAATCTCCAGTATAATTGGAATCCACATAGCCCATGATATTTTCTTTTCCAACATTGCTGTTGTCAAACAAAATCCCAAGGAACGACGTACCCATCAAATACCGAAGTATCCATTTGACTGCCTGCCAGTGTTCTTTTCCTTGGTCTCCCACATACCTACTGACAACGCCCACTGTCTGTGCAATATCTGGTCTAATACAGACCATATAATACATCATGCTTCCAACAACATTCGCATATGGTACCAGAGACATGTACCTCCTTTCTTCACCTGTAGTAGGTGACAACTTAGAGGAAAGTTTAAAATGAGCACCAAGTGGGGTAGCTACCGGCTTTGCTTTATCCATCTCATACCTTAAGAGCATCTTCTCAATATTACTTCTTTTGAGATTGCCACAACTTTCCATTTTTCCTGTCTCGGCGAATCTCCATACCCAAAATCTTCCTTGCGGTGCCTAAGTCCTTCATTTCAAACTCCTTGCTCAACCTAGCTTTCAACTTGTTGATTTCCATCATACTATTATCAGCTATAAGCATGTCATCAACATATAAGATCAAAATAATGATAGAGCCATTACCAAGGTTTTTGAAATAAAAACGAGTCATACTCACTTTTGTAGAAATCCCGTCCAATCATGAAAGTATCGAACCTCTTGTACCACTGCCTAGGAGGTTGCTTCAAGCCATACAATGACTTCTTCTACTTGCATACATGGTCTTCTTTTCCTTCTACCTTGAAACCTTCTGATTGATGCATGGAGATTTTCTCTTCTAGATTTCCGTGCAAAAACACTATTTTCTCATCAAGTTGCTCAATCTTAAGATCAGATAGTGTCGTCATGGCAAGTAATACTCTGATCGAAGTATGCATCACTACCGGTGAAAATATCTCATTGTAGTCCACTCCTTCCTTTTGAGCATATCCCTTTACCACCAAACGTTATTTGTATTTCTTTCCACCATTTTTTGAGCTTTCTTCCTTTACAGGCCACTTGCACCCAATCGCTCTTTTGCCCTTTGGTAACTCCACCAAATCCTAAGTCTGGTTCTTCTGAAGAGATTCCATTTCTTGACCCATTGCAATGCATCCTCTCAACACTTTTTCACATGCAACTACTTCTTGAAATGTAGCTGGATCTCCACCTTTTGTTACCAATGCAAAAGCCAACATATCCTCATAGCCATATCGTACATGTGGCTTATGAGTTCTTTGAGATCTTCTAACCTGTGATTCTGACTGGTGCATCTGCTTGTTCTGCTCAGGTAGTCTTGCTTCAGGAAATTCAACTTGAATATTTTCTTTTTGCACTTCTCTTGAAGTATCAACCTCCACCTCAATAGTCTCACCTGTGTCCTGTTTTCCTTCTTCTCCAATCTGCTTATGTGACTTTAACATAGAAGATTCATCGAAAATAACATCTCGACTAATGATTAACTTGTTAGAAGAAGGATCCCACACTCTAAAATCTAAATCCCTTGACCCCACTTGCATATCCAAGATAGATACACTTTTTTTTAACATGAATATAAGCAGGACAACCAAATATTCTCAAAATAGAATAATCATTAGGTTTATCACACCATACCTCTTATGGAGTCTTGCAAGAAATTACTGTCGAAGGTGACCTATTGGCCAAGTAACATGATGTATTAACCGCTTCTGCCCAGAAGTCCTTCTCTAATCTAACATTGCTCAACATACTGCGAGCCCTCTCTAAAAGAGTATTGTTGAGTCTTTCTGCAACTCCATTCTGCTCCGGAGTTTCTAGTGTAGTGCAGAACTCAATAAATTCAGAAGATTTGTATTCTCCTCCATTGTTTGCCCTCAGACACTTCACCTTCTTGCCAGTTTGCTTCTCAATCATTATTTTCCATTGCTTGAATGTAGAAAATACGTCAGATTTTCTCTGTAGAAAGTAAACCCATACTTTTTTAGAGTAATCATCAATTAACGTCACAAAATATAGATCACCGTCCTTTGAAGCAACTGGGATGGTCCCCACACATCTGAGTGCACATAGTCTAACTTTCCCTTGCTTCGATGAACTTAAGTTTTGAAACTCACCCTGCACTGCTTTTCAAATACGCAATGTTCACAGAAGTCTAACTTGCAACTTTTAACACCCTTGAGTAGATTTCGATTACTGAGCTCTCTCAAACCTTGCTGACTCATACGCCACAACCGCATATGCCATAGCTGTGTCAAATCAGTCACATCATTTTCTTCTGTAGAAATGGCTGCTCCACCTACCACTGTATTTCCCATCAACTCGTAGAGATGACTTTTTACCATCTTTGCCTTCATGACAACAAGAGAACCCTTTACAACTTTCAGAGTTCCACCATCTCCAGTAAACCGACATCCCCTGGTATAAAGAACCCAAAGAAATCATTTTTTTCTTCAGCTCTGTAACATGTCCAACTCCTGTCAAGGTTCGAATGCTTCCATCACATATATCTTTATATTCAATGTACCTATCCCAACTGTCTTGCAAGAATTGTCATTCCCCATCAAAACTGAGCCACAATTCAATTGCTCATATGTAGAAAACCAATATTTATGTGGGCACATGTGAAAAGAACATCCTATATCAAGGATCCATGCGTCATGATAACGATCAATACCTGATAATGCAGTGAGCACCTTGCCGTAGTCTTCATCTAAGTTTTCCTCTGCAACACTTCCTGTTTAGAAGCCTCTCCACACTTCTTTTCCATATCTTCCTTGTGTTTTCGGCAGTCTTTCATTGCATGCCCAATTTTATGGCAATGAAAACACTTTATCTTGCCTTTACCTGTTTTGGATTTTGACTTAGACCTGCCTAGATTATTCCCATTCTCTTTTTCCAGTGGTCTTCCTCTGGCAACCAACCCTTCTGCTTGCTTCTCACTCGTAGGCCTCTTTCTCATCTCATTAGAAAGAAGAGCAGCAGTGACCTCCTCTAATTCTATAGTATCCTTACCATAGAGTAGTGTTGTAACCAAATGTTCATACGAATGAGGTAGAGAAGTCAACAAAATCAAGGCCTTGTCATCATCATCAATTTCCATATCAATATTCGATAATTGGCAAATTATCTTGTTATAGGCATTCAAGTATTCCATCACTTCAATCCCTTCCTTCATTTTCAAGGTGTAAAGCTGTTGTTTCAAATACAACCTAGTTGTAAGAGACTTTGTCCTATACAAACTCTCACGTTTCAACCACATATCCGCTCAGATTTCTCATACATGACATGGTATTTGACAACGTTTCCTAATGACAAGCGAATAGAGCTCATAGCCTTCAAATCCATGTCATCCTAATATTCATCTGACATATCTGTTGGCTTCTCGCCTTCCCTAACAGTGCTTTATGTAATCCTTGTTGAACCAATAAATCTCTAGCATTGACTTGCCACAGATTAAAACTATTTTTCCCGTCATATCTTTCCACTTCAAACTTTGCACTAGAAACTGTCACCACCATTGTAGAATTAAAGCTCTGATACCACTTGTTGCGGAATTGGGCGCAAATCAGCCCTCCGCGGTGACTCGTTAACAATCCGAACACGAAAGTGTATTTCCGGTATTGTGTATTAAATTCTACGCAGTGTTTCCGAAGTAAATTTGCAAGAACAAATAAATAAAGTGCAGCCAAACCAAAACAAAGCACACAAGAACACCAAGATTGTACGTGGTTCACCACACGATGTGTGTGGTTACGTCCACGGGAGAAGACTTCAAAAGATTTCACTATGTGAAAATAACTGGGTTACAAGAAGCACTCACCGAGTTAGAAAAGCCCAAAGCTTTCTCCGGATTACACGAGAAACAATCACTACGCTATCTAGGATCCAAGCGCCTTCGCTCCCAAGTCGGATGTGCTATCTTCAACCCTCTTTAACCTTGCCAAGAGAGATCCACAAAAACCTTTGTTTTTCCCTTCTCCTTTTTTTTTTTCACTTTGCCAAGTGCTAAATACCCACTGAAATTCCAAGGGTGGTCCCGAGTACGGCAACTATGAGGAGTGAAAATTAATTAGGTTTCTATCAAGTTCTAATCTTTTGAAAACTCAAACCTAAATTGGAAATTAAGAGATCAAAATGAAATTCAATTACACAAGTTAAATCTAGAGGTGCAATGCAAAATAAAGAGCTAGAGTTTCAAGAGAGAGTGCACCCGAGATTTAAAGTGGTTCGGTCCTCAAAACGCGAGGCCTACTCTACTCCACCAACAAAGACCCGTTGATGGCTTCACTAAGTGATCTTCTTAACTTCGGCGAAGATCGGTGCCGATTACAAATTCCGATTACCTTTAACCTTGGTGGCAATCTTCACCACGGAGAGTGGGCTACGCTTCTCCGAACACTCGCCCGAATACAATTTCTTGAATAAGAAAGAAAGAACAAAAATCCCTCACAAGGGTTTACAACTTTGCAGAAGATGTACAAATATAGCCTAAAGATCCAAATCCTAATCTTAGATGATGAGAGGCATAAACAAGTTTGATTCACTCTAAGGATGTTCAAGTAGGTTTTTAGAGTGTTAGGATTGATGATTGTAATGTTTGGAATGCCCATATATATAGGAAAACCAAAATATGACCGTTCAATGGCATTGTGGTAATTCCAGCAAAATTCCCAACGGCCATTTTTCCGACCGTTGTAGTGTTCTCGGAGTTCCGAGAATATTTCTCGGAGTTCCGAGAAAAATTCTCGGAGTTCCGAGAAAAAATCTCGGAGTTCCGGGAATTCAAACAGAAGATGAAAAAATGTCACTGGACCATTTCTCGGAGTTCCGAGAAGCCTATGTCTGAGCAGATTTTCATTTCTGTTTTTGGGCTTCCAACTTAACACCAAGATGGGATTGCTATGAGGGTTCCAAGGTGTTGGAACTCCACAAATACAATCACTTATATTTTTAGGGTGTGTGTTTATTTACTTAATTATGCCTTTCAAATCTAAAACTAAGATTGGATCTTAATACAATCTAATATAACTTGATCTTCAATGGATTCTTCAAGTCTTCATTTGTCTTGGATTTTGATGTCTTTGGCCTTCATGAAGTGGTCCAATGAGTGCTTCTTGGCCTCAATCCAAGCAATGTTGTCTTAGCACCAATGTGATCTACAACTTAGACAATCAAACACATTAGTGATCATTAATCACTTGTGTATTGGAATCATCAAAATAAGATGGGAATGCTAAGGTGGAAACCATTGGGCTTACAATCTCCCCCTTTTTGATGATGACAAGCACAAGAGATTTTCCAATAAAAGCAATCATATTTTCTTTACACTAGAATTCTCTCCCCCTTTGGCATCAATAAAAAAGATTGGGGTAAAAGAGAAACAAAGGGATGAAATATTCAATTTAAAAGCTCCCCCTTTTTCAAGGAAAAAAGACAAACCTAGAACTCCCCATATTTAGAATTTTTATTCAATATAAGAGGGGATATTTAATTAACTTTGAAAAAAAGATATTCAATTTTAAGCATTAGCCCCTAATCTAAGCACATATGATGAAAATCATATGGGGGCTTTGGGAATCCAAGATTTCTTGGTTCCAACATTTTCAAGGGAATCTTAGATGCACATTGGAATTGGTAATGACCATTTATTCCACAATAATGGCATCTAACATGAGGGTTTGATACGCTAGTCCTATCATATGCATGTTTAGGTCTTTGACTAGTCTTCCTCAAGATTATGTCAATAATTTTGTCACCATTTAAGAATCCATAGAGACATAATCTTAATCTTTCATTTTCATTATGAAGATGTGTTATTTGATTTAGAGAATCATTAAATTCATCTTCATAAGATTTGGGAGAGCTTGTAATAGCTTGGAGTTTTGTAATTTGGCAAGTTTTCTCATCCAAACAACCCTGAAGGGTTTCAATCTCAAGTTTAAAATTTTCAAGTTGTATTTGAGATTTGGAAGAAAATTCATTTTTCAAAAAATTAAGTTCATTTTCTAATTTTGAAATGGATTTCTTTTGAACTTTATTTTTGAAAATTTGAGAGTGCAAGGTTGAGCACAATTCATCATATGATATTTTTTCACTATCACTACTAGATGAATAACATGAAGGGTTAGAGTTTACCTCGTCTTCATGGGTGAGTGCCATGAAGCAAAGATCGTCTTTCTTTTCTTCCCCTTCGCTTGAACTCTTTCCCGAGGTGCTAGTAGCATCCCATCCGGCGGCAAGAGCTTTATGTTTCTTCCATTCCTTCTTTCCCTTGTATTTTGAGGAAGATGACTTGAGAAGTGGACAATCCGGTCTTTTGTGTTCGGCCTTCTTGCAATTATAGCACCTTATTCCTCCTTCTACTTCATTTTCTTCTTCGTTTTATCCTTCTTATGTTTCTTTCTCCATAAGCTTTTAAACTTTCTCAAAGCTTCTTCTTCATCGCTATCCGCCTCGCTAGAGGATGATGAGTTTGCTTTGAAGGCTTTTAGAGCTAGAGATCGACTCTCTTTCTCTTTCTCTTTCGGCTTCTTCTCCTCTTGTCGGCTAGTGAGGAGCATCTCATGGGTGATGAGAGATCCTACAAGCTCCTCCATGGTTAGCGTCTTGAGATTCTTTGATTCTTGTATAGCGGTTACCTTTGGATCCCAATATGGAGGAAGAGACCTAAGCAACTTACTCACAAGCTCATCAGTAGGATAAGATTTACCAAGATTTGCTAATTCATTAGAAATTTTAGAAAAACGGGTATACATTTCGGAAATGCTTTCGTTTTGATCCATTCTAAACATTTCATATTTGCTCTTTAACAAGTTTATTTTGGAATCCTTAACTTGAGAAGTTCCCTCATGAATAACGACAAGTGTATCCTAAATAATCTTGGCGGAATAAAAAAGAGCAACTCGATTAAACTCCTCCGTAGATAAGGCGCAAAACAAAGAATTTATAGCTTTGTAATTTAAATTTGCATGCCTTTTTTCTACCGTATTCCATTCTTCAAATGGTGTGGAAGGCAAAAAGTATCCATTTTTAACAATATGCCAAAGTTCCACATCTATCGAAAGAAGATAGATGCGCATCCTTGTCTTCCAATGTCCATAGTTGGACCCATTAAAGAAGGGAGGTCTAGTTGTGGAATGGCCCTCCGGAAGTCCGGTTCCATTTCTATCCGCCATTTCACAATTAGAAAGTTACCAAAGATCTTATGATCTTTCCCTTGTTGAAATTTTTAAAGAAAAATTTTCCAAAGATTTATAGAAAAGAAAATCTTTTAAGAGCCTTTGCTCTGATACCAAGTGAAATTCCAAGGGTGGTCCCGAGTACGGCAACTATGACGAGTGAAAATTAATTAGGTTTCTATCAAGTTTTAATCTTTTGAAAACTCAAACCTAAATTGGAAATTAAGAGATCAAAATGAAATTCAATTACACAAGTTAAATCTAGAGGTGCAATGCAAAATAAAGAGCTAGAGTTTCAAGAGAGAGTGCACCCGAGATTTAAAGTGGTTCGGTCCTCAAAACGCGAGGCCTACTCCACTCCACCAACAAAGACCCGTGGATGGCTTCACTAAGTGATCTTCTTAACTTCGGCGAAGATCGGTGCCGATTACAAATTCCGATTACCTTTAACCTTGGTGGCAATCTTCACCACGGAGAGTGGGCTACGCTTCTCCGAACACTCGCCCGAATACAATTTCTTAAATAAGAAAGAAAGAACAAAAATCCCTCACAAGGGTTTACAACTTTGCAGAAGATGTACAAATATAGCCTAAAGATCCAAATCCTAATCTTAGATGATGAGAGGCATAAACAAGTTTGATTCACTCTAAGGATGTTCAAGTAGGTTTTTAGAGTGTTAGGATTGATGATTGTAATGTTTGGAATGCCCATATATATAGGAAAACCAAAATATGACCGTTCAATGGCATTGTGGTAATTCCAGCAAAATTCCCAACGGCCATTTTTCCGACCGTTGTAGTGTTCTCGGAGTTCCGAGAATATTTCTCGGAGTTCCGAGAAAAAATCTCGGAGTTCCGGGAATTCAAACAGAAGATGAAAAAATGTCACTGGACCATTTCTCGGAGTTCCGAGAATAATTCTCGGAGTTCCGAGAATTCTCGGAGTTCCGAGAAGCCTATGTCTGAGCAGATTTTCATTTCTGTTTTTGGGCTTCCAACTTAACACCAAGATGGGATTGCTATGAGAAATCCAAGGTGTTGGAACTCCACAAATACAATCACTTATATTTTTAGGGTGTGTGTTTATTTACTTAATTATGCCTTTCAAATCTAAAACTAAGATTGGATCTTAATACAATCTAATATAACTTGATCTTCAATGGATTCTTCAAGTCTTCATTTGTCTTGGATTTTGATGTCTTTGGCCTTCATGAAGTGGTCCAATGAGTGCTTCTTGGCCTCAATCCAAGCAATGTTGTCTTAGCACCAATGTGATCTACAACTTAGACAATCAAACACATTAGTGATCATTAATCACTTGTGTATTGGAATCATCAAAATAAGATGGGAATGCCAAGGTGGAAACCATTGGGCTTACACCCACTTTGAAGACGTTTCCCGGTTCTCTATTTCTCTCGTTGAAGTCGTGTACCACCAAGCCAAGAATCCTCTTTTTTGATAAGGTCTCGAAACAACTTGTAGCTTTTCCCAACTAAAGCCAGATAATGCACGTCACTGGATAGGCTTTTAATTAGAGTCCTAAGGGACTCAAACAACCTATATCACATGGTGTTAAAAACACCTTGCTAGCCCATGCCTAAATTCAAGGCAACTTCAACACGAACATCCACCTTTTGAAGAACTCGTGAATGTGGGCTGCTGGGACCCAAGAGACACCAAAGGTCTTTTAAGGTCCAGAGTCATCATTTCATGTTGTGAAATTGTTGCTTATGTAAATGAAATGAGATAAAAAAAAATGAGTTGCTTTTTGTCCAGCATTGGCCTATTTGGAATCTCTAAAAAAAATTGTGCCTAATCTTATAAGCAAATTATTTTGAAGTTAAACATGATTAATTGCAATCATTAAAAAAAAAACATGACTATTTGAAAGTAATGGCTATAATAGTTCTAGAAAGGATATGGTTAATGGCTTCAAAGAGGCCTTAATGGGAAGTTAGATTCATTTATTGTTGATGATATTACAGTGCTGAACTCTGCTACGGTCAAGGATTTGAAGCTAGCAATAAAGAAGAAAACAAACGGATAGAGGAAGCCCAAATGGAACATTAGTCAAAAGTCTGTTGTTTTAAAACTATATCAGAAGAATCATCATCTTTAATTCCTCCACACAAAGAGGGATTAACTGACATTTGTATGTAACCCACAAGCTAAAACAATAACATAATCATAAAAACTGTCATCTGGAATTTTCTGCACCTTTTGGGTCAGATTCAGATAATATGTATTTTACCACATCAGCACAGCATGAAAGTTTGTCTGCTTTCTCATCAGGGATTTCAACAGAGAACTCTTGCTCAAAGGCCATAACAAGCTCCACCCTGTCTAAGCTGTCCAGACATAAGTCCTTTTGGAAATCAGATGTTTCAGTAACCTGTTGAAATTTCAAATGGCAACCTAGCTCAAGTTCAAAATTCAATCTCAAATCAAATGGATATAAAAAAAATGATAAGAAAATGGTCACTTGTCAAAGTTCAAAAGAATTACAATTCGTGGTTACAATTGAATACAGGGTGATTACTAATTAGTAACTTCTACTTCTATGCCTCAAGCATGTCAAATGCAATTTATAATCCCAAATGAAAACACATAGGAGCTTGAAATCCAAGTGTCCATATATGAAGGATGCACAAAGATAGAAACATTATTTGACTAAATAAAATACAGATGCTTAATCATACCCATAGTCACAAATATCTCTTAACTTCTTCAAAATATGGTGATTTTATCACGACATTTTGATAAAACGATAAAAACCCGAAATCATCCCGAGGCTTTTAAAAATATTGCGATAATTTCACTTTTATCTTTTAACATGAAAATATGACGATAATTTCATGATATTTAACCAGTTCTCAAAGGCTATTACAGTTCCCAAAACACTCTCAGAAGCTAATTGAAAAAGAAAAGACAAGGTGAGTTAGTGCAATTATCAAAACATGATTGTGCCAATAGCAGTAGCCTTTTTAAATTTTTAAATTTTTTATTGATATGATCATACCAAATGAAATCAATGTCCATGCCCACAAAACACAGTTATATAAATGTGTCTGTGTGTTACATGCCTGACCCCATAAACAAGAACATTGTAGGAGTACATTGGCAAATTCTCCAATGGAAGCCAGTAATGCGATATAATTACCTTGCTTCCATCAACCTTATCGTATTTCTTAACCAGCCCAATTACTCGAGCCATTAGATCATCAGAGCTGGTATACGTTGATGCATACATGTGACATCTTGGTCTGCTCCTGCTAAATGAATCCCCATCTTCTATAAATAACTTTGGCCATGCATAGTTCTTGACCCTAACGTGCTTTAAAATCGAGCTCCTTATGTATTGCATGTTACAGCAAGCTGGATTTAATGAATATGTCAGACCTCAGAGGACACAAAAAACCAATGAAAATGAGAATTGAAACAAGCTGCAAGTGAAATTGATAAGTCCAATTTGTATTGTTCTTGTCACAGTCGTATATATCATTACCTGAAACTGCAGCAGTACACAAAATCGTCTGGTTTATAGATACAAATAACTGGTTAGTTCCTTTTTTTTTAATCAGAGGAAATAATGAGTTTTTGCCAAAATTAGAGTTAGATGGGAAAAAATTAATGGATGCAGTGTTTACAAAGTTTTCAATGAGTGAGAACATTTTATTTTACAACCACCATGAGCAGAATACCCTGAGAACTCGAAGATACAAGATTTTTTACGCATAGCTTGATGTAGTTTAAACTGGCCTGACCAACACAGAACGCGGTAACATCAATACTGGCTCAAATGCTTTTTTCAGTTTTATCTGTCAACGACACTCACTCTAACAAACTAACCAACAGGTGCTAATTGAAAATGCCAACTCATTTACAACAGATTATAAACATAACCCATTGCCCATTTCACCAACCCTAGAGTATCTGTACCCATTTCATAATGTTGATTCTTCAGTTGACTTGATTTTATTGGAAAAATAGTTCAACCCACCCTCTAGAGTGAATGTATATGATAAAATTCCAGGTTTAAAGCCTCAGAATAAATGTTGTGTAGTGGAATTGTTTCAGATGAAAGACATAAATGAGTCAGCAGTCATAAGAAGGTAGTTATGCAAACTTGCATAGGACTAGTTTTTGAAGAGTGATGAATGTAACTATGTACTCAAGCATTCTTCTTGGATAGGTAAGTGGCAATCCCACTTATATTTCGAAGCATTTCTCTTACAGCATCTTCAATAGGAACTTTAATCAACTATACTATCATTATTTCAGTTTAAATTTCCCCAACGTTTTTCTGTGATCAAAGAATTGCCCCTCAAACAACAGCTCCCTCCCCACAACTCCCTTAGCAAACAAATCTCTGAAACCTCATTTGTACTTTGGGGGATATGGGCAAAGGTAAACATTCCTCTGAGATCAAGAATATTGTTAATGATAGCAGTGAACCAGCAAGGCACAACAGAGTTATTCATAGCTCAAGAAATAACATTCATGGAGTCCCCTTCCACCAGAAGGGTGCCCTGAAAATCACAAGCGAAGAGCCTTAGCAAGTTAGCATTGAGCAACACCAACACTTCGGCTTCATTCAGAATCCATCAAACCAATTGGACCCGAGTAAGCATCTTGCCCTAAACTGTTGAGAAAACTTATTATGTATACATGTGAAGAAATGTGAAAGCTGTTCCACTCAAACTATCGCCACAGCAGCTCATGACCACTTTGGCCCAGCTGACTTTTCCTCTGATTTTCTTTTAGATTGTAACAACTTCGTCACCCTTCCATGGACGGATTGACATAAAATCTTTTGCTTTGTGGTTTTTCTTCTTTGTCCGTTGTGCCCCTTATGAGGATTTCTGTGCTATAAGCATGATTGTTAGACCTATTTCCCAGGTCTGAATTTACTAAAGTGTTCGCGCGTATGTGTGGTGTGTGTCTGTGCTTGGACACATTAAAGTTTACTTCATGCAATAATTACAAGAATAATCCGACTTCAGAATTTATGAAACCCTTCTCCACAAACTAATTTTGAATTTAGCAGAAGAGTATGAGTTGACCAAGTTTCATAACATTTAACATCTTCTTTTAAGAAGGATACTTCATTGGTTTCAGGCACTTCCAACTCCTACAGATAATGGAGTGCACATCGTTATACTTCCTATATATTGAAATGTCTTCTGAGGTTGGCCTTAATGCAGTTTATTTGAATAATTTGTTTCCATGCTCATTTCCTGTCGGTGGTTCCTCTACCCAACAATTGATGAATATGACACTTGACTATTGTTGGTTATGAGTCGCATGTTGTACACGTTCTGCATGGTTGCAGCCCCTGAATAAAGGCAAGTTATATTAAGTCTGTTTTGAAAATTGAAATGTCTCCCCTGTTAACGGTGAAGGCCAAAAGGGCAGTAGGTGCCAGAATCTGTCTCTCATGTGCCATCTCCAGGACATAATTTGACTTACCTTGTTTTGATTAGCCAGTTTTTCCTTTAATATAGCATATTTCAACCTTCGAATAAATAAAATAACTCTTATTCTTTTTCCTCGCCAAACCAGTGTTTCAAAACACGGATGGAGACCAAAGCAAATCCTAGTCAACTCACCGCAGTCTTGAGTACTAGGTTGATGTGACCATAACTTACGAGGGTCAAAGGAGTTTCGATCGACTTGGTAGGTAAAAAGGTGGACTCGGACAAGAACTCGGCCACGGTAAAGGGCTTGGCTCATGTGATTCAACGATTGACGCTGCAAGTCTAGAAGCAGCAGACAAAACCATCAACGAACATGATGTGCTAACAAATTATAAACAATAACCATGCAGGAAAACCATACAACCGTAAAGTAAATGTAAGGATGATTTTATCATTAAAAAAAAACAAAGTCAGAACGATTTTTTGTGTTGATACATCACAAGCAGATAGAACCCTCTTTTTCTTTGAACGAGAACTTTATCAAAGATAAAGCTTGAAACTAAGGAGGCAGAGAGTTCCCAACAACTAGCACAATTCTATGAAGTCCTCTTGCAAACTATCTGGCATATATTAGTGCCCCTTAACACTTGAGAGAAGGCTGTCTTCCAGACAGTATAAATCTAAAATCTGGTCAACCATAGATAGGAAATTTAAATAGAGTCACAGTACAAAATCTAAGAAACATAGAGGCCTGAAATATTAACACATCATACATTATGACCTTGAACAAGTCACGAATACTCCCTCACGTTCTCTTTTTTCTGGTTGAAATTTTTTTGGTATTGGTGTTAGATTGGAGCACAAGGCAAATTCCCTTCAAGGCATCGATCTGAACGTATTCATTTACATACGAATAGTGTTTAAAAACTTGGACTCAAGTGAGAACTCAACCAAGGTAAAAAGAATAGAGACTCAAAGACATCCTATTTCTTTATTTATTTTTTAAAGTTGACATATATATATATATATATATATATATATATATATATATATATATATATATATATATATATATATATATATATATATATATTCATACTATGAAAATTACATTGGGGACCAGAGGTCCCAACTTGCATTACATAGTATGGCTGGTCAAGAGCATACTCCTAGACCATAAGAAACTAGAATAAAACTAAAACATCTTCTTCTGGGTACCAATAGGATGGATTTAACCATCCGATCATTGCGTTTACATTCCAAAAAAGAAAATACCATCCAAACAAAAGAACCATCGTGCTTCCAAACTTTCACTTGCAAGAGCCTCTCTTCACAGATCTTCTCGAGGACAAGCAAGGATCAAAGCAAGAAGAAAAGAATGCCCCCATAGGTGAAAGACCGAGGTCTCTCAAGCTAGTGAGGATCGGCTTTGTTTCGATCGCTCTTGTTCTTCAATGATCAAAGCAATAAAATGACTCAAGATGCGAAAGACAGAAATCTCTCAATCTTGATGAGGATCTGCATCGTTTCATTCGCTCCTTAAATCTGCTCTGAAATTTTTTAATGAACCAACTAAAACAGGCATCCTGCCTAAGAGACAACCACCCATAATCCTCCAGCCAATAACAAAGGCATCCCCCACCCAATTTCCCACAATCATCCTCCCGCCTAACAACTTATCCTACTTCCAGAACCTGATACAAACAACCTGGTTGACTGGGATTAACATTAACAACTTAAACCGTAGGCCCACTCCCACAACAGCTAACAACATCTAGAGTCTTAAAACAACAAACTCTTCCCAGCATCTAATTGCTAATAACAGGCCTAGTTCCAACACCATATACTAAATCCTATGACCTAGACGCAATAAGAGAAAAGGAAAAAGAAGAAGAGAGACCCAAAAACAAGACCCTAATCACAGGCTATTTACACTAGGGAAGATGGCCTTCTATTTCCTGAGGGCATTCTCTCGCTTCCCTTTTCCCGCTGCTTTTCCTTTTTCCATCTTCTCACGCAAATCCCTTTCTTCCATTCTGAGAAACATTTTCTTCGTTTCATCAATGTTTTCCTATCCCAAAAACATCACCAATCGACAACATCTCATCGAACTTGTCAGAAGCGAGATCTCCTTCTCCTTTGAGAATATGACCTCCTCTGAATTCACCTCGATCTCCTTCCCATAAGTATCTTCCACATGTTCAAGACAAGAGCGAACCCAATGGCTGACCTCCATATTCAAAGTATCTCTAGAAGTCTTCGACTCCTCGTCTGGAGCCACAACAGACTGAACCTTTTCTACATTCTCATCAGCCTGAAAAACTCCTCCGCATGCTATCTTGTATCTCTTTTGAATTGCTTCTATTCCTTCTTCAGAATTGCCATGGCTTTTTCTCTAGGAGTTGGTTGTTCTTCAGAAGCCTTCGGCCCATTTGTGACGGCCTCTGCTCCTCCCACAATGACTAATTCTCCCTTCCTTTTCCTGCCAAGAGCCTCTCCTTCCTCGGACGTAGTAGAGTCGCTTGGTTTATCGTAGTTCTCCAACATTCTTTGTATTTCAGAAACGAATATTTTTTTCTTCATCTCCTCCCTTCTAAAGTGGCCTTGTAGTTTCCTTTTAAAGAATGAAAGACCGCCTCTCGTAACCAATAAATGGGCCTCGGATTTCTGACCCTATAAGTGGAGCTAGCTTTTCCAACACGGAAGCTGTTCAGCTTCTCATGAGCTTTGACACATTTCCTTAGGGATTGACCCCTACCAGCTATCGCTCTTTTCAATTTCCCAACATCCCTTTTGTAGCTATCATTAATGCTATTCTTTATTTTCCTTGCTTTCTATGCTTCTGCCGACTTCATATCTATTCCGTCAGCAACTCAATTTCGGAAGGCCTTCCTCCGAGTGCCATTTGTCCTCGTATTTAATGTACTCTGAACAGTTGCTTTCCCACGCCGTCCTTCCCTTCCTTGTGATGTCATCTTTCTAGCAACTGTTACCCTAATTTTCTTTTTAATAGACGATTCAAATTCCGAAGAGGGCCCCAATCAATGGCTCTTTGTCCCTTACATCTTTTTTATCAGGATTTTCTTTCCCATCATTTTTGGGGATAGAATTTTCCTCCGACAACGGATTGTCTGAATTCCGATAGCCAGACTCCTCTCAAGAAACAGAGTTTTCCTTTGCATTTGACACTTCTGCATCCTGCCATTTCCCATTAATGAGAGCTTCCTCAGCTACTGCTTTAACTCCCACTAGATAGGAATTGAACTCCACCTTAAGGCTAATAAATGGCACCAGGCATTTCCACTTTCTAGTAAGGACCTTTGCAGATGCGAAGGCCATGCAATGGCCGTGGTTCCCAGTAATTTGGACCTCGACTACCTGTCCAAAATACTTTCCCAGGGCCTCCATAGTTGAGGATGTCTTTTGCAACTACAGTGCGATATTGAATTCCCTGACTTTTACCTTTCGGTGACCCCATAAGGTGTGTGCACCCTGTATAAGACCCAGTCAACACCTTCTTACAGTGCTTGCATTGGAACTTCTTTGTTTCCCCATATCCTGGCCCAACTTTCTTTCCCTGAATTACGATGACCCATAGTATTGTCACCGACCTTGCTGTTGGATTCAACACTACGTCATCATAATCTTCATCTAGGTCTTCTTCCTCATCATAGTGGTATTCTAGGGCCCCTTTAAATACATAGTCATCAACTCCATGTTGAAATTCCTCATTGTGAATTTCTTGGTCCACACACAGTCTCGTCCATCTTTTATCAATTGCTGACAAAATTAAATAATAGAATATTTTGCTAAGTATGATAGATCTTTTGAATAAAACATAACTTATAGTTCGCAATATGAGCGATGACTTAAAGCAGGGTCGGCTTTCCTATGATAAGTCCATTGCATGCATGCAGTGGTAGGCTCAGTTTCCCTTAGCATGGTCTCCGATCCAATATACCGGTTGGTACGGGGATGCGGGGTCCATTTTTATACCCAATTGGGTACGAGGCTAAGAGTTGGGTATCCCTTGCACAAAATCCAATCCATTGGAACATTGAACAGACCGTCTTGAGGAGGAATTCCTGGGCGTAAGAGGGGAAGTAGTGAAATGCAAAATGCAAGTAAGTTATGAGTGCGTGCTTTGTTTGCCCCTAACGAAAGATGTAACAAGTCAAGCATAAAAATAGAAAACTGTAATAATACATGAAACATTACTAATATATAAGGGGCATTACATTAAAAAGAATTAAATGACATAAATGATGCACAATCAATCAGGCTTCAAGTTATGCATTAAAGCAGTACGATAAGATTAAAATTTAATTAACATTGTCGGAGTACAATAGTAGAATATTTTACTAAGAAACATCTGGGGATTACATAATTAACCATTACATAGACCGGATACTCATCCCGCAAAATACAGTATCAAATAGAAATCAATCACACCCTTGCAATGCTCCTAGAAGCACCAGTTTCGTCACCAGTTCCGAACCATTCTCAAAAATACTTGTACACCTCTCCAATAGCAGAGGTGTTTTCCCTCTCAAGGGCGATGATGGTTCACCGATTTCAATCACTAGCAATCTCAGTCATTGTCTTCGTTTTCAAGGGATCGGGCCGAAAGGGTACTACAACATCTGTCGTCGCTATGTGATGCTGGGCTCCATAGTACTGTCGAAGGATCCGCTGAGGCAGATAAAAGGAAGTGCTCTGAAAACACATTATCCGAATGCACTTTTGATCAAAAGTCTCAAGGACTGCAGAGCAAATCGGCAACCATGTGAGAGTCCATTCAATGTCCGTACTTCCGTGGCCCTCAAGCCATATAACCCAACTGCCAGAAGCAACGAATGAAACCAACACCTTCCTAGTATTTAAATTCATCAACCAAGGTCTTTCCGGCAAAGGTGGAGCCAAAATTCGGAATTTATCCACTAACCAGACCTAAATAAAAAAGAAATTCCAGAATAATTATCCATAATCAAGCACATACAAGCAATGTTTCATAAATCATCAGATACTTACATAGTGACGGAACTTCCAAAAATGTCGGATCTAGGAGATCGGCAAGTTCTATCCATGCTATCAAAAAGTTCGGCCAAGACAGTAAGAGATAGATTTGCGCGTGGACACGTTGACAAACTTGATCGACCAAGTTTGCAAAATATGAAGGGATCAAGTCCGATGACTCTAATCGGCAAGGAAAGAGAAAAGTTGGATAAGCACATAGTGCTATGGCATTTTCACAGCACCATCGATACTTCTCATCCAATAGCTTATTTTGTGAGAAGGCTTCTACTAGCTTGGGCATCAAGAAGATACCACGTGAATCGCAGTAGTGCGTTATTGACTTCTTTGGCTTCAATGCCTTATCATAGCCATGATTAAAGGAAGGCTTGAACAAGGGACCATCGTCGGAAATTTTGAGCATCATACAAACATTTTCATGAATCGGGAAAAGCTCTTGCCTTCCAAAACGAAAGACATGCATGTCGAGATCCCAGAATTTGATCGCGGCCCGAATCAAATCCCAATCAACACGAATAGAGGCAAGAAAGGGTAAGGTGCATAGTCCCACGCTACCAAGATTAATGACTTCCACGGAAGTCAACCCATTGATCTATGCCAACAAACCATTGTCGGAGCCTTGAGCCATCCCACTCTCCGCCCTATATGTTTTGGAATTTGGATGATTGAGAGCCGAGTGTGAGTTCTAAAACAAGCAAATCCTATTACAGGAAAATCCATAAAAAAAATACAGGACCTATTTCCATAATAAGTTTATAACGCTTGATGTATGTCTTCGCCGCAATCTCAAAGATTCATAAATTAACTCTTTCTCTTCACTCCTTGAAATACTATCAACGGTCTATCTATCTCCCCACGTGCCAGATAAATGGATATGGAGCCCTGACTCTCAGGGTGGTTTCTCCATCAAGTCTTTCCACAAGTGTCTATCCGATGGAAATTGCATGCAATCTCGCCATTTTGCGTAATGGAGACCGTCGATTCCCCCACAGATTGTGGCGTTCGCAAGGATGGTGTCCCACCGGTGTATTAACACCTGTGACCGTCTTAAAAAATGATGTTTCCAACTCGCAAGCTGGTGCGTACTGTGTCACAAACAAGAAGAATCATTGGATCATGTCTTCTTAACATGTCTATATGCTTTCGCAATATGAATGGCAATTTTCAAATTTTTAGAGATGGCCTGGGTGTTGCACAATGGAATCTCGACGACACTCCCTAAATTGGGATGGTGCATTCAACGGCTGTAATGGTGACTCCATGTGAGCGGCAATACCGTAGCGATTATTTGGTACTTATGGAAGGAGCGGAACGGTAGGATATTCGAGGAGACTTCCAAGTCGTGGTACCGAGTTGCCTTTGAGATCAAGATTGCGATTTTTACTGGGGTTAAATCTTTGGTGGGCATTTCTTATTCGATTGGGGAAATATTAAGGAATTGGAGTGTGGTGTTGATTGAGAAGAAGCCCTCGTCTAAAGCTGCACCGCGTTGGGAGGCACCACCGGAGGAATGGTTTAAGCTTTAATTTTGATGGAAGCTCTATGGGAAATCTGGGTGCCGCGGGCATCGGTGGAGTTGTTCGGGACTGCAACAGCAACACCATTATGTCATTTTCTGGCTCGGCTGGAGTCTGTGATGCGAAAGTGGCGGAGGCAAAAGCCCTTCTATTTGGTCTGAGGTGGTATGAATTGCATAACCTTGGCCCGCTTATAATTGAAGGCGATTCTACCAATGCCATCGCGTGGGCATCGAATCGTGCGGTTGGGCCTTGGAGATTGTTAGGAACAGTGGATGAGATTCACGATCCGGTTCGCATAATCCGGCCATCGGTCACGCACGGACGACGGTCTACAAACTCGACTGCGGATGCTCTTGCAAAGGATGGTGTCCACCGCGACCACTGATGAGCACATTTATGTGTGAATTTGTGGTACTAAAGCATGCATATTTAATAATTGAAGCGGTACTACTAAGATATTTTTCTTGTTTTTGGTGTTTCAGGTTGTTTTCTAAATTTTCACGGAAAATATAGCTTAAAAGATGGAGTTTCAAGGGAAAAAGCAAAGCTTGGAAAACATGAATCAGAAACAGGGTGGTGTCAATATCAATTTGCAGCTACAATTGAAAATTCTGAAGATTCAATGTTGACCGAATGAAAGAAGGGCCCACCAACTGGACGGATGGGATAATTCTATGGTATTGGGTTCATTTTAAAGAAATAGAAGTGGGGTCCACTCTTAGGTGGTTGACACATGTGGCATACACCATGCAATCTTCTTATTAATCCTTTGACTATTCTCATCACCCTATACCCTCACCATGGCCCACACTTACATGTATCAACCCAACAGATAAGTGCTGTTTTGGAATTATCCCATGCACATATACCATGATCTCACGTGAAGGAGATGCCATTAAAGAAGAAAAAAAGTACACAATATTATAATGTTGTGTGTCCAAGATTTAACTTGTCCAATGGGCTTGTAAATGAACGGTGTTGATCATCTAACTACAAATGGGCGTGCATCACTTTTTGGTAAAAAAAGGGAAAGCGGGGTCTACTGATTTATTTGCCATGGGTTGGCAACTTCCAACGTTTTTTTTAAGAAGGCTGCAAGGTGACACAAGAAATTTTAGTATCTTCCTATTCACGTACAGTGGGCATGTGTGTATACCTCTATTCGTTTTTTTTATATGGGTGGGACCCACTTTTAAAAAATATTGGCAATAAAACACACATCTAAAAATACAAGAGGCTTGTGTATTTTAATTAGAAAGATCTTTTGGAAAGTCAGTAGCCATGCAAGCCATGCACAACTCTAAATAGAAGCTTGAATTTCATAGAAATACATGTGGGACCCACTTGCTAACTTGGAATTTGCTTTTTGGCAATATATGCATGTTCCAAACACATCAACCATTCCCACGGTTTTTATTGGAAAATAGTAATTTCTATTTGAGTGTATGGCAAATACATGCAAGTGGGACCCACATGCAGCCGAGATAGCAAGAAACCAAAACAATAATGCATGCATGCCTCTATTTGATTTTTCTTTTTATATACGTGTGGGACCCCCACTTGGAATTGCACTTACATGCAAACTTGTTTGATATAACTGCAGCGTTTTCCTTTGCTATGAAAATAGCAATTGCTAGTCATAGACGTGGGACCCACTTACCATTTAATAGAAGTATGATATTTTGTCCTCTTGCCAAAATTTCAACCACATACTAACTTTTCTTACTTGTTTATATATTATACAGGTGGGACCCAAATTGAAGAAAAGCAAGTGTTGCCAAAATCTCCACTCATGTTCTCACGTTGAAAAGTAAAAAAGGAGAGAAAAATATTACCAAAAAAGGGTGCCAAGTTGGTAAAATCATGAGAAAAGAATAATAAGTTTGTGCAATTATCAACAAATGGTGAAAGTTGATAAATTGCCAAGGATAGGTGGGGGTTGCCAAAAATACAAGAAAATTGCCAAGTTTGTGTCTTTTCTTGGGTGTTGAAAATATAAGGAGATTTTCTCTATATATTAAAAAAAAAGGCACTCTCTACAGACTCTCTATTCTTTTCTTTTTTCTCTCCACTACTCTCAAGCTTTCTCCCTTAGGTTTTCTTGTTCTTTCTTTTTCTTTTTCTTTTCAACTCTCAATCCAAGGCATCATCATTCACCATTCAAACTCAAGGTGACATTGAAGCTTGAAGGAGGAAGATTCAACCAAAGTTGGAGGAGAAAAAGACTAAGTTCTATTTAATTTTTGTTATTTATTTTAAGTTCAATTTGATAGAATTTTGTTTCAATTCAAGTTAGTGAAGAAGTAATTAGTTTTTGTTTAATTTTCTTTCAAGTTCTATATGGCAATTCTTCTCCCATCTATCTCGTTTATTTTTATTTTTCTTCCCTTCTTCATGAGTAACTAAATCCTATTTACTTAGGGTTTAGTTGAAACCATGGGGAATGAGAAATATTTACAATTAAATCAATCTACTCAATTGAAAAATTGTGTAGGATTTTGTGTTTGGAAAATCCCAATCATTCATGCCATTGGCTTTCCCCTTTCGTATGAATGATTGTTGATTAACAAATATAAAGTTCTATATAATCAATGTAAATTGGAGAGTGGATTTGATTAATTACTTATAAGGAATGACATCCCTTTGATCTTATTCCTTATTGACTAGTTAATCGAATTTTCAACCCAATTCAAGAGTTGTTTTAATTAATCAATTTAATCCAAACCCATGGTGGATTCTAACCCTAAGTAATCTTTTATATTGAATTAAGGTTTTTACACTATTCCAAATTACTTTCGCAATTTTTCAATTAACTTAGGCCTTTTAGAATTTTAGTTTTCTAATTAGATTAGATAAGTAGTTAATAGAGATCATTAAAATTTGGTACACTTTGCCTAAATTAAGATTTTCAAATCAAGATCGTAGTTGAATTTGATTCTTAGATTGAATAGAATGCACGCTTATATATAGTGTTGGCTCCGAGGTCTAAGTCCACGGAAATCCTGAGTCTATTCCAGGCAACATTATATCATAGCTAGTATTCTAATCGGTAAAAGAATAGGATTGACAACTAGATTTCTCTTCCTTGAGTTCGACCCGTATTTACACGATCCGTGCACTTGCGGTTATTTAATATTTCAATCAACCACCACTGTTAATTTCGTGGATACCAATATGGCAATTACATAGGCCGCTATATATCTTTGTAAATGCTATGTTCTTTGGCTGTGGGGACTCCTTGTCCCCTATGCTCTTGCATCTGTACTTGTTGCTTTTTGTATTAATAAATAGTAACTTTAAAATTAAAAAAAAAATACTTGATGTACATAACTACATATAAACAATTCTTAGTTACATACTTACATTGTGGTAAGAAACTAAAACATAAGCATGGAGGTAAAAGAAAAATAACTAACAAAGTAAACTAACCTAACAAGTATCAACTATCAACTATCAACTAACAAAGTCATCATACATGATAAGCATAAGCAAAAATAAAATAAAACAACAGTTCTTTAACTACTAATGCCATGTTTGAAAACGATAAAAAAAAAAAAAAGGAAAATGGTGCAAAAAGAAAGAAAGGGAATGAAAAGATTAAAGTCAGGGATCAATTATGGGGGTGGTGGGAGTGAAGATGGTGCAATTTCGGGTCATAGAGGAATGAAATCAGCAGGGAGAAAGGGGAGGCTCACCTTTAAACTGTGTTCCTAATGAAGATTATCTCTTGGAACTCAAATGGGTTGGGGACTCTGGGGAAGAAACTTCAAGTGAAGGAGTTAATTAACAGGGAGAAGCCTGATTTGATTTGTATTCAAGAAACAAAAATAGAAATAATATCTAGGACTTTGATGTTATCCCCTCGGTGGGGGCATCTAGAGGCATTGTGGTAGCTTGGAATGAATCCAGTTGGAAAAAGATAGAAGTATGGAAGGGGAGATTTTCATTATCTGTGGCTTTTAATAAGGTTGGAGAAGCATCTCAGTGGCTATTTTCTGGAGTTTATGGTACTGTTCTTCGGAATGAGAAAGAGGCTTTTTGGGAAGAATTGATCAAGGCTAGAAGAAGTTGTCCTCATCCATGGTGCATTGGTGGAGACTTTAACGAAATTAAAGCCGTAGGGGAGAGGCTGGGGTGTAATAGATCTAATCAAAATATGATGGTATTTGCTAATTTCATTGCAGATTATGAGCTTATTGATGTGCCCTTATCTGGATCATTCTTTACGTGGTCTCAAGGGGATAGCGGTTTGGATCGTTTTCTGTTATCGGGCTGAGTGGTTGGCTTTGGTTCCGGATGTTTACCAACGAGCTCTAATCCATTCGGTCTCGGATCATTGCCCAATTTTGTTAGACCCTAGGCTGGAATCTTGGGGTTCGCCCCCTTTTAGATTCAAAATAGCATGGCTTGATTACCCTCAGATGTTGGATAGGTGGAAGAATGGTGGAAGGCTTGTTTGGTGGAGGGTCAAGCAGGTGTTGTTATTGGTAAAAAGTTAAGATTTATCAAGAATAAACTTAAAGTTTGGGTCAAAGAGAAAAACGAATTGATGGCTGCGAGGAAGCTTGAATTGGAGTCCAGGTTGGTGGAGTAGAAAGCTTTAGAAGAAAGTGGTTTGGGGGGGGGGGGGGAAGAGGAGTGGGAGGAATTGGGTCGGTTGAAGCAAGATCATCAAACCATTTTGCTACATGAGGAAATTACTTGGCGTCAAAAGTCTAGGATGAAGTGGCTATCAGAGGGAGATAAAATTTTGCTTTCTTTCATGTTATGGCTAGTGTTAGAAGAAGATACAATAGAATTGAAATGTTGTACGAGAATGGAGATATGGTGTCCAGTAAGGAAGGTATTACTTCTTCAATCGTTAATTTTTTCTCTGCCTTGTATACAACTGAGAACATAGTCCGCCCCATCCCAAAGGGTGTGGAATTTGGGAGTTTATCTTTAGAGGAAAGCTCCAAGTTGGATAGGCCTTTTGGCGAGGAAGAGGTAAAAGCGGCTCTGTTTTCCATGGCTAGGGACAAGGCTCCTGGGCCAGATGGGTTATGTATTGCCTTTATCCAGTCTTGTTGGCCTTTTGTGAAGGATGATATCTTAAAAATTTTCAAAGAATTTCATGAGGGGACTAGTCTTGATAAAGGTACGGGAGCTACTTTCACCGCCTTAATTCCTAAGATGGAGGGAGCTTTAAAAATTTCTGAGTTTCGGCCCATTAGCTTGGTAGGTTGTCTTTACAAGCTCTTAGCCAAAGTCCTAGCAGATCGTTTAAAAGTAGTTCTTCCCAGCATCATTTCAATTAGTCAAAGTGCTTTTGTTTGTAATAGACAAATTTTGGATTGTTCTTCAATTGCTAATGAAGTTATTGATTCTTATTCGAGGAATGGAGAAAAAGGGGTGGTTTGTAAACTGGATATGGAAAAGGCTTATGATCGTGTTGAGTGGAATTGTGTGGACTATCTTCTTGGGAGAATGGGCTTTAGCAGCAAATGGAGAGATTGGATTAGAAAGTGTGTCTTCGGCGTGGTTTTCTGTTTTGGTTAATGGATCTGCTAAAGGCTTCTTCAAATCTTCAAGGGGATTAAGCCAAGCGGATCCTTTATCTCCCTTTCTCTTCGTAATTGTTGCGGAAACCCTGAGTAAAATGATTCAGAAGGGAAGTGACAAGGGTTTGATAGACGGTTTCTGTATTGGGAAGGATCAGGTGGAAGTTTCACTTTTACAGTTTGCTGTTGATACTCTTCTCTTTAGTCTTCCGGACTAGATCAAATTATTGAATTTAAAGGCTATTCTTCGCTGTTATGAATCGATTTTTGGGCAACGATCAAATTTCCTTAAGTCCAGGTTATTTGCTTTAAATACTTCTTTGGAGGAAGTAAAGAATTATGCGGTAATTTTGGGGTGTAAAGTCGATTCTTCTCCTTCTTCATATCTTGGTCTTCCACTGGGTGTGGGTAGACCGGGTAAAAATCTTTGGGAACCGGTAGCGGAGAGAATAGAAAGAAGATTGGAAACTTGGAAGAGAAACCTCGTTTCGAAAGGGGGAAGATTAACGTTGATAAGGTCGGTGATATCTAACATTCCGGTTTATTTCTTACCCCTTTTCAAATGTCCTGTAAGCTTGGCTTTGAGAATCGAGAAGATTCAAAGAAGATTTCTTTGGGGAGGAGCAAACATCAAAAATGGAATTTCTTTAGTCAAATGGGACAAGGTATGTACTCCAATAAATAAAGGAGGTTTGGGTATTAAAAGGATTAAGGGATTCAATAATGCCTTATTGAGTAAATGGTTATGGAGATTTGGGGAAGAGGATTTATCTCTATGTGTGAGGGTTATTGGAAGTAAATATGGGTTTCTGTCAGGGAATTGGGAATCAGATGACTCTTATGTGAAGAGGGGAGTAACAACTTGGAGAGATATTCTTGGTCTTAGGCATGAGTTCAGAAAGGATTGTTGTTTCAAGGTGTATTCTGGCCATAGGATCAGATTCTGGCTTGATGCGTGGTGCTCTGAGGATCCATTGAGCTTATTGTTCCCAGAGTTATTTTCGGTGGCTGCTGACAAGGAGGTGCTAGTGAGTGAGTGCTTTGAAAGAGTTGAGCAGAAGGTAGTGTGGTGCCCGAGATTTAGAAGGAACTTCTTTGAGAGAGAATTGTCCTCCCTCTCGAATTTGTTTGTGGTCATTGAAAAATGTTACATAAAGAGAACGGGATCGGATAAAAGAATTTGGACTTGGTACCTTTCTGGTGTTTTCTCTGTTAAGTCGTTTTATGCACGGTTGGCTTCTGTTGAGGAGGACAGCTTATCGGCAAAGGTTTGGCCTTTTCATTCCTCTAATGTAGTGAGATGGATTTCAGGCTCAGCGACCCCCCCCCCCCCGCCAACCCCCCACCACACACACACGGCGAATTCTTAGCTTAGTTGAGGAGATTTCAGATTGGGTGCTGCGATCGTCTGCTTCTTTTGTGCATATTAGGAGATCTGCTAATGGCGAAGATGACTCCTTAGCCAAAGCTGGCATAAATAGATTGGCCTGGAATGGTTTGATTATATGCCGCCATAATTATATCTTTGTAATTTTTTCCTTGTTTTTCCTTTTTCTTTTCCTTTCCCTTGTATTTCTTAGTGGACCATCTCGGTTCCTTCTTTCAATATATTGCCATTTCAAAAAAAAAGAAAAGAAAAGAAAATGATATCAGCCGTTCAGCTTCAGCACAACCATGTTTAAATAATTTCACAGTTCATCTTGTCTTTTTTCTTTTCTTTAACTACTTACAGACCTTATAGTCCCTTGTTTTTCAAAAAGTACTGTACGGAGTCTACGGAACACATCATAGGATGATCCAAAGTCCAAACCGTCCATGTGATGTTAATAGGTTGGTCCCCAAAAATCATTTCCATAGGATGATCCTAGCCCTCAGATCTAAAGAGCTATCCATAATATGCAGTCAGAGGGCTGGGATCATCCTATATAAATGATTTTTTGGGCACAATATGGCCCATCACATGGACGGTTTGGATCATCCTGTAGTATTGTCCGTACAGTACTTTAAAATAAATACGGGACTATAAAAAAGTTAAAAACTCCTGTAATACTAAGGCCCTGTTTGGATTTGCAAGAAAAACATTTCTGATGGAAATCTCTTCTCCATAATTTTTTTTTCTTTCCAAAATTTAGAGGAAAATGATTCAAGTTAACTTTTTCTCAGTAAAAAACAAAAAAGCAGTAGGAAAAAATAGAAATAATTTTCCTTTCCAGACTTTTCCAAAAAAATTCCTGCAATCCAAACAGAAAAGACAAGATGCTTTGTGCAAATATCAAAATTTGGTAGTGTTTATATCATTTCCAAAAAATGGTAACGGATACAGTTAGGATATATGAAGGTGGAAGAGCAATTTTAACTCCAAAAGCATTAAAAGTTAACGATTTCTGTTAAAAGGAGGCAGAATAAAGAAGAAAAAACAGGTGGGTTTGTGCAAATATAAAAATATTAGGATTTAAATGTGAAAAAACCAGAAAATTACCTCCTTCTCTCCTTCTTCTTCTTCTTCTTCTTCTTCTTCTTCTTCTTCTTGTGCGTAATCCTCTTCTTGTTCCTCTTTTTTCTTGGGCTAGAGTTTAAATGAGTGGATTTAATCGTAAAAATAAAAAAATTAGGGACGAAGAGCAAGCTCAGTGAAAATGAAAAAGCTTTTTTGGCTAGGCTTAGGGTAAAATGTATAGAGGTATTTATAATTTTATTCTCAGTGAAAAAGGGTTTTAAGTAAATGACCAAAACACCCCTTTAAAAGAGGTAAATGAGTCATTTGAGGGCATTTTCTATAATTTTTTCACGTAAATTCGCAAATGGGGAATCGAGACGATTCCCTATTCCAAATGCGAATCGGGGAATCATGATTCCCCACTCTGCTGGGCAATTCCTGCTTCCTTGATGCATCCAACCCAAAAAAATATGCTTTCGACTTCGGGTGTCCCAGCTCAAATCAAGTCAGCCCCAAATTCTCCCTATGGACCAAATTGAGGGAAGCTTTACACAGACTTAACACTTTTATTTTTTGAATGGTTTTCCACAAACTGAACACTGACGCCTCTTTACAACAAGATCGGGCAGCTATTTGAGGAATTCTACGGGACTCAGAAGGCCACATTCATGGTATCTTCTCCATTAACACTAAAGTTGAGGAGATCTATGCGCTTGAACTGAACGTCATCCTCCAAGGGACTCGCCTAGCCATAGACAAGAAAGTTGAGAACCTATGGATTGAATCTGACTCTTTAGGCATTGTCAAAATTATAAAAGACACCTACAAATGTGCGTGCTGGAAAGCACTGACGGTAGTGAGGATAAAGAACAATATTAGCCACTTCAAGAATTGAGAGATAACCCATATAGGGAGAGAAGCAAACGTCGTTGCAAATTATCTACCCAAGGCTGACTGCCCGTGTAAAAGGCGAAAACATCCCTCCTCCTATTGTCCCTCCTCTTCTGGATGTTGTAAACTCATACAGATCCAAGTATCTCTACAAAAGGATGAATTTTTTATTATAAATGAACTGGTAAGGGTCTGACATGGTTAAATAATGAGGTCCGACTTGGTAGGGCAAAACTCGGGCTTGAACGAGAACTAGGCCAAGATAAAGCCGAGCAGGTTTGGGAGATTCGACAATTTACATGGGGAGGTTTTAAACAACCATGTGACATCTATAAAACAGAAGACATGTTTTTGTCTGCTCAATAAGTTTACACTCCCACATCAAGCATGCACTAGACTAATTGCTGCTCTTCAGGCGCACCACCCCCCCCCCCCCCCCCCCCCCTCCCAACTCCAAACTAATAATAAATAAATAAATAAGAGAGAGAGAGAGAGAGAGAGAGAGAGAGAGAGAGAGAGAGAGAGAGAGAGAGAGAGAAGCAGGTAGTCCTTAGACCATTTGAATTCTTAGGGTGCCCCAATTTCCACCGTACAAGTGGGAAATTGATCAATGTTTGGAACCAGTCATCTAGGATGGTCCACTGGCCAAATATCCATCGATCAACAATCCAATTGTCTGATGTATTTGAGATCTGATGAGAATGAGGAAGAGAAAAAGGAGTAATCGGACAACAAAGTACAATAATTTGAACTAGGTCCCATCTTTTGGGATCAAACGAAAATAATAGAACTTTCCCAGTTGCCATTTCTGCTAGTCAAAGGTCATGTTGAATAAGCTATCTGCTAACTTAAATCACGGCTTAGAGGCATGCTTCTTGAATATAGTTGACGCCTCCCAAAGTGCAATAAGAATAGGCAAAACTATATCTGGGACTCAACCAAGAAAGACTCGCTCAAAACTCAAGGACTAGTTTGCACCACGAATCTTAAAAACTGTATTTAACTCCTTCAAGAATGTCCTAAAAGTAGAAGTTTTAGAGCCAAGATTTAATGAAGAGAGGTCAACGAGAGATAGAAGCTAATTTAGATGAACCCTGAATAGTTAAATCAATCAATATTAAAAATTACGCCCTTAAGAGGAGGCAAAAATGTTCTTACCCACTTATTAATTTGTGAGATTCATTTCACTCGCAATAGCATTTGGGGTTAGATCAGGTGCATGATAACTTGATCAGGAATTTTTCTTTTTTTGAAAGACCGTGTCTCGAGAAGTTGAGGGTATTGCTTAGTAAGAACAAACTGCACCTTAAATATCTTAGCTAAGAACCCCATCTTTCGCTCCCCCCTTGGAAATTTCCTCCATTAAAGCATTCACCCATGACTTGGAAGGGTTCGCAAGGTTAGTCATAGCAATAGAGGGCATTTTATCATCAAATTGTTAATTTTAGATCACACTGAATAAGTCATACGTTAACACAGGTTACAAGTGTTGGTGGTAGCTGTGGCTGATGGAGATTTGAGATAAAAAAGAGAAGCGATGCTTCAAGGCGCGTAATCGCTTTCCTTAAGACAATATTTGCCCCCACCAGTAGTGTGCAACAAGGATCCGCGAATTGCCTCCAAGATATCATGAAGCCTTGTAGGACGATCCTACAAATGTTTGATCACACTTCGCACAAGCGGAATCAAACCCAAAACGCCCTTTAGGAATGACAAACCTTAGAGAAATTCTTTAAAACTATTTCTGTAGTAAAGCAGTTTTTAGTGTACTGTTTTCATAAAACTCAATCTTTAAAAACAAGAGAGTAAACAAGAAAGTAGGGGAAAAGTCCAGCAATAACTAACTCATTCTCTAAAAGACAGATTTTCTACTCTTTTATAGAGCCACATATTTCTTTTCAACGTGAAAAGCATCTCTTCAAAGTAACCTTTAGAATGTTAAAAACATCCCTTCAAAGTACCACAATGGCCTTTAGATCGCACCTCTTTGTGATTTAAGTGTTTTGGATCATCCACAAGGTGTCCCTTGTGTTTGAAAATCATCCAATACTGTTGGGAATCAGAAGACATGAAGAAAGATTAAAAAAATGAAGTGAAAAGCCATGTCTATTTCCTCCCAACGGATAAATTTTCGAACATCCGCGGTCGACCGGGCTACAGCGGTCGCCCGCCGGCATGCTTCAGTCCATTTTATTTTTTATGATCCAAACAACCGAGGTCGACCAGACCTACCGCGGTCGACCGGCCATACCTTTCTGGAAATCACATGCATTTCCAGATTCCAATACGCGCTCGCCCGGGAACCCCCGGTTGACCCGTCCTATCTGAAAATCTGTTTTATTTTCTCTTTTATTTTGATAAAACCCTTTAAATATTTTGACTTAACCCTATTCCAACCCAGAATAACAACGTCCCCCAAAGAGCTAATAGTGCGGGAAACCCGGATCAGGGGCAAGATAATCCGGAACAAAACCCACAGGACGGAATTAATGGACCCTGGCTCGGGACTCCTCGCCGAACTCCAGCGACAAGTCAAGGAGATGGAGCGTCATGTTAAGAAGCCTTATGAACCGGACCTCCTGACTGAATGGGAAAATGAAATACAATCACCGTTTGTAGAGGCCATAGCACAGGCCCAACTGATACCAAATTTTGACCTACCAAGGCTAGACCTTTAGGACGGTACGTCGGATCCATTGGAATATCTACAAGCATATCGGAGCGTAACGGAATTTAAGGGCGCTAACGACGTGGTTATGTGGCGTGCATTCTCCTCGTATTTAAAAAGAGGAGCGAATAGCTGGTACAGCCGCCTAAAACCCAATTCCATAACCTCGTTCCGAGAACTGGGTCAGGAGTTTGTTACGTATTTTGCTAACAGCCGACCACAGAAGAAACCAGCCGATGCACTTCTCACTCTCCGACAAGGAAATGAGGAAACTTTACGATCTTTCATAGGATGATTTAGAGCATAGCTATCCCAAATCAAAGATCCTAATCATGAGATGGTGAGAGCGGCCATGAAATCAGCCATCCATGAGAGAGACTTCAAGGTAGCCTTGAACATCGACCCTCCCAGAGATCTCAAGGAACTAATGGCAGTAGCAGACAAATACGTCAACAACGAAGAATCTTTCGCCATGGAAAGAGAGTTAGAACTTGCCAAAGCTCCGGAGAAGCAGAAGGAGGAGACTCGGTCAGGCTAAACCTCCTCGATCCTACAATCGACAATCGCAATCTAGCAACCGAACTCCTTCACAACAGTTCGAAAAGTACAATTACACTCCCTTGAACACATCAGTTTCAAATGTCCTTTACGAAATCCGAGGGAAGGAAGATATCCAATGGCCAAAAAAGATGAAAAATATCGGTCGGAAGCGTAACACCAACAAATATTGTCATTATCACGGCGACCACGGTCATACGACAGATGAATGCTACAATCTAAAAAACAAGGTTGAAAGGTTAGTAGAGCTGGGGTGTATCGATAAATATATGTTGAATCTGAGCAATTCTGGACCCTCCTAGAAGCTAGAGGTTCAAAAGACACCCGACCCTCTAATCCGATCCAACCGACCATTGGAGTTGATCAAACCAGATAGGTCTCCGAAGTTCGACACTCCCCGGATGTAAGGACCGATGCCCCACTCAGAATTGCAGGAAGCATCGATGTGATCGCCGGAGGTTTGGCCTCAAGAGGACCGACGATCTCCGAACAAAAGGCTTATGCCGCCCAGATTCATACAGTGGAGGCCCTAGCAAAGAAGTTACAGTCGGAGCCGACCGATAACGAGGAACATATAGTCTTTTCTGAAAAAGACTACGGCAAAGTTCACCTCCCCCATGATGATGCGGTCGTCGTTCACCTTATTATTGCCAATTTTAACATAAGTAAAGTGCTTATAGACACCGATAGCTCTGTCAATATTTTACATTACGATGCTTTTTAGGAGATGCACCTTGGAAAGGACAGACTCGTACCACTTGAATGGTCGATTTACAGATTTTTTGGTGGATCAATCCGAATCGAGGGTTAGGATAGACCTCCCTGTAACGTTCGGCACCGAACCCCACCAGAAAACTATTATGCAAACTTTCTTGGTGGTCAAAGTCCCTCCACCATTTATGCTATCATAGGGCGTCCAGCTCTGAATAAGCTTGAAGCGGTTGTTTCTACACCCCACCTCAAAATCAAATTCCTGATGAAAGCAAGAGTCGGAGAGGTAAAAGGGGACCAGGAAAGAGCCAGAAACTGCTATGTTGATTATACCAAAGTGGTGAAAAAGGCAAAGGAGTCCCTCCAGATAACCGGTACCGACCCACGCTCGGACAACTACCTAACACGTGGAGAACCAGTAGAAGAACTAACTCAAGTGCCATTATTTGGGGAGAATGACGAATGAACGGTCCAGATCGGCTCACTCCTCCCTGGTAAGACCCGCACCAACCTGGTCAAATTTTTGAAAACTAATGTGGACGTTTTTGCGTGGTCTGCTTTAGATATGCCAGTATTCCGACGGACATTGCCGTCCATCGTCTCAGCATCGACCCTTCTTATAGGCCGGTCAAACAGAAAAAATGAAATTTCACCCCTGAACGACAGAAAGCTACAAAAGAAGAGGTTGATAAGCTCTTACAAGCCGAATTCATCCCAGAAATACATTATCCAGAATGGCTCGCCAATGTAGTCATGGTAAAAAAGGCGAGCGGGAAGTGGCAGATATGTGTCGACTTTACCGACCTTAATAAGGCATGCCCAAAAGATCACTATCCCCTTCCCTGAATTGATATGTTGATAGATGCTATATTCGGCCATGAAATGCTCAGCTTCATGGACGCTTCCTCCGTATATAATCAGATACGTATGAACTCTCCCGACATACTAATGACGTCCTTCGTCACAGAGCAAGGGCTATTCTGTTACAAGGTCATGCCATTTGGCCTTAAGAATGCGGGAGCAATGTATCAATGGTTGGTAATTAAAATTTTTGCCTCACAAATTGGTCGGAAGATGGAGGTATATGTAGATGACATGCTTGTTAAAAGCTTAAAAATTATCAACCATGTTACCGACCTACAGGAAGCTTTCACGGTGCTGCGGAAATATCAGATGAAGCTCAACCCCTCAAAATGTGCCTTTAGGGTAACCTCCGGCAAGTTCCTCAGATTCATCGTAAGTCAAGAAGGCATAGAGGCTAATCTTGAGAAGATACAAGCCATCCTCGATATGACGCCTCTGTGAACCCAAGGGTTTCCATGGGTTCAAACATTCACCTTACCTTAATGATTTGATGCTAGCAAACCAAATTGATTAGCATTTATGGACTAATGTGTTGTCTTGAGGTGTTGTGTTGTATACAGGATTTTCATGTCATAATCGCCATTACACAACTCTTTTCAATACATGGCTTGTGGATCAAGAAGCAAATGAACCAAGAGCTTGCACCTACAGTAAAGACATCCTCATTTAAAGATGTTCAAGTCAAGAAGCTCAAACATGAAGATTCCACAAGTTCCTAGCAAGTGTCAAGAAGGAGCTTAGAGTTGAACATGCCATGGTGACACCTCATGTACCTTACAATATGAATTGATGATTGGAGGGAGTCACGAGGGCTAGAACGAGTTCAAGAAGTTTACTCACAAGCCAAAGAAGTCCAAGGAAGTGCAAAGGAGCGAATACATTCCAAGAAGACTCAACGGTATTTTTTTTAGAATGTATTTAGAGTCCTCTTGATTTATGTAAAATGCGTTCAAAAGGTTTTCAAATGGTTTTCTTACTTAACTTTTTATATCTTTGGAAACCATACGCACACCCAAAAATGTGTTTGAAAACCTAGGACTTAAGCCCAAAGACCATGGCCCAAAATTCCTGAATTTTAAAGTTAAAATGGATTTTCAAACAAGGTCGGTCGACCGGGGTGTCCCGAGCGACCGCGGTGCAAGGCTGGAAATCCAGCACTTGCATTGCAAGAGCGGGCTAGTCGACCGGGCGACCGCAGAAATAGTTCTGTTGAAATAGAACATTCCAACATGGGTTTGAGCGGGCGACCGTCGTGGGTCGATCGATCGCGGATAGGTTTTTGAGCTTAAATTTTGAGCGGACAGGTAGCCCTCGCCGGGCGACCGCCATAGGCTGTTCGATCGCGACAGTAAGAAATTTGAAAATAAAAAAGGGTGCAAGATAGGGGTGGGCGACCGCGGTGGCTCGGTCGACCGCGACGATCTGGCAAACTAGCCGTTGGGGCTTTTGCAGGTTGACCTTTTCAACCCAACTTTTTACAGTCTTGCCCCAAAATGGTCATATTTTCAAATACACTATATATTCACCATTAAAACCTATCTAAACAAGCTTTTGAACATTTTTGAAAGATCAAATCCCATCATTTTGAGCAACTTTCAAATCAAAAGCAAAACCTCTTTGAGCTTGTATTTCCACATTTTATCAAGAGGTACTCCATAGGCTTTACATTTGTATCTTTCTTTGGAGTGATTGTGAGCTTACAAAGTTGTAATCCTCCTATTAAGAGGCATTGAGTATTTTTCATTTTATTTGTTCTTCATTGAGGGTCTTCTCTTCGGCCCGTTAAGAATTGTGAAGACATTGTGAGGGTCTCCTCTTCGGCTCGTTAAGAAAAGTGAAGACATTGTGAGGGTCTCCGATTCGGCCCGTTAACAAAGGTGAATCATGTAAGATGGTGTGTCCCCTTGCAAGGCTTCATGCAGAAAGGGTGTGTCCCCTTTGGAGTTGGAGAAGGTGATTGTAAAGCTTCGAGATTAGGCTTGAAATCTCATTTTTAGTGGAGTACCCAATGAGCTAAACTTGGAAGAGTGGAGTAGGTCTTGTGATAAACCAAACCACTATAAAAATCTTGTGTTCCTTGTGGATGGCTCCTCTTCTCATTCTTCTCTTGCACATGCGGTGATTGGTAAACTCTAACCCTAACTTGTTATTATGTTTAAATTGAACAAGGGTTAGTAAATGTGCATGATTAGAATGTCTAAACCCTAGCTTTCATTGCTATGCTTATTTAAATAAGGGTTAGACTAATTAGTGCTTAATTAGTGGATTAACTTTTAATCTTCCACCTAATTAAGCCTAAAATTCTTAATTAGCCAATTCACCCCCCTCTTGGGTTGTCACACTTGCATTTCAGCCTCAAAAAACCGTGAACGAGGTACAACGACTCGCTGAAAGGATAGCGGCCCTGAGGCGATTCATGTCCAAATCCGGCAAAAAATGTCTCCCGTTCTTCAAAATACTGAGGAACATGAAAGATTTTCAATGGACAAATCAATGCCAAGAAGCGTTCGAAAGACTTAAACAATATCTCCAATTTCCCCCGGTATTGATGAAACCATTACCAGATGAAGAGTTGTACCTGTATCTGGACGTCAGTCCCTTGGCTGTTAGCGTTGTACTTGTCCGGCAAGAACAACGGACGGAACACCCTATATATTATGTCAGTCGAGTCCTGCATGATCCTGAAACAAGGTATCAGAACATCGAGAAGTTTGCATTCGCGATGGTGGTTGCCACCAGAAAACCGCGCCCTTACTTTCAAGCCCACACGGTAGTTGTTCTTACCGACCAGCCGCTACGAAAAATACTCCAAAAGCCTAACACTTCAGGCTGATTAATAAACTGGGCAGTAGAACTGGGCGAATTTGACATACAGGTGCAACCTCGCCCCTCAATTAAGTTGCAAGTACTTGCTGACTTTGTTGTAGAATGCACGGCTCCGACCGAAGACTTGGGGGGGAGGAGGAGATAAAAGATGAACAACAGGAAAAACAATATCCATGGATGTTGTTTGTCAACGGATTAGCCAATTTGGGCGAAAGCAGAGCAGGACTAGTCTTGGCCGGACCCGATAAATTTTAGTAGAATACGCTTTGAAACTCAACTTTGACGCTTCCAACAACGAAGCCGAGTACGAAGCACTTCTTTCCGGACTATCCCTGGCCCTTGAAATAGAAGCCGACAGATTGAAAGCCCATAGTGACTCTAAACTCATCGTTGGACATGTTAATAGACTTTATGAAGCAAAGACTAAAGAATGCTTAAATATTTGGAGACGGCAAGAGGAAAAATCTCCCTCTTTAAAGATTTCAAAATCGTGCAAATTTCGAGAACCCTTAATGCAAGAGCCGATGCACTATCCAGAATGGCCTCCTCTGAAACCACTAGCTGAGGAAGTGTGTATACCTAGGTCCTCTCCTGCCCCAGCATAGAGAAAGAGAGAGAGGAAGTTACCCATACTGATCATGAACCCAGCTGGATGGACCCGATAATGCAGTACCTCAAAGACAATACCATGCCTGAGGACCGAAAGGAAGCAAGGAGAATTACTGCCAAATCCGCCCTTTACATCCTAAAAGGCAAAGTACTTCATAAGCAATTGTTCTCTTGGCCACTACTAAAATGTCTCTGACCCACAGACGCTGACCGAGTAATGGCTGAAGTACACGAAGGCATATCCGGGGATCACTCGGGGGGCAAGTGTGGACCCCGATCCGAGAGAGGGACAGGGGACGGGCCTCACACGCTAAGTCTCAGGATCATCCACGTGAATGGAGAGCTCTACCAAGGAACTCTCGAAAGAAGTGCCCCTCACAGTATGAGTGGCGATAAAAGGTGAGAGACCTCTCGATTCGGGGACTAGCCCAGATTCGAGGCGTACCTTAAACAAAGAAGAGTCGCCATCCAGGGAAGTAGGCCCTGGATCCCATATTATGCTCTGTTGCAACGGATAACCAGAGATTATAAAAGAAAGGTTCATGCCTGGTTACGAATTCGGAAGGTCCAAAGAGCACCTCATCCGCCCAAGTGCAAACACTTGGTCTCTTATGCCATTTACTTAATAATTTTGAAGAGTTTTGGGCGAAAGTCATATGAAATGGGAACCAATATCTCCGAGAAGACGTCTATCTAATCATGCATGTCTCGGAGATGAATAATAACCATATATAAAAGAAATGAAATAAGTGTCAGCCCATTTGAGCTCCCTCCAGTTGAATTAGTAGCAGAGAGAGAGAGAGAGAGAGAGAGAGAGAGAGAGAGAGAGAGAGAGAGAGAGAGAGAGAGAGAGAGAGAGCACCATTGCCCAAGTTCAATTTTTTGTTTCAGGATTTATTAAGGAAATGAAAACATGTAATACCATTTTTCTTGATTGGTTTTCTTTCTAGTTTCTTGTTTCAGCCGTTATGATAGATCACATACAGGCAAGGTTAGTGAAACAGAAATAACGGCACACGATTCATAGAAAAAAACACACTGGACTAGAATCGTAGATGGGATAAGGGGAGGGAGAGAGAGAGAGTGATGAAAATACCTTTGCTTTGTGAACAAACCAGCGATTGAGAGACGGGAGATTAAGGCACAAAATCAGGGATGAGCGTTTTTTCACGGGGATGAAAGTGGTGAGCTTTAGGTTCGATTCGTCACTCCCTTAAAAATCCCACCCCACAAAGCGGTACTACCCCCCACCCTCTGACGGATCAATCTTCTGTCTATTTTTTTTACTATTTTTAATGTTATGCAATCTGTCTTTCTCAGCACATAGTGCTGCTCCCACTGTAATATCAATTTTTTCTCTATTGAACTCCTAGTTTCAATAAGTGATATTAAATTCATATCTACTAAATAATTCTTCACTAAACAAGAATGGTTCATAATTTGTCCCTTGCTCCAGTATGTAAAATAACAACATGCATACTTCTGTCTGTTATTTAGTTCTTTCCCTCCTGTCAAGTATGATTTATCCCAAAGCTGTAACCGACTAACAAAAAATGCTGGTCACAAGCTTCTTAATAAACAAAATGTATGTTCAAAATTTTCATTAATTGTTATTCCTAACAGGAAGCTAAATGAGAAGTTTTGAATTACTTTGAGCCATTTGTATGTGTTTGAAGGTAGGAATTGTCGTAGTAGCCTATTGCTAGAACTTGAGTTCTGAACCCTTTAAAATCTAAAATTTATCAATCTTCTGTCTTTTTCAAAAGTTTATCAATCTTCCCTCTCTATACATTTTATCAATCTTTTCTCTTTCTGTTAATCACAAGTAACCAGGTAATGAATTGTGGTTTCAAAAATGGTCCCCAACTATTCAAAAAGAATTCCTCTATTGCCCTTCTCTTCCTGGTTGGATCATTGTATAGCTGAAAGCCATAAGATACATTGACTCAAAGCATTTATTCACCTCGTTTGAGCTCCTTGTAGTTGAATTAGCAGCAGGGAGAGAGAGAGAGAGAGAGACAGAGAGAGAGAGAGAGAGCACAATTGCCCAAGTTTGGTTTCTTGTTTCAGGGTTCATTAAGAAAATGAAAACATGTAATACCATTGTTCTTGGCTTGTTTTCCTTCTGGTTTCTTGTTTCAGATGTTATGATGCATCATATTTATGCAAGGATAGTGAAACAGAAATAACCCCACACGATTAAGAGAAAAAAAAACACCCTAGGATTAGAATCGCAGATGGGATAAACCGGAGGGAGAGAGAGTGATGAAAATACCTTTGCTCGGTGGGGTGAGACGAACCAGTGATTGAGAGACGAGAGATTAAGGAACAAAACCAAGGTTGGCCGTTTTTTCATGGGGATGAGAGTCATGAGATTAGGGCTGGATTGGTCACTCCCTTAAAAATCTGTCCCCACAAAGAGGTTCTATTACCCCCACCCTCTGATAGATCAATCTTCTGTCTATTTTTTTACTGTTTTTAAAGTTATGTAATCCGTTTTTCTCTGCACATGGCGCTGCTCCCACTTTAATATCCTTTTTTCTCTCTTGGACTCATAGTTTCATCAAGTGACTTTAAATTCATATCTACTAAGTAACTCCTCATTAAACAAGAATGATAAATAAAGTTGTCTCTTGCTCTATTGTGCAAAATAACAACATGCATACTTCTGTTTGTTGTTTAGTTCTTCCCTTCCTGTCAAGTATGATTTTTCCCAAAGATGTAACCGATTAACTAAAAATGCTAGTCACAAGTTTTTTCATAAACAAAATGTCTGTTCAAAATCTTCATGGATTGGTTATTCCTAATAGGAAGCTAAATGAGAAGTTTTGAATTACTTAAAGCCATTTGTATGTGTTTGAAGTTAAGAATCATCTCAATAGCCTGTTGCTAGAACTTGACTTCTAAACCCTTTAAAATTTAAATTTTATCAATCTTCTGTGTCGTTCGAAATTTTATCAATCTTCACTCCCTTTCTAAATTTTATGAATTTTTTATATTTCTATTAATCACAAGTAACCTTGTAATGAATGGTAGTTTCGTAAATTGTCCCCATTTATTCAAAAAGAATTCCTCTATTGTCCTTCTCTTCCTGGTTGGATCATTGAATAGCTAAAAGCCATAAGTTACATTGACTCGAAGCATTTCTTCACCCCATTTAGCTCCCTATAGTTGAATTAGTAGCAGAGAGAGAGAGAGAGAGAGAGAGAGAGAGCATCATTGCCCAAGTTTAGTTTCTTGTTTCAGGATTCATTAAGAAAAAGAAAACATGTAATACCATTTTTCCTGGGTGGTTTTCCTTTTGATTTCTTCTTTCAGCCGTTATGATATATCACATACAGGCACAGCTAGCGAAACAGAAATAAACCCACACCATTCAACGAAAAAAAGACACCTTAGGATTAGAATCGCAGAAGGAAAAAAGGGAAGGGACAGAGAGAGAGAGTGATGACAATACTATTGCTCGGTGGGGAGAGACGTACTAGGGATTGAGAGACGGGATACTAGGGCACAAAAACAGGGCTGGGCATTTTTTCACGGGGATAAGAGTCATGATATTAGGGCTGGATTCGTAACTCTTGTAAAAATCCCTCCCCACAAAGAGGTTCTACCCCCCACCCTCTGACGGATCCATCTTCTGTCTATTTTTTTACTGTTTTTAATGTTATTAATCCGTTTTTGTCTACACATGGTGCTGCTCCCACTATAATATCAGTTTTTTCTCTTTCGAACTCTTAGTTTGATCAAGAGATTTTAAATTCATATCTACTAAATAATTGTTCATTAAACAAGAATGATACATAATTTGTCCCTTGATCTAGTGTGCAACATAACAACTTGCATACTTCTGTCTGTTATTTAGTTCATTCCCTCCTGTAAAGTATGATTTATTCCAAAGCTGTAACCGACTAACAAAACATGCTGGTCACAAGCTTCTTCATAAAAAGATGTCTGTTCAAAATTTTCTTGGATTAGTTGTTCCTAGCAGGAAGCTAAATCCAAAGTTTTGAATTACTTAGAGCCATTTCTTTGTGTTTGAAGTTAGAAATCATCTCAGTAGCCTGTAGCTAGAACTTGGGTTTTGAACCCTTTAAAATCTAAATTTTATCAATCTTCTGTCTCTTTCAAAAGTTTATCAATATTCTCTCTCTTTCTAAATTTTATCAATCTTTTTCTTTCTATTAATCACAATTAAGCCGGTAATGAATGGTGGTTTCGAAAATGGTCCTCATCTATTCAAAAACAATTCATCTAATGTCCTCTTCTTCCTGATTGGATCATTGAATATCTGAAAGCCGTAAGATACATTTACTCGAAGTGTTTCTTCACCCTATTTGAGCTCCCTACAGTTGAATTGGTAGCAGGGAGAGAGAGAGAGAGAGAGAGAGAGAGAGAGAGAGAGAGAGAGAGCACCATTGCCCAAGTTTGGTTCCCTGTTTCCAGATTAACTATGAAAATGAAAACATGTAATACCATTGTTCTTGGCTTATTTACCTCCTGGATTCTTGTTTCAGCCGTTATGATATATCACTTACAGGTAATGCTAGTGAAACAGAAATAACCCCACACCATTCAGAGAAAAAAAAACACCTTAGGATTAGAATCGCAGATGGGATAAAGGGGACGAAGAGAGAGAGAGAGAGAGAGAGTGAAGAAAATACCTTTCCTCGGTGGGGGGAGACGAACCGAAGATTGAGAGACAGGAGATTAGGGCAAAAAAGCAGGGCTGGGCGTTTTCTCACGGGGATGAGAGTCGTTAGATTAAGGCTGGATTCTTAACTCCTGTAAAAATCCTTCCCCACAAAGAGGTTCTATCCTCCCTATCCTCTGACAGATCAATCTTCTATCTATTTTTTTACTGTTTTTAAAGTTATGCAATATGTTTTTCTCAGCACATAGTGCTGCTCCTACTGTAATATTAGTTTTTTCCCTTTTGGACTCCTAGTTTGATCAAGTGATTTTAAAAATTCAAATCTACTAAATAACTCTTCATTAAACAAGAATGATACATAATTTGTCCCTTGCTCTAATGTGCAAAATAATAACATGCATACTTCTGTCTGTTATTTAGTTCTTCCCCTCCTGTCAAGTATGATTTATCCCAAAGCTGTAACCGGCTAACTAAAAATGCCGGTCACAAGCTTTTTCATAAAGAAAATGTCTGCTCAAAATTTTCATGGATTGGTTATTCCTAGCAGGAAGCTAAATCAGAAGTTTTGAATTACTTAGAGTCATTTCTTTGTGTTTGAAGTTACGAATCATCTCAGTCGCTTGTTGCTAGAACTTGGGTTCTAAACCCTTTGAAATATAAATTTTATCAATCTTCTGTCTCTTTCGAAAGTTTATCAGTATTCTCTCACTTTCTAAATTTTATTAGTCTTTTCTCTTTCTATTAATCACAATTAAGCCGGTAATGAATGGTGGTATCGAAAATGGTCCTCATCTATTCAAAAACAATTTATCTAATGTCCTCCTCTTCCTGGTTGGATCATTGAATAGTTGAAAGCCATAAAATACATTTACCAGTAGCATTTCTTCACCCCATTTGAACTCCATGTAGTTGAATTGGTAGTGATTAACACATTTATGTGTGAATTGTAGTGGTAGGAATCATGCATTTTTCATAATTAAAGCGGTGCTACTAAGGTATTTTGTGTGTCTTTGGTGTTTCAGGGTTATTCATGAATTCCACGTAAAATGGAACTAAGAAGACCAAAAAGGGAAGAACTTTCCATCGTTTTTCAAGTAATTTTCCTTATGGAAAATTTAGTTCCAAGAGATGAAACTCTAAGATGGCGATTCGATCAATTAACAGTGTGGCCCACCAAGTGGACATTTTGGATCACCCTATGGAGGAGTACAATTGATTTATATTATGGTATTCAAATGAGCGGTTAAGATCAGCCCATGAGAATGATGTTTTGGAGGGCAACCCATTTATGTTGTGGCCATCACTTGGACGGTTTAGATCATCATGGGTCCGAGTTACTTTTTGCCAGGTTAACTCTCTCTCTCTCTCTCTCTACCTATACTAGTAGCCCATTAAATTGAACGATTTGGATCAAATCATGATGTGGGCCATAAGCATAAAGAGGAAACAAAAATAATCGAATATATCATTTCTCCATTGAGGTGCAAGTGGGACCACATCTATGCCCCATCAGACCAACTCCATCCATCCATCATTCACACCCCACCATAATAATTACCCCATTCCAGAGCATTTTATCCAACCTCCACCATATCTCATCTCATATTTCATTATTCAAATCCCTTTACCACAACAGTATGCATACCACACTTAACCATGTTCTTATCCCATCGGACTACATCACATGATGCCCACCTTTCACTCTCTTTCTTATTTATTTTTAAGTGGGACCCATCCAATTTGTCTTGAAGATGGGCTGTTTGGAATTACAAATTAAAGAGGGGCTATTGTTATCAATTGCTATCAAGTGGGCTGAAATGGACGGTTTGGATCAACTTACGTTTCAAGAGAGCCATGAAATCTATAATTGGTTACCGAATGGAGGTGGGCTGTTTTTAACATCAAATGGCATTGGGCTATTATTATCAATTAAATGGATGGTTTGGATCAATCCAATCTCTAGTGGGTCCCATCCATACTCGGTCATCCCAATTTGGTTATTAGAAAGTGGATTTTATTTTTAGAAACGTTGCAAGGGAAAGAAACCAACAATTAATTTGGTTACATCATATGTAGGACCCACTTGGAGAAGATCTTGTGAGATTTATAATATGGGCAAGAACGTGGCTTTCGGAAAGCCATGCAAGCCATGCAAGGAAATAAGGAAATAGCAACATAAGTGGGTCCCACCAAAGCCAAGTTTCCAAGAAAATTTTCCATTCACTAGTTTGGACGGTTATGTTTATTTCATGGTCTAAAAATATCTAGTGGTTGCTTTATTTTTAAGGGGATGCAAGAAGAAAGTCACTAGAAGCTTACCTCATTTTCTCTTTTATATTTGGAAATGGGTCCCACGTGAAGTTGAACTCTATTTGTTTTATTCTCAGAGAAGATCTCTCCCACGCCAAGTGCAGCTCTCTTATTTAATTTTGGCAACTTTCTTTCTTTTAGTCCTCTTTGTTTTAGAAAAGTTCCAAAGAAAGAAAACGCCTACTCTCTTTCTTAAGAAGCAAGAGGTTCTATCGGATGATCACTCCCTATATACTTTGCTTATTCTCTTGTTATCTCTTCCTGGCTCTCTCTATTTTCTTTTACTTTCTCTAGGTTTTCGCTTGTACTCTCTCTAATTTTTCTTTCTCCCTCATTCTCAAGCTCTCTCCCTTAACCTCTCTTTATTGCACTCTCTACTCTCTCTCCCTTGCCGAATCCTACCACTCTCTTGAACATTTTTTTTGGCAATATTTTTCCTCTCTCTTGCTTTTCAATTCTCAACCACTTTTGTTCCACTCTTAATTTCGCCCAATTCTCTTTCTCATTCAAAACCGAACAACCCTTGCTATCTCTTTTGCCATTACTTTCTTGCTCTTGCTCTTGTTAAAATTATGTGTGGAAGTGTTTGGTGTGTGCTTTCTCTTTCAATTCAAAGGCTCGATCCGACCGTCCACAATTCGATCTAAGGTGACCCAAGGCTTGAAGGAAGGAGATCAAGGTTTCAACTTTTGCGAAGAGGAGAAAAAGGACTAAGCGTTCTTTAATTTTTGTTATTTCTTTCAAATCTAGTTCAATGTATTGTTGTTTAATTTTAATTAAAAGAGAAAGTACTTTGTGTTTTATTTTACTTTTCAAGTTTTTAATGACAATTCTCTTCTCTATTCTCTCCATTTTCTATGTTTCTTCCCCTTCTCCATGAGTAGCTAAACCCACTATACTTAGGGTTTAGATGAAGCCATGGGGAAGGAGAAAGAGAAGTAATTAAAACAAGTGGCTTATATAACAAATTATGTAGGATTTTATTTTTGTACTAATCCCAATCATCCATGCCATTGGCTTTCCCCTTTCGTATGGATGATTGTTGATTAACAAAGATTAAATTCTATATAATTAATATAAATTAGAGGGTTAATTCAATTAAATACTCATAAATAATGACATCTTTTAGATCTTATTATTTATTGACTGTTTAGTTGGATTTTTAACCTAATTCAAGAGTTATTTTAATTAATCAATTTAATCCAAACCATGGTGGATTCTAACCCTAAGTAATCTTTTATATTGAATTAAGGTTTTTACACTATTCCAAATTACTTTTGCAATTTTCCAATTTACTTAAGCCCTTAGAATTTAGTTTTCTAATTAAATTAGATAAGTAGTTAATAGAGATCATTAAAATTTGGTACACTTTGCCTAAATTAGAATTTTAAATAAAAAAAATCTTAGTTGAATTTGATTCTTAGATTGAATAGAATATACGCTTATATATAGTGTTGGCTCCGAGGTCTAAGTCCATGAAACTCCTGAGTCCATTCCAGGCAACATTATATCATAGCTAGTATTCTAATCAGTATAAGAATAGGATTGACAACTAGATTTCTCTTCCCTGAGTTCGACCCGTATTTACACGATCCGTGCACTTGCGGTTATTTAATTTCTCAAACAAGTTATTGAATGGTGGTATCGAAAATGGTCCTCATCTATTCAAAAACAATTTATCTAATGTCCTCCTCTTCCTGGTTGGATCATTGAATAGTTGAAAGCCATAAAATACATTTACTAGTAGCATTTCTTCACCCCATTTGAACTCCCTGTAGTTGAATTCGTAGCAGGGAGAGAGAGAGAGAGAGAGAGAGAGAGAGAGAGAGCACTATCACCCAAGTTTGGTTTCTTTTTCTGAACGAATTAAGAAAATGAAAACATGTAATACTATTGTTCTTGGCTGGTTTTCCTTCTGGATTCTTGTTTCTGCCATTATGATATATCACATACAGGCAAAGCTAGTGAAACAGAAATAACCACACACCATTCAGAGAAAAAAAACACCTTAGGTTTAGAATTGCAGATTGGATAAAAGGGAGGAAGAGCGAGTGAGAGTGATGAAAATACCATTCCTCGGTGGGGAGAGATGAACCGGAGATTGAGAGACGGGAGATTAGGGCACACAACTAGGGCTTGGCATTTTTTCACAGGGATGAGAGTGGTGAGATTAAGGCTAGATTCCTAACTCCCGCAAAATTCCCTCCCCACAAAGAGGTTCTATCCTCCCTATCCTCTGATGGATCAATCTTCTGTCTATTTTTTTTACTGGTTTTAAAGTTATGTAATCTGTTTTTCTCTGCACATGGTGCTGCTCCTACTGTAATATCAGTTTTTTGTCTTTTGGACTCCTAGTTTGATCAAGTGATTTTAAATTCAAATCTACTAAATAACTCTTCATTAAACAAGAATGATACAAAATTTGGCCATTGCTCTAATTGCAAAATAATAAAATGCATAATTCTGTCTGTTATTTTGTTCTTCCCCTCCTGTCAAGTATGATTTATCCCAAAGCTGTAACCGGCTAACTGAAAATGCTGGTCACAGGCTTTTTCATAAAGAAAATGTCTGTTCAAAATTTTCATGGACTGGTTATTCCTAGCAGGAAACAAAATCAGAAGTTTTGAATTACTTAGAGCCATTTCTTTTTGTTTGAAGTTAGGAATGATCTTAGTACCCTATTGCTAGAACTTGGGTTCTGAACCCTTTAAAATCTAAATTTTATCAATCTTCCGTCTCTTTCGAAAGTTTATCAATATTCTCCCTCTTTCTAAATTTAATCAATCTTTTCTCTTTCTATTAATCACAATTAAGCCGGTAATGAATGGTGGTTTCGAAAATGGTCTTCATCTATTAAAAAACAATTCATCTAGTGTCCTCCTGTTCCGGGTTGGATCATTGAATAACTGAAAGCTGTAAGACACATTTACTTAAAGCATTTCTTCACCCCATTCGAGCTCCGCAGTTGAATTGGTAGCAGGGAGAGAGAGAGAGAGAGAGAGAGAGAGAGAGAGAGAGAGAGAGAGAGCAGAAAATACCATTCGTAGGTGGGGAGAGACGAACCAGAGATTGAGAGACCGGAGATTAGGGCACACAACTAGGGCTGGGCATTTTTTCACAGGGAAGAGTGTCGTGAGATTAAGGCTGGATTCCTAACTCTCGTAAAAATCCCTCCTGACAAAGAGGTTCTACCCTCCCTATCCTCTGACGGATCAATCTTTTGTCTATTTTTTTACTGTTTTTAAAGTTATGTAATCCGTTTTTCTCTGCACATGGTGCTGCTCCTACTGTAATATCAGTTTTTTCTCTTTTGGACTCCTAGTCTGATCATGTGATTTTAAATTAAAATCTACTAAAGAACTCTTCATTAAACAAGAAAGATACATAATTTGTCCCTTGCTCTAATGTGCAAGATAACAACATGCATACTTTTGTCTCTTATTTGGTTCTTTCCCTCCTGTCAAGTATGATTTATCCCAAAGCTGTAACCGACAAACTAAAAATACTGGTCATAAGCTTCTTCATAAACAAAATGTCTGTTCAAAATTTTCGTGGATTGGTTATTCCTAACAGGAAACTAAATGAGAAGTTTTGAATTACTTAGAGCCATTTGTATGTGTTTGAAGTTAGAAATCATCTCAGTTGCCTGTTGCAAGAACTTCAGTTATGAACCCTTTAAAATCTAAATTTTATCAATCTTCTGTCTCTTTTGAAAGTTTATCAATATTCACTCTCTTTCTAAATTTGATTAATCTTTTCTCTTTCTATTAATCACAAGTGACCCGGTAATGAATGGTGGTTTCGAAAATGGTAACCATCTATTCAAAAACAATTTCTCTAGTGTCCTCCTATTCCTAGCTGGATCATTGAATAGCTGAAAGCCGTATCATACATTGACTCGAAGCATTTCTTCACCCCATTTGAGCTCCCTGTAGTTGACTTAGTAGCAAGCAGAGAGAGAGAGAGAGAGAGAGAGAGAGAGAGAGAGAGAGAGAGAGAGAGAGAGAGAGAGAGATAGCAACATTGCCAAAGTTTGGTTTCTTGTTTCATGATTCATTAAGAAAATGAAAACATGTAATACCACTGTTCTTGGCTGGTTTTCCTTTTGGTTTCTTGTTTCAGTCGTTATGATATATCACATATAGGCAAAGCTAGTAAAACAGAAATAACCTCACACCATTCAGAGAAAAAAAAACCCTAGGATTAGAATTGCAGATGGGATAAACGAGAAGGAGAGAGTGAGAGTGATGAAAATACCTTTGGTCGATGGGGTGAGACGAACTAGAGATTGAAGGACGGGAGATTAGGGCATAAAACCAAGGCTGGGCATTTTCCACGAGGATGAGAATCGTGAGATTAGAGCTAGATTCGTCACTCCCATAAAAATTCCTCCCTATAGAGAGGTTCTATCCCCCCAATCCTTTGACAGATCAATCTTCTGTCTATTTTTTTTACCGTGTTTAATGTTGCGTAATCCGTTTTTCTCTACACATGGTGTTGCTCGCCCTGCAATATCAAATTTTCTTTTGGACTCCTAGTTTGATCAATTAATTTTAAATTCATATCTACTAAATAACTCTTCATTAAACAAGAATGATACATAATTTTTCCCTTGCTCCAATGTGCAAAATAACAACATGCATACTTCTGTTTGTTATTTAATTCTTTCCCACCTGTCAAGAATGATTTATCCCGAAGCTGTAACCTAATAACTAAAAATGCTGGTTACAAGCTTCTTCATAAACAAAATGTCTGTTCAAAATTTTCATTAATTGGTTATTCCTAACAAGAAGCTAAATGAGAAGGTTTGAATTACTTAGAGCCATTTGTATGTGTTTGAAGTTAGAAATCATCTCAGTAGCTTGTTGCTAGAACTTCAGTTCTGAACCCTTTAAAATCTAAATTTTATCAATATTCTGTCTCTTTCGAAAGTTTATCAATCTTCTCTCTCTTTGTAAATTTTATCAATCTTTTCTCTTTCTATTAATTACAATTAACCCGGTAATGAAAGGTGGTTTCGAAAATGGTCCCCATCTATTCAAAAACAATTCCTCTAATGTCCTCCTCTTCCTGGTTGGATTATTGAAGAGCTAAAAGCCATAAGAAACATTTACTCGAAGCATTTCTTCACCCCGTTTGAGCTCCCTGCAGTTGAATTAGTATAGGGAGAGAGAGAGCAACATTGCCCAAGTTTGGTTTCTTATTTCAGGATTCATTAAGAAAATGAAAACATGTAATACCATTGTTCTTAGCTAGTTTTCCTTCTGGTTTCTTGTTTCAGCCGTTTTGATATATCACATACAGGCTAGGCTAGTGATTGTAGACACCCCCATTTTGCTCCGCTTTAATTAACAAAGAAGTTAGTTTTTTTCTATCGGTCTTTTCCAGTATTTTCCATTTTTGTGTCCATCTCTTACGTTTTCTCAAATCTTTTCGGTCATTTTTGCCATGTTTTGCATTCTTCCGCCAGGTGTTTTGAAGGTTTATTCACAAGAATCCAAGCAAGAGAAAATTTGGACCCCTTTGGTGGACCCGCACTGAACATTTTGATTAGATCAAGCAAGTGTGCCCCGCATTGTTTTTAATGAAAAGCATGAGTTTTGAACTTATAAACGAAATCGATTTCTGTGGCGGGCATAATGTATTTCGGCTAATCTAGCATGGGCCCGTTATTGTGAAAAATTAAAACTTAAGGTGGCGGCCCATCAATCGAACGGTTAGGGTCATCCATTGTAATTGATTTAAGGGGTGCAACTAATTCATGTATTTCAGCCCATCAGTCGAACGGTTTGGATCGTTCTTGGAAGCGATTTGCGGAGCACAACCCATTTGCATAGCGATTCATCAATTGAACGGTGTGGATCATCCCATCTATACACGTCCTACCCTGTTGGGTGTTGTTATTGATTTTATACGTGTTACGAGATTTGTTGCTTTTGCATGGATCGCATAATGAAGAGGAGTGTATATATATATATATATATATATATATATATATATATATATATATATATATATATATACTAGCAAAAAACCCCATGCGATGCACGGGCCGACAAAGAATTGTATAGACCACATCATAGGTTGATCTAAACCGTCCATGTGATGGAACACAACATAAATAGGTTGTGCCCCAAAAATCATTTCCATAGGCTGATCCTTACCCTCCAATCTATAGAGGTTTCCATAATTCCTCTTCAATCGGATGGTTAAGATCACTCTATAGATTTTTTATCAAAAAAACATAAAGGAGGGGGGTAAGATTGAAATTATGTGGCTTTAATGGGTGCCTTTGTTAAAAAGCATAAAGGAGGGGGTAGGATTGAAAATATGTGGGTTCAATTGGTGCATTTGTTAAAAAAAGTCAAAAAAAGTGATGTGTAATTCTCATAGAATTTTCAAAAAATTCTCTTCTTTTCTCTTCTACTATATAGTATATATACTAGTAAAAAACCCCGTGCGATGTACGGGCCGACAAAGAACTGTACGGACCACATCACGGGTTGATCCAAACCGTCCATGTGATGGAACACAACATAAATAGGTTGTGCCCCAAAAATCATTTCCATAGGCTGATCCTAGCCCTCCTCTTTCGATCGTTCAAAGCTCCCTTGTTTTCTTTCCCTTGTCGGTCGATCCCATCCAAGTGGATTTTCTTCACCAAGTTTCAATATTTGGAGCATTATCATCTTCGCTTCGGATCAAAGCTAGGGACACTAGCTTGGGAAGGCTTTGTCAACGTTAATTCGGATCGGCAACAAAGCATCATCAAAGGGTCTATTAAACGAGGATTTCGAGCCGTCGGATTAGCGAATCAAAGGTCGGTACCTCTACCTTTCATTGCTAGATCGTAGCAACATGATTAGGGGTGTATTCTCTTATTTTCCATGTTTTTCCGTAGAAAATACATGCAATATTGTTTGCTATGGGTCTAATATAATATGTGATAGATCAATTCATGTTATTGCTGATTATGGTGGACGAGGAGCCGTTTTAATTAATAAAGAAAAAAAGTATTCAAAGAAATAGGATTTAAATTGATTTTTGAGTCGTTTTTCAAAACAACTAATCTAAAACCATAGATTTTTCTGAGGGTTATGTTTTTTGAGTATTATTTGATTCAAAAGAACATTGGAAATCCAAAATTTTAGTAGAATTCCTTTCGTCCTGGTGGTTCAAAAATTCATTGAAAAATACCCCGAAAAAGGTTATTTGGCGAAGAAAGATTCGTTTGCATATCAAATCAAGTCAGAATTTGACGAGATTTTATTTCCAGTAGATTTTAGTAATTAAAGGTCATATAAAAATTTTCAAGGAATTTCGTAATTATTTATTAATTTTATTAGATTTTTAATGGAAAATAAGTGTTTTCTACATGTGTTCAGACTTTGTCATCAAAAGAACTTTTAAGAATCCAATATTCTAGAATAACATGGACCAACCAATTAATATATTATTGTGAATTTTTCAGAATTTTAAAGCATGATTTAGAATTTTTATTGGTTTTTATTCAAATCAACATGAATCTAAATAAATTCACTAAAAATAGTAAATTCTAGTAAAAATATGTGAAATTTTTACTAAAGTTTTACACTATTATGAGAATACTATGTTACTATTTTGGACCGAATTGAATGAGATTTTATATGTTTTTAATTCAAACTTTGTTAAACTGAGAATATTATTAACATCATTAAAAAATGGAAATAATTCAAAAAATCCTAAATATTCTAGAATGATGAGATATTATATAATGAATAAGATGTGTAAGGAACTGAAGTGAAAACCCTTAAAAATCAGTAGACGCCTTTGTACTCTGCTAAATCGGTCAAAACTTCAATATGAGTGGAGAACCCTTAGAGCCTTAGAATACCCCAAATTTCTAGGTGTTAGGAACCCCTAAAAGCTGAAATCAACCAACTTAATAACTTGGGTTGGTCAAACCCAAATTCCAATCCATTCTGGAACCATTGGATCAAGGTCCCCCGTAGGAACCTTTAGAGTCCCCCTTTAGGAGCACCTAGGTCACATAGAGTTTTAGGTCTTTGGGAGTCCTAGAGTTAGGAGTCCGGTAAGCCTCAATCACAGCCGGTTGCTCATGATTAGCAAACTGAGCTTTAGATTAGGTTTCACATAGTTAACCCTTTTTTCCTATAGAACACGCTTAGTTAACTTAGGATGTAGGGCCCACTTGCATTAGTTTAGGGAAATCTTTGCATTTAGATAGGATCATATAAGAATAGCATCCTAGATAGAGTCCTAGGATAAGAAAACGTAATCAACTTGAATTAACTAAGCATCTCTCATAAACTGTTCAAACCGTTGAGTCCAGTCTAGATCGGTGTCCAAGATGAGTTAGGCATATGTAGCTTAGTTTAGGTCACCAAACTACGTCAACCTTGATCTCAGTGAGGCTTGGGTACATAGGCAACTTGGATGGCGCTCCAAGCTCAGGTCAACCCTACACACACTCTAGTAGGGTTTTAGGGTTGTATTTTATTTCTCGGTAATTTTCAAACCCCAAATTAAATAATTCATAAATCGAATAAATCAATTAGGATCTCCCCCAAATTAGATTTTAGGAGAACTTTCACACAGATTAAACCAAACTAAATCCAGAGAATCAAAAGATGCATCTATGAACCACATTGAAATTAGATCATTTAGGGTGTATGTCCAGTAGATCACATCTAGAGAGTTTAAATGAAACTTTTAAAATAGATACAACTGAGTTAACCTTTGGAATTGAAGACCGGTTTACCGGGCTAGAATGGTGCCTAACACCTTCCATTCTCGTAATCAGGTAACGGATCTAGACTCTGGATCGTAGATCATTGGAGTGTCACTTATGGGTCCTAGGTCCCTTACCTAGGTGGCAACTCTGGTCAATCTCTTTTGCATGAAATTCGGATTTCTTTAGGGATCCCAAGTTCACGGAAAAGATGATTCATATTAATAATAAAAAACGCACGGTGATCGCGTGGGTGCAGAGAAACTAAGAGAGGGGCGGGTCGCGCCCCCCTCGCGGGATCGACTCCCACAGTGATACAGAAATAACCCTACAACATTCAGAGAAAAAAACACCCTAAGATTAGAATTGCTGATGGGATACAGGAGATTAGGGCACAAAGCCAGGACTGGGTGTTTTTTCACAAGGATGAGAGTCGTGAGATTAGGAGTGGATTCTTAACTCCCTTAAAAATCCCTTCCCACAAAGAGGTTCTATCCCCCCACCCTCTGACGGATCAATTTTCTGTCTATTTTTTTACTGTTTTTAAGCTAACGCAATCCGTTTTTCTCTACACATGGTGTTGCTCCCACTGTAGTATTAGTTTTTTGTCTTTTCGACTCCTAGTTTGATGAAGTGTTTTTAAATTCAGATCTTCTAAATAACTCTTCATTAAACAAGAATGATATATAAGTTGTCCCTTGCTTAAGTGTGCAAAATGACAACATGCATACTTCTGTCTATTATTTAGTTATTTCCCTCCTGTCAAGTATGATTCCTCCAAAGTCGTAACCGACTAACTAAAATTGTTGGGCACAAGCTTCTTCATAAACAAAATGCCTGTTCAAAATTTTTATGGATTGGTTATTCCTAACAGGAAGCTAAATGAGAAGTTTTGAATTACTTAGAGCAATTTGTATCTGTTTGAAGTTAGGAATCATCATAGTAGCTTGTTACTAAAATGGTTATTGAATTGCTGGTTGGATCATTGAATCGCAGAATGGTGTAGACACCCCATTTTGACCGGACCCTAAACTTTCATGTTTGAATAAAAATCCCCAAATAAGTTAATTAGAGTCCCAAAATTGATCCAAGAATAGTTTAGGATTCCAAAAAGGTCCCTGCAAAATTTCATCAAAATCGGACAAAAATTACCTAATAAGACGAGTTGAGTTTGTATCACCTTGCAAAAAGGGGAGTGAATTATCCATCCCAGTTGCTAACCTATACATTAGGACAGAAGGGGGGTGAATTATCTATGCTAAGGAAATATCTTAGGTTAAGATCTAAGCTAACACCTAAAGAGGAGGGTGAATTATCTATGCTAAGGAAATATCTTAGGTTAAGATCTAAGCTAACACCTAAAGAGGAGGGTGAATTATCTCCACTAATTTTTCATTGAACATTTCACTAGAGACCACACCCTTAGCAATAAAACCAAGTTAAAATGTATTAGCAAAGGGGGCTGTCCATTATCAACATAGGGGAGCTAAAATTTATCAAAATCTATAAATAGAGATCAAAGTCTCTCATTTGCTGGGAAAGTTTCTCATTTTCTAGGGTTTTTTCTTAGAACAAGAGAGAGAGAAGGGTCTAATTGAAACCCTAAAGTCCATCTTCTCTGGCCAGCTCTTCCCCGCCGGCCATTTTTGTTTTTGAGCCCCGGCTGGAGCTTTTCTTACCTCCGGTCACTACATAAACCATTTCATTTGTGTAAGCCCAAGGGTACATACCTAAACTGATGGTAGTTTTCTAATGGTTGTTCTAGTGTTGTGATTAAGACATGTCTCATTCATGTCAACACTTGGAGCAAGAAGAACAAGGGCTAGTCTTGGAGAAAGTCAAGTTTTGGTGGTTATCCTTCAAGCCGTATGGTGTATTGAAGAATCAAGGGAACCACAAGTGCAAGAACATGTTCGAAGACTATCTCAAGACAAGAAGAAGCTTATGCAAGTACCCAAGAAGATTGAAGATCAAGAAGACTCAAGGTTCAAATGTTTAGAGTGTATAGAAGCCCTCTTTGCATTAAATGTTTGCATGTTTTGTTGTTTTCAAATCATTCTTAAAACCGTTTTTTCTAAGTGCATTAATGTATTTGAAAACACATGGTTAAAGCCAAAAGACCAAGGCCCTAAGTTCCTCTCACAAACATTTTAAAAATAAGATTTTAAAGCAGGGTCGGTCGACCGAGCTATGTCGGGCGACCGCGGGATGCTACCTGGAATGCCAGGGCATCTTGAATTTTATCGGGCCGGTTGACCGGGACAATACCGGTCGACCGCAGAATGATTTGTCAAAATGTTGAGAAATCATCCAGGTTGGTCTCCGAGGTCGACCGCTTAATGTTTTTGAACCAAAACTTTCAAATCTTGAAATAGCCCAGGGTGGACGACCGCGAAGGTCCGGTTGACCACGATATTTTTTTCGAGCCAAAATATTTTTCGAATAGGTAGCCCTCGGCGGGTGACCGCAGTGACCACGGTCGATCGCGGCAGTTTAGAATTTGAAAATAAAAAAGAGGCACCCGATAAGGGCGGGCAACCGCTGTAGCTCGGTCGACCACGCCAGTATCGCGAAAGAGCCGTTGGGGTCTGCAGAGGGTAGGTGCAACCACCCAGTTTTATTATAGTTTTGCCCTTGGTTCTTTTAAAATGAACTAGGGCTATTTAACCCCCATCAAAGACCTTCATTTACACCTTTTGTGTGTAACGAATAGTCATAAATTACGTTAGAGGGGGCTGTTCAGGGGAAAGAAAGGATTGTGAAAAAATGATTTCTTTTTGGCCAAAAAAACCGCACCCCAGCTATAAAATGCCATTTAATTAGGGTTTTAGGGGGAGCTCTCACATTCTCATTGGGAGGAGAATAAAAATCAGAGAGAGGAGGCACTTCTGATCTTCCTCGTTGCTACGAGAGAGGTAGAGAGAGCAGAAAGAGGGAAAGAAGAGCAGCCACCTTCATCTTCTTCCCACCATCTTCAACCTCCATCATCATTTTTCTCTTCTTCCACCCGCCATCACCATCTTCTCCGGCCGGATTGCCGGAATCCTGCCAAGCCATCATTTCCGCCCCAGCCATCCATCACCTCCTCAAACCCCATCTTAATAGAACCCAAAACTCTACCACCAATAACCTCATAAATCTTCTTCCAAACCCAAACCCACCTTGCCTCCACCAGCCACCACAACCTCTACAACTCCGACAACCACCACCACCATCTCCTCTATTCACCACCATTCTCAAACCCTCTGCAGATGTTCTTCTCCCCCTTCTCAGCCACCATCCATATCTCCTCCACCGAGTCCCCATCTTTGTTAAACCCATTTCATTTCTTCCTCTTCCACCTTCTTCTTCATCCCATCACCTGTCATCGTCACCATCCACATCTCCACCTCACAGCCACCATCTTCCCTAGTCTCCATCTCCACCTCAGAGAACAACTACCTCAAACAAACAAACCATTATCCATTTTTTGAAACCCACTTCTATATCTCATCTATTCCCTTCATCTCTCGGATCGATCTTCCCAGTTCTCTGATTTAGAGCAAAACAAAAAAAATAATAAAAAAAGAAGAGAAGAGGGTTTATTGGGCTTCTTTTATTTCGGGTCTTAGGGTTTGGGTTTTGGAAACTTGGAGAAGAAGAAGGGGTTTCTTCACCAACAAGAAAGAAAAGGCAGAGAGTGGAAGAAGGAGATTCCGTAGCCATCTCCAACTCCATTACCTCCGGCCACTCCTTCTCCGGCTGGCCTTCTCCCATCCACCAAGACCCACCATTTCTCGCCACCTTCTCCTTCATCTCATCAACCCCCATCATCTTCATCTCCTCTGTAATCTCCTTTATTTTCCTTGCTAGCCATCATTTACATCCAACCCATTTGAATATTCTCCCATTTTGCAGCCGTTGAAGCCCAATCTCTTCCATCAACCCTCTCCATTCTCATCTTCTACCTTCACTTCCACTATCAAACCCTAGATCCAAAGTATTTTGGCTTGGAGCTATCTACAATTGACATAGAACTGAAAGCTATTGGAGTGAAGCGTGGTCATCTTCTTGGTTGATTTCATCAGCACCAAGAGCAGTTCTCCAATCATCTCCTTCTTGGTAATTTTGGCAATTAAGGTAATATTTCTAACCTTGCTCGTATGGCTGAAATTTGCATGATTATTTACATTGTTTTCTAGCATTATGGCATTGATTCATGGGTTTGGGTGTTAATTTGATCCTTGAATGCAATATGGTGTATAATTTTCTGTGATGAATGGGTTATGGAACTATATGTGTTAAATGGAAAATGCAAATCAGATGATTGCTTGGCTCCATGTCGTTGGCGTAAGAATTTTTTTGATTTTGTTAATTTACCCCATGTCGAGGGTATGGATACATGAGTGAGCTATATTCATCCCTTGAATAGAATTTGCAAGCTTAAAGTTGTCTTGGGGTGTCAAATGATTCCAAAAATCTGTCAGGACATGAAGATGTTAAATTTACATCTCAATCTATGCATGTTGTAGAATCAGGTTATTGCTATAGTGGTATCATTCATCTCATGTTGGTATTGATTTGTTTAACATCTATTACTATGCTTTCCATAAAAATGAATTGATGTCATTATCCAAAGCAAAACATCATTTATAGCATTAGCTGTATAGTGGGGTTGATTGCCCAGTTGCATTTCTTGTATTTTTGTTAGAATAAATGTCATTCAGAGTTACTCAAGATTGAGTTGTTTGTATCACCCAATTCAGTTTATTTTCTCATCTATTATAGATAGCATCATATTATTGTTCCATTCACTATAATTAAAGCAATTCGGTTTAAGAATTGAATTTTATGTTGTTGGATTGTAAGGACTAGTATTTTTCTGCCCATATGTTGAAATGAGTCAGAACATGGAGTTTTGACAATCTTGATTGCTTGTATTGCAATAGAACACAAGTATATGAGCATGATGTCACTGATATTAATCATTGAGTTACAATTGATATTCATGATTCCTTTTCAAAACGAATTACTGATAATTGCATTAAAATTGTCACTGTTTTTAGCACTGTGAATTGTCACAGATATTAACATTGGGGGTCCTTTGCCAAGATACCAAATCAAATAATTTCCCCTTTGTGTTAATTTTGTCCCCTTCCCTGGTTCGTTTTAGAAACAATAGTGATATCATCTTCTTAAAGTAGCTGCAGATGGCTGCTATGGAATCACCCTATTTTGATGCTTGCATTATTCCACATACAGCACTTGCATAGGATCTTTTTGTATCCTTTATTTCAATTGGTCATTTCCAGATTCTTTACAACATAGTCCTGTGTATTAAATGGTATTAAATGCGGCATGGGTTCATTTTCTTGCTGTCTTTATTGTTGCTTCAAAGTGCTTGAGAATGATTTTAATTCAAACTTCAACTCTGGTGTGTAAATTCTTTTAAAGAATTTGAATGTGAATTAACCCAAATGGCATCGATAACTACATGAAAGATTTCCCTTAATGCATATCTGTGAGGGCCCAGTAAAATTTTGTGATTAGGGAGCTTCAATTCTCATTTTTCTCCATCTAGCTTCCATCCTTTAACTCTCCTTTGGAACAGTAATGACTTGTCTACTAGGGGAACTACCTTTTGCACTGTCACTTATTGATAGCAACACTTCTTCTTTGCCTGCACTCTTTCAATAGATTGTCATTTGTGGTTTCAAATATTTAACCCCATGCCACCCTATTGGAAAGCTGTATAACAAGACAAGTTGTGTTCTTACTAAAATGTAGCAGTGTAAGTGTTAGTTCCAGGTTATTGATATTGGCAGTAACTTGCTTTGATAATTGCGCATAATCACCTTGTTTCCTCTCTGATCACTCTTGGGAAAGCTTTGGGGGTCTCCCTAATAAGAGTTCCTTTATCGAAAAAAACAAAGTGGTCTTGGTACATTCATTAAAATGAGGTATTACCCATACCAATACTCTCTTTCTTAATGCATAGGGAAATAAAAAAAATATAAATCAAAGAGCCCAAGACTAACAAAACATTTTCCAAGAACTACCATTCTAGGCTATGATGAGGCTACTCGAAGCCCCACCTTGTCTCTTCTTCTCCCTTTCTTCTTCGGGGTTTGAGCCGATGTTTGGGTTTCGTCTTTGATTTCTAGAGCTTGCTCCCATTTTCAAGTTTTACACTAATAATCAGGATCGTCACTAGCGCTTGATCTTTACAGCAATTTTTAGGATCTTCTTGTCGGTTATGGCTATGACGGAATGCTTCTTGAGCCAACTCCTTCCCTCCCTGTATCAGAGCTTTCACAGGTTAATGGATCTCTTCCTCTTTAGGGAGAGTTAGGAGTCTGTCCCACCGCCATAGAGTTAAGAGTCTGTCCTACCCTCATAGAGCTAGGAGTCTGTCCTACCATCATAGAGTTAGGAGTCCGTCCTGCAGTCATAGAACATTAGGAGTCTGTCCTACCGTTATATAGAGTTAGGAGTCTGTCCTGCCTTTCATAGAGTTTAGGATTCTGTCCTACCTCTATAGTGTCATGGGATCCTGTCCAACCTTTATAAAGTCTAGGAGTCTGTCCTATCTTTATAGAGTTTAAGAGTCTATCCTCCTTTAATAAAGTCTAGGAGTCTGTCCTACCTTTATAGAGTGTAGGAGTCTGTCCTCCCCTTATAGAATTTAGGAGTCTGTCCTAACCTTATAGAGTTTAGGATTCTGTCCTTTCTTCATAGAGTCATAGGATTCTGTCCTACCCTTCATAAGATCTAGGATTCTGTCCTTCTTTCATAGAGTAGTTAGGAAAATCTGATCCGAACTACGGATGGCTTGATCCCTAGCTGAGGGGTACGTAGGCAGCTCGGGCTTGCCGCTGGCATCCTGAGTCCAGTCACAACTTCAAAAACTTCCATAGCTTCAAAACCTTTCAAAACCTTCCAAAAATACAAAAATTCTTCAAAATAACCTGGCAAACCATTTAAAAAAAAGATCTTCCCATAGATTTAGGAGTCTGTCCTAGACGTTTGGGGTATCTTAGAGTTAGGAGTCTGTCCTGGATAGGTTGATGCTTTGGGTGTCTGGTCGTGTGAGTGTCCCTAGAGTTAGGAGGCCTCGAGTCGTGGTCGGTTAGACACTTAGTCGAGCCGATGGCTAGACTAGAATGCACTTAGATAGCCCATGATTTTTCTTAGGACACACAGCCTAGTCACACATAGGATGTAGGGCCCACCTGCATTAGTTAGGGCATATAGGGCGTCCTAAAAATTACTATTCACTTGAAGTCAAGTAATAGCGCAAGAAGCTTTAAAAACTAGTCGAGTCTAGTTGATCGAGTCTAGGATAGCGGTCCTAGATGGTTAGGCATTGTAGTTTAGAATAGGCTGCTGAACTATGTCGACTCTGATTCTTCCCGAGGCCGGAATACGTAGAGCAGCCACGATGGATGGCCATCTCGGTCCGAGTCAAGTATCACATTAGAGTCTAGGATTTGTCGCGTCGAGTCGTGTGTGGAGTCGTGTTGTGTTGTGTGTTTTGCTGTGTTTTCTTACTTTCATGTGCAGACCTTATACCTTTAGCTTTAGCATACATGTGTTTACCCATCAGAACCTAGACACCAATTAGGCATGACACTCATAACCTAGCTATTCTTAGGTGACATTTCTTTCATTTCTTTTTGTGTGTGCTTGTTATTCCATCCCCGGGACATGCATGCCTAGGTAGACGTTATCTCAGGGATATTCATTCCCATTTCACATGATTTTCGCTAAACTCTTCAAGGTTAATAATAAATGGCATAAGAGACCAGGTGCTTGCACTTGGGCGAATTTGGGGCCCCCAACCCCTTCCCCATTCGTCATCAGGCATGGACCTTTTGTATCTCTGGTCATCCTTTTGTATCTCTGGTCATCCGTTGGGACAGAGTATAGTATGGGATCCATAACCTACTTCCTTGAATGACGACTCTTCTTTGATTTAGGTACGTCTCGAATCCGGGCTAGTCCCCGAATCGAGAGGTATCTCACTTTACATCTCCACTCATGCTGTGAGGGGCACTCTTTTGAGAGTTCCTTGGTGGAGCTCTCCATCACGTGGATGATCTAGAGACTTTTGGGGGCTCGTCCTCCGCCTCTCTCGGATTGGGGTCCACAATATTAGATGTGATTAGGGGTATGATGATTTGACGATCATCTTCAGGGTTACGTCTCGGTGGAGGCCACTGATCCAATGCGATTGTAGTTGTTAACTATCGAGCAAAATCGTAGTGGGGCTCATTTTTGGGTTCTGCAGGATCGACCGTCGGATAATTGCAACGATCACACTCACAACTCAAATGACCCATTTATATCCTTTGGATAAGGGTCCTGCATTTACTAGATTCATCGCATTTGATGTGAGGGAAAAGGTTTACGTAGTTCCTTTGGTGTATACACACAGTAGGACGCATTTGGAATGCCTAAAGAGTTAATTGTTAACTTAGGGGTGTTTTGAAAATTATTGAATATTATGGATGAATCTTTTATCCCATTGGATGGGAGGAAATAAGTTTATTTAATCAGAAAAATTAAATAACAACCTTATAGACTTGTTTTACTAAAACAGTCATACATCTCTCATCTCTTGGCCAAAATTAGTACATAAGTACTCGTTTCGAAGAACTTTTAAAGGGTTAGAATTTTATAGTTTATGATTTTTTCTAATTCGGTGATTTAGTATTCCAAAATATGAGTCAAAAATTGGGCAGCAGCTTTGTAGCAAGAAAGTAGAAAAGTAGGAGATTTTTTTGGGATTGGTTTTGAACCAACAAAGCAACCCACATTTTTTAATTTGGAAATCGCCTATCTTGGCTATGAAAAACGTCCAAAAAATTTTCAAAATTTTCTCCACCTTATTTGTTTCCTATTTATAAAAGTTAAGTGAGCTAGTCTTTCTATTTTTAAGGAATTTTGGGGGAAACTCTTGGGAAACTTTAAAGGAGGAAAGCAAAACTATATAAACACATATGAGAAGGTTTTCTACAGATTTTTGGCTGGGAAAAACATTTTCCCCTCCTTGGGAGAACGTCCAAAATTTCTCCTCTCTTCTCTCTCTTCTAATTCGTTGTTTTTCAGTTTAATATCTTTTAGAAACCAAAGCTCCATCAAAGTAAAATTTGATTTCCCATCCAAGAGTACTGATATGATCATCCTATATGATTGACAAGGGTTGTTCAATTTCCCTCCCTGCAATTGAAGGAATTCATCGGTTCAACTTGCGGGTCCGTGACGATTGGATCGTTTGTGGCCGTTCGAAGAGTAGATCTAACAGAGGCTGATATTACGGTCAGTCATAAAGGTACTTTTATGTCTTATATTTTTATTTGAATCATCATAAGATCGTCTAGACCATAGGATCATTGGTTAACGGGCGAAATCGACGAGAAAATTTTTGTTCTACGCGATTTTTAGTTCTGCTGGGCGTAGCAAGCCCGGGGTTGAAAACCCTTCCAACAAGAACAGCTACATAGGCTCACGTTTTACCTTATTCATTTAATTCATCCTATGTAGTTGTTCCCTCTTGCAGCAGCTAGTCCGCGAACTGCCTATTGTGATGGTCCCTAGCAAATCCCTTATAATTTTTATATTTTTATTTCTATGCCCTCAATGACCTTGTCTGCTTTATTGTTTGTAACTAATCTGAGTTAAGCTCTAGCAGTCAATGATGAACAATGTTTTGTGGGGTTCTTTTTATTCAGCCGATGGTTTGAATTTCAAGGTAGTAAGAGGAAAAACTTATCTTCCCAACTTTGTTCTTTATCTCTTCTACTTATTTCGACATCTAAGTTTCAGGCTTTTCGGGGTCAGCTATACGGAGTTCGCACATGCGTTGAAGTTGATGGGGTCTCAATGGGCCAAACAATGATGGGGAGTTTTATAGCTAATCAACATAAATCACTTCTCGGATATATCCATATTCATCTATGCGCTTAAAACTTGCTTAATTTGCCTTTTTGTCTATGCCAAAAGGGGGAGAATTTTAGCAATTGATTATCTATTTATGCACTATATGCTTTTACTTGTTATCTTTTATCGTTGTGCATATGTTGAGAGGGAGTTCATGCATTCACTTGCTTATTATGTCACTTCACACACACCTCATAATCAATTTTGTTTGTCATCATAAAAAATGGGGAGATTGTAAGCCCAAGGGTCTACTCTCCTATCTTGTTTTGATCATTCTAAACTAAATTGATTATGTTTTTTAATACTAATCAAATTTGCCTTGAAGTGTTGTGATAAGATAGGTTGATCATAGAAGGAAACATCACATCACTTGGTCATGCTTGAAGATGTACTACACAGGGGTCAAAGGAGCTAGTGACCACATGGGACAACTTACCTTGGAAGAACAATCATTGTGAAGCTCACCTCAACACACTCAAGCAAAGCAAGCACACAATAGAAGATCTATGAAGACCAAGACCAAAGAGGAGCGTAATTTTACTTAGAGTTGTTGTACATCCTCTCTCTTTGAATTTCTAAGTCAAGGCAAGCCTTTTTAAGAAAATATTTTAAAAAAGATTAACACTCCCTGTATTAAGAACTTAAATGGTTAAGTGAATGTTAATGTGGTGGACCAACATGTTGGGACAATCATAACATTGCAAATTATAATAAGAATAGAGTTCCAAAAGCCCAAAAATAAATCAACAACAAAAACAGGAAAGGACTGCTGTTTTAGGCTTCTCGAAACTCCGAGAATTTTCTCGGAGCTCCGAGAAATCTCCCGGAGCTCCGAGAAACTTTCCAGGAAATTTTTTAAAGTTCTATTTGATTTCTCGGAACACCGAGAAAATGTCTCGGAACTCTGAGAAACAATCCAGAAAGCCTTCTGGTAGTTTTCTCGGAACTCTGAGAACGTTGCGACAGCAAAAAATATAGCCGTTTGAACTCAAACGGCTAGTTGCTTTTTGGGTCTTTTTGATACATCCACCCCCAAACGGTCATATCATTTTAAGGGCTTATAAATACACATTCAAGAGGTTCATCTAGCTCTCTTTAATGATTAAAAAAATAACCTTAAGCATTCAAAGCATTTGAAAACCCTTTTGGCTTAAGCTTTTGTTTTCTTCTCCACCAAACTTGCCTTGCACTTGCAAATCATTGGAGTTTGGATTTAGGTCTTTTATTTACAATCCTTTTGTGGAGAATATTCAAGGAGCAATCATTGTGCATCAAGCCTTCAAGAGAGGCCAAGCAATCTTCTTTCCATTCATTGTAAAGGTGGCTAGGGCATCATATTCTTAATACCCTAGGGAGTAGCGCTTAGAACTCGGCGAAGAAGGAGAGTCGGTGTAAAGGTCGCAAGGGCATCCTTATTTAATACCCTTGAGAGTGTAATCGCCTCCGAGTCGACCATCGTGGAGGTCTCAAAGAGTGGAAATCCTTGAGGACGATCTAAAGAAGAGTGGAGTAGGGCTTTGCCCGAACCACTATACATCGGTGTGCTTCTTCTTTTATTCTTGCACTCTTATTTTTGTTTGTGGTTTAATATTTCCTTTTACTTTGATATTATTTGAACGAACCAAAAAACTAAGCAAGAGAAGAAAAAATGAATTACGTTAAAACTTTGATTTTAAAATGGGATAAATTTTTGATAAAACCAATTCACCCCCCTCTTGGTTTCATAGATCTAAATTTCAATTGGTATCAAAGCCTCGTCTCTATTTTGTTTAAAACCCTAACTGGTCTAGAGAAAAGATCTTAAAAATGGCAAACTACCCTCACCACCAAGAATGATACTCAAACACTCGGCCACCTTATTTTGATGGAACAAATTATGGTTTTTGAAAAACCAAAATGAAAATATTTTTAACCCAAGATTATCAAATTTGGAGAGCCATTCATAATGGATATACCTTGCCCACTAGAAATCTAAATGAATGGACCGAAGCCGAACAACAAGCCTCAAACTATAATGCTAAAGCAATGAATTCTTTAATTTGTGCTTTGTCACCCGGAGAATTCAATAGGGTTTCAAACTTGAATTCGGCTAAAGAAATTTGGGACACCTTAGAAGTTACCCATGAAGGAACTAACCAAGTTAAGGAATCTAAAATGAATCATCTATTTAGGCAATATGAACTTTTTCAAATGACATCTGATGAAACCATTGCCGATATGTACACTAGATTCACTGGGCTAAGGGGACTTGGGAAACAATTTTCAAATAGAGATTTAGTGACCAAAATTCTTAGATCCCTACCTCTATCATGGGAATCCAAAACCTCCACATTCACCGAAGCCAAGGACATGAACACATTAAATTTAGATGAACTAATAGGGTCTTTGATAACCCATGAGATGATTTTCAAAACAAAAGCACCCGAAATTGAAAATAAAATGAAAAAAGAAAAAGATGTTGCTTTTGCTTGTAATGTAAGTGATGATGAAGAAACAAAAGGAGATGTGGAAGATGAGGTAGCCTTCCTAACAAGAAGGATCAAGTTCTTGCAAAGGAATATGGGAAGCATGAAGAATAGAAGGGCCAATCCTCCATTCAAGAAGAAAGAAGAGCTCAGTGACGGATCACCTCAACCCCGATGCTACAGATGCAAGAAACTTGGACACATTCGTCCGGATTGTCCACTGAACAATGAGCCTACTCCAAACAATCGATTCAAGAGGAGAGAAGGGAAGAAAAGAATGACCGCCACATGGGATGAGGACAATGAAAGTGAATGTGAGCCGGATGATGGAGAAGATTGCATGATAGCAAGGAATGTGTGCTTCATGGCTTCAACAAATGACAATCAAGAGGCAAGCACTTTAAATGATGTTATTATTTTAAAATAAGTTCTTGATTCCTTGCAAAGTGCACATGATGAACTTGAAATTGAACTTGATAAAAATGCATCTCTTGAAAACTCTCTTTCTAGCTTGACAAAAGAATTTGGTTCGTTAAAGAAAGATCATGATTTTTTAGAAGATGAAAATGAAAGATTTAAAGTTGAAATTCATTATTTAAATGCTACCATCAAGAATTTAAATGAAAATAGACAAGAGCTATCCATTGAAAACAATAAACTAAAGTATGAAAATAGTAAACTATCTCATGAATATGATGATTTAAAGAAACTAATTGAAAGATTTGAGAATGGTTCACTAAAATTGGATAGACTTGTTAATATTCAAAGATGGTCACATGTGAAGAGTGGCCTTGGACATAAATGGGATACTACAATGTCAAACTATAAGAATAAATTTGTGAAGGCTTCTTCTAGTGGTACTAAAACTTATTTTTACTGTAGCCTAGAAGGACATTATAAGGTTGCTTGCATGTATTCTAAACAAGATAAAATCAAATTGAATGCTAAGGTAAAAACAAATGGACATGGCAAGATTAGGAAGATTTGGGTACCTAAAGGATCTCACTTGCCTATTCATATGTAGGTATGCTTTAGAAGCCACAACAAAAAGAACACATGGTACCTTGATAGTGGATGGTCTAGACACATGATCCGAGATCTCACTCAATTTGCATCCCTCTCACTCAAGGATGGTGGAGATGTTACCTTTGGAGATGATAAGAAAGGAAATGTTAAAGGAGAAGGCACCAGAGGTAACTCTACCTCTCCCATTCATGATGTACTTTATGTTGATGGCTTGTCTTATAATCTTATTAGCATTAGTCAATTGTGTGACAATGGGTTTGAAGTAGTCTTCAATCTCGACAAATGCATTGTTAAGAATAAGATAGATGAAAAAGTGCAATTCATAGGTTCTAGAGACAATAACATTTACACAATTGGGCTAGATGATCTTAGGCTTCAAAATGTAACTTGTCTAAATGCCATTAGTGAAGATTCTTGGTTATGGCATAGGAGATTGGGTCATGCCGGAATGGAACTCATTTCAACCATCTCTTCAAAAGACATAATTAGAGGTTTGCCTAAGCTTAAGTACACTAAAGATCGCATTTGTAGATCTTGTCAATTAGGCAAACAATTGAAAAGCTCATTTGCCCCTAAAAATATGATCTCAACCACTTACCCATTGCAACTAATTCATATGGATCTTTTTGGACCAATGAAGACAAGTAGCTTAGGTGGAAAGAGGTATGTGTTTGTTGTCGTAGATGACTACTCATGATTTACATGGGTCATATTTTTAGCACATAAAGATGAAACCTATGAAATTTTTCTTAAGTTGTGTAATCAAGTCCAAAATGAAAAAGGTATTGACATATCTTACATTAGAAGTGACCATGGAACAAAATTTGAAAATGTACACTTTAACACTTATTGTACTGAACATGGCATCAAACACAACTTTTCGGCACTTAGGACACCTCAACAAAATGGGCTTGTAGAAAGAAAGAATCGAACCCTCCAAGAAATGGCTAGAACCATGTTGCATGAAAATAATCTTCCTAGATAATTTTGGGCGGAGGGGTTAGCACCGCTTGCTATATTATAAATAGGGTATATATGAGGCCACTTTTTAAGAAAACACCTTATGAGCTTTGAAAAAACTTGAAACCAAATATAAGCTACTTTAGGGTGTTTGGATGTAGATGCTACATCTTGAATATAAAAGATAACTTGCATAAATTTGATAAGAAGTCGGATGATGGCATATTCTTAGGGTATTCTATACATAGCAAAGCATATAGTGTTTAATAAAAGAACCCTAATTGTAGTAGAATCCATGTATGTCACATTTGATGAAAGAGAGCCAACACCTCATGAAATGCCACATGATGAGGATGAACACATTGAACACCTCATACCTAAGCCAGGGCTCCTCCCAATGCATCTACAAGTAATACATTACCTAGAGAGGAAGTTGAAAGTGTAGAGGACAACTCATTACCTAGGGATAGGAGAATATTGGTAGATCATCCTGAATCCCAAATCTTAGGTGATGCCACATCGCCGGTGAGAGCTAGATCATACTATAGAACTGTGAGTAACAATTTGGCATTCCTATCCGAATTAGGGTCTAAGTCCATCAAGGAAGCCGAAAATGATGAATATTGGTTGATGGCTATGCAAGAAGAATTGAGTCAATTCGAAAGAAACAAAATGGAGGCTACTACCTAGACTTAGTGATCATCCAGTTATTGGCACAAAATGGGTGTATAGAAACAAAATAGATGAGAATGGAATAATCACTAGAAATAAAGCTAGGCTTGTAGCCCAAGGGTACAATCAGGAGGAAGGGATAGACTATGATGAGACATTTGCTCCTGTTGCCTGTATGGAGGCTATTATGATACTTTTGGCATATGCATCTCATAAAAGATTTAAATTATATCAAATGGATGTCAAAAGTGCCTTTCCAAATGGGTATATCCAAGAGGAAGTGTATGTTGAGCAACCTCCAAGTTTTGAAGACTACAAACATCCAAATCATGTCTTCAAGCTTGATAAGGCTTTATAAGGATTGAAGCAAGCTCCTAGAGCTTGGTATGAGAGGCTTTGTACCTTCCTAGTAGAGAAAGGTTTTGAAATGGGAAAAGTGGATAAAATATTGTTTATCAAAAGAGAAAATCAAGATATCCTCCTTGTCCAGATTTATGTAGATGACACCATCTGTGGCTCTACTAATCAAACGATGTGTGATGAGTTTGCAACTCTAATAAAAAATGAATTTGAAATGAGCATGATGGGTGAGTTAACCTACTTCTTAAGACTCCAAATCAAACAATTCCAAAATGGGATATTTATAAATCAAGAAAAATATACAAAGGAGCTACTGAAGAAGTATGGTATGGATAGCAGTAAAACATCAAGAATTCCAATGAGCACAGCTGCTAAGTTAGAAAATGATAAAATTGGCAAATCAGTGGACCAAAAAATGTATAGGGGTATGATAGGTAGTGTACTTGAAATTCCAAGGGTGGTCCCGAGTAAGGCAACTTATGAGGAGTGCGAAATTAGGTTGATAACAAGTTTTAATTCTTTTGAAAACTCAAACCCAATTTTAGAAATTAAGAGATCAACAATTAAATTCAAGTACGCAAGTTAAATCTAAAGTGCATTTGCAAAATAAAGAGCAAGAGATAAGAGAGAATGCACCCGAGATTTAAAGTGGTTCGGTCCTCCAAACGTGAGGCCTACTCCACTCCACCAACCAAACCCGTTGATGGCTTCACTATGTGATCTTCTTAACTTCGGCGAAGATCGGTGCCGATTACAAATTCCAACCGCCTTTAACCTTGGTGGCGATCTTCACCACGGAGAGTGGGCTACGCTTCTCCGAACACTCGCCCGAATACAATCTTGAATGAAGAAGGAAAGAACAAAAAACAATCCCTCACAAGGGTTTACAAAATGTAGAAGATGTACAAATAAGCCTATGATCCAAATCCCAAACTTAGAAGATGAGAGGCATAGAAAAGCTTTGATTCACTCTTTGAATGTTCAAGTGTAGTTTAAGAGTGTTAGGATCGATGGTTTGTATGTTTAGAACACCCATATTTATAGGAAAACCAAAATATGACCGTTCAATGGCATTGAGGTAATTTCAGCAAAATTCCAAACGGCTCTTTTTCAGACCGTTGGAGTGTTCTCGGAGTTCCGAGAATAATTCTCGGAGTTCCGAGAATTCTCGGAGTTTCGAGAAAAAATCTCGGAGTTCCGGGAATTCTAACAGAAGATGAAAAAATGTCTACTGGACCATTTCTCGGAGTTCCGAGAAAAACTCTCGGAGTTCTGAGAAGCCTATGAAGAGCAGATTTTCAAATCTGTTTTTGGGCTTCCAATTCTCAACCAAGATGGGATTGCTATGAGGGTTCCAAGTTGTTGGAACTCCACAAATACAATCACTTGTTTATTTAGGGTGTGTGAGATTAACTTAATTATGCCTTTCAAGATCTAAAACTGAGTTTGGATCAATACAATCTAACATGACTTGATCTTCAATGGAATTCGTCAAGTCTTCATTTGTCTTGGATTTTGATGACTTTGGCCTTCATGATGTGGTCCAATGAGATCTTCTTGGCCTCAATCCAAGCAATGTCGTCGTCTTAGCACCAATGTGATCTACAACTTAAATAATCAAACACATTAGTGATCATAAATCACTTGTCTATTGGAATCATCAAAATAAGATGGGAATGCCAAGGTGGAAACCATTGGGCTTACAGTACTCTACTTGACAGTCAGTAGACCAGACATTATGTTTACTTTCTGTCTCTGTGCTCAGTTTCAATCGGATCCAAATGAGTCTCATCTATCTGTAGTCAAGAAGATCTTCAAGTACTTGAGAGGAACCCAAAGTCTGGGACTATGGTATGAAAGATCTAGTGACTTCACTCTCACTGAATATTCAGATGCAGACTTTGCTGGATGTAAAGTGGATAGGAAAAGCACTAGTCGGACTTGTCAATTCTTGGGCAAATCACTTGTCTCATGGTTTAGTAAGAAACAAAATTCAGTAGCTCTATCCACAATAGAAGCAGAATACATGGTAGCTGGAGCTTGCTGTACACAAGTCCTATGGATGAAAAGCACATTGATGGATTATGGAGTTAAATCAAAAAATATTCTCATCCAATGTGACAACACTAGTGCTATAAACTTGACAAAGAATCCCATACAACACTCTAGGACCAAACATATTGAGATCAGACACCACTTCATTAGAGATCACTCACAAAAATGGGACATTTGTCTAAAGTATATCAATACTGAGGAACAATTGGCTGACATCTTTACAAAACCCCTTGGTGATGACAGAATATGTTATATTCGAAGTGCCTTAAACATTGGAGTGCAGATCAGGTCAAAGAAATTGCCAGATAAATATTTTATGCCTTTCACATGCTTATCTATATAATATATATGTATCATCATGGTTTGGTAGTGTCTGCATGAATGAGATGTCAAATCTTAATCTTAAAAGTCACTCAATTGGTACTCTTAGCCTTCTTAGTTCTCTAAGATGGAGAGGTACATTCACCTTAATTAAAATACATAACAATTTGGCGTTGTGCCAGCATCTCGATTATGAACAGGTATATGTGCATTACTTGGCTATATATTTTATACCATAAGCATTGATTTAGGGGGAGTACCTAACTCAATCATTATTTACTCTTGCTTATCATGTTAGTTTCGCACTCATACCCTATCTCATTCTATGTTTTTTCTTAAAAAAAAAATGGCCGATTATTTAGGCTAAATTCACTACCATTTGCTAAACATCTTCGTTTGCCTCATTCAACAGCTTAAGTGTGAGTTTTATAGCTAATCAACATGAATCACTTCTCAGATATATCCTTATTCATGTATGCGCTTAAAACTTGATTAATTCGCCTTTTTGTTGATGCCAAAAGGGAGAGAATTTTAGAAATTGATTATCTATTTATGCACTATATGCTTTTACTTGTTATCTTTTATCGTTGTCCATATGTTGAGGGGGAGTTCATGCATTCACTTGCCTATTATGTCACTTCACACACACCTCATAATCAATTTTGTTTGTCATCATAAAAAATGGGGAGATTGTAAGCCCAAGGGTCTACTCTCCTATCTTGTTTTGATTATTCTAAACTAAATTGATTATGTTTTTGAATACTGATCAAATTTGCCTTGAAGTGTTGTGATAAGATAGGTTGATCATAGAAGGAACCATCACATCACCTGGTCATGCTTGAAGATGTACTACACAGGAGTCAAAGGAGCTAGAGACCACATGGGGCAACTTACCTTGGAAGAACAATCATTGTGAAGCTCACCTCAACACACTCAAGCAAAGCAAGCACACAATAGAAGATCTATGAAGACCAAGACCAAAGATGAGTGTAATTTTACTTAGAGTTGTTGTACATCCTCTCTCTTTGGATTTCTAAGTCAAGGCAAGCCTTTTTAAGAAAATATTTTCAAAAAGATTAACACTCCCCGTATTAAAAATTTAAATGGTTAAGTGAATGTTAGTGTGGTGGACCAACATGTTGGGACCCTCATAACATTCCAAATTATAATAAGAATAGAGTTCCAAAAGCCCAAAAATAAATCAACAACAAAAACAGGAAAATACTGCTGTTTTAGGCTTCTCGGAGCTCCGAGCTCGGAACTCTGAGAAATCTCCCGAAGCTCCGAGAAACTTTCCAGGATGTTTTTTAAAGTTCTATTTGATTTCTCGGAACTCTCGGAGCTTCGAGAATTTCTCGGAGCTCTGAGAAATGTTCTTAGAACTGTGAGAACGTCGCGACAGCAACAAATATAGCCGTTTGAACTCAAACGGCTAGTTGCTTTTTGGGGTCTTTTTTATACATCCACCCCCAAACGGTCATATCATTTTAAGGGCTTATAAATACACATTCAAGAGGTTCATCTACCTCTCTTGAATAATTAAAAAAAACAACCTTAAGCATTCAAAGCATTTGAAAATCCTTTTGGCTTAAGCTTTTGTTTTCTTCTCCACTAAACTTGCCTTGCAGTTGCAAATCATTGGAGTTTGGATTTAGGGCTTTTATTTGCAATCCTTTTGTGGAGAATATTCAAGGAGAAAACATTGTGCATCAAGCCTTCAAGAGAGGCCAAGCAATCTTCTTTCCATTCATTGTAAAGGTGGCAAGGGCATCATATTCTTAATACCCTAGGGAGTAGCGCTTAGAACTCGGCGAAGAAGGAGAGTCGATGTAAAGGTGGCAAGGACATCCTTATTTAATACCCTTGATAGTGTAATCGCCTCCGAGTCGGGCATCGTGGAGGTCTCAAATAGTGGAAATCCTTGAGGACCATCTCAAGAAGAGTGGAGTAGGGCTTTGCCCGAACTACTATACATCGATGTGTTTCTTCTTTTATTCTTGCACTTATTTTGGTTTAGTATTTCCTTTTACTTTGATATTATTTGAACTAACCAAAAAACTAAACAAGAGAAGAAAAAATGAATTAGGTTAAAACTTTGATTTTAAAATGGGATAAATTTTTGATAAAACCAATTCACCCCCTCTTGGTTCCATAGATCTAAATTTCATTTGTTCTTTGTCTCTTCTACTTATTTCGACATCTAAGTTTCAGGGTTTTCAGGGTCAGCTGTACGGAGTTCGCACATGCGTTGAAGTTGATGGGGTCTCAATGGGCCAAACAATGATGGGCCTTGATGGGTCAGACCCATGAATCAGAAAAGATAAGGGGTTGGGCTTGTAAAGGTAGAGTCCTAAAAAATAGATCAGGCTTTCACTTCAAGAAATAGAGCTTATTGCGACCGAAATAATATTACGGCCGTTGTTCATACTTTTCGCCATTGATTACATCGTCTTTCCCGCTAACAGTTACCACCATACTTTTTGTTTTCGACTTAGTGCCAAAGGTTGCCGCCATTAAATATTTAGGCACGACGGGATTTTGAAACCATCAAGGTGAAATGTATACAAGTCATGATGGTTAAAGAGTGCACCCAATCATTATTTTTATGCAATGAAAAAACAAAGATCATTGCTGTAAATTCTGAGTAGCGATGGTTATGATAAACCATCGCAAAAGAACGCACTGACCATAATAAAGGGTGCGAGAATTATGTGATTTTATGGGACACAGCCATCACACAATATTAGTCATAGTGATGGAAAGACTTGTGCCAAAAAAGATCAACTTACTATATCTATCTATCTATCTATAATATACTAAGCATGTTTCTTTATTTCTAAGATTTTTTTTAGAAAAGTTTTTATCCAATTTGGGTCTGCCACCCTTACAAAATTGAACTTGACGTAATTAATTTAAATTTTGCCGCTGTATTTTCTTGTGTTATTTTGAATACAACCACTTTCTTTTTCTCCAAAAATCTCTCCCTCTATTCCATTCTCTGTAAAATACCTCCCTCTCTCCCTAAAATCTCTCTCGTCTCACTTTTAAAATTCAAATGACAGACAATCCGGCAGTTAACTTGGATCCCACTTTCTTTTTCTCCCAAAAATCTCCCTTCCTCCCACTACAACAAAGTTACCAATTACCAGCGGTCTTTAAAACCGCAGGTGAATGGTGGGTTTTTAGGCGCGGTTATTCAATAGACAGCTGATATAGGGTAGGAGAAAGATGCCATTTAAATAACAAAAAAAAATAAAAATTGTGTCCCCTCTTTTCTTCTCCTGCGCTCTAACTTTTCTTCTCCCGAGCCCAAGCTATTCCTTCCCGCGCCCTCTTTTCCATGCCTCGTCAACAACCGATTAGAACCCCAAAATTGCTCAAGAAACCCTAATCGACATGGCCGATTGACGAAGGAGAATGTAAGCCCAATGGTTCCCACCTTGGCATTCCCATCTTATTTTGATGATTCCAATACACAAGTGATTTATGATCACTAATGTGTTTGATTGTCTAAGTTATAGATCACATTGGTGCTAAGACAACATTGCTTGAATTGAGGCCAAGAAGATCTCATTGGACCACATCATGAAGGCCAAAGACATCGAAGTCCAAGACAAATGAAGACTTGAAGAATCCATTGAAGACCAAAGTCTTATTTAGATTGTAAAAGATCCAATCTTAGTTTTAGATTTTAGAGGCATAATTAAGTAAATAAACACACACCCTAAATATATAAGTGATTGTCTTTGTGGAGTTCCAACACCTTGGAACCCTCATAGCAATCCCAACTTGGTGTTAAGTTGGAAGCCTAAAAACAAGAAATGAAAGTCTGCATGAAATAGGCTTCTCGGAACTCCGAGAATTCTCGGAACTCTGAGAAATATTCTCGGAACTCCGAGAAATGGTCCAGTAGACTTTTTTCCAACTTCTGTTTGTATTCCCGGAACTCCGAGAAATATTCTCGGAACTCCGAGAACACTACAACGGTCGGATTTTTAGCCGTTGCAATTTTTCCTAGAATTACAACAATGCCATTAAACGGTAATATTTGGTTTTTCCTATATATATGGGCATTCCAAATATTCAAATGATCAATCCTAACACTCTTAAACTACATTTGAACATCCAAATAGTGAATCAAACTTGATTATGCCTCTCATCCTCTAAAGCTTAGGATTTAGATCATAGGCTAAATTTGTACATCTTCTGCAATTCTTGTAAACCCTTGTGAGGGATTTTTTGTTCTTTCTTTCTTATCAAGAATGTTGTATCGGGCGAGTGTTCGGAGAAGCGTAGCCCACTCTCCGTGGTGAAGATTGCCACCAAGGTTAAAGGTAATCGAAATTTGTAATCGGCACCGATCTTTGCCGAAGTTAAGAAGATCACACAGTGAAGCCATCAACGGGTTTGGTTGGTGGAGTGGAGTGGAGTAGGCCTCATGTTTGGAGGACCGAACCACTTTAAATCTCGGGTGCAATCTCTCTTACTCTTGCTCTTTATTTGCATTTGCACTTTAGATTTAACTTGTGTGCTTCAATTTCTTTTTGATCTCTTAATTGGGTTTGAGTTTTCAAAAGAGTTAAAACTTGTTAGTAACCTAATTTCTCTCTCCTCATAAGTTGCCGTACTCGGGACCACCCTTGGATTTTCACTTGGTATCAGAGCAAAGGCTCTTAAAAGATTTTCTTTTCTATAAATCTTTGGTAAATTTTTCTTAAAAAATTTCAAACAAGGGAAAGATCATAAGATCTTTGGCAACTTTCTAATTGTGAAATGGCGGATAGAAATAGAACCGGACTTCCGGAGGGCCATTCCACAACTAGACCTCCCTTCTTTAATGGGTCCAACTATGGACATTGGAAGACAATGATGCACATCTATCTTCTTTCGATAGATGTGGAACTTTGGCACATTGTTGAAAATGGATACATGTTGCCTTCCAAACCATTTGAAGAATGGAATGTCGTAGAAAAAAGGCATGCAAATTTATTACAAAGCCATAAATTCTTTGTTTTGCGCCCTATCTACGGAGAAGTTTAATCGAGTTGCTCTTTTTTATTCCGCCAAAGTTATTTGGGATACACTTGCCGTTACCCATGAGGGAACATCTCAAGTTAAGAATTCCAAAATAAACTTGTTAAAGAGCAAATATGAAATGTTTAGTATGGTTCAAAACGAAAGCATTTCCGAAATGTATACCCGTTTTTCTAAAATTTCTAATGAACTAGCAAATCTTAGTAAATCTTATCCTACTGATGAGCTTGTGAGTAAGTTGCTTAGGTCTCTTCCTCCATATTGGGATCCAAAGGTAACCGCCATACAAGAATCAAAGAATCTCAAGACGCTAACCATGGAGGAGCTTGTAGGATCTCTCATCACCCATGAGATGCTCCTCACTAGCCGACAAGAGGAGAAGAAGCCGAAAGAGAAAGAAAAAGAGAGTCGATCTCTAGCTCTAAAAGCCTCCAAAGCGAACTCATCATCCTCTAGCGAGGTGGATAGCGATGAAGAAGAAGCTTTAAGAAAATTTAAAAGCTTATGGAGAAAGAAACATAAAAAGGATAAAACGAAGAAGAAAGAAGAAAGTGAAGTAGAAGGAGGAATAAGGTGCTATAATTGCAAGAAGACCGGACACAAAAGACCGGATTGTCCACTTCTCAAGTCATCTTTCTCAAAATACAATGGAAAGAAGGAATGGAAGAAACATAAAGCTCTTGCCGCCGGATGGGATGCTACTAGCACCTCGGGAAAGAGTTAAGCGAAGGGGAAGAAAAGAAAGATGATCTTTGCTTCATGGCACTCACCCATGAAGATGAGGTAAACTCTAACCCTTGGTGTTATTCATCTAGTAGTGATAGTGAAAAAATATCATATGATGAATTGTGCTCAACCTTGCACTCTCAAATTTCTAAAAATAAAGTTCAAAAGAAATCCATTTCAAAATTAGAAAATGAACTTAATTTTTTGAAAAATGAATCTTCTTCCAAATCTCAAGCTCAATTTGAAAATTTTAAACTTGAGATTGAAACCCTTAAGGGTTGTTTGGATGAGAAAACTTGCCAAATTGCAAAACTCCAAAATGTGGCAAGCTCTTCCAAATCTTATGAAGATGAAATTAATGAATTTCTAAATCAAATAACCCATCTTCATAATGAAAATGAAAGATTAAGATTATGTCTCCATGGATTCTTAAATGGTGACAAAATTATTGACATAATCTTGAAGAAGACTAGCCAAAAACCTAAACATGCATATGATAGGACTAACGTATCTAACCCTCATGTTAGATGCCATTATTGTGGAATAAATGGTCATTACCAATTCCAATGTGCATCTAAGATTATGGATAGTGTTGGAACCAAGAAATCTTGGGTTCCCAAAGCCCCCATATGATTTTCATCATATGTGCTTAGATTAGGGGCTAATGCTTTAAAATTGAATATCTTTTTCAAAGTTAATTAAATATCCCCTCTTATGTTGAATAAAAATTCTAAATAGGAGGAGTTCTAGGTGTGTCTTTTTCCTTAAAAAAGGGGGAGCTTTAAATTGAAAATTTCATCAGTTTGTTTCTCTTTTACCCCAATCTTTTTGATTGATGCCAAAGGGGGAGATAATTCTAGTGTAAGGAAAATATGTATGCTTTCAATTGAAAAATCTCTTGTGCTTGTCATCATCAAAAAGGGGGAGATTGTAAGCCCAATGGTTCCCACCTTGGCATTCCCATCTTATTTTGATGATTCCAATACACAAGTGATTTATGATCACTAATGTGTTTGATTGTCTAAGTTGTAGATCACATTGGTGCTAAGACAACATTGCTTCGATTGAGGCCAAGAAGATCTCATTGGACCACATCATGAAGGCCAAAGACATCGAAGTCCAAGACAAATGAAGACTTGAAGAATCCATTGAAGACCAAAGTCTTATTTAGATTGTAAAAGATCCAATCTTAGTTTTAGATTTTAGAGGCATAATTAAGTAAATAAACACACACCCTAAATATATAAGTGATTGTCTTTGTGGAGTTCCAACACCTTGGAACCCTCATAGCAATCCCAACTTGGTGTTAAGTTGGAAGCCTAAAAACAAGAAATGAAAATCTGCAATAGGCTTCTCGGAACTCCGAGAGAAATTGTCGGAACTCCGAGAAATGGTCCAGTAGACTTTTTTCCAACTTCTGTTTGTATTCCCGGAACTCTGAGATTTTTTCTCGGAACTCCGAGAACACTACAACGGTCGGATTTTTAGCCGTTGCGATTTTTCCTGGAATTACAACAATGCCATTGAACGGTTATATTTGGTTTTTCCTATATATATGGGCATTCCAAACATTCAAATGATCAATCCTAACACTCTTAAACTACATTTGAACATCCAAAGAGTGAATCAAATTTGATTATGCCTCTCATCCTCTAAAGCTTAGGATTTGGATCATAGGCTAAATTTGTACATCTTCTGCAATTCTTGTAAACCCTTGTGAGGGATTTTTTGTTCTTTCTTTCTTATCAAGAACTTTGTATCGGGCGAGTGTTCGGAGAAGCGTAGCCCACTCTCCGTGGTGAAGATTGCCACCAAGGTTAAAGGTAATCGAAATTTGTAATCGGCACCGACCTTCGCCGAAGTTAAGAAGATCACATAGTGAAGCCATCAACGGGTTTGGTTGGTGGAGTGGAGTAGGCCTCACGTTTGGAGGACCGAACCACTTTAAATCTCGGGTGCAATCTCTCTTACTCTTGCTCTTTATTTGCATTTGCACTTTAGATTTAACTTGTGTGCTTCAATTTCTTTTTGATCTCTTAATTGGGTTTGAGTTTTCAAAAGAGTTAAAACTTGTGAGTAACCTAATTTCTCTCTCCTCATAAGTCCCCGTACTCGGGACCACCCTTGGATTTTCAGAGAAGAAACAGAGGAAGAGAGAAGCATCCATTGGTTTGTTTTCTAGGGTTTGACCATTCTTTTTCCATTATTATTTTCTAGGATTTCGACCATCTCCATTTGGATTCGTCTCCACGCCCTCCTTGAAACTAAGAAGAGGGGATAGAATCGGAAGGGGCTGATTTGGGGTTAGGGTTTAGATTAGACCAAAAAAAGCCTTCGCACGGTCATATTTTGTAGGTCTCTCTCCCTTTTCTCCTCTTGAGTTTCAAAGGAATCTGACGGTTAGGAAATGGCATAGATCAAAGATCTGTCCAGCAAGCTCTTCGGGAAGACAATTTCGGTGCTTCCGTTCAAGATCACCTTGATGCGAGTTGGATTCTTTGACACAAATCATCAAGTTTCTCATTGGTGACTAGTCTTATTGAATGTGTTTTTTAGGTTTCGGTCATTTTAGGAATTTATTTCGACCACTTTTTTGGAATTAGGTTTTTTAGATAGATCTAATTGGAAATGCTTCATTAATGTTTTCGTTGTTTTGGATTTCTCTCTGTTTTTAGATTGAGAGATTGATTGAATTCACATGTCTTTATCAGTTTATTGAATTAATATTGCTGGCAGTTTTTCTTCGAATTCATTCGTGTATTTTGTATGCTTTTGCGTGTTTGGGCACTTTTTCAACTTTCTGAATATGCTTTTGATTGGGTTGCTATCTTCAGGAACTTTATTCATTTTTATTTTTTTGGAATTTATGTGGACATGCAATAATATGTTCATTTCCAATTCTAGGAATTTACATGGTCCTCAATTACTGTTCCTTTCTGTGTTTCTTGAGCTGCCATATCTTCTATATTTTATTTAATTATATTTTTTAATGTTACTGTTTGTGTTTAGCTGTATCAAAGATAATCTGAAATTCATAGTCAATTTTTTGGACAGTTATCCATAGACAAAATGGTCCTTCAGAATTTCATTGGTTTGTGTTAAAGATCACTTTGATGTGAGTGGGATTCTTTCAGACTAATCATTGAGTTTCTTATAGAGCAGTTGAATCTTAAAAGTTTTATCTGATTACAAATTATTTTAACTTCGCTTGATCAAATTGAAAATTGAAAAATAATATCAAATGCTAAATTGCATAGTTATCAGAGTAGGAAGCGAGTGTGAGAAGCAACATAGTAGGTGGAAGCAAGAAGCGACACAGCAGGCGGAAGCGAGAAGCGCCGGGTTTAGAAAAGAGAAAATGCGGGATGTGAAAAGATCTGGTGGAAGCAAGAAGCGACACAGCAGGCGGAAGCGAGAAGCGCCGGGTTTAGAAAAGAGAAAATGCGGGATGTGAAAAGATCTAAAAACATAAGGAGGAAACGTTTGGAAAGTGTCATTGAAAATGCAGGATGTGAAAAGATCTAAAATCATAAGGAGGAAACACATAACCTGAAACCTTGCTCTTTGTTCCTCCTTCAAGCCTGGGCATGTTTGCACTTGGAGGCAACGGTTGCAAATGGTTATAATTCAAACCAAGGCACTGCTTGGTCGTGTTCAAAGGCTTGTGCACAAGGAAGGCAAAGCAAAGGCAACTGGTAGACGGTTTTGGCTCACATGGCCGCAAGGCATTGGCTTGCACATGCACATTGTGAAGACCACTTAAGGCAATTGTGCACACATCATGGCTGGATGGTTAGGCAACTTTTATGGCACAAGTTCCAGTGCTCAATGATCCAGTGCTCAAAGATCTGGTGCCCACCGATCCAACGCCTTCCTCTTCTGAAACTTATGATTTTAATGGGGCTCACATAGATCTGTAAATGTGAGTCGTGGATCATTTTCTACAGTGTGGGACTTCCCACAAGATAATAAGATAATGTAAGCATAATTGGCCATGTTAAGAAAACTTCAATCGCTCATGTTCTGCAATCCACTTCACATGATCCCTGTTCGGATTGCCAGAGATGATGTTCCAGAAAGATATTCGCAAAGAGAGGGCCACAATGTCCCTTTTTATGACAACTTATATGTATGCAACTCTATTATAATGTGCGAATAATTCTACATGTATAATTACACATCCTTAGTAATATATAATGGAGCTGCTTGAACAATGGTTTGCTTCATATTGCATACATGAGTTGCGACCCAAATAACCCCTACATATTGCTACATATTGGATACGCGCCGATCTGTTTAGGTCTTGAGGATTTCTATACTCGGCGTTTGTATCTTCGTATTCATGTAATTACAATATTTTATTTATTTGTTTTGATCGGTTTTTTTATTCTCAGTTGTGTGAAATTCATGATTTTTATTCATTTTGTTATTGTCATGGATTGTTTCGAGTTTTTTTCTTGACATTCGATGTCATTCAGTTAAAGAGGACTAGAAACATATGCGGACGAGATAAATACCCGCGGGGGAAAGAGCGTGGGTAAATATTACACCACCGGTCTATGGCTCTTTTAACAGCGGTCATGTATCCTTGTTGTTGTAGTGTCCCTAAAATCCCTCACATCTCTCTCTCTCTCTCTCTAAACCGCGTATATTTCCGTTGGTTTCATTATTTTTAAACCACAAAGGAATCTTTAATTGGCGGGAGAGCTAATTTTGATTCTACACCTCAGTGTTTGGTGGGGTAGGGCCCACCATATCCATCTATGTTTGGGCCCTTTTTTTACGCTCCATACGTGGGGCCCACCATCTCCACCCAAGGCCACGAATAGGATGGGCCACCATTTTACACCTCCGGATTTGATGGGCTGGTCCTACCATCTCTACCCAAACCAATGAATAAGGTGAACAACTATTTTACACATGTTTTCATTGGGTGGGCCCACCATTTTACACCCATGCATAGCATGGGCCACAAATGCTATTGTTATAGATGAGAATATTAAAAAATGATTTTCCAGTAGTTGTCATTTGAATTTGGAGTGAATGGATAAATGTTACCATTGATAAAGCAAAAGAAAATCACCGCTGCCATCATCATTGTCAAGCAATGTTGGATAAAAGTTACTTATAAAGCATAAGATAATCACCACCAACAGCATCATTATCAAGCAATGTTATATAAAACTTACTTATTAATACTGCATTGAATTAATACATAAGATAATTTCATTTGTAAATAGAAATACAACAATGACACAAATAATTACATAATTTTCAAAATTAGTAAGCAATGTTAGAGGGGGAAAGAAAAGATGAGAGCTCTTGATCTTGTTCAAGTATGGCCATTTCTTCCTTGTCCATGCTCATCCAAGCTTCAATTCCATCGCCACTTCTATTCCCAAGGAGAAAAGTACTATTTTCCGAAGGAAGGGTGCAAATGCTTACCCAAATGGGCTTCCCCCAACCAAAATCTGCATCATATATAGGGAATCTGCGCCAGTCAGTGAAGTTAAAAAACTTAAGCCCGTATTTTGAGTATTTTTCAACTAAACCACTGATAGATTCATGAGCTTTCACAAACCCATCCGGTCCTTGCAGTTCTTTGACCAAATTAGTGTCAACTTTTTTTATTGAATCCCTCAGCTGCCCCTCTAAGCAACGTTGCATGTCTTTTTCATGACACTCACTCTCCACCAACGCCGATGTAAATACAGGTACCCAGAGATTTCCAAAGGAATGTTCCGGCAAAGGTGGGACCATCCTTTTACGCAGACTCACTGCACTCAAGGCCACATATGCATCGGTTGACCCTACGGTCCTTTGAGCATTTATGACACATCGCCAGATGAGTGCTGATACTGCTTCATAGCTGGTGGGCCGCCTCAGCGATGGGGCCTTAGTGGCTCTATCTTTCAGTGCGGCGATCTTCGATGCATTGAACACAAACCTTTTGGTCACAACATTCTTTGCCACTGCAAACACATATCGTGGCACAGATAATTCCGATGGGAAAAGCGAGGCCGCGTCGAAACTAGGTCCCATGACTTCACTATCTCCTCTTGCTTTTGCGGCCCAATTGTTGATCAATGTGATCATGGAAGTCCCATCAGCAATCTTGTGTGAAATGCCGATGCCAATAGCCATTCCACCACAGTCAAATATGTTGACTTGGATAGCAAGAAGTACGTCCCTCCCTGATTTAGCATCAAAGTAATAGCACGGGACGAACTGATTGAGGACCTCGAGATCAGGATTTTGAAGAAATTTCGAGAGCTGACCATTTACTCGAGCTTCGAAAAAATCGACACCCTCGTCATTACAATCTGCCACGTTAGATTCTTTGATCCTTCCAGCCAATGGATAGAAGCGGGTTAAGGTTTCTGACAGAGATTTTTTTAGTAGGCGAGTTTTCTCAACACTTTTTTTCATTGCATTCTCACCATTGCCATCCCCAGAGTAGAAAAGTATCAATGGCACGTACATTGAAGGAGCGAGCTGGTCTAAGACGGAGAGCTTGAAGCTCTTAAGGTGAGGGGGAGTTAGAGATGATGGTCTAACATTGTTTGTGGAGATGACTTGAACTCTAAACATCTTGGCGTCCAAAGAAAATAATGTTTTAGGTTCTCTCATTTACAAGAGCTTGGCTTCTTTATTTATAGGAAAACACTTCCAAAATTATTTCGCCTGGAAAATAATGAGGAAAGGGGAATTGACTGACGATCGATTTGGTCAATTCCGTAGATATACATGAGCTCACTTTTTTGTCTTTTGGGCATGTGTCACAACTTAGGCTTTTGTCTATATATATAAAACCTGCATGGCTGATTGTATTCGAATTGAAAACTACAATTCACGAGTGTTTTCAAAGCCGAACGTGGCAAAAAGAAAAGTAAATGGACATATAAGACACGCATGTGGTAATCCGCTTCATAGTTTTTGTTTCGGGTTGATCTGGACAAGTAAATGGACATATAAGGCACGCATGTGGGATTCCATTTCCTAGTTTTTGTTCGGTGTTGATCTAGTGGGCCACCGTGTGCACAACGATCAAACAGTCTTAATTGTTGAACAAAAAAGGGTATTTTCTATCTCGTTCATGTTTGACCATTTTGGGAGGAAGATGGCTTAGACCACCCTCGAGAGCCCAAAATTTATGACCGTATCAATGGCACCAGTCAGAAATAAGGGCTTTCATCCTTTTAGATTGGGCACGGACGCTCCTGACAGACTTGATTACATTTGTATGTATTTCCTTCTTTGAAAATTTCATGATAACTTGAGCTAGTTCATATTCAACTAGAAGAGGCATTTCTATAAGGGCCCGTTTGGATACCCCTTGGATTTGGATTTGGAGGTGAATTTGGATTTCCAAAATCCATGGATTTGAAATCCAGAATTTTAAAATTCACAAATTTATAAATAATGCCGTTTGGATGACCACGTATAGATTTGGATTTCAAATCTAAATTATTATTATTTTTTGTTTGGATGCTTTTTGGATTTGAATTTGAAATCTAACAAAACCAAAAAGCTCTAAAATACTTGATATAGGGGCATTTCAGCCATTCTCCATGATCCAGGGGTATTCTAGTCATTTACCCTATATGGGGGTATTTTGATAATTTTTTACGTCGTAAGGGTGTTTTAGTCATTTTCCATGACTCAGGGTATTTGGTCATTTTCACCCGGTATAGGTGTATTCCGGTCATTTTGCATGACCCGGGGGTATTCTAGTCATTTTACCTAATATGGCTTATTTTTATCATTTTTATCTCATGAGGGTATTTTTAGTCATTTTTCATGAGCCATAGGTCATTTTTACTTGATACAGGGGTATTTCGATAATTTTTCATGATCTTGGGGTATTTTAGTCATTTTACCCTATATGAGGTTATTTTGATCATTTTTATGTCATAAGGGTATTTTAGTCATTTTGCACGACTCGGGGTATTTCGTCATTTTTACCTGGTATAGGGGTATTCCTAGTCATTCTACCCTGTATGAGGTTATTTTGATCATTTTTATGTCATAAGGGTATTTTAGTCATTTTGCACGACTCGAGGGAATTTTTTCATTTTTACCTGGTATAGAGGTATTTCGGTCATTTTGCCTGACTAGGGAGTTTTCTAGTCATTTTACCTAATACGATGTATTTTGATCAGTTTTTAATGTCATGTGGGTACTTAAGTCATTTAACACTTTTTTGATATATTTTGGTCATTTTGACCCCTTACAGGTCAGATTTAGATTTATAAATAACCTCTCACAGAAAGGATTTATAAATTCAAAAAATTCAACTAACATGAGAAATTCGTAAATCTTGTGGATTTCACCCAAATCCAAATCCAGATGTCATAAAGGCTTGCCAAAGGCCGAATTTGGATTTAAAAATCCAAATTCACCTCCAAATCCAAATCCAAGGGGTATCCAAACTGGCCCTAATGTCATTTGGATTTCAAAATGTTCACTAATAATGCTGCAAATTTCTACAGACTACATACGACCTTGAATTCACGTAAAATACAACTTGACCATGATGGGGGGCCTAAAATATAGCACCCTATCAGAGGCTGACAGGTGGGCGCAGCCAAAATGTACCAGAGGCGAAGGGATAATTTCACACCTTAGGGAATCCTCAAAACCCTAAAGCTGCAACACCGGCCACCAAAGATAATTAAACTTTGAAACTCATGATTCCAGGAGACTCGGCCTATAAGGAAAGAGCCCCAAGAGGCAATTTTTCCCAATTCACTAGGACTCTCACTCAATAAAAAGAGAGCCAAAGCTCAAAGGTACGGATTCTAAAATCATTATTTCGATTGTTGAGGCTTTTGAACGCTCAACTTTTGTATCTGTTGTCGTTCGCTGACTTAAGCATTGAAGAGCGTTCACGGAGACCAAAGTCCGGTTCATTTGTTGACGGTTAGTTCGTGCTCTCAGGTTTGCAGATCTTGACTCTAAGAGCTGATTCCGCCTCAATCTAGTTTTAGCGGCACCAGATTGGCACTGTCTATGGGAAACAATACAAAAAGTTTTAGAAGTTCCAAGTAGGGAACCTTGGAGAAACAATTGGGTGAACTGTAAGCCCAATGGTTTCCACCTTGGCATTCCCATCTTATTTTGATGATTCCAATACACAAGTGATTTATGATCACTAATGTGTTTGATTGTCTAAGTTGTAGATCACATTGGTGCTAAGACAACATTGCTTGGATTGAGGCCAAGAAGATCTCATTGGACCACATCATGAAGGCCAAAGACATCGAAGTCCAAGACAAATGAAGACTTGAAGAATCCATTGAAGATCAAGTTATATTAGATTGTATTAAAATCTAATCCTAGTTTAGGATTTTGAAAGGCATAATTAAGTAATTAAACACACACCCTAAATATATAAGAGATTGTCTTTGTGGAGTTCTAACACCTTGGAACCCTCATAGCAATCCCAACTTGGTGTTAAGTTGGAAGCCTAAAAATATATGTGCTTTTTATTTGAAAATCTCTTGTGCTTGTCATCATCAAAAAGGGGGAGATTGTAAGCCCAATGGTTTCCACCTTGGCATTCCCATCTTATTTTGATGATTCCAATACACAAGTGATTTATGATCACTAATGTGTTTGATTATTTAAGTTGTAGATCACATTGGTGCTAAGACGACATTGCTTGGATTGAGGCCAAGAAGATCTCATTGGACCACATCATGAAGGCCAAAGTCATCAAAATCCAAGACAAATGAAGACTTGAAGAATTCCATTGAAGATCAAGTCATGTTAGATTGTATTGATCCAAACTCAGTTTTAGATCTTGAAAGGCATAATTAAGTTAATCTCACACACCCTAAATAAACAAGTGATTGTATTTGTGGAGTTCCAACACCTTGGAACCCTCATAGCAATCCCATCTTGGTTGAGAATTGGAAGCCCAAAAACAGAATTGAAAATCTGCTCTTCATAGGCTTCTCGGAACTCCGAGAGTTTTTCTCGGAACTTCGAGAATTATTCTCAGAACTCCGAGAAATGGTCCAGTAGACATTTTTTCATCTTCTGTTAGAATTCCCGGATTCCCGGAACTCCGAGATTTTTTCTCGGAACTTCGAGAACACTCCAACGGTCTGAAAAAGAGCCGTTTGGAATTTTGCTGGAATTACCTCAATGCCATTGAACGGTCATATTTTGGTTTTCCTATAAATATGGGTGTTCTAAACATACAAACTATCGATCCTAACACTCTTAAACTACACTTGAACATTCAAAGAGTGAATTAAAGCTTTTCTATGCCTCTCATCTTCTAAGTTTTGGATTTGGATCATAGGCTTATTTGTACATCTTCTACATTTTGTAAACCCTTGTGAGGGATTGTTTTTTGTTCTTTCCTTCTTCATTCAAGATTGTATTCAGGCGAGTGTTCGGAGAAGCGTAGCCCACTCTCCGTGGTGAAGATCGCCACCAAGGTTAAAGGCGGTTGGAATTTGTAATCGGCACCGATCTTCGCCGAAGTTAAGATGATCACATAGTGAAGCCATCAACGGGTTTGGTTGGTGGAGTGGAGCAGGCCTCACGTTTGGAGGACCGAACCACTTTAAATCTCGGGTGCATTCTCTCTTATCTCTTGCTCTTTATTTTGCAAATGCACTTTAGATTTAACTTGCGTACTTGAATTTAATTGTTGATCTCTTAATTTCTAAAATTGGGTTTGAGTTTTCAAAAGAATTAAAACTTGTTATCAACCTAATTTCGCACTCCTCATAAGTTGCCTTACTCGGGACCACCCTTAGAATTTCACTTGGTATCAGAGCAAAGGCTCTTAAAAGATTTTCTTTTCTCAAAATCTTTGGTAAATTTTTCTTTAAAAATTTCAACAAGGGAAAGATCATAAGATCTTTTGGCAACTTTCTATTTGTGAAATGGCACATACAAATGGAACCGGACTTCCGGAGGGCCATTCCACAACTAGACCTCCCTTCTTCAATGGGTCCAACTATGGACATTGGAAGACAAGGATGCGCATCTATCTTCTTTCGATAGATGTGGAACTTTGGCATATTGTAGAAAATGGCTACACTTTGCCTTCTAAGCCATTTGAAGAATGGAATGTCGTAGAGAAAAGGCATGCAAATTTAAATTACAAAGCCATAAATTCTTTGTTTTGCGCCCTATCTACGGAGGAGTTTAATCGAGTTGCTCTTTTTGATTCCGTCAAGGTTATTTGGGATACACTTGCAGTTACCCATGAGGGAACATCTCAAGTTAAGGATTCCAAAATAAACTTGTTAAAGAGCAAATATGAAATGTTTAGAATGGATCAACATGAAAGCATTTCTGAAATGTATACTCATTTTTCTAAAATTTCTAATGAATTAGCTAATCTTGGTAAATCTTATCCTACTGATGAGCTTGTAAGTAAGTTGCTTAGGTCTCTTCCTCCACATTGGGATCCAAAGGTCACCGCGATTCAAGAATCAAAGAATCTCAAGACGCTAACCATGGAGGAGCTTGTTGAATCTCTCATCACCCATGAAATGCTCCTCACTAGCCGACAAGAGGAGAAGAAGCCGAAAGAAAAAGAGAGTCGATCTCTAGCTCTAAAAGCCTCCAAAGCGAACTCATCATCCTCTAGCGAGGCGGATAGCGATGAAGAAGAAGCTTTGAGAAAGTTTAAAAGCTTATGGAGAAAGAAACATAAGAAGGATAAAACGAAGAAGAAAGAAGAAAGTGAAGTAGAGGGATTTATAAGGTGCTACAATTGCAAGAAGACCGGACACAAAAGACCGGATTGTCCTCTTCTCAAGTCATCTTCCTCAAAACACAAGGGAAAGAAGGAATGGAAGAAGCATAAGGCTCTTACCGCCGGATGGGATGCTACTAGCACCTCCGGAAAGAGTTCAAGTGAAGGGGAAGAAAATAAAAAGGACGATCTTTGCTTCATGGCACTCACCCATGAAGATGAGGTAAATTCAAACCCTTCATATAATTCATCAAGTAGTGATAGTGAAAGAATATCTTATGATGAATTATGCAATACTTTGCATTGTCAAATTTCTAAAAATAAAGTTCAAAAGAAATCTATTTTAAAATTAGAAAATGAACTTCATTTTTTGAAAAATGAATCTTCTTCCAAATCTCGAGCACAACTTGAAAATTTTGAACTTGAGATTAAAACCCTTAAGGGTTGTTTGGATGAAAAAACTTGCCAAATTGCAAAACTCCAAGATGTGGCAAGCTCTTCCAAGTCTTATGAAGATGAATTTAATGATTTTCTAAATCAAATAACCCATCTTCATAATGAAAATGAAAGGTTGAGATTATGTCTCCATGGTTTCTTAAATGGTGACAAAATTATTGACATAATCTTAAAGAAGACTAGTGAAAGACCTAAACATGCATATGATAGGACTAGCGTATCTAACCCTCATGTTAGATGCCATTATTGTGGAATAAATGGTCATTACCAATTCCAATGTGCATCTAAGATTAGGGATAGTGTTGGAACTAAGAAATCTTGGGTTCCCAAAGCCCCCATATGATTTTCATCATATATGCTTAGATTAGGGGCTAATGCTTAAAATTGAATATCTTTTTCAAAGTTAATTAATTATCCCCTCTTATGTTGAATAAAAATTCTAAATAGAGGGAGTTCTAGGTTTGTCTTTTTCCTTGAAAAAGGGGGAGCATTAAATTGAATATTTCATCTCTTTGTTTCTCTTTTACCCCAATCTTTTTGATTGATGCCAATGGGGGAGAGAATTTAGTATTAGGAAAAATATATGTGCTTTTTATTTGAAAATCTCTTGTGCTTGTCATCATCAAAAAGGGGGAGATTGTAAGCCCAATGGTTTCCACCTTGGCATTCCCATCTTATTTTGATGATTCCAATACACAAGTGATTTATGATCACTAATGTGTTTGATTATTTAAGTTGTAGATCACATTGGTGCTAAGACGACATTGCTTGGATTGAGGCCAAGAAGATCTCATTGGACCACATCATGAAGGCCAAAGTCATCAAAATCCAAGACAAATGAAGACTTGAAGAATTCCATTGAAGATCAAGTCATGTTAGATTGTATTGATCCAAACTCAGTTTTAGATCTTGAAAGGCATAATTAAGTTAATCTCACACACCCTAAATAAACAAGTGATTGTATTTGTGGAGTTCCAACACCTTGGAACCCTCATAGCAATCCCATCTTGGTTGAGAATTGGAAGCCCAAAAACAGAATTGAAAATCTGCTCTTCATAGGCTTCTCGGAACTCCGAGAGTTTTTCTCGAAACTCCGAGAATTATTCTCGGAACTCCGAGAAATGGTCCAGTAGACATTTTTTCATCTTCTGTTAGAATTCCCGGAACTCCGAGATTTTTTCTCGGAACTCCGAGAATTCTCGAAAGTCCGAGACTTATTCTCGAAACTCCGAGAACACTCCAACGGTCTGAAAAAGAGCCGTTTGGAATTTTGCTGGAATTACCTCAATGCCATTGAACGGTCATATTTTGGTTTTCCTATAAATATGGGTGTTCTAAACATACAAACTATCGATCCTAACACTCTTAAACTACACTTGAACATTCAAAGAGTGAATCAAAGCTTTTCTATGCCTCTCATCTTCTAAGTTTTGGATTTGGATCATAGGCTTATTTGTACATCTTCTACATTTTGTAAAACCTTGTGAGGGATTGTTTTTTGTTCTTTCCTTCTTCATTCAAGATTGTATTCGGGCGAGTGTTCGGAGAAGCGTAGCCCACTCTCCGTGGTGAAGATCGCCACCAAGGTTAAAGGCGGTTGGAATTTGTAATCGGCACCGATCTTCGCCGAAGTTAAGAAGATCACATAGTGAAGCCATCAACGGGTTTGGTTGGTGGAGTGGAGTAGGCCTCACGTTTGGAGGACCGAACCACTTTAAATCTCGGGTGCATTCTCTCTTATCTCTTGCTCTTTATTTTGCAAATGCACTTTAGATTTAACTTGCGTACTTGAATTTAATTGTTGATCTCTTAATTTCTAAAATTGGGTTTGAGTTTTCAAAAGAATTAAAACTTGTTATCAACCTAATTTCGCACTCCTCATAAGTTGCCTTACTCGGGACCACCCTTGGAATTTCATGAACTTTGTATGATCTCCTCCCATGAGCGGTTGCCTGAGATGCTCGGTGGCCTCCCAAACCGTTCATCCTCCACCGCTTGACGGCCCCCGTGCTGCCTCTCAAGTGTCACTGCCGCAAGTGGACATACTGATGGTGGATCAGTTAAACTTTCTAGCTCAGCAAGTCATGATCCTAGTTGACCAATTCATGAAATTCGTAGAGAAGGAAGCCACCCTATCGGGATGAGAAGATGAGCTGACACAATGGGAGGAGCTCGCATGTACACCGGAAAAAGGTCTTTCACCGGCATTCATGAGCTTCGGTGAAAGTACGGATGAATGCCGGTGTAACAAACACCAACGGTTTTACCAATCGTCAGTAAATCTAGTGTCACTAAAGGATTAGACCGACGTTCCATAAAAAAACGTCAGTGAATATATTTACACCGACGTTCAAGACCGTCCCTAAAAAGGTGATTTTAAATGCCGGAAAATACAAATTTAACTACGTTTTTGAAAACGTCGGTGAAATATTATATTTACCGACGGTATTATAGCGCTGGAAAAAAGGATTAGTCTTTATCGTCGTTTATAAAACGTTAGAAACTTTGGTAACATAGATATGACACTGTCTCTTTTCATGTATCACCGACGGTTTGTGACCGTCGGTGATTAATATATCCACCGACGCTTTTCCTTAAACGTCGGTGAATGTAGTATTCATCGACAGTTTTAATGAACGTTAGTAAATGTGTTCTTTTTTTAAAAAAAATCAATTAAAAATAGACCCCAAATAGGGTACAAGAAGCTACTAATTTCGACCAACATTTAATACCTGTAATTCTATCACACATTCACATACACATTCAATCCCATTTTTAGAGTCAATAATGATAAGCATTCTATAATTCTGTCACACATGGGTGTTAACTAACCAACTTCTCCAAAAGCTTAAGCTGTTGGAGAAAGGCAGTATTTATCTTCTATACTTTAACACTCCCCCGCACGTGTGGCCCACTTGGCAAACACGTGGCACATGTGGTCCCACTTTGGGCCGACCATCACATGTGGATTTTTGCCATCCGGGAGGTTTGAACTCGAGACCTTTGGCTTTGATACCATGTTAACTAACCAACTTCTCCAAAAGCTTAAGCTGTTGGAGAAAGGCAGTATTTATCTTTTATACTTTAATAATGGGTACTGAAAAATTAGAAGGTACTGTAAATACCTACACATTCAAGTACATTTGCACCTTCACCTATTTTATTTCTATCACCCTGCACATGATCCCAACTTTAAATACAACTAAAACACATGATATACATTTTTTCAATACTTTGCTACCTAATTGACATTCACTGGTTGTTCAAGTGTAAGAGGAGCATCAAGTGTCAAATCCAGAAGTATATTAGCAAGATATATACTTAATGAAGCCTATAGTATTTTTTTAATGGTAATGAAGCCTACTGTCTTGTCAATCAAATGTACAAAAAATAATAATAATAATAACTCACAAACGGATCTCACAAGACAGTAGCACCAAACAGTCATGATGAAGATATAAATTAACACCATTCATTCTTCTAATGCTTATCAAATTCATTACATCTTAACATCATGAAATTCCCAACCAACATACTCCCTTGTTTCTCCACAATCTACCTTACAAGTGAAACTTAGCCTACGCTCTTGATAGCATGTGTCAACACATTCATGAACTACATATCTATTGTCACTGATTTCCTACACATTCAACATAGTTCTGAGAGTTTCTAGGAGACTTCAGAAAAAAAAATTACATTGAGACGAGCTAGATCAAGTATCATTTTAAAGCCTAATATTCTAGGTACAAATGAAAGAAAGCTACCATTCAACAAAAAAAAAAAAACAAATGAAAGACAACTATTGGGAGTTATGTTACTCTGCAGTCTTCGAATTTTTTTTATTACTTTCTCATTATGCTTTGCAGTGGTCCTGCCAATCAGGTTTTACTTTCTTTTGGACAATCTTCCCAAGGTGATCTCCTACAAGCTCTTATAGCCCCATGAGCTTCTAAAACAGTTACACAGATAAAAGAAATAGATTAAGTGCACTTCAAAATTGAGTACTCTTGCCATTTCCCAGTAATCATAACAATACCATTTATACTTCATTCATCCCATGCCAAATTAATTTTTGAAACATATGCCTGCAAAAATGAAAAAGCATTAGCCAAAAGTTGTAACCTGGTTGGACATATTGTAAAAAATTCAATTTTTCCACAAAAGGAAACTCATTTTGTGTGTGTGTGTGAAAATGACAAAAGGAAACTCGTTATGATGCAATTTTTATTGTCTAGTGTGTACAACACAATCAGAAGGCATCAAATCCCCAAACAATATATCGAGCGCCTACATGTGTAGATCAACTATGTTCCAAATCTTTGAAAGTAAAATAAAGTATAAAAGCAATGTTAGGGTCATGAACCTCCAACTACCCAGGATGAAGAATAAAGGCTTGACTATAAAGGAAAAGCAAGGTTACCTGAAGCCAAGGTGTATCAGGTAATCCGGGTTGATGTAACCTGTAAATAAAGGGAAACCAAGTGTAATGAATAAAAAATAAATATACTACTTGTGAATAAATTTATCATCAAGCTATAATAAATCTGTCATCATATTAAAATTACTTACCAAAAAGGATGGCCAAGCGATTACTCCACCTATAGCTTCTCCAATCTCAGTGTAGAGATCGGTTTGTCTAATCAGAGGCTCTTTTGGCTCCAATGCAACTCTGATATGAACCTCAGTGAAATGATGGCCTAATGGCACCCCCTCGACTACATGTGTCGGATCGACAGTCAACCGAATACTACGGGCCACTTCAACCCCCTCATTTTGAACGCTCATTAAGGTAACCTTAGAAAACTCCAAATGATCATAAATAAAAAAAGACAATTATTTATTAAGTCACAAACCAATATATGATTTATACTAAAATTAAAAGACAGTAATACCCGATCGCCATGGATATTTCTATGGCTGCATGAGGAGGTCGCATGTGATCGTGACTGAGTAGGATCGTCGGGTGGCTAACATACAACAAGATAGATACATATAAAGGTAATAATGAACTAAAAGAACTATGTATTGGAAAAATTAAAGTCATACATTGCTATTTTCGACGCCTTGGAAATGTGCTAAGAGTGCCGTCAATTGGTCCGAGACCCATCATGTGCACCTTGTCGTAAAGCCAAATAGGGTAGTAGGAGTAGGTCCAGCACCCATCATGCGTCTCTCCTCACCACGTCAATCAGAATGATCTGCAAAGAAATAAATAAGATCAAACCCCCAATAGTAAAATAATAAATTACGCAAGAGGAATGCTAGCCTCATGTAGCTAGTTTCCAGCCTGTAATATAATATTCATTGCCAGCCTAGAATTCCTCAATAAGTAGAAGCACTTACAGCTCAAACAAATCAGTGAGCTTCCATAGGGAATAGTCACGCCCTAAAAATTGGGGTGGGGATACCCTATGTCATCAATTTAGAAAAAAAGAACCTGTCATGAGGCAATAACTCTCATAGCATGTGAAACACTAATTACCCGAGAAGCTTAAGTTGTTAGAATTGGTGTTAATTAATCATTTATACTATAAAGAAGTATACATAGAAAGAGTTGAAGATCCAAAAAAGGCAAAGTGGAGTAACTCACTAATAAATCTCCGATGAAGACAAGGACAAATCAGTGTGGTTTAAGCATATACATCAAAACCAACCAATTTTGATGGTAAAACCTTATTTCAGAAGTGGGTGATTCTTCATTGTTTCTGAAGAAATCATATAGCTTTCATTATATAACTTCATTGCACATGCCAAAATTTCTAGCTTCAATTAGAACTTCATAGAAAATTTCCTCAAATTTCGAAATTAGCACACACATCATACAAATACTAACTATCAGGAAACTATAAATGCGCTAAACTGTGAGCCCGCAATAGATTCAAATACTAAAACACCAACAACAGTCATTCCAATACTCAAACCGGATTGGAATCATAAGAATGATGAATCTATGAAAAAAAAAAAGAAAATTAGACATTTTATGATAGAGCAAAGTAAAAAGCCATAACAAAGAACAATTCAGGACTTTTATGATAGATCAAAGGTAAAAAGCCATAACCAAGAATAATTCACAATAAATGATTCCGAAACAAGAACTGACAAATATCAACTGAATTCCAGTTATTAAGAAGAAAATTCAATTCAAGAACTCCAATCACCACAATATAACACAAATCGGCGCAATCAATCACAGAACAGAAACACTGATGAAATACAGGTGTGACAATCCAAGAGGGGGGGTGAATTGGTCAACTAGAAATTTTAGGTTTAATTGAGAGAGATTAAAAGTTAATCCATTTAATTAAGCACTAATTAGTCTAACCTCTATTCAAATAGATTTATCAATAGAAGCTAAGGTTTAGACTTTCTAATCATGCACATTTAGCTAACCCTTGTTCAAGTAGATATTATAATGCAATTTAGGGTTTAGAAATTTAACTTAAGTGCATTCACTAACTCTTGTTCAATTAAAGCATAAATATAAGTAAGGTTAGAGATTACCAATCACCACAAGTATAAGAGAGAGGAGGGAGAGAGCATCCACACCATAAGAGACACCAAGTTTTTATAGTGGTTCGGTCACAACTTGACCTACTCCACTCTTCTAAGTTTAGCTCCTTGGGTACTCCACTATGGTGGGATTTCAAGCCTAATCTCGAAGCTCTTACAACAGGCTTTTCCATTTTCTAGGGCCAAAGCAAAGCCCATCTGCACGAAGCCTTCGGCGAGGGGACAAACCCTCATATGTTGTCTTCACCTTTCTTAGGCCGAAGAGGAGACCCTCGTCTTCACCATTGTTCACAGGCTGAAGAGAAGACGCTCTTATTCACAATTCTTACTGGGCCGAAGAGTAGACCCTCACATGAAAAACAAATAAAAATGTAAAACTCTCAATGCCTCTTAATAGGCGGATTACGACTTCAATAGCTCACAATCACTCCCAAGAAATAGCAAAAGAAAAGCCCTATTGAGTACCTCTTGAAAGAATGTGTAAGTACAAGTTCAAAGAGGTTTTTGCTTTTGAAATAAAACTTGAAGCTCAAAGAGAAATGAGATTTTATCTTTCTAAAATGTTCAAAAGCCTATAGAGATAGGTTTTAATCATGTATATATAGAGTATTTGAAAATATGGCCGTTTGGGGTAAAATTGTATATAAATGGCTTGAAAAAGTCAAGCAGAAAATGCCCCAACGGCTAGTTTGCTCGACCGGGCTACTACGGTCGTCCACCCCTATCGGGCGCCCTATTCTATTTTCAAATTTCTTACCGTCGCGGTCGATCGACGCTATGGCGATCGCCCGGTGAGGGCTTACTGTTTGTTTGCAATTTTAGCAGAAAAACCTATCCCGGTCGACCGACCCACGGCGGTCGTCTGCCGAAACCCATGTAGGATCGTTCTGTTTTGAAACAGACACATACCTGCGGTCGCCCAGCTTGCCCAGGTCGACCGGCCTGATAAAATTCGAAATGGCCTGGATTTTTAGGTTCCATCCCACGGTCGCCTGGCCTAGCCCGGTCTACCGGCCCTGAGTGAAATTCCATTTTAACTTTAAAATCCAGGGGCTTTTAGGCTATGATCTTTAGGCTTAAGTCCAAGGTTTTCAAACACATTTTTAGGTGTGTTGATGGTTTTCAAAGATGTAAAATGTTAAGTACAAAATCCATTTTGAAAACCTTTTAAAAGTACATTTAAACATAAAATCAAAAGGACTCCAAATACATTCTAAAAAATAAGAACCTTGAGTTTTCTTGAAATGTCTTGGCTCTTTTGCACTTTCTTGGACTTCTTCGGCTTGGGTGAATATCTTGACCTTGTCTTGGCTTTTGTTACATCCTCCAATCTTCACTAGTGCATGACGTGCCACCAATGACATGTTCAGCTCCAAGCTCCTTCATGACACTTGCTTAGAAACTTGTGAGATCTTCATGTTGAGCTACTTTACTTGAGCATCTTCAAATGAGGATGACTCCAATGTAGTTCCAAGCTCTTGGTTCCTTTGATCCTTGATCCACAAGTCATGTGTTGTGAATAATTGTGTAATGACGATTTTGACATGAAATTCCTATATACAACACAACACCTCAAAGAAACACATCAGTCCATAAATGCTAATCAATTTGGTTTGCTAGCTTCAAAACAAGAAGGTAAGATGAATGATTAGCCCATGGGAACCCTTGGGCTTACATTCTCCCCCTTTTTTATGATGGCAAACAAATTGATTAGGGAGACAAAGATATGAAACAAACATATGAATAAGCATTAAATACAATGAACAATTTAGCAATGCTCCCCCTCACTATATGCACAAGTATAATAAATGAATGTAAAGCATATGGTGCATACACAATTGGACTACCTAATCAATTCCCAAAATTCTCTCCCTTTTGGCAACAGCAAAGAGGTAGGGATATGCAAGTGATAGTGCAAGTGGGGTGTCAAGATGAAGAATAACGCATAAGAGTTATTCAAAGTGTATATGATATGACAATAAAGATCATAGAATGCTTATCAAAATATAAAACGAAGTAAAGAGTATGATAAGTAGATTTTTTTTTGTTTTCAAAAGATATGCAAGTTAAGCACAATTATGGGGGCATTAGACTATGTGAGCATATCATAATGGTCTATATACACATGAAAAAGCAACCATTTGGTTCTCCTCCTATTTATTTGTCATTAGCCCTAGGTGAAACCTATGTGAAAGGGCGTGACAGACAAAATTGTTAAGCAGGTGAATGATTTGAATACTTGGGCTTCATTTACAACACTTGAAGCAGATAAGTATCTGCCTCAGCAAGGATATGCTCAGATCTATGAGTTAACCTTTCAAGTTCACAGGTTGAATTATGTTGGGGTTTTCTGGTCATACGGCAGACAAGTCTCTTCCTGAGAAAGAATATGCTCAGAATTATAACATAACTTTTAAGTTCTAGTGGCTTGCCCTTAGAGAATTGTATATTTGCAAGTGAAAGCTCCCCCTGACTATGTGCATCTAATTTAAATGTGAAATAAACAAGAGGGGGGGTGAATTGGTTTTAACACTAATTTATACCTTTTTAAATTTAAGTATTAAACCTAATTTGATTTTTCTTCTCTTGATTAGATTTTGGTTAGTTCAAATAAGATAAAAAACACAATGAAATTCCAAACCAATACAAGAATGAAATGTGAAAGACAAAAAAGGAACACACCGATATATAGTGGCTCGGGCAAAGCCCTACTCCACTCTTCTTAAGATCGTCCTTAAGGATTTCCACTATGCGAGACCCCCACGATGCCCGCCCGGCTCCGAGGCGATTACACTTCCAAGGGGTATTAAATGAGGATGCCCTTGACACCTTTACACCGACTCTCCTTCTTCGCCGAGTTCTAAGTAATACTTCCTAGGGTTAATGATAGGATGCCCTAGCCACCTTTACAAGAATAGAAGATGAATTGCTTGGCTTCTCTTGAAAGCTTGATGCATGATGTAGTCCCTTGAAAGCTTCTCCACAATAGGATGCAAATGAATGCCCCAAATCCAAACTCAAAAGATTTGCAAGTGCAAGGCAAGTTTGGGGAGAAAAACAATTTCTTAAGCTAAAATGAGTTGCAAGTTGTTTGAAGGCTTAAGGAGGTTTTTCTAAATATTCAAGAGAGAAAAATAATCCTCTTGAATGTGTTTTTATAGCCCTTAGAAAAAATATGACCGTTTGGGGGTGTTAATATCAAAAACCAAATTTTAATTCAAATCCCAACGACTCTTTTCTGTGCTGTCTCCACGTTCTCGGAGCTCCGAGAAAAATTCTCGTAGTTCCGAGAGAACGGCCAGAAGAAGAAAAATTCTACTGGACCATTTCTCAGAGTTCCGAACTTGGAGCTCCGAGAAAATATCTCGGAGTTCCGAGAAAAAGGCCAGAAGTTGGAAAATACTACTGGACCATTTCTCAGAGTTCCGAACTTGGAGCTCCGAGAAAAATCTCGGAGTTCCGAGAAGCCTAAAATTAGCAGAATTTTTATATTTTTTGTTGCTATTTGATTTTGGGCTTTTGGAACTTAATTCCTAAGATAATTTGGAATTTTATGAGGTTCCCAACATGTTGGTCCACCACATAACCATTTAAGTTCTGAAGTGGTTTTGGAAATTATTTGAAAAACCTTCCTTGACTTAGAAATCTAAAGAGAAAAAGATGTACAATGAAATCTAGGTAACTCTCAACTTCTCTTTAGCCTTGGTCTTCAATTGGTCTTCCATCTTGTGTATGCTTGCTTGAGAGATAATGTGAGCTCCACTTACCTCCTTTGACTCTTGTGTGGTACATCTTCAAGCATGACCATGTGGTGTGTTGGTTCCTTCAATGATCAACCTTTCTTAACACACAACACTTCAAGGCAAATTGATTAGTATTCAAGAACATAATCAATTATGTTTATAATCATCAAAACAAGATAGGAGAGTAGACCCTTGGGCTTACAATCTCCCCCTTTTTTATGATGACAAACAAAATTGATTATGAAGTGTGTGTGGAGTGACATAATAGGCAAGTGAATGCAGGAACTCCCCCTCAATATATGCACAATGATAAATGATAACAAGTAAGAGCATATAGTGCATAAATAGATAATCAATTTCTAAAATTCTCCCCCTTTTGTCATCGACAGAAAGGGCGAACTAACATCTATAGCAATTAGGAGTGAATGAAGATTGAGTTAGGTACTCCCCCTAAATCAATGCTTATGGTATAAAATATGTAGCCAAGTAATGCACATATACCTGTTCATGATCGAGATGTTGACATATTGTCAAATTGTGTATTTTAATTACGGTGAAGTTACCTCTCCATCTTAGAGAACTAAGAAGGGTAAGAGTACCAATTGAGTGATTATTAAGATTAATGTTTGACATCTCATTCATGCAGATACTACCAAACAAGGATGATATATATCTATACTTTATAGATAAGCTGGTGAAAGGCACAAAGTATTTATTTGACAATTTCTTTGACTTGATCCGCACTTCAAATGTTCAAGGCACTTCGGATATAACATATTCTATCATCACTAAGGGGTTTTATAAAGATATCAGCCAATTGTTCCTCAGTGTTGATATATTTTAAGCAAATATCCCCCTTTTGTGAGTGATCTCTAATGAAGTGGTGCCTGATCTCAATATGTTTGGTTCTAGAGTGTTGTATGGGGTTCTTTGTTAAGTTTATAGCACTAGTATTGTCACATTGGATGAGAATATTTTCTATTTTAATTCCATAGTCCATCAATGTACTTTTCATCCATAGGACTTGTGCACAGCAAGCTCCAGCTGCCATATATTCTGCTTCTGTTGTGGACAGAGCTACTGAATTTTGTTTCTTGCTAAACCATGAAACAAGTGATTTGCCCAAGAATTGACAAGTCCCACTAGTGCTTTTTCTATCTACTCTACATCTAGCAAAGTCTGCATCTGAATATCCAATGAGAGTGAAGGCAGTAGATCTTTCATACCATAGTCCCAGACTTTGGGTTCCTCTTAAGTACTTGAAGATCTTCTTGACTGCCGATAGATGAGACTCCTTTGGATTCGATTGAAATCGAGCACAGAGACAGACAGTAAACATAATGTCTGGTCTGCTGGCTGTCAAATAGAGTAGGCTACCTATCATACCCCTATACATCTTTTGGTCCACAGATTTGCCAAATTCATCATTTTCTAACTTAGCAGTTGTACTCATGGGAATTCTTGATGTCTTACTGCTACTATACCATACTTCTTTAATAACTCCTTTGTATATTTTTCTTGATTTATAAATATCCCATTTTGGTATTATTTGATTTTGAGTCCTAAGAAGTAGGTTAACTCACCCATCATGCTCATTTCAAATTCATTTTTCATTAGAATTGCAAATTCATCACACATTTTTTGATTAGTTGAGCTACAGATGGTGTCATCCACATAAATTTGGACAAGGACGATATCTTGATTTTCTCTTTTAATAAATAGTGTTTTATCCACCTTTCCCATCTCAAAACCTTTTTCCAATAGGAAGGTGCAAAGCCTCTCATACCAAGCTCTAGGAGCTTGCTTCAACCCATATAAAGCTTTATCAAGCTTGAAGATATGATTTGGATGTTTCTAGTCTTCAAAACCTGGAGGTTGCTCAACATACACTTTCTCTTGGATATAACCATTTAGGAAGGCACTTTTGACATCCATTTGATATAGTTTAAATCTTTTATGAGATGCAGATGCCAAGAGTATCCTAATAGCTTCCATACGGACAACAGGAGCAAATGTCTCATCATAGTCTATTCCTTCCTCCTGATTGTACCCTTGGGCTACAGGCCTAGCTTTATTTCTAGTGATAGTTTCATTTTCATCCATTTTATTTCTATACACCCATCTTGTGCCAATGACTGGATGATCACTAGGCCTAGGCACTAGCCTCCACACCTTGTTCCTTTCGAATTGACTTAACTCTTCTTGCATAGCCATCAACCAATATTCATCCTTTTCTGCTTCCTTGATAGACTTAGCTTCTAATTTGGATAGGAACGCCAAGTTATTACTCACACTTCGATAGTATGATCTAGTTCTTACCGGCGATGTGGCATCACCTAAGATTTGGGATTCAGGATAATCTACCAATATTTTCCTATCCCTAGGTAATGAGTCATCATCTACACTCTCAACTTCCTCACTAGGTAATGTATTACTTGTAGATGCATGGGGAGGAGCATTTGTCGTAGGTAAGAGATGTTCAATAGGTTCATCCTCATCATGTGGCAATTCTTGAGGTGTTGGCTCTCTCTCATCAAATGTAACATGCATGGATTCTTCTACAACTAGGGTTCTTCTATTAAATACTCTATATGCCTTGCTATGTGCAGAATACCCTAAGAATATGCCATCATCCGACTTCTTATCAAATTTGTGTAAGTTATCTTTAATGTTCAAGATGTAGCATTTACAGCCAAACACACTAAAGTAGCTTATATTTGGTTTCAAGTTTTTCCAAAGCTCATAAGGTGTTATCTTAGCAATTGGCCTCATATATACCCTATTTATGATATAGCAAGCGGTGCTAACCGCCTACGCCTAAAAGTATCTAGGGAGATCATTTTCATGTAACATGGTTCTAGCCATTTCTTGGAGGGCTCGGTTCTTTCTTTCTACAACCCCATTTTGTTGAGGTGTCCTAGGTGCCGAAAAATTGTGTTTGATGCCATGTTCATTACAGTAAGTGTCAAAGTGTACATTTTCAAATTCCGTTCCATGGCCACTCCTAATGTAAGATATGGCAATACCTTTCTCATTTTGGACTTGATTACACAACTTAAGAAAATTTTCATAGGTTTCATCTTTATGTGCTAAAAATATGACCCATGTAAATCGTGAGAAGTCATCTACAATGACAAATACGTACCTCTTTCCACCAAGGCTACTTGTCTTCATTGGTCCAAAAAGATTCATATGAAGTAGTTGCAAGGGGTAAGTGGTAAAGATCATATTTTTAGGGGCAAATGAGCTCTTCAATTGTTTGCCTAATTGACAAGTTCTACAAATGTGATCTTTGGTGTACTTGAACTTAGGCAATCCTCTAACAATGTCTTTTGAGGAAAGGGTTGAAATGAGATCCATTCCGGCATGACCCAACCTCCTATGCCATAACCAAGAATCTTCACTAATGGCATTAAGACAAGTCACATTTTGGAGTCTAAGATCATGTAGTCCAATAGTGTAAATGTTATTGTCTCTAGAACCTATGAATTGCACTTTTCCATCTATCTTATTTTTAACAATGCATTTGTTGGGGTTGAAGACTACTTCAAAACCATTGTCACACAATTGACTAATGCTAATAAGATAATGAGATAAGCCATCAACATAAAGTACATCATGTATGGGAGAGGTAGAGTTACCTATGGTGCCTTCTCCTTTGACTTTTCCTTTCTTATCATCTCCAAAGGTAACATCTCCACCATCCTTGAGTGATAGGGATGCAAATTGAGTGAGGTCTCCGGTCATGTGTCTAAAGCATCCACTATCAAGGTACCATGTGTTCTTCTTGTTATGGCTTGTAAGGCATACCTACATATGAATAGGCAACTGAGATCCCTTAGGTACCCAAATCTTCCTAATCTTGCTAAGTTCATTTATTTTTACTTTAGAGTTCAATTTGATTTTATCCTGTTTAGCATACATGTAAGCAACCTTATAATGTCCTTTTAGACCACAATAAAAGCAAGGTTTAGTACCACTAGAAGAAGCCTTTACAAATTTATTTTTATAGTTTGACAATGTCGTATTCCATTTATGTCCAAGTCCACTTTTATCATGTGACAATCTTTGAATATCAACAAGGCTATCCAATTTTAGTGAACCATGTTCAAATCTTTCAAAAAGTTTCTTTAACTCATCATATTCATGAGATAGTTTACTATTTTCATGCTTTAGTTTGTTGTTTTCAATAGATAGTTCTTGTCGATTTTCATTTAAAATCTTGATGGTAGCATTTAAATCATGAATTTGAACTTTATATTTTTCATTTTCATCATCTAAAAACTCATGATCTTTCTTTAACCAACCAAATTCTTTTGTCATGTTAGAAAGAGAATTTTCAAGTGATGCATTTTTATCAAATTCAATTTCAAGTTCATCATGTGCATTTTGCAAGGAATCAAGAACTTCTTATAAAATAATAACATCATTTAAAATACTTACCTCTTGATTGTCATTTGTTGAGGCCATGAAGCAAACATTTTTTGCTATCACGCCATCTTCTCCATCATTTGGTTCACCTTCACTTTCATTGTCCTCATCCCATATGGCGGTCATTCCTTTCTTGCCTTCTCTTATCTTGAAACTGTGGGACCCGATCCCGCGAGAGGGGTGACGCGCAAGCCGCCACGCTCTCCCTTAGTCTCTTGTACCCACGCAAATGACGTGTGCTTTTTATTATTGATTTTAATTACCCAACCAAGCAGGCAGCAACCAAGCCATAGGGTGCAAACAAACGTGCAACCCAGCACCCATAAAGGCAGGGGTAAGCCGCCGAGCCTAGCAAGGTGTGATTTAATTCATTTTTTCCGTGAACTTTGGATCACTAAGGCAATCCGAATTCCACACAGAAGAGAGTGACAGAGTCGCCACCTAGATGAGGGATCTAGGACCCATAATTGACCAGAAATCTAGACTCGTTACCTGGTTACGAGAATGGAAGGTATGGGGAGTTACCACCACATGCACCATTCCTGCCCGATAATCGGTCTTCAATTCCAAAAGTTAACTCTTTTGAATTTATTTTAAATGGCTCATTTAACTCTATATTAATGTGCGAACTACATGACATGCATCATAAGATCTAATTTCAGTGTAATTCCTAAATGTCTATCTTGATTTTCTTAATTTGTTTGAATTCAATCTAAGTTAAAGTTCTCCTAAAATTCTAATTTCATGGAAAGTCCTAAGTGATTTAATTACTTTTAATTTAAGGATTAATGTACAAAACCCCACCACTTATGTGTGGAGCCGACTCGGGCTTGGTATGCCACTCAAGTATCCAAGTTGCCTACGTATCCCAGCCTCACTGGAATCAGAGTTGATCGTAGTTCGGTGCACCTGAACTAAGCTACTTATGCCTAACTCATCTAAGACACCGATCTAGACTGGATTGACTGTTTTACAGTTTAAGAGAAATTATTTAGTTCAAGTTGAGTAGATTTTATTATCCTAGGACTCCATCTAAGATGCTATACGGTCCTATCAAAGTACAAGACATCCCTTTGACTAATGCAGGTGAACCTACATCCTAGGTAACTAGGCTTGTCCTATGGGAAAAAGGGGTGACTAGTGTAACTAGATCTATTAGCACGGTTGCTATCCATAGCAAACGACCGTGATGAAGCTTGACTCCTAACTCTAGGACTCCCTAAAACTTAGGACACAATGAGACTTAAGTGTTCCTATGGGGCCCTAAGGTTCATACGATAGGAGACCGTAATCCAATGGCTCCTAAGACGCGGATCGAGTTAATTCGATTTGTTAAACTTAATGATTTTCAATTTTTGAGGATTTTCGATTCCTAAACATCTAAGGAATACCAAAGACTTTATGGTTCACAAGTTTCGGCCTCGAATCGCAACCATGGAAGGAAATCGTGCTCTCAACCCTTGTATAATTTAGCACGAAAGTTATAGTATCTTATTGCTTGGCATATTTCTCAGAATTTCCATGGACAGTGGAGCTCGAAACCAATAACATACTATAATTTACGCACTCCAATTATGCTAGATTGATCGCAATTAGTATACGATTATGGTTACAATCTCGGTATCTAAATTATCCTAGCTTGTTATTTTACAAAGAAAATCTATTATTCCTAAGATTTCTGTTTCAGATAGCTTAGTGATTGAATATATGATGAAAAGTTAAAGTTCTCTGAAAATTTTCAGGGTGCTTTGAATTAATTTGGATTTTTAAATGAATTTATCACAATTGGATCAGATTAATGATTTTACAAAGAAGCCTATAGCTAATTAAGTTTTCTGTTCCAAAAACTTTAGGATATGATGTGTTCTTGAAAAATATATTCTGTTTTAATTTTTCATGATTTTAAAGATTGAAACTCGATTTTTAATTGATTTTCCACTTTCAGGTTAGATTGATGACATTACACTAACAAATATAGCAAATTAATTCCAAATCCAACCAAACGTTTATTTCGATAATTATCTATTTTTAACAGATATATTCATATTCTGGTCAGAGCAATTAAAAATCAATAAAAAAAATTAAAATATGCCCAAAATTTTTGAGAAATTCACAATATGATTCTGACTGGTTAGTTCATCTTCTTACCAAATTTTAGCTTTTAAGAAGTTCGTTTAATGATATGTCTTTCGTATACATGAAAATCAGTGATTTTATCAAAACAATTCCAGTAGAAATAATAAATCAGCTCTAAATCTTTTAAAAAAATTTGTATGATATTTAAACATCAAAACTCTACTGACGACCAAATTTTAATCAGTTTCGAAATATTTTGTTATACGAACGATTTTTAGAACCATTAAAATCCTATTTCCAGATATTTTTTTGAACGAATTTTTGAGCCATAAAAACAAATGAAATCTACCGGAATTTTTAAATCTTTGGTGTTCTTTTAACCTCATTAAGACCCAGAAAACATATCTTCGCGAAAAATCCTTGTTTTTAAAACACTCACTTTGTAAAACTATTCAAAAGCCACTAGATATCTCATTCGGTTAAATACCCAATTTTCTCATATAACGATTCCATTTTTTACCAAAATTGATAATTAAATAAACTGACCCATCAAAATCATGCATGGTAGATTTTACGAAAATCATGAAGAAAACAAAGAAGAAATGACCCTAACCATGCTTTTCTACTTTTAGTCTTACAAAAATGGAGGAACCTACTGTTGATCGCGCTCCTTGTCTCTAGGATGCGTAAATCCGAGGTATACGCTTTGTCGCACCCTTTTATACGCTCTAGAAAAACCCAAGAATCACCAAATATGAGCCGTATCGACGTTCAATGAAGAAGTGATCAAAGAGAGCTTGCTCCACTAGAGAAGAAAGAATGAGAGAGGTATGCACTTATGAGAGGAAAAGGAGAGGGCTGCAATTCTTGTGAGAAAGGAGAGAACCGAGAGTTGAGAGTTAATGAGAGAGGGTTCTGAGAGTGAGAGAGGTTGTGTGAGTGAGAGTTATGAGAGTCAGAGAGAAGGTTCGGTCAAAGGTTCCTTTGGCCACCTTTTGAGTCCACACTTGGTAAGAGTTTGCTAATTTCAGCCACTTCTCCTAGTGAGGTAAGCTTCCAATCTTATAAAACACACAAGTAGCATGTTGTTTCTTTTTTTTTTTATTCCCAAATACTTGCCACGTTTCTAATTAAGCTAAATTCCTGATATTAGCACCAACTTTCCATCCATTTTAGCCCCTCCATGTTCCTATACGAGTCAGCAAGGTGGATAAATAGTAGGAACTATCAACTGTGATGGGTGCAATTGCTAATTCAACAACTTATAATTTGAGACATTCCTTATTGCCACTTCATCCGAATCATCCCTGAGAGATGTGTTGTCAAAACAATAGGATATTAAGAAATTGAGTTGCCAAATGTCAAAACATGTGGAATAGAAATTGCCATAGTTTAAAATACGGCAATCCACAACATGACCGAATGCCCTTTGTGATTAAAATTCGCACTTGCATAAAATAATATGCCCCACTCCATAGGATGATCTGAACTGCCCATTTGACTTTCAACAATATAAATAAGATATGCCTCAAAATCATTTCCGTGAAACTATCCAAACTGTTCATTTGATAGGCAACAATGTAAATTGGTTATGTCCTCTCAATCAACCCTATGAGCTGATCCAAACCGCCCAAATGGGTCACAATATAACTTAGTTGTGCTCCTAAATCATTTTTGTAGGGTGATCTGCACCGTTCCATTTTGAATGGGCCATACACGGGTCATGCTCCGCAAATTACTTCCCTCTGATGATCTAAATAGTCCATGCGATGGGCTGCGGCATAAACGGAATATTCCTCAAAATTGATTCAAACTAGAATGATCTGAACCATTGATTTGTTTGGCTACTATGTAATTGGTTAAACCCAAAATTTGTACTCACATAATATGATCCGAACCTTCCGTTGATGGTCCACAATGAAATCAGTTGTGCCATGTAAATTATCCCTAAGGGACGATCCGAATTGCCCATTTATTGAACCACAAAGCCTTAAGTTGTTCCGCCAAAATGATCCAAATCATTGATTAATGGGCTACAACGGATATTGGTTGAAAATATATGGACCCCCAATGGAAAGCGATTTTATTTTTCGGATCCAAATAAGTTCAAAACTCATGTTTCCCATTAAAGAAATGCAGGGCACAATTGCTTGATCAAATCAAATAAAAATATTCAAAGCAAGCCTACCAAACGGGTCCAAATCTCCCTTGTTTCGATTATTGCGAATAACCCTTCTCAACACTTGGCGGAAAAATGCAAAACATGGCGAATGACCGAAAAGATTGTGAAAATGTAAGAGACGGACACGAAAATGGAAAACAGTAGAAAACCGATAGAAAAAACACTAACTTCTTTGTTAATTAAAGCGGAGCAAAATGGGGTGTCTACAGAAACGATTGTGTAAGCCCAATGGTTTCCACCTTGGCATTCCCATCTTATTTTGATGATTCCAATACACAAGTGATTTATGATCACTAATGTGTTTGATTGTCTAAGTTGTAGATCACATTGGTGCTAAGACAACATTGCTTGGATTGAGGCCAAGAAGATCTCATTGGACCACATCATTAAGGCCAAAGACATCGAAGTCCAAGACAAATGAAGACTTGAAGAATCCATTGAAGATCAAGTTATATTAGATTGTATTAAAATCCAATACTAGTTTAGGATTTTGAAAGGCATAATTAAGTTAATCTCACACACCCTAAAAATGTATAAGTGATTGTCGTTGTGGTGTTCCAACTATGTGGAACCCTCATAACAATCCCAAGTTGGTGTAAAATTGGAAGCCCAAAAACAGAAGTGAAAATCTGCTCAACATAGGCTTCTCGGAAGTCCGAGAACACTAATAACGGTCAGATTTATATCCGTTGGTGTTTTTTCCAGAATTACCACTATGCCACCAAACGATCATATTTGGGTTTTTCTATATATATGGGTATTCCCAACTTCCAAATCATCAATCCTAACACTCTAAAACTTCATTTGAACATCCAAAGAGTGAATCAAACTTGATTATGCCTCTCATCTTCTAAAGCTTAAGATTTGAATCATAGGCTAAATTTGTACATCTTCTACAATTCTTGTAAACCCTTGTGAGGGATTTTTTATTCTTTCTTTCTTATCAAGAACGTTGTATCGGGCGAGTGTTCGGAGAAGCGTAGCCCACTCTCCGTGGTGAAGATTGCCACCAAGGTTAAAGGTAATCGAAATTTGTAATCGGCACCGATCTTCGCCGAAGTTAAGAAGATCACATAGTGAAGCCATCAACGGGTTTGGTTGGTAGAGTGGAGTAGGCCTCGCGTTTGGAGGACCGAACCACTTTAAATCTCAGGTGCAATCTCTCTTACTCTTGCTCTTTATTTACATTTGCACTTTAGATTTAACTTGTGTGCTTGAATTTCATTGTTGATCTCTTAATTTCCAAATTAGGTTTGAGTTTTTCAAAAGGTTAAAACTTGCTAGCAACCTAATAATTTTCACTCCTCATAGTTGCCGTACTCGGGACCACCCTTGGAATTTCAGATTGTTTGAAGTAGGCTCATTGTTGAGTGGACAATCCGAGCGAATGTGTCCAAGTTTCTTGCATTCGTAGCATCGGGGTTGAGATGATCCGTCACCGAGCTCTTCTTTCTTCTTGAATGGAGGATTGGTTCTTCTATTTCTCATGCCTCCTATATTCCTTTGCAAGAACTTGATCCTTCTTGTTAGTAGGGCTACCTCATCTTCCATGTCTTCCTTTACCTCTTCATCATCACCTAAATTGCAAGCAAAAGCAACACCTTTTCCTTTTTCAATTTAGGGTGCTTTTGTTTTGAAAATCATCTCATGGGTTATCAAGGACCCTATAAGTTCATCTAGGTTTAATGTGTTCATGTCCTTTGCTTCGGTGATTGCAGAGGTTTTGGATTCCCATGATAAAGGTAGGGATCTAAGGATTTTGGTCACTAAATCTCTATTTGAAAATTATTTTCCAAGTCCCCTTAGTCCATTTACTAGGTTAGTGAATCTAGTGTACATGTCGGCAATAGTTTCATCGGGTGTCATTTGAAAAAGTTCATATTGCCTAAATATATGATTCATTTTAGATTCCTTAACTTGGTTAGTTCCCTCATGTGTAACTTCTAAGGTGTCCCAAATTTTCTTTGCCGAATTCAAGTTTGAAACTCTATTGAATTCTCCGGGTAACAAAGCACAAATAAGGGAATTCATGGCTTTGGCATTGTAGTTTGAGGCTTGTTGTTCAGCTTCGGTCCAATCATTTAGATTTCTAGGGGGTAAGGTATATCCATTATGAATGGCTCTCCACATTTGGTAATCTTGGGTTAAAAAGATTTTCATTTTGGTTTTTCAAAATCCATAATTTGTTCCATCAAAATAAGGTGGCCTAGTGTTTGAGTATCCTTCATGGTGTTGAGGGTAGTTTGCCATTTTGATTAGAATCTTTTCTCTAGACCGGTTAGAGTTTTAAATAAAGTAGAGACGAGGCTCTGATACCAATTGAAATAAACAAGAGGGAGGGTGAATTGGTTTTAACACTAATTTATACCTTTTTAAATTTAAGTATTAAACCTAATTTGATTTTTCTTCTCTTGATTAGATTTTGGTTAGTTCAAATAAGATAAAAAACACAATGAAATTCCAAACCAAAACAAGAATGAAATGTGCAAGACAAAGAAGGAACACACCGATATATAGTGGTTCGGGCAAAGCCCTACTCCATTCTTCTTAAGATCGTCCTTAAGGATTTCCACTATGCGAGACCTCCACGATGCCTGGCTCCGAAGCGATTACACTTCCAAGGGGTATTAAATGAGGATGCCCTTGACACCTTTACACCGACTCTCCTTCTTCCCCGAGTTCTAAGCGATACTCCCTAGGGTATTAAGATAGGATGCCCTAGCCACCTTTACAAGAATAGAAGATGAATTGCTTGACTTCTCTTGAAAGCTTGATGCACAATGTAGTCCCTTGAAAGCTTCTCCACAATAGGATGCAAATGAATGCCCCAAATCCAAACTCAAAAGATTTGCAAGTGCAAGGCAAGTTTGGGGAGAAAAATAATTTCTTAAGCTAAAATGAGTTGCAAGTTGTTTGAATGCTTAAGGAGGTTTTTCCAAATATTCAAGAGAGAAAAATAATCCTCTTGAATGTGTTTTTATAACCCTTAGAAAAAATATGACCATTTGGGGGTGTTAATATCAAAAACCAAATTTTAATTCAAATCCCAACGGCTCTTTTCTGTGCTGTCGCCACGCTCTCGGAGTTCCGAGACAAATTCTCGGAGTTCCAAGAGAACGGCCAGAAGAAGAAAAATTCTACTGGACCATTTCTCGGAGTTCCGAGAAAATGGCCAGAAGTTGGAAAGTACTACTGGAGCATTTCTCGGAGTTCCAAGGGAACTCTCGGAGTTCCAAGCTCGGAGCTCCGAGAAGCCTAAAATCAGCAAACTCTTTATATTTTTTGTTGCTATTTGAGTTTGGGCTTTTGGAACTCAATTCCTAAGATAATTTGGAATGTTATTAGGGTCCCAACATGTTGGTCCACCACATAACCATTCACTTAACCATTTAAGTTCTTAAGTGATTTTGGAAATTATTTGAAAAACCTGGCCTTGACTTAGAAATCTAAAGAGAAAAGATGTACAATGAAATCTAGGTAACTCTCAACTTCTCTTTAGCCTTGGTCTTCAATTGGTCTTCCATCTTGTGTATGCTTGCTTGAGAGATAATGTGAGCTCCACTTAGCTCCTTTGACTCTTGTGTGGTACATCTTCAAGCATGACCATGTGGTGTGTTGGTTCCTTCAATGATCAACCTTTCTTAACACACAACACTTCAAGGCAAATTGATTAGTATTCAAGAACATAATCAATTATGTTTAGAATCATCAAAACAAGATAGGAGAGTAGACCCTTGGGCTTACAAAATGTAATAGTTCAAGGCACATAGAACCCATGATTTAATTAATCACCTTTAACCATTCGGATTGCTCGATTCATAAACCAATCACACTTTGAATATGAATGGATGATTATTAGACATAGAATATGAGTTTAAGGCAGATGGTCCAATAAACACATGAATAAGAGTATTAAATCAATGAGGTACATATCCGTGGCAATCAAAAGATCATGTATACATAGATAAGAACTATAATGCACCATATACATGATCAAAATGGAAGAATAATACCATATTACTTTTATCACTTCAAAAAATGATAAAAGTGGTATTTGGAAATCTCTCAAAAGAAGTAAAACTAAACTTCTTTTCTTCTATCGGAACTCTGCTACAGATGAATATGTAGAAGAGCTTAGATCAATGGTTGACCCGTTCTTCCATACAAGGGTAGCATCTTTTAAAAGTTCTTCCCGGATTGAGAGATTGGGTACTTATTTTAAATCTTCTCCTTCATCAAAGGGTCATCCTTGAGAGGATGATAATTAAGTGCACATGCCAGCCTTTAGACAGACTCTTCATTTTCCTTAGTCTCTGTTCATCCTTCACTGTGGAAGAATGTAGAGATGGACAGAGAAAAATTGAGTACATCTACCATCTTATTACATCTGGCACGACGGAAGGAGACAAGTACGTTAGACAAGCTACGAAGGACATATGATCTGAGTGAGGTCCTCCGAAGCTAAAAACTTGGAAGAGATGATGGGACATGACGAGCTCAAAAATATTTTTAAATCATCCATCTTCAAAGAGATTGTCATTGGCCTTTGATAATTCTTATAATGCAAGGCCTGAGAATATACAATGACTATAGATTTCAATGTAAAAAGCACAGCCATTGGAACTTATTATGATAAAATATTTTCATTCAAAAATACATAATAAGAGAATACTTCAAAGACAATGAGATGATCATCTCAAGCATTGTCTAATGAAGAAAGGTTCTAGAGATTTTTCAAACTCTAGAACAAGATACTTATCATTGGCAGAGATAGAAACATATAAGTATATCCAAGATAAGTATAAGGCCAAAAATGATATGGTACTAAGGCTTTAGGCCAAGGGAACTTGTCAGAAGATGAGAGATGATCTCAAATTTCAAGAATAGGACAAGACCCAACTACAACACATATAGAGCAATGTGGCTCCACATGAGTGTACTTATCATATGTGATGCACATCACACATCATATGATAAGGTGGATGGACAGACATTGAACATGTATAGCTCTCCCTTTGAAAGTGACTCATACAATGTATGAATCCAAAGGGCTGTCCAACCACATAGACACCAAGGGATTTAAAGGTGAATGATTTTCGAACCACCCTTGGGCTACTAAAGCATGAATGCTATAGGTAGTCATATGATATCAAAAGAGGTGACAACCTAGCAAACCATGCTCCTCCTAAATATATGCAAATAATATATATGTATATATAACACACAAGGCACATATGGCTTATTATGGTTAAGATGCTGGCTAAAAGCAAAAGAAATTACTGTTTTAATTAAAAGTGAGTGTACACTCTCCATCTTACTAGGTAAGAAGACTAAGAGTACCACTTGAGTGATTTTTAAATTTAAGTTTACCATCTTTACTATGTACCCAGTAGCATACAAGGGAAAAACTATAGAATATATATATATATATATATATAATATCAACTAAGCACAATTCTATAGGACTTAGACAATATAAGAGGGATCAATAGAATCCCATGTCTAAGAGAGACATCCATGGCTTATTCAATGTGAGCATTCATGGATAGTCTACCATGTTTAGACACACGAATCATGGTCCAAACATCTATGCCTATATCCACAAACCACCATATAAAGATAAGGAAATTAAGCACAAAGTGCAAAAGGCCCATGGAAAATTAAGATGTGTGGGAAACAAGTCTTCCAATCACAATGTGTTACATGATAACCACTACAATGAGAAACTTCCTAATAATGACACTAGATTCCTATGATATTTTTAATTTTACTCAATTGAGTTTCATACATTGAATCTAGACTCATTTTCAATTCTCTACACAAAAATAAATTCATTTATGACAGTAGAGAATAATAAAAGAATTAAAAAGAAAAATCAAGTGACAAACACCTTGGACATATGCATTCCAAAATGAACTACTATGACTAGATATTTTTATCTTAGTAATGAGAGGGTAATCATTTTAAGCATTTTTGGAATACATCAACTTAACCCATCAAGATTTCTTATGCATTTAATGACAATCGCTAAACACATAAGCGTGGGTTAGAAGGACAACATGGTGCGTAGCAGTAAACATACTTACTCACTTAGGGCAAATGAGATGTCTAAGAAATAATTTGAGTAGATTTCCTTAGACATGACTTTTAACACTCAATTTTGCTAGAAATGCTATACTACCTAAGTTGAATATACCAAATTCTAGCAAATGCCAAAATTATCTTACAAAGAGTTCAAGAATGATAGGAATAAACTTGAAATATCAATTTGAACTCAAGGACAAAAATGATAGTTAATTTTCATGGAAGCATACATATGGTTCTCACATTAGAATTTTCTATTGTGGATTTTCTTGTGGATGCTAAGTGCACAAGTGATGTGATTTGCACGTAGATAGGCTTAATCAAGAAAGATATTCAATAAAGCACAAAAAAGAAAAATGTGATCATTTAAGCGCAGAATTAAAAAGATATATCATTAAGCACAAGAAAATTAGAGATAAAACATATTTAATGAATTTAAAGTATCTAGCATGAATGTGAATGATTAACTAATTTAGCATAGCCCCTAAACTAACTCATTCACTAATTAGTTTAGAGGGACTCTTTTGGAACCCAAATCCCTTTGGTTCCATCAAAGTTTGTTTGTGGGAGTGTGCCTTTTCTTATCCAAACAAACTTGTTAGATTTCACAATTCCAAGCTGATACTCAGAATTGTGATGCTCAACTCTACCACAATAATTATGATTGGAAGATGAAAAGCAATTATAATCAAAAGACTTTGAAGTATGGTTATCTTTTTCTTTATGTAGTCTTTGATTCTTAATGGAGAGTTCTTTATTTATTTGTTCTTCATTTTCACGAACATGTTTATATTTTTCAACACGTTTAATGTTTGTGATTTCAAGGCTTTTAATTTATTTCTCAAAGGCATTGCATCTTTGAAATAAGTCAACATTTTTATTTATCAAAAATATGTTCAATTGACTTAATTTCTCAATTCTTTTCAAACTTTCATTTATTTCCAATTTAAGATTTTCAATTTGAATTTTCAAATCGGAAGTAAAATGTTTGAAAGAATTTTCTTTTGCAAAAGATTTTTCAGAAATATCTTTTTGTCAAGAAATTTTATCATTTGAAAAGTGACATATATTTTTCTCAAAAGTGTTTTCTAATGAGGCCCAAATATCTCTTGCATTGATGTAATTTGAAATATTGTTAAAAAAGTTTGGAGTTAAACCACAACACAATAAAATCATAGCATTGAGTTCAGGAAAAATAATTTTATATCTCCATCAGTGCATTTCCTTGAAAAAGAAATTCCCTCTTCAATGACATCTAAGATGTCATGATCTATGGATCTGAGATAGGCTTGCATTTGTGCTTTCCAAACTCTATAATTCATTCAATCAAAGAATAGAGGAATTAGGGTGGATCGGCCTTTCTCAAAATCCATAGGGATTGTCACAGATCTTTTCTCTTGTAGATTTTTAAGATTTAAAAATCACTTTAAGAGCCTAGGCTTTGTTACCAAATGAAATACAGGTGTGACAATCCAAGAGGGGGGCTGAATTGCTCAATTAGAAATTTTAGGATTAATTAAGGGAGGTTAAAAGTTAATACATTTAATTAAGCACCAATTAGTCTAACCCTTGTTCAAATAGATTTGTCAATAAAAGTTAAGGTTTAGACTTTCTAATTATGCACATTTAGCTGACCCTTGTTCAAATAGATACTATAATGCAATTTAGGGTTTAGAAATTTAACTTAAGTGCATTCACTAACCCTTATTCAATTAAAGCATAAACATAAGGTAAGATATTACCAATCACCACACGTGCAAGAGAGAGAAGGAGGGAGAGAAAGCATCCACACCACAAGAGACACCAAGTTTTTATAGTGGTTCGGTCACAACTTTACCTACTCCACTCTTCCAAGTTTAGCTTCTTGGGTACTCCACTATGGTGAGATTTCAAGCTTAATCTCGAAGCTCTTACAACAAGCTTTTCCATTCTCAAGGGCCAAAGCGAAGCCCATCTACACAAAGCCTTCGGCGAGGGGACAAACCCTCATATGCCGTCTTTACCTTTCTTGGGCCGAAGAGGAGACCCTCGTCTTCACCTTTGTTCACGGGCCGAAGAAAAGACTCTCTTCTTCACAATTCTTACTGGGCCGAAGAGAAGACCCTCACATGAAGAACAAATAAAAATGTAAAACTCACGATGCCTCTTAATAGGCGGATTACAACTTTAATAGCTGACAATCACTCCCAAGAAATAGCAAAAGAAAAGCCCCATGGAGTGCCTCTTGAAAGAATGTGTAAGTACAAGTGCAAAGAGGTTTTTGCTTTTGAAATAAAACTTGAAGCTCAAAGAGAAATGAGATTTTATCTTTCTCAAATGTTTAAAAGCTTATAGAGATAGGTTTTAATCATGTAATATAGAGTATTTGAAAATATGACCGTTTGGGGTAAAACTTGAAATAAATGACTTGAAAAAGTGAAGCAGAAAACGCCCCAATGGCTAGTTTGCTAGACCGCGGCGGTCGATCTGGCTACAGCGGTCGCCCGCCCCTATCGGGTGCCCTATTCTATTTTCAAATTTCTTACCGTCGTGGTCGACCGACCCCATGGCGGTCGCCCGGCGAGGGCTTGCTGTTTGTTTGCAATTTTTGCTCAAAAACCTATCTCGGTCGACCGACCCACGGCGGTCGCCCGCCCAAACCCATGTAGGATTGTTCTGTCTTGAAACAGACACATACCTGCGGTCGCCTGGCTTGCCCCGGTCGACCGGCCCGATAAAATTTGAAATGGCCTGGATTTCCAAGTTGCATCCCGCGGTTGCCCGGCCTAGCTCGGTCTACCGGCCCTGAGTGAAATTTTATTTTAACTTTAAAATCAAGGGACTTTTGGGCTATGGTCTTTGGGCTTAAGTCCAAGGTTTTCAAACACATTTTTGGGTGTGTTGATGGTTTTCAAAGATGTAAAATGTTAAGTACAAAAACCATTTTGAAAACCTTTTGAAAGTGCATTTAAACATAAAATCAAGAGGACTCCATATACATTCTAAACAATAAGAACCTTGAGTCTTTTTGGAATGTCTTGGCTCTTTTGCACTTTCTTGGACTTCTTCGGCTTGGGTGAAAATCTTCACCTTGTCTTGCTTTTTGTGACATCCTCCAATCTTCACTGGTGCATGAGATGTCACCAATGGCATGTTCAGCTCCAAGCTCCTTCTTGACACTTGCTTAGAAACTTGTGGGATCTTCATGTTGAGCTACTTTACTTGAGCATATTCAAATGAGGATGACTCCAATGTAGGCGCAAGCTCTTGGTTCCTTTGATCCTTGATCCACAAGTCATGTGTTGTGAAGAGTTGTGTAATGGCGATTATGACTTGAAATTCCTGTATACAACGCAACACCTCAAAGCAGCACATCAGTCCTTAAATGCTAATTAATTTAGTTTGCTAGCTTCAAAACAAGAAGGTAAGATGATTAGCTCATGGGAACCCTTGGGCTTACATTCTCCCCCTTTTTGATGATGGCAAACAAATTGATTAGGGAGGTAGCAGATATTAAACAAATATATGAATAAGCATTAAATACAATGAATAATTTAGCAATGGTCCCCCTCAGTATATGCACAAGTATAATAAATGAATGTAAAGCATATGGTGCATACACATTTGGATTACCTAATCAATTCCCAAAATTCTCCCCCTTTTGGCAACAGCAAAAAGGTAGGGATATGCAAGTGATAGTGCAAGTGGGGTGTCAAGATGAAGAATAACTCATAAGAGTTATTCAAAGTGTATATGATATGACAATAAAGCTCATAAAATGCTTATCAAAATTTAAAACAAAGTAAAGAGCATGATAAGCAGATTTGTTTTTTCAAAAGATATGCAAGTTAAGCACAATTATGGGGGCATTAGACTATGTGAGCATTTCACAATGGTCTATATACACATGAAAAATAAACCATTTGGTTCCCCCCTATTTATTTGTCATTGGCCCTAGGTGAAACATATGTGAAAGGGCATGAAAGAGAAAATGGTTAAGCAGGTGAATGATTTGAATACTTGGGCTTCATTTGCAATACTTGAAGCAGATAAGTATCTACCTGAGCAAGGATGTGCTCAGATCTATGACTTAACCTTTCAAGTTCACAGGTTGCATTATGTTGAGGTTTTCTGGTCATATGGCAGACAAGTCTCTTCCTAAGCAAGAATATGCTCAGAACTATAACATGACTTTTAAATTCTAGTGGGTTATCCATAGAGAATTGTATATTTGCAAGTGAAAGCTCCCCCTGACTATGTGCATCTAATTTAAATGTAATAGTTCAAGGCACATATAACCCATGATTTAATTAATCACCTTTAACCATTCGAAAATTCTCCGTTCATAAACCAATCACACTTTGAATATGAATGGATGATTATTAGACATAGAATATGAGTTCAAGGGAGATGGTCTAATAAACACATGGATAAGAGTATGAAATCAATGAGGGACATATCCATAGCAATCAAAAGATCATGTATACATAGATAAGAACTATAATGCTCCATATACATGATCAAAATGGAAGAATAATACCATATTACTTTTATCACTTTAAGAAATGATAAAAGTGGTATTTGAAAATCTCTCGAAAGAAGTAAAACTAAACTACTTTTCTTCTATCCGGAGCTCTTCTACAAATGAATGTTTAGAAGAGCTTAGATCAATGGTTGACCCTTTCTTCCATGCAAGGGTAGCATCTTTTAAAAGTTCTTCCCGGATTAACAGATTGGGTATTTGTTTTAAGTCTTCTCCTTCATCAAAGGGTCATCCTAGAGAGGATGATCATGAAGTGCACATGCCAGCCTTTAGACAGAGTCTTCATTTTTCTTAGTCTCTGTTCATCCTTCACTGTTGTAGACACCCCATTTTGACCTGACCCCCAATTCCCCCCAACTTCCCCCAATTCCCAAAAAATTGAATAAATTCCTGAAACCGATTCCCGAAGTGTTTAAAACTGATTCTCGAAGTGCCCTGAAAACCAAGTTTGAAATTTCTGAAAAATCGAGGTCCAATTGTAAAAAATAACCTGAAAAATCCGGAAATTATCCATTCGCAAAACATTTTTAAGTCTCCGCAGAACCCAAGTGATCCCCAGAATCAAATAAATGTCCCGAGACCGGATTCAATCCCGAAACCCGAATCCTAAGAAATTTAACCCGAGTTGCACCCCAACCCTTTATTATCTCAAAACCAATCAAAAAGGGTGTGAAATATCAGGACAAGGTGTACCCATATCAATCTAAAAAGGAAGAGGGGGTGAGCATATATACGCTCAGTTTTAGGAGTCTTTTGCTAAGCAGGATCATCTCTTTGGCGATGGAAAATGAGACGAATGCACACTATCAAGGGCTGTCCAGGGAACAAGGAGGGGGTTGTATCTGCAGATAAAGGGGGTGTTTATTTCACCCTAAAAAAGGAGGCAAATGGGCTGATCGCAGCCCTTAAGAGAGAAAGAACCAAGGGTGAGGATCAGCCTAATGAAAAAACCCTAATCGCATCTTATAAAAGAGAGGAGGAAAATCGATCGAAATGGGGGAGAGCCTGATTTTCGAAGAAAAAAACCAGAGGGAGAGAGAGAAGCAGAGAGAGGAAGAGAGAGGGTGTTGACCGGAGTCGTCTTCCCCAACCCCACCTCCGGCCACCCTTCTTCTACCTTGGTTCCATCTCCACCCTCAACTCCAAAACCCTTCTCTTCTCCTCCTTCTCAACCCCTATTTCTCCTAAACCCATTCTCATCTACTTCACAGCCACCCCATACCCACCTTCATCTCCATTTCCCCACCTCCAAGCCCACCACTTCAAAACCCATATCTCTAACCCCGGTGGAAACCTAAACCCATTTTCAGAAAAAAAAAGAAGAGAGGATTTGCAGAGAGGTTTTGAGAGAGGGGAAAGAGGAGAGGAGCATCTACACCACCGACCCTACCCGATTTTAGCCATGATCTTTGCCATCTTCACCACCATCAGCCTCTCCTTGCCACCACCACCGCTACCCTCCACCACTACCCCAACCATATACTCCTTTTCAAACCCTCTTTTATTTTCCCCCTTTTCCATCTTCACCACTCCATCATAGTAGTCACCTCCTGCTAACCCTCTTCTCTGCACTCTAAAGCCCCATATCTACCAAAACCCGAACCCGTAATCTCCGGCAACTTTGCCAAAATCCGACAAACTCCATTAAATCCGACCCCACAACCATTTTTCTAGATCTAACCCCCCATTTTCACCTCCTTCAATTTTTCAAACCCACTTCATTCCTCCATACCCACCATCACCTCTACCTCTAACATCAGCCCAAACCCACGCCCATTTCTTCATCATCCACTATGACCTCCTTCAGCCACCGGAATTTCGGCCATCCATTTCAGCCCTAACCCATGACCTTAACTTCCAATCTCTAATCCCAATCAGATCTGATTAACCCCAACCCAATTTCAGTGACCCTTTGTGAAACCAGTTAATCTCCGACCAACCTCGCCATTCTTTCGGTCAAAATATCTTCCCCTTGGACGTTCCATGGCAACTGTTCTAAAGGCCTGCGGAATTCTAGAAGGATAAAGAGGTGAAAGCTTACAGGCATCATCATAGAAAGGTTTTCATCTTTTTTTTTTTTTTTTTTTTTTTTGGGTTTAGTTCGCTTGATCTCATTTTTATGAGCTGATCATTGGGTCTGGATCAATGTGCTCCCTGCATTCTAAAATTGTCGTTTGGAGTGGCTTACCCCGGGTCCTAACTCAAGGGGTATGAATGCTCATTGTATTTTCCTTTCTTTATTAAAATGATAATTTCAGCTCCAAAGCGGATCCGAGCCCGTATTATTTTGTGGGAATTATTACAGGGGGCCTGAATTCACAAGTCCATTAACATGTCTCATGAGTTATTATGTCTGATGAGGACAGGTTTGGTTTGGTATTCATATGGATCATATTTGATTGGTATTTCGATTCAAAAGGGGTCTGAGTTCATAGCCTAAGCATGTGTCTGTTGGGAGTTAGTGTTTGATGTTATGTTTTCATTGCTTAAGCTTAGTCTCTGTGTATCTTCTCCTTGACAAAATTCATTCTAAAAACTCAATTGCCAATCGGGGCATAGCTTTGTGATGGTTTACTGGTTTGGATTAAGATGGGATCAAAACAAATACTAAGACAAGGTAATGATCGTATCAATATTTTTGGAATAAGTTAAGTCCTTACCATCACATTTGATAATGCATGCTTTCGGTCTTCGTTTTCCTATAAGATTTGTCTTGTGAAGGGCTTTTGATGTCAGCGATAGCTTGTTGAGAAATCTCCACTTTCATCACCTTGTCTTTCCTCTGTTGATGGGTTAGTTAAAGACTTCTTTAGGACTGTAGTAATCTCAGGGGCTATTTCAGCAAAAAGGAAAGGGTGCATTGGTATAACTTCCCAACTCAGTTTGCAAGAATTTCTTTTGGGCAGTTTGGCATCCATTTTAATGCTAGAGGATAAAAAAAAGAGCTAGTGTACCTAGCAAAAGCTAAATGGTGTTGTGCTGTTGTCTGCAATCTTGGCTAGGGTCTGAAACATGTGAATGATTTTCGTTTAGATATCATATTAAGGACTCGTGCTTTGTCATTTGCATTATTTTAGCATATTTCTGCTATTCGGGCCATGTTAGCTTTTGCGTGGTTTAAGAAAATATTTGGATCATGTTCTGTAATTTGAAATTTGCATATCGTGGTTCCTTAGGGTGTTCGGGATCGTCCTTACCTTCCACAATCTATTTCATGTCTTCGGGATTACCCTGTATATGTTCATTTTTAGGGTCTTCTACGTGTCTAGGGTTCGTTTTTGGAAATCTTCCCTTCGGGTTAGGCGATGACGGAATATTTCTTGAGCCAACCCCTTGCCCTTCTTATCATTTTTCCCATCTTAGGGTCTTCACAGGGTGGAGGGGTTTCCTTTCTTTCCGGGACTATTCTTTGCACGTTCCTCGGGATCCTTTTCGAGTTTCGAGATTCTAGCGATTTCGGGAACACTTCTCTTGGGTTTAGGTGGCAACGATGGAACGTTTCTTGAGCCAGCCTCTTCCCTTCCTGCCTTAGAGTTTTCGCAGGTTAAGGGATTCCCTCCTCTTAAAGTGTTCAGCCAGTTAGGACCCTTCCTTAGTGGCTGATTGTTCAGTAGTTCTTCCTATAGGGGTTTTGTCTGTCCCTTTTGTTTAGAAGTTTACCCTTTGGGTTAGAAGTTTTTCATCTCTCGTTTATTTAGGGTTTTCCTTCCCAGGTTAGAACTCGTCTCTTTTGGTTGTTGGCTAAGCCTCGTCAGCTTTTGGTCGTCTCTTTGAGTTTATTTTTCTCGTATCGGAACTTTAGTTCCCTCATTTGTCTTCTTTCCCCTTAGGCTTTAGGGATCCTGTTTCCCTCTAAATTACTCTACCGCGATATGGTAGGTAAGGAGGCTCTTCTATCGGATCCCTTTTAGCTGAAAGGGTGTTAACACATTTTTTTAAATCATCAAAAATATAAAAGCATATCAAAAACATTTGAAAATATCAAAAACCTTTAAAAAAAAAATCTAAAGTGTTGAGTTTTATAGCGTATTAGGAGAGTTCGATTTTCGAACTACATTGGCTTGATCCTCTTCCACGAGGTACGTAGTGCAGCTTGAGATTCTTATCTCAAGTCCAGCCAAACTTTGTAAATAAATGTTTTAACCTTTTTTCTTCAAAATCTTGTTTTCAATAAGATCTTCCTTTAGAGTTAGGACTTTGTCTTAGATAGAGGGTTTTAGAGTTAGGGTTTGTCTTTGATTTGTTGTGTGCTTATTGTGTGTCTGTATTAGCGTTAGGAGTTTGTCCTAGCTAGGAGCGCCTCCGTCCGGTCAGTTGGCGATTCACATCGCCGACTGATGACTAGGTCTAAGATGCGTTAGTGATCCCATAGTTTTTCTTAGGAAATACAACCTAGTTACACATAGGTTGTAGGAACCACCTGCATTAGCTTAGGGCTAACCTGCATTTAGTTAGGGCATATAGGGTGTCCTAAAATCTACAATTCACTGGAATCTAAATAATCGTACAAGAAGCTTTAAGAACTAGTCTGGTCTTTTAGATCGAGTCTAAGATAGAGGTCTAGGTGTCTTAGGCATCATAGCTTAGAATAGGCGCGAAGAACTACGTTGCCTTGATTCTCGTGGAGGCGGGGATACGTAGGCTTCTTTGGATGAACATCAGACCATCCGAGGATTCGGGCTAAATCGTTTAGAGTCTTAGGATTTGTTGTTTTGTTATGTTGTGTGTTTTGCTATGTTTTCTTACTTTCATGCGCAAACCTTATACCTGTAGCTGTAGCATGCATGTGTTTGTCCACCAGAACTTAGACACCAGTTAGGTATGTCACTCACAACCTAGCAATATTTAGGTGGCACCTCTTTCATTTATTTTTTATGTGTTTATTATTTCTATTCTCAGGAAATGCATGTTTAGATAGACGACTCCTGAGGATTGTTCCCATTTCACATGATTTTTGCCCAAAACTCTTCGAGGTTAATAATAAATGGCATAAGAGACCAAGTGTTCGCACTCGGGCAAATTGGGGGCGCTCTTTGGACCTTCTCCATTCGTCATCAGGCACGGACCTTTTATATCTCTGGTTATCCATTGCAAACAGAGCATTTGTTTTGGTTCCATGGCGCATCCATGGATGGCGACTCTGAGTTATTTTTAGATATATCTTGGTTTCGAGCCCTGGCTCCGGATCAGGATGTATCTCTTTCCTTTTATATCGCCACTCATGCTATGCTGTGAGGGTGGCATCCGTTTCGAGAGTTCCTTGGCAGAGCTCTCTTCCATTGTGGAGATCTTTGAGGATTGCAGGAGGGATCTCGCGTCCCTCGGCACCGTCCGCGGATCGGGGTCCACAACTGTGGAAGAATATAGAGATGGACAGAGGAAAATTGAGTACATCTACCATCTTATTATATCTGGCACGACGGAAGGAGACAAGTACCTTAGACAAGTTACGAAGGACATATGATCTGAGAGTGGGGTCCCCTGAAGCTAAAAACTTGGAAGAGATGATGGGACATGACAAGCTCAAAAATATTTTTAAATCATCCCTCTTCAAAGAGATTGTCATTGGCCTTTGATAATTCTTGTAATTCAAGTCCTGACAATATACAATGGCTATAGATATGAATGTAAAAAGCACAGCCATTGGAACTTATCATGATAAAATATTTTCATTCAAAAATACATGATAAGAGAATACTTCAAGATAATGAGATGATCATCTCAAGCATTGTCTAATGAAGAAAGGTTCTAGAGATTTTTCAAACTCTAGAACAAGATACTTATCATTGGCAGAGATAGAAACATATAAGTCTATCCAAGATAAGTATAAGGCCAAAAAGGATATGCCACTAAGGCTTTTGGCCAAGGGAACTTGTCAGAAGATGAGAGATGATCTTAAATTTAAAGAATATGACAAGACTCAACTACAACACATATAGAGCAATGTGGCTCCACATGAGTGTACTTATCATATGTGATGGACATCACACATCATATGATAAGGTGGATGGACAGACATTGAACATGTATAGCTCTCCCTTTGAAAGTGACTCATACAATGTATGAATCCAAAGGGCTGTCCAACCACATAGACACCAAGGGATTTAAAGGTGAATGATTTTCGAACCACCCTTGGGCCACCAAAGCATGAATGCTATAGGTAGTCATATGATATCAAAAGAGGTGACAACCTAGCAAACCATGCTCCCTCTAAATATGTGCAAATAATATATATGTATATATAACACACAAGGCACATATGGCTTATTATGGTTAAGATGCTTGGTAAAAGTCAAAGAAATTAGTGTTTTAATTAAAAGTGAGTGTACACTCTCCATCCTACTAGGTAAGAGGACTAAGAGTACCACTTGGGTGATTTTTAAATTTAAGTTTACCATCTTTACAAGGGAAAAACTATAGAATATATATATAATATCAATTAAGCAAATTCTATAGGACTTAGACATTATAAGAGGGATCAGTAGAATCCCATGTCTAAGAGAGACATCCATGGCTCATTCAATGAGAGCATTCATGGATAGTCTACCATGTTTGGACACACGAATCATGGTCCAAACATCTATGCCTATATCCACAAACCACCATATAAAGATAAGGCAATTAAGCACAAAGTGCAAAAGGCCCATGGAAAACCAAGATGTGTGGGAAACAAGTCTTCTCATCACAATGTGTTACATGATTACCACTACAATGAGAAACTGCCCAATAATGATACTAGATTCCTATGATATTTTCAATTTTACTCAATTGAGTTTCATACATTGAATGTAGACTCATTTTCAATTCTCTACACACAAAAAAATTCATTTAGGACAGTAGAGAATAATCCAAGGATTTCAAAGAAAAATCAAGTGATAAACACCTTGGACATATGCATTCCAAAAACTATGACTAGATAGTTTTATCTTAGGCATGAGAGGATATTCATTTTATGCATTTTTGGAATACATCAACTTAACCCATCAAGATTTCTTATATATTTAATGACAATTACTAAACACATAAGAGTGGGTTAGAAGGACAACTAGGTGCATAGCAGTAAACATAGTTACTCACCTAGGGCAAATGAGATGTCTAAGAAAGAATTTGAGTGTATTTCCTTAGACGTGACTTTTAACACTCAATTTGCTAGAAATGCTATTCTACCTAAGTTGAATATACCAAATTCTAGCAAATGCCAAAATTGTCCTACAAAGAGTTCACGAATAATAGGAATGAACTTGAAATATCAATTTGAACTCAAGGGCAAAAAGGATGGTTCATGTTCATGGAACCACACATATGGTTCTCACATTTGAATTTTCTATTATGGATTTTCTTGTGGATGCTAAGTACACAAGTGATGTGATTTGCACTTAGATAGGCTTAATCAAGAAAGATATTCACTAAAGCGCAAAAAAGAAAAATGTGATCATTTAAGCGCAGAATTAAAAAGATATATCATTAAGCACAAGAAAACTAGATACAAAACATATTCAATGAATTTAAAGTATCTAGCATCAATGTGAATGATAAACTAATTTAACATAGCCCCTAAACTAACTCATTCACTAATTAGTTTAGAGGGACTCTTTTGGAACCCAAATCCCTTTGGTTCCATCCAAGTTTGTTCGAGGGAGGGCGCCTTTTCTTATCCAAACAAACTTGTTAAATTTCACAATTCCAAGCTTACACTCAGAATTGTGATGCTCAACTCTACCACAATAATTATGATTGGTAGATGAGGAGCAATTATAATCAAAAGACTTTGAAATATGTTTATCTTTTTCTTCATGGAGTCTTTGATTCTTAATGGAGAGTTCTTCATTTATTTTTTCTTCATTTTAACAAACATGTTTATATTTTTCAACAAGTTTAATGTTTGTGATTTCAAGGCTTTTAATTTCTTTCTCAAAGGCATTGCATCTTTGAAATATGTCAAAAATTTTATTTATAAAAAATATACTCAATTGACTTAATTTCTCAATTCTTTTCAAACTTTCATTTATTTCCAATTTAAGATTTTCTATTTGAATTCTCAAATCGGAAATAGAAGGTTTAAAAGAATTTTCTTCCGTAAAAGATTTTTCAGAAATCTCTTTTTGTCTAGAAATTTTATCATTTGAAAATAGACAAATATTTTTCCCAAAAGTGTTTTCTACTGAGGTCCAAATATCTCTTGCATTAATGTAATTTGAAATATTGTTAAAAAGGTTTGGAGTTAAACCACAACACAATAAAATCATAGCCTTTGAGTTCACGAAAAATAATTTTATATCTCCTTCAGTGCATTTCCTGGAAAAAGAAATTCCCTCTTCAATGACATCTAAGATGTCATGATCTATGGATTTGAGATAGGCTTCCATTTATGCTTTTCAAACTCTATAATTCGTTTCATCAAAGAATGGAGGAATTAGGGTGGATCGGCCTTTCTCAAAATCCATAGGGATTGTCACAGATCTTTTCTCTTGTAGATTTTTAAGGTTTAAAAATCTCTTTAAGCTTTGATACCAAGTGAAATACAGGTATGACAATCCAAGAGGAGGGTTGAATTGGTCATTTAGAAATTTGAGGCTTAATTAAGGGAGATTAAAAGTTAATCCATTTAATTAAGCACTGATTAGTCCAACCCTTGTTCAAATAGATTTATCAATAGAAGCTAAGGTTTAGACTTTCTAATCATGCACATTTAGCTAACCCTTGTTCAAATAGATACTATAATGCTATTTAGGGTTTAGACATTTAACTTAAGTGCATTCACTAACCCTTATTCAATTAAAGCATAAACATAAGTAAGGTTAGAGATTACCAATCACCACACGTGCAAGAGAGATAAGGAGGGAGAGAAAGCATCCACATCATAAGAGACACCAAGTTTTTATAGTGGTTCAGTCACAACTTGACCTACTCCACTCGTCCAAGTTTAGCTCCTTGGGTACTCCACTATGGTGAAATTTCAAGCCTAATCTCAAAGCTCTTACAACAAGCATTTCCATTCTCAATGGCCAAAGCGAAGCCCATCTGCACGAAGCCTTCGGCGAGGGGACAAACCCTCATATGCCATCTTCACCTTTCTTGGGCCGAAGAGGAGACCCTCGTCTTCACCTTTGTTCACGGGCCGAAGAGAAGACCCTCTTCTTCACAATTCTTACCTAGTCGAAGAGAAGACCCTCACATGAAGAACAAATAAAAATGTAAAACTCACGATGCCTCTTAATAGGCGGATTACAACTTTAATAGCTGACAATCACTCCCAAGAAATAGCAAAAGAAAAGCCCTATGGAGTACCTCTTGAAAGAATATCTAAGTACAAGTTCAAAGAGGTTTTTGCTTTTGAAATAAAACTTAAAGCTCAAAGATAAATGGGATTTTATCTTGCTCAAATGTTCAGAAGCTTATAGAGATAGGTTTTAATTATGTATATATAGAGTATTTTAAAACATGACCGTTTAGGGTAAAACAGTAAATAAATGGCTTGAAAAAAGTAAAGCAGAAAATGCCCCAATGGCTAGTTTGCTCGACCGGCCCTGAGTGAAATTCCGTTTTAACTTAAAAATCCAGGGATTTTGGGCTTAAGTCCAAGGGTTTCAAACACATTTTTGGGTGTCTTGATGGTTTTCAATGACGTAAAATGTTAAGTAGAAAAACCATTTTGAAAACCTTTTGAAAGTGCATTTAAACATAAAATCAAGAGGACTCCAGATAGATTTTAAAAAATAAGAACCTTGAGTCTTCTTGGAATGTCTTGGCTCTTTTGCACTTTCTTGGACTTCTTCGGGTTGGGTTAACATCTTGACCTTGTCTTGGCTTTTGTGACATCCTCCAATCTTCACTCCATGTTGTGGGGTGCATGAGGTGTCACCAATGGCATGTTTAGCTCTGAGCTCCTTCTTGACACTTGCTTTGGAACTTGTGGGATCATCATGTTGAGCTACTTTGCTTGCGCATCTTCAAATGAGGATGACTCCAATGTAGGAGTAAGCTCTTGGTGCCTTTGATCCTTGATCCACAAGTCAAGTGTTGTGAAGAGTTGAGTAATGGCGATTATGACATGAAATTCCTGTATACAATACAATACCTCAAAGCAACACATCAGTCCATAAATGCTAATCAATTTGGTTTGCTAGCATCAAAACAAGAAGGTAAGAGGAATGATTAACCCATAGGAACCCTTGGGCTTACAACTGAAGAATCTCACAGAAAACTTAAAAATGGATAGAAAACATAAGAATTGGAGCGAAGGAACTCACATTATAGCAATCGAGGCCACCCCTTTACAAACAACCTCACACCATAGACCAACACTACTCCATACACAATGCTTCATGCCCTCACTACGCTACCGAATACACCTTCACTCATGCTACAACTACATAACTCCCTACACAAATGACTGAGAAGGACAAAAAAACTACTATGTTAGGTTAAAAATCGAAGCTCAATCTCCATGGCCATCCCGTGTCCACATCAACAATGTACCCTAGGATATGGTTTTAAAGTTCTCTAAAAAAAAACTATATAGAAAATGTATGACAAGCTCAAGAAAAGATTACACAAGCTCAGATAAAGATCAAAACAAGAGAAAGGCAGTAGTGATCACAAGCTCAAGAAACAACAATCTATGACAAAAATGAATACCCAAATTAACTCAGAATTGAATAACGAGTCACCCAAGGTAAGACCCACTTAAATAGTGCTAAGACTATATACTACACTCAGTCTGCACAATATAGATTCTACTTATTATTATTCATTACAAAGCACTAGCGCAACAATGGAATGGGCCCATCAACAGATTAGACAAACACCCATGTTCACCTAGATTTTTTGTATCAATGTTACAACCAAGCATAAATCACAACGCATACCTCAACACGTAGAAACCCTAGCTTCTCTGCAATTTCTGTGGACTAGATGAGAATGAGTTGTCGAAATCCACATTGATTTGCCAAAGAAATGGGGTTCTGGAAAAATGAAAAATGAAAATCTAAGAAGAAAAGCCTATCAAGATGAAACTGAATTTACGAAAAGAAAAAGACTCCATCGACAGATTAGACAAACACCCATGTTAACCTAGATTTTTTTTTATCAATGTAGAACCAAGCATAAATTACATAGTATACCTTTACAAGTAGAAACCCTAGCTTCTTTGTGATTTCCGTGGAGTAGATGAGAACAAGTTGTCGAAATCCACCCCGATTTGCTAAAGAAATGGGGTTCTAGAAAAATGAAATTCTAAGCGGAAAAGCCAAAAATCAACATGAAACTGAAACAAAAAAAAAAGACTCCATCTCTAGCTTATTCTTTAAGAGCGAAGGGAATCTGAGAAGATCATATCTTCATTTTTTCACCATAGAGCCGTGAGAGAGTTGGAAAAAATTGCAGAGATGAGAAATCGCCCCAAACTCCCAAAAATTGCAGAGATAAGGAAGAAAATGGAGATTCCAGAGCTCGTTTCTGTTTTTAGGGAAGCAAAACCCAAAGTTTTAGGGGTAGAAACTAAGCAAAACACAAATTTCTATGGAAGAAATAGAGCTTTTAAGGCTTGTTTCTGTTTTTAGGGCACAAACTCTCTGCGTTTATTTCTACGCGAGCGTAGTTCGTCAACTATAAGAAGTGAACTTCGCACGAGGGTATAATTGCTCGAATAATTTGAGTGTGAAATCACCGACGTTTCAAAACTTACGCCGGTGGTTCTCATAATCAACGACCTTTTGTGAATATCGGTAAATCCTAATCCAAATTAGCGACATTTTATTTACAAAACGTCAGTAATTAAACAGTTTCAGTGACGTCCACAGTACATTGGTAAATGCATAGGACATACTTTTTTGGGCGGGAGAAGTTAGTGGCAAGGGAATAACCCTTCACTGTCGTTCCATCTACCAACGACGGTGTACATAGGGTTTTAGAGACATTTTCTAAAAATGTCGGAATAAGAACGTCGGTAATAGCTCTTTTTCTTGTAGTGACATTTTTATTCAATCTGACATTAAAGCCTATAGCGTATATTAAAAAATTCAAGCATGTTCAAGAAGGAGAAAGATTCTATTTTTGTCTTTGGAATTATGCAATAAGATTTGATCCTGAAGAGTTTAGGATGATTAACATTCTTCGATACTTCAAAACTCGAGGATGAGTCTTCTTGAACAAGGGAAGTTTGGCAAACTTCAAGATCGTGCAGATGGTCCGTCACTTGACACCTTATGTAGGAATTTCAACCGTTGATGAAGACTTGAATTCAAAGACTAATTTTTTCAAACAAGAGGGAAAATGATGTAGCCCCTATCCATGTGAGAGACAAGCTGGACCCTCCAACGGCTTTAAGAAGATCATCCAGCATTCAATCCCAACACAAGGCCCAAGCCAAACTTGAATCCACCTAGCATAAAGGCCAGCTCCAGACCATGATCATGGACACGCCAATTCGAACCTGATCTAGTTGCAATTCTCGTCATAATGATTCTGGTCGTTTTTGAAGCACGTTTTTGGACCTTTAGATGAATAATCATGGAAAATGGTAAACTTAGAAGTTGTAGATCTTTGAAGCCTATTTTCAACGGATATTTATGGTCTTTATTTGGCCAAGTGGTTGAAAAGTGATGACAATTTTAGTAGATTATCTGTAGGTCTTTGACTTGTAAATGTCTTTTGAGTTCCTAAGGGCAACGACGGTTGCTTCCATTGTGGAAAGATTGGACATTGGAAGCGTAACTGCATAAGCTATCTGGCTACCAAGTAGGGCAACAAGCCTACCTCAGGTATGTTACAAGTTTTTGCTGCTGAAACTGTTAGGGCCATCGTTTTTTTCTGCACCCATATTTCCTCTCACCATGCCTCCTAAAACTAAAAATCTCAACATTAGAGGTTCATCCCAAGTTGCTGAACCCGAATACGATCCCGAGGAAGAAGGACCTTCACGGAAGAAGGCAAAGGCCAAGGGTGTGGAAGCCGAGGTTGTGCCCAACTTCTTCTTTACTGAGGATAGGGCCAAGAAACTCTGGGCCGATGTCGGCACTCGGGGCGTCTTAACCGGTAGGTACATTGATCCTCCTATCCTTCAATATTTTAATTTACAAGCCAAATTTGATGCCCTCCATTAGACGCCCATCATTCACGTCAATGAACCCATTTACCCTCGCTTGGTGCGTCTCTTCTACACCAATCTCACCATTTCCCCTTCCTTCTTCAGAATCGAATCTAAGGTCAAGAAAACTGTCATTAAACTCAACTATCACACTTTTGCCACACTTCTTGGGATTAGCCATGAGGGCTTGTTACACTATTTTTGGCAGAAAGATGGGACCCATTCCCTTGATGATCTTACCCATGACACTGTCTTTGGTAGGATTATCCACCGCTACAAACGCAATATGCCTGTACAAGCCTCCGATCTCATCCCGGTTGGGCGAATGCTCCATAATTTTATGTACCACATCTTCACCCCTTGTGCTGGCATGCGAGAAGCCCTACGACCCTTAGAGGCCTATCTCATCTACTGCATCCTCGAGGGTCGCCAGCTCTGTCTCCCCTACATCATGTTTTGATACATGTTTCAGACACCTGGCCACTACCGCTCTTCCTTGCCATATGGCATGATTCTCACCCGTGTCTACCGCCACTTTGGCATTACCTTGGATGGAGAGATGACCATGACTCCTGCCCCGTTTGATGATCAGACATTTAAATTCATGGCCCTTAATAAAGCAGTGGTTGAAATTGACTCTGATGAGGCCGATTCTGACGCTGGTGGTGAAGACAAAGGAGAGGACCAGGCTGCACCAGCACCCCAGCCATCACAGGATCCCTCTCAGTTCTGTACCCGATAGGATTTGGCTCACATGCAAGAGGCCATTAAGCCATCCATGGCCTCATAGTTTGAGCGGCTGTCTACTCATGTCGACTCTGAGATCTCCACTCGCTTCCAGACTCTTACTACCCATGTTGATGACCAGTAGGCCGCCTATTACCACTACTTCTCCAGTGGCCAGTGGGAGCAGCAGCGGGGCAGTTCTTCTCATCAGCCATCGCCTCCTCCCGAGCAGTAAATGGCTTTAGTTCTCTGATACTGGACATCATTTTGATCAGAATTCTCTTATCTATTAGGATTCTCTATATGTTTGTATTTGGCTAGGTTGTATTCTGATTGGTGGTTGTTTGTATGGCTTCTAGTTAGATGGATGCTTATATGATCGGTTGGATCTTTTTGGACTGTATTAGGTTTATAGTTGTCTAGAAGTTATCCTGTGTGGTGGATGCTATGTACTTTGAATGGTTGCATACACTTCTATGTGTGGCATTTCACATCATCTATATATATCTCTATTTGGTTTGTTGTGCGATGTGCTTCTCTGTTCTATTTCTTTTGCTCGCATCTCTTGTATTGTGATTACTTTCTCTATTGCATTGCCCTTTACCTGTCTCCATGGTTCTCTTTTAACCTCCACTTTGTTTCCTAAGTTTTCTAGGCCAAAGAGATGAAGGGTATAATACTTAACATATGAAATGACTAAATTAACACTATTTCAGTCAATAATCACTAAATTAACACTAGTTCTAAAAACTTTAATCAAGGCCTATGAGATTGTATACAACTATATCCACCGCTCACATTGTGGGCGCCACAGAAGGGGATATGACATATTCGCCCTCTTTTCTTCTCCGGGCTACCCCCTTGTTGTGTGAAGAGAGTAGTAAAAAACACACTAGAGGGGGCATGCACAAATATATCACTCCCCAAAAGAAAAAGGATGTTTGGATTGCTTGTGTCACTCCTAATAATCTCCAAATCAGACAATTAGGATTGTGATTTAGATCAACCTTGGGACATTGGGCTCTAAGGTGGGCCCATTAGACAGACCTTATGCAATTTCTATAGGATGGAGCTGAGTGTATAATTTTTTGAGTTATGCTAGGGCTGCAAATGAACCAAGCCAAGCCGAACTTTTGTGTGTTCGGATCGCCAAAATTCAACAAAGCTCGAGCTCGGCTCGTTTAGTAACTGAACGAGCCCGAGCCGAGCTTTTAATGAGCCGAGCCGAGCTAGGCTGGAGCTTGGTTGGATTCGGGTTCTGCTCGTTTAGTAAAGATATAAAATAAATACCATTAAATAATATATATATATATATAGAGAGAGAGAGAGAGAGAGAAAAAAAAGGGTTCCTGCGCTCGATTGCAGATAGCTTACTGCGCTCGAGTGCAGATAGCTTACTGCGCTCGAGTGCTGAAAACAGGGGGGAGGGGCATTGGGGGGTGATCCAAACCATTCATTTGGAAGGCCCCATCATGGATGGGGGGCCTACCAAAAATCAGATCCATTGGATCACCAATGGGACTCCATTTGTGGGGGCAAAAATGGACAGAAACTGTTTGTCCACAAATCTGTCCATTTTTGGCCCCACAAATGGACACCCTAAGGTGATCCAATGGAGCTGATTTTCTGTGGACACCCTACCCATGAAATGGCCCATCAAATGAATGCTTTGGATCCCAACCAAAATGTGGCTCCACCCTGTTTCCAGCACTCGAGTGCAAATAAGCTTATCTGCGCTCGAGCGCAGGAACCATATTATATATTCATATTATATATATATATATATATATATATATATATATATATAGAGAGAGAGAGAGAGAGATAATATGAGGATTGCTAGCCTCACGCCGCTACTCTCCCACTTGAATTAACGCGGTCTCCTATTGGTCCATTTGTAAGGTAACATTCGTATATTCTAAGGGATAGCTTGGCAAACTAACCATTTTGGGAAATGTCAAACCAAACCAGTCGACTTTCCATTCTGGTTTTTACACAGTGTTTGCTGGGTTTTTACCAAAACAACAGGTTTCCATTGCAATCCGAGGACTAGGAGAAAATGGAGAAGAATGATGAAACAAGGACATTGCAACGGATAGAGTTAAAGAGTTAAAGGAACTATGGGAAGGAGTTGTAAACCGTGGACATCCAAATATGGAACTTTGGTTCTTCCCAGAGTTTTTGCAGCTTTTAGCAATAAAATTAATTTTATGAATTTCTTTTCTGATTGATAATCCTTGGAACCATGGACATTCAAAGATGGATCTACGTGAGATGATTCATTCCTGTACATATCTGTAAAATTTCTTGAATGGTCACTATCTTTTTTTGTATCGTCTGAAAAAATTATATTTTTCGGAGCTCAATCAATCATGACACAACTCTACATCAATTTCAATATGATTGTTATTTTTCATTGTTCAGCAAATTGTCTTTATGGACTTTACAGGGTTAGTGTAAACCAACACCGGTTTTCCTTTGAGATTTCTTTCTGTCTAGATCACAATTTACATGAATAAGAGCTTATTTTTTCATGCTTTCCCTGTGATATTTCTCCATCATTCCCTATTTCAGTTTTTGACTTATTTAGAATTATAGAACTATCTTCCTGTTAATGTAGTGTATGTTCTCCCTTAGTTTCTGATTTTAAAGGACTCAGAGTCTAATGGTTCTCCGAATCTTTCATAGGTGAGAAAGTGTTTTGATAGCCTCTAATGCGGCTATCAAAAAATGTCGTTCGACAAGGTAGTGTTTTGATAGCCTCTAATGTGATTTCAGAGATCGCTGTAATTCTTCTGGGGAGAACCCAATCTTACCACGACCAAGTTCCCCTTTTCGGATTTTCAACTTGGCGGACCGTTCGGCCTTAACTTTTGCCTGAATCGCCTTTTCAGGTTTTCGACTCAGCAGGCCACCCCCTTAACTTTTGCCTAAGCCGCCCTTTCAGGTTTTCAACTTAGCAGGGGAATGATCCTTAAATTTTGCCTAGATCACCTTTTCAGGTTTTCAATCTAGCGGATCTTCAAGCTCTATTTCTTTTCTTTTTTTTCTTTTTCTTTTTCTTTTATTTTTTTTTCTTTTTTTCTTTTATCATTTTCTTTACTTGAACACCAAAAGGACTTTATAGGTAGGATAAGGCTTTTCAAAGAATGGCTTAAGGTTTTGCAAGAATTTCGACCGAACCTGTGAACAGGTTGCCTACATATCCCAGTGTAGGAATCAGGTCATGCGTAGTTCAGGGCGAATGCCCCTAATTTGAAGGTATTTTAATTTTTCTTTTCTTTTTGCATGGATTTTTTCTTTTTCTTTTCTTTTTTCTTTTAAACTTCTTTTTGGAATGATTGATTTTCTTCTTTTGAAACAACCGAACTCGGTTTGACCGAGCTGCCTACGTACCCCAGTGTAGGGATCAGGTCATGCGTAGTTCAGGGCGGATGCCTCTAATATATTGGGTTTTGAAGGAAAATTTTATTTAGGCTCAAAAGGGTTTGCAAAAGGTTATATATTTTTTAATTTTGGGTTATGAATTTGGGATTTATTCGGCCAAAAGACGGCCTTCCGGTGTTCAAGCATAGAACCTCTTGAGTTGATCAAGATTTGTTGGTTCCGGTAATATTTCTCTATTTAAATTACGGAGCTTGACGGGTTTTCCGGGTAAGATTTGGTCCACAATGTATGGTCCTGACCAATTTGGTTTGAACTTGCCCCTTGGGTCAAACACTGATGCTCGATTCTCTTTCAGAACAAGATTGCCTTCTTCTAAATCTCTGACCTTAACCTTTTTATTAAAAGCCCGGGCTATTCTGCGCTGGTAACCCTGCACATGGTAAAGCACTTTTAACCTCTTCTCATCTAGCATGTTCAACTCTTTATATCTGGCATCTGCCCATTCATTTTCTGGCAACTTAACCTCAGTCAATACTCGAAGCGAAGGCACACAGATCTCAACAGGTAGCACAGCTTTCATCCCGTAAACAAGAGAGTAAGGGGTTGCTCCAGTTGAAGCTCTAATTGATGTTCTGTAAGCCCACAAGGCGTACGGTAACTTATTCGACCAATCCTTATAAGTTTCTGACATTTTGCTAATGATAGTCTTGACATTTTTGTTTGCAGCTTCTACCGCTCCATTTGTCTGCGGCCGATAAGGTGAGGATTTATGATGCTTAATCTTGAACTTTTCGCAAAGAGTGATTACTTCTTTCTTGAACTGAGATCCGTTATCTGAGATAAGTTCATGGGGAATTCCATATCTGCATATGATATTGGTGCGTATGAATTTAGCAACTGATGCGGATGTAAGCTTTGCGTAAGAAGCGGCCTCAACCCACTTGGTGAAGTAGTCAATTGCAACAAGTATGTACTCATGACCATTAGACGACTTGGGTGAAATCTTGCCAATGATGTCAATTCCCCATACCGAAAACGGCCAAGGAGAGGTAAGAGAATGCAACTCGGTGGGTGGTACATGAATGAGATTCGCATGTATCTGACATTTATAGCATTTCTTCACAAATGTATGACAATCTGCTTCCAATGTTGGCTAATAGTACCCCAGACGTAGGATCTTCTTTGCCAGCATCTTTCCATTCATATGAGGCGCACACACCCCTTCATGAATATCTGCGAGAATTTCTTCTGCCTGATCTTCAGTGACACATAAGAGTTGAATTCCGTCGAAAGACCTTCGATACAACTCCCCTCCATAAATGACAAAATTAGCTGCCAATCTCTGCAAAGTCCTTATTTCTTTATTTGACGCCTCATTGGGATGCCCCTGGCCTGAGATGTAGTTCTTTATGTCCGTATACTATGGCTTACCATCGGGACATCTTGCAGTTATTTCTATAGCATCAACATATGCAGGAGCCCATTACTCCTGAAACGTGATGGGCCTCATCTTCATATTGTGAGGTATGTCAATCATAGAAGCTAATGTCGCTAAGGCATCGGCGAATCTATTTTTCAACCTTGGTAAATAACTGAAAGTGATGCACCGAAATTGTCGAGCAAGAACATCCAAGTATTTATGATATGGCTGTAGCTTTTCTTCTTTGGTTCTCCACTCTCCTTGAGTTTGGCAAATGATTAGCTTCGAATCTCCATATACGTCAAGATTCTCTATGCCTAAGGCCAATGCAGCCTCAAGCCCAACAATGCATGCTTCATACTCTGCCATATTGTTGGTGCAATAAATTGCAACTTAACGGCAAGGAGAACATGCTCATTTTGAGGTGACACAAGCAATGCCCCTACTCCTTGCCCTGTTTGGTTTACTGCTCCATCAAAATAGAGGGTCCAGCCAGTTTCTGGATATTCATCTTCTACCATCATGATCTCTTCATCGGGGAACATCGGCTTGAAAGGCTGATTTTCTTCTCGGGGTGCTTCTGCCAATTGCTCAGCAATGGCTCGGCGCTTTACTGATTTTTGGGTTACATGGGTGATGTCAAACTCCGACAACAACAATAACCATCTGGCAGTCCTACCTGTCAGGGCTAGTTTTTCAAAGAGATACTTCAGAGGATCCATCCTTGACAAAAGCAGGACCTTATGTGATAAAAGGTAATGCCTGAGTCGCTGAGTAGCCCAAACCAAGGCTAAGCAGGTTTTTTCTAGGACAGTATACTTCTGTTCATACTCCAACATCTTCTTGCTAAGATAATATACAGCCTTTTCATGCTTAGTTTCTGGATCTTGCTGTGCTAACATATTTCTGTTACTGACAAGTAAAGCAGCAACGGATGCCCCGGTATTACTGGTGCTACTATCGGTGGTTCAGCCAAACTTTATTTTATCTTCTCAAAGGCCTGTTGACATTCCTTCGTCCATTCTTTGGAAGTATTTTTCTTTAGGAGCTTAAAGATGGGTTCACAAGTTGATGTCAGATGAGCGATGAATCGCCTTAGGAACTGTATCCTTCCTATGAATCCTCGAATTTCCTTCTCGGTTTTAGGCGGCGGCATCTCCTGGATAGCCTTAATCTTCTGAGGATCTACTTCTATGCCCCTTTGACTCACCATGAATCCAAGCAACTTACCAGAGGTAACCCCGAATACACACTTGCTAGGATTCAGGCGAAGCTGGTATTTGAGTGTTCTTTCAAAGAACTTCTTAAGGTTCGGGATATGATCTCTCCTTTCCTTGGCTTTTACAATCATATCATCGACATAAACTTCGACTTCTCTATGTATCATGTCATGGAGCAAGGCTGTAGCTGCTCTTTGGTATGTCGCACCGGCATTCTTAAGACCAAATGGCATTACACGATAGCAATAGGCCCCCCATTGTGTAATGAACGAGGTTTTAGTCATGTCCTCGGGTGCCATCTTAATTTGATTGTAGCCCGAGAAACCATCCATGAAAGATAGTAACTCATGCCCAGCTGTATTGTCTACCAGGATGTCGATATGTGGTAGAGGGAAATCATCTTTTGGACATGCTTTGTTCAAATCCCTGAAATCTACACACATTCTCACATTTCCATCTTTCTTTGGTACAGGTACTATATTTGCGAGCCATTCTGGATATTCCACTACTTGCAGAAACCCAGCATTCAACTGCTTAGTAACCTCTTCCTCTACTTTCAAGACCCACTCGGGCTTCATTATCCTTAGATTCTACTTTTTAGGTTTAATTCCCGGTAACAAAGGTAGCTTGTGCTGAACAATGTCTTCACTCAACCCAGGCATATCTTTGTAGGACCAGGCAAAAAATTCTTCATATTCCTTAAGTAGGTTTATTAATTCATCACGCTCTTCAGGAGATAGAGTATTTCCAATTCGTATTTCCTGTATTAAATCTTCTGTTCCGATGTTTATAATTTCGATTTCATCTTTAAGAGGCTCGGCTCGGCGCTCCTCCTCTTGTTTGAGCATATGCTGCAATTCAAGGGGAATTTCGTCAATCCCTTCTTCCTCATCTGAGGAGGGAGTGTTATCATTATTAAAGTCAGAAGCAAACACAGAGACATACTGAGAATCAGATTTCATTGACTGGAAAGAAATTACATCATTATCATTGGACTCATCCTGAACAGGCTCAGGATTCACATTATAAATAAAATCAGAAAATGACTCGCCTGGACTAGGCACTGACATGGATTTAACCGACTTGACTGGACTCGACTTAGCAATGAAATAAGCAGGAAAACATCAGAACTCCAGTTTGAAAGATTTTCTGTTGCAGGTGCAATCTGACTCTGAGGTTCAGTAAAGGTATCATTGCTCTGAATAACCGCTACTAGCACATCTTCACAGTCTGTTTCTTCTTGCTCTTCAGAATGGTCTAAAACTGGCAACTCCTGCCAATCAACATCAGGCTCATCTTCTTCAAACAAGGATCCCAACACATCTTGCTCAAGGTAGACTAACCAGTCTTCAACAGTCTTCTCAACATAATATACTGGCGGTTCTGTTTCTGGGAGAGTGAGGCCATTGAATATTTCAAAACCAGGTATTGTGATCCCTGTCACTGAGTCATACCATGGTTCAGAAAACCCATAGTACGGAGAAGTCTCGCCTTCTTTGATAAAGTGACCATTCATCGATAAGGAATATGGAGCCATTGGGAGTACCCCTCCGGTACGGCGGATTTCTTCCCTTAGTTTTAACAATTCCTCCATGGCTTCTTCCTCTTCCTCAGTAGGTACATATCCAAGACCGAAAGTTCCATGGTTTGCTTTGATTGGGCGCTAGTGAGATGCTTTGCTTGGATCACGGCCCAAATTCATACCAAGAAAATAATTCATTTTTCTCATCATCTTGGTAACCACAGGACTGATGGCAAAAGGTAAATACAACTCCTCCCGAGAGGCCTCTTCATAGGAAATAGCAGCAACGTCGAATGCGAAACCATTCAAGTTATAATCTTCTGCTTCTGCAACTGGAAGGATTAGAGTGTCTCCTGTTATCTGTCCTTTTTCTGGCTCTTCATCACCTCTGACAGTGATCAATTTTCCATCTTTAATGAACTTTAGTTTTTGATGAAGGGTTGAAGCGACAACGCCCTCCTTATGCAACCAGGGACGTCCCAGAAGCATATTGAACGAGGCCTTGATATCAATAACTTGAAACTCAACCTCAAATTTCTAACCGCCTATAATGATCCTGGTGGTGAGGACCCCGACTACACTTCTGCGGGTGTTGTCATATGCGAGGATTCCAAGGGTTGATTCGGCAAAATCAGTGGGACCGAAACCCAAGGTAATGGCAGTTCTCAATGGACACACATTCAATGCGGATCTGTTATCTACCAACACGGATGGTACTTTCTTCCCTTCACAGATAATAGTGACATGAAGAGCTCTAGCATGATTCCGACCTTGAGGAGGCAGCTCCTGATCTGAGAAACTAATGACCCTGGTGGCCTAGGTTAGAGCAACAACTTCAGCCAGTTGCTCCGGAGATATTTCTGAGGATACTTGTGTGGTATTCAATTCTTTCAACATGGCTTCTCTGTGTTTCTTTGATGCTATCAACAATCCCCAAACAGATATAACGGCCTGCGTTTTCTTCAACTGCTGCACAACTTCATCATCTGGGTCTTTCACATATTGCGGCTCCTCTCCTCGAGCCAATGCCTCTGGATTTTCGACTCTCAATTCAGCAGGTTTGAAAATTCTTCCGCCCCTTGTAACATGTCTAACTTCGTCCAATTCTGGCTCATCATAAGTAATAACTTGAGGGACTTGTGGCTCATAGGTGATCACCAAGGGAGATACAGACTCTCTTAGGTATGATTCATCACAGAAGATGATTTGGAGTTCAGAAATGGGTTCTAAGGCACATATGAGGGTGAGAGGGTCAAACTCAGAATCTACTATGGTTATGGCATTAACGGCAGCAGGAGGGTTAGCATGACCAGGTAGCGGGTTTTGGGTAACATTGGGTCTTGGCTGGAATGCAATGACTTTCTCATCAATGAGTTTCTGGATTCTAAATTTCAAGGCAATGCAGTTGTCAGTAAAATGACCAGGACCCCTATGATACTCACAGTGTAGGTCAGCTCGCCAATTTGCAGGTAGAGGATTGGGGGGAGGCCGGATGGCAGGTAGGGTTATGCAACCTGAAGCAAGACACTGCTTAAGCACTTCTGAAGATGGAATAGGAAGAGGGGTGAATTCTACCTGGGTCCGTTGCCGGGGTGCGGTCGCGGTTTGAGCATAGTCCATTACTAGAGGTTCTTGGGACTTAGAGGATTGAGCATTGGAACGGAAAATGCTATTGACTTGGGCTGGAGGGGACTTTTTGAAATCTCTGGGGTTTGGGTTGCTACGGTTGAATACACCTTGAGCCATAGCCTCCTCTATCTGGGTGTCTGCCACGATGAAATGCTTGAAGTCTGGATAATATTGCAATGACATGTGATACTGGAGTTGAGGAGAAATGTTTTTCATGATTATTTGGACCTGCTCTTCCTCAGAAGGGCGCTCCATCATCTGGGCTGCTAGCCTCCTCCATCTTTTCACAAAAATTAGAAAGGATTCCCTCGAGTCTTGCTTGGTTCTCTCTAAATCCTTTCTAGTGATTTTGTCCCATCATCATATTTGAACTGCCTGATGAATTGCTCACTGATATCCTTCCATGTCCTATAACGAGTCTTGTCTAGGACCATGAACCACCTTCTAGCAACCTTGGTTAGGGAAACCGGGAACAATTGGGCCATTTGCTCAGGAGATAAGCCTTGAGGCTGACACATGATGGTAAACATCTGTAAATGTGTGATTGGACAACCCACACCATCATATTTGTCGAAATCTGGCATTTGAAAATTAGCAGGGAGACGGATTTCAGGAAACAGTGTAAGGTCACTTGGATTGAAACCACCCTGGTCTTGAAACTGGATGTCTTGAACCTTCCTGGTAAGACTTTCTAATTTCTCCATAACTGTCTTATCAACCATGGACTGAGAAGGCCTACCGCGATCCTCGTTGTACTGCTCTTTTTCCAAATCTTCTTCGGTTTTATCAGGGATGGGAATGAATACTGGCTGGGCAGGTGCGGCTGAATTAGCTGTATGGTACATAGGCCCTTTATCCTTGGACTACGACGGTCCCAACTTTTCAGAAAGCTGAGCCTTGATAACTCGGTTCTCTTCTTTGAGTTCTTGAAGCCGCTGGAGAATCAAGGTAAGAGTATCGGTAATAGCAGCGGGTGGAAGATTATCCTGATTTTCTACCATTTGTGAGGATGAGAAAGAAGGAGATGCTGGGGTTCTCAGAGAAGGTGGTGGAGAGACAGAATTCCTCTCCAATCGTGAAGAGATCCGAACCCAAGGAGTAGTGGGGTTAGCTATGGTGTTTACTGCCCTGAAATATTTGAAAGACATATTTTAAAATCAGAAAGAAGTAGACAATGATGCATGCATAGACCAAGATAATGAGAGAGAAAGATGAACTTTATTGATCAATCATTAAAGCTTGAGTACATGGTTCATTCTTTCAAAGATAAACGGATAAGATTAAACATGAAACTAAGCATTCTTTTTAGACTTCTTCTTCTGACGACAATCTTCCTCAGCTTACTCTTTTAAAGGTTTGATGATTCTGACATCCCAAGCAGATGAAACGGCTTTGACAATCTTGGGCTTGAGATCCTCAGGCGGATAAAAAAGACGAAGGGGAGGGACAATAGATTGCTCCCTTCCATACTGACGCAGGATCCTGGCAGGAACATAAAAGGAAGTCTTTTTGAGACCAAGAAGGCGAACGTAGTTAGCTTCTCCGGTGTTGAAGACAGCTACTTGGATTCCAGGAATTTGCCAATAAATCTGATCTTGTTGGCGAGAATTTAACCATTCAACCCAATCGCTTTTATGATCGAAAGAAACATCATGGCGTCATTCACTGAAGGTGTATAACGTATGATCGAAATAGACAGGAGCTGCAATTTTTAGCTTGTGGCACAACCACACCTGGAGTAATGCAGGACATCCTGAGAAAGACCCAACGAAAGAGCGAACATAAGAGCCTGGACCTGAGCTGGCACGAAGGCGAGCCATATCATCCAATCCATTGAAGGTTTCTGCAAGTATAGTAGGAATTGGATTGGCGCCCCGACCCATTTGATCCACGAGGTCCAAAAGAACAGCTGACGCAAAGCGAGAAGGCTGGACAGTGAGGAACCTGGCGAAGGAGCAGAATCTCAAAGCGCGACGTCGGGCTTTTTGAATATCAACAGCACCAATGTGTCCAATAGGAGGGTAAATGTCAATCAGTTGTTGCATGGACACCTCTTGGCCTTTCATGAAAGAGTTCATAGATTCATCTGGATTATTCATTAAGCGAATGAACAAAGGACGATAATCTGGAACACAGGATGGCTTCACTAGAGGGCCATCCACAGGATATTCTAATAAGGCACACCATTCTTCAAAGGTGGGACACATTTCTTGGTTGCCAAAACTGAAGACATGATGATCGGGATCCCAACACTCTGATGCAGCATAGAGCAATCCCCAATCGAGCTTAATGGTTGCCACGTAGCCGAAGAGATTTTTCTCTTTCTCACTTATGGCATAGATGTGAGATTCTCTTAATGTACCACGGATCCAATCAAGAATTGTACGAGTAGACATGGTGCCTGTAAGCCAAGAGAAAGGATACAAGAATTATCAGGGTTATATGAACACGAGACTGGGATAAGTTCCTGCCAGTAAAAGAAAGTATGAATACATGATCGAATCACATGATAGAAGATTGAAAGGCGTACGATCAAAAGATGAGATGAGATAGCATAAGATTGCTTTTAACGGATAGATCATGAATGACTAATCCTATGAGATCTTTGAAAATGATGGGATTTATATCCTAACCCCAAAGGGAAAGTTTTTGATCTTCGTACATTTTAACAGTGTTACCTGAAGGCATCAAACCCTAATCCTAATCTAGCGGAGTGGAGAGAGGATCTCGACTCATGACTTTGTTTGTGCACCTAAGGACCGATCGTAGCCATTGGAAGATGGACCACAGCCTAATCTAGACACAAATGGGTAGGATATCCTAAACTAGGCTCACACACGTGATGCACGTGTGTTCGTATATTATATGCATGTGTGGGTTAATCTAGGGGTAAGGCCAAGAGTTCCCTTAGCGCCAATCCGTGTTCAATATACTGTACCAGTGTCCGGCGTATCAGTACGTGAACAAGAGATCCGTTTACGCACAGTAAGGTGCTAGGCTAAGGGTGGAATGCTTCTCTAGCACAGAGGCACCAGGTGATGAAATCCCAGTCAACCATGCTAGATAACACTCAGGGTTCCTAAAATAGGACGTGTGTGCATGTGAGATGCAAGGGTTTAGATGCAAGTGATGTAAGTGTGTGCAATAAGTACGCGCAATCTATGATGCCTTCAGGTTTTGTTAGATTAAGTTTGAGTATGATGTGATGAGAAAATAAAACAAGACAAACTAATCTAACAGGTATATAAGAGATAGAGTTTTTATGAGCTCGTTAAATTAAATCCAAATGAGTTATCCTTTGAAGTTTTGATGAAGTTAGGTGATCCCCAGCAGAGTCACCAAACTGTGGGACCCGATCCCGCGAGAGGGTTGTGGCGCGCGAGGCGCCATGCTCTCTCTTGGTCTCTCGTACCCACGCGATTGGCGTGTGCTCTTTTATTATTGATTTTAATTCATCTTTTATGTGAACTTGGGATCACTAAGGCAATCCGAATTCCACACAAAAGAGACTGACAGAGTCGCCACCTAGATGTGGGATCTAGGACCCATAATTAATCAGAAATCTAGACTCGTTACCTGGTTACAAGAATGGAAGGTATGGGGAGTTATCCACCACATGCACCATTCCTGCCCGATAATCGGTCTTCAATTTCAAAAGTTAACTCTTTTAAATTTATTTTAAATGGCTCATTCAACTCTTTGTTAATGTGCGAACTATGTGACATGCATCCTATGATCTAATTTCAATGTGAATCCTAAATGTGTATCTTGATTTATTAATTTGTCTGGATTCAATCTAATTGAAAGTTCTCCTAAAATTCTAATTTCATGGAAAGTCCTGAGTGATTTAATTAAGAATTTACAAGAAAATTAATATACAAAACCCCACAACTTGTTGTGGAGCCGACTCGTGATTGGTATGCCATCAAGCATCCAACCTGCCTACGTACCCAAGCCTCACTGGGATCAGAGTCGACGTAGTTCGGTGCACCTATGCTAAGCTACTTATGCCTAACTCGCCTAAGACACCGATCTAGACTGGATTGACTGTTTCAACAGTTTTAAGAGAAGTTATTTAATTCAAGTTGAAGATTTTATTATCCTAGGACTTCATCTAAGATGCTATATGATCCTATCTAAATGCAAATTGTCTCTTAGACTAATGCAAGTTAACCTACATCCTAGGTAACTAGGCTTGTCCTAGGGAAAGATTGGGTGACTAGTGTAACTAGACCTATGGCACGATTACTATCCACAGCAAACGTACGTGATGAGACTGGACTCCTAACTCTAGGACTCCCTAAAACCTAAGACTCCTTAAAACCTAGGACACGACATGACGTAAGTGTTCCTAAATTGGTCTCTAATGGTTCTTATGACGGAAACCGTAATCTAAGGGTTCCGAGAGATACAAGACAAATCGATTTAAGTTCTTGAAGTTAATGAATTTCAGATTTCAAGGATTTTCGGTTTCTGGACATTTAAGGAATACCAAAGGTTCTAGGGTTCACCAATTTCGGCCTAGAATAGCATCCACGGAAGGGAATCACGCGTTTTTTCCTTGTGCAATTTAATAATTAGGTTATAGCACCTTATTGCCTGGCATATCTCAGGATTTCCGTGGACAGTAACCTCGGAGCCAATAACATGCTATAGCTTAAATATTCAAATTGTCAACGATCGATTGCAATTGAGATACGATTATGGACACAGTGGCCATTTTGCCTGGGAAATCTGAAGATCCTAAGATTTCTGTTTTCAATGGATTGAGGAGTGAACATGTGACAGAAATTTAAGGTTCTTTAGGAATTTTCATAATGATTTTTAATTAACTTCAATTTTTAGTGGATTTTATCAAATTCAGACTACTTGAGTGATTTTACAAGTGAAATTATTGCAAACGAATTCGAAATGAATTGAAATTTCTACAGAAACAAGATGTGAAGGTATGTAGTTTATTAGAAGAGTTTTACAGATTTTAACATTAAGCTCGTATTTATTTCTGATTTAATAACCATATGACCAGATTGTAACAACAACACAGAAACTACTAGAAATAGGAATCTAAATTCGTTGAAATTTCTACAGTAGTAAGATATGAGTAAACATTGTATGCTGTGAGATTTTCATGAATTTTTGAGACTATTTACTACCAATTTCGGATTTTTCAATTTTAAGACCAGATTATGAATTTACACTACCTCCCTTAGGCAAAAAGATTCAAATCAATTGAAAATTTTACAACAGTAAGAAATATGAAATATAAGACTAATGTAAAAATTTTGTGAATTTTAATTGTGATCTGATGTCAGTAAAAAATCTCACAAAATCTTATTGTTTTCAAAGAAAGCATCAAATAATATACCAAAAAAAATCCCAAAATTCTTAAAAATTCATGGTAGATTGTATCAGTACCATATTATTGTTCCACGAAATTTCATTAATTTTGGAATCTATTTTGTATATATTTTATTTTGCTTCGTCAAACAGACATTTTTGAAGAGTTTTCTATTTTTAAAACATGCTTTTTGAGAAAATTACAACTCCGAAAAATGTCCTTTAACCTTGTTCTGATGTGATGAACACAAGAAAATTTTTAAATTCCACAAAATCAATCATCCTGAGATAGCTATTTTTTCGAATTTTGTAATTTCTCAGCCATTATTTTAAATGAAATTCCATTTTTCACTCAAATTTTTGAAATCCTTTGATCCAATGTCCGATCCGATCCGATGGTTATTTTAGTCTATTTAAATAGATCAGTGTATTAAATTTCGGGACGAATCGGAATCAAAACACTCATGTAGATCATGATTTTTAGCACACACATATAATATTGAATTAAATTCAATTAAATGCTAAAAATCATGCAAAAATATAAAAAAATACCAAATAATCCTGAAAAAATCTGAGAATTGTGTACCTGCCTGTAATTGAAATCCTCGCCGAATCCGAGAGCCGAAAAATTCGAAAATCCCGCCGACGCTTGATCCGACCTCCTTTCTTTCTCTTTCTTCTTTTGTTTTTTTTATTTATTTTCTCACAGTGGATGGAGAGAGAGAGATGGGGAGAGAGAGATAGGGAGGGAGAGTATTCGAGAGAGAGAGAGAGAGAGAGAGTACGAGAGAAAAAAAATAGAGTATAAGATACTCTGTTTTTTTTTTTTCACGTTCTCTTTTTTTTTTATGTTTTGGTTTTTGATTTGGCTTCGTTTTTGTTGGGTTGTAGAGGGTGAGAGAGATAATGAGATGAGAAAGAGAGGGTGATGGGGAGATGGGGAGATAAGGAGTGATGGCCGAGGGAGGATTGAGAGGGATGGAGAGGGATGGAGAGTGGAACGGCTGTTGATGGTGAAGGCATAGGAAGATGAGATGGATAAAAGTGGAAAACAGACGCTCTGAGGGGGTTGTTGGAGATGAGAAACAGAGGGTAAGGAGAGTGCTGTTAGAGATGAGAAACAGAGAGCTTGAGAGGGCTGTTGGAGATGAGAAACAGAGGGTAGGGAGAGTGCTGTTGGAATTGAGAAACAGAGGGTGGTGGGATTATGGGAAAGATGGAAAAACAAAGGGAGGGATTAAAAGGGGGAGAGAGTGGAAGCACAGAGGATAACCTGGAGAGGGAAAACCGAGGGATTGAGGAGAGATCAATGGAGGGTTGCTGCTCTTGAGGAGCAAAACAGAGCCTCGGCTTTGTTCTTCGTCTTTTTCTTTTCTTTTTCCTCTAAGAACCAGAGAGAGCTAGCTCTTTTTTTTCCCCCGTCGAAAAACAGAGTCCCATATCATTCTTCTTTTTTTCCTTTTGTTTTCTTCCCACCTCCTCCTTGAATAGCTGTCTTTCTAATCAAATCTCCCTTAAGACCGATCTTCTCGTTTTCTGCTTGAGAAAGTTTCCTTCCACAATGTTTTCTTCCCTTGCTACCTCCTGTGTTACTAAAACCCACCCCCTATTAAAAGAATACCCAAGCATTCTTTCTAGAAAAAGGGAGCATGTTTCCCACAACATTCAATGACCGAAAATAAGTTTACACCATGCCTTTCTAAAAAAAAAAAATTCCCTTTTCAAAATAATGACATAATGGAATCCCCAAACACTGCCGAATTTGTTTATTAGGTGGCGGAATTACCAAACCCTATGATCGTCCCTATCATGCATGTAATTGAGGGTATGGTGGGCCTCGCCGATCGGACCATTGAATTCTAATCACATTCAAAATATAAAATGATAGGTCTCACCCAACCATAGCCCGATATGTAAATTGTAGGTCCCACACATCAGATTACGAAGCTCAAAATGATAGTGGCACCACCCATAAAAAAATAATTAATGATAATGGCCCCACAAATGATAATGGCCCTACCTTTAAACTTTTTATCGTGGTGGCCCCATTCCAATTTGTCTAAATGCTTTACAAATATGGTGATGGGCCCACACCATGCTGAGCGCATGGTGGGCCCCATCCCATGGCTTAAAACACATGGACACCTTCTCATAGAGATTAATGTTTCAATGTTAACTCCAAATGAAGCCGAAATGCATTTTCCATGGAAAAATGTATGGTTTCATTGTTTGACCCAAGTCTAAACAAAATGCTCAATGCAGGCCCACCAAACGGGTCCAAATTCTCTCTTGCTCGGATTCTCGTGAATAACCCCTCTCAACACTTATCGGGAAAATGCGAAACACGGCAGAAATGATCGAAAAAGATCGAGAAAACATAAGAGGCGGACACAGGAATGGAAAACACTAAAAAACGGATAGCAAAACGCTGACTTCTTTGTTGATTAAAGCGGAGCAAAATGGGGGTGTCTACATGCCCCGACAGCTTTTATGGACCTAATGAACAGGATATTCAAACCATTATTAGACTAGTTCGTGGTTGTGTTCTTTGACGACATTCTGATATATTCTAGAAGTCAGTCTGATCACGAGCATCATCTGAAAGTTGTCTTAGAAACCTTAAGAAAAGAGAAGCTATATGAAAAACTGAAGAAATGTAAATTCTGGATCGACTCAATCTCCTTTTTAGGTCATGTGGTCTCTCAAGACGATGTATCAGTAGATCCAAAGAAGATTGAGGCAGTAACATTATGGAATAGACCAAATAATGTTTCGGAGATTCGTAGTTTTCTGGGTTTGGTAGGACACTACTGTCGTTTTGTTCAGGACTTCTCACGTTTGGCTGCTACTTTGACCTGTTTGACACGGAAAGGGACAAAATTTGTTTGGTCTGAAGATTGTGAAAAGAGCTTTCAGGGATTGAAACAGAGGCTAGTTTCTGCTCCCATCCTAACTTTGCCTGTTGACAGAATAGGATTTGTGATTCACAGTGATGCCTCAAAGAAAGGCTTAGGATGTGTGTTGATGAAGAATGGCAAAGTGATTGCGTATGCTTCACGTCAGTTGAAACCTTATGAAGAGAATTATCCGACTCATGATTTGGAATTGGCAGCAGTTGTGTTTGCCTTGAAAATTTGGAGGCATTATCTGTATGGAGAACCTTGTAAAATCTTCACTGATCATAAGAGTCTGAAGTATATCTTTACTCAGAAAGAATTGAACATGAGGCAGAGGCGTTGGCTAGAACTGTTGAAGGACTACGACTTAACCATAAGCTATCACCCTAGAAAGGCTAAGGTTGTAGCTGATGCTCTAAGTCGGAAGTCGTCTGTGAATTTGGCAACTTTGATCACTTCTCAGAAGTATATCTTAGAAGACCTCCGAAGATCAAAAATAGAAATTTGTGGTCCAAACTTTGGGGAACTGATGGCAGCACTCCAAGTACGGCCCACATTGCAAGAAAGAATCAGAATAACTCAGGAATCCGACCCAGAATTTTGTAAAATCAGAAATAAGTTAGAAGAAGGATATGAATCTGAATTCCAAACTCACAATGATGGTACCTTGATGTTTGGTAACCGCATTTGTGTTCCGAATGACTCTGTTTTGAAAAATGAAATTTTGAAGGAAGCGTATAGTTCGCGTTACTCTGTACACCTTGGAGGTACGAAAATGTATAAGGACTTGAAAGGAAATTTCTGGTGGAATAATATGAAAAGAGAAATAGCTCAATATGTATCTCAGTGCCTGACTTGTCAGGTGATTAAGGCAGAACATCAGACACCACCCGGAACATTGCAACCACTTTCCATCCCAGAATGGAAGTGGGAGGAGATTACAATGGATTTTGTGTAAGTTCTACCTCGTACTCCCTCAGGCAATGATTCTGCATGGGTAATTGTAGACAGATTGACAAAGACAGCTCATTTCATACCTATTAGAACCGGCTTGACACCTGAAAGGTTGGCCCGGTTATATATTGATCAGATAGTGAAATATCATGGTGTGCCTAAAACCATTGTATCAGATAGAGACACTCGTTTTGTATCTCAATTTTAGAATAGCTTACATTCAGCAATGGGATCTTCCCTTAAATTCAGTACAACTTTCCATCCTCAGACAGATGGACAATCTGAAAGAACTATTCAAATTCTAGAAGATATGCTCAGAGCTTGTGTTATGGATTTGAAAGGATCTTGGGATGACCATCTTCCCTTGATTGAATTCTCCTACAATAACAGTTATCAGGCCAGTATTAAGATGGCACCTTTTGAGGCCCTTTATGGAAGGAGATGTAGATCACCCATATGCTGGAATGATGTGGGTGAAAGAAAACTCTTAGGTCCGGATTTGGTTCAACAAGCAGTGGACAAAATCCATTTGATTAGAGAGCATCTTCGCACGGCACAAAGCCAGCAAAAGAGCTATGCAGATGTTAGACGAAGAGAATTGGAATTTCAGATCGGAGATAAGGTACTTCTGAAAGTGTCACCCACCAAGGGAGTGATGCGGTTTGGGGTTAGAGAAAAACTCAGCCCAAGATTTGTGGGACCATATGAAATACTAGAAGAGATTGGAAAGGTGGCTTATCGATTGGCTTTACCTCCATCATTGTCTGGAGTGCATAATGTGTTCCATGTGTCAATGTTACGAAAGTACATATCGAATCAGAATCATGTAATTGAATTAGAACCTCTGAATCTGAGAGAAGATCTTTTATTTGAAGAGCAACCTGTCCGTATTGTGGATTGTAAGGACCAGGTTCTCAGGCGAAGGACTATTCCATATGTAAAAGTTCAGTGGCGGAATCACTCAGAAAGTGAAGCCACCTGGGAGGTGGAAGAGAAAATGAGATCGAAATATCCGTTCCTATTTGAGAATTCAGGTACGTGATAAGAAAATTTCGAGGACGAAATTTTTGTAAGGAGGGTAGAATGTAAATACCCAAAAATACCACTCACTTAAATTTTCGTCCCCCTCTCTAAAAGAGGGGCGTTTTTGTCCGTTTGAAATTATCTCTGATTAGGGCTTCCTAATAAAGCCTATAAATACATCTTTTTATGGCTAAACAAACCCTAAACGTTTTGTTTAAGCCCTAGAGAAAGAAATTGGAGAAAGAGAAAGAGAAGAGCAAGGAGATCTCGATTTCGGAGTCGAAGCCGCGAGTTCAGATAAGATCTATGAACTATGAAAGTTTTGGATAATTAGAAATCCTAAAATAAGGGTTCGAAAAGAGAAAAGACACAATAACTTTGGTTAATATAGATTAGAAATAAGAATCATTGGGTTGATCTTGAGTTTTCTTGGCCTGATATTGTTTTACAATTTCAAAGAACTCAAAATCAATATATATGAATCTGAATTCAGAAATTAGAACTTTGGAGATTCGACGTAGAATCTTTGGTGATTTTCTTTCTTAAATTATACATATGAATTCGGAGCGTGAAGTCGGATTTAATGGATTCCTCTTGCCGATACGAATCCATCGGATCTGACCTCGCGCGAATTGAACCCCAAACGAAAAGTTATGGCTGTTTTTGTGCAAAAACGGGGAAAAATCACGTTATGAAGAAATATGGGTTCGCGCTGGGGCGGACGTTCGAAAAATGGCGGACGTCCGTGATGGCCACAATAGAACCTCGGACGCCCGCAATTCTCGGACGTCCGTAATACCGGACGTCCGTCATTCTCGGACGACCGGCGCAACAATTTTTCCAAAACTTCATAAATTCATAACTTATTCGTTTCTGGTTCATTTTCGACGTTCTTGTACTCTATGGATATGCTAAAGACGTCATCTTTCTGTTAAAAATAGTTTCAATAAGTTTTGGAAACTTTTGAAGAATGATATCACCAAATTACAAGAAATAGCCATAGAATGGGTTACCTTTTTAGGCCCTTATTTGTTATTTATGTTATGTTCAGATCAGGACATTGAATCATAATCCGAGTTAAGGAATCGAGCATCTTTGCGGTACGTAATAACGTACTACTTTGGATACTAACCCTATTTCCCTTTTGAATCATTATTGACTTTAGAAATTGGTATTGATACCTTTGAACTCCTGAACTAGCCTTGGTCTAGTATGTCTGTCTCTGTTTGGCCTATTTAGTATTTTATCACTATTATTCTGAACCTTAAAAATAATTGTTATGAATATATGTTCTGAACTCTGAACCATTGAACCTATCAGTTTGAATTCTGAATACTTTGAATCATTTGACTATGAACTTTGAACACTTTTGAACACTTCTGTGGAGGCTTCGATGAACTCTGGACCCTGACATGTGGGGGTAAAACATTTGGAAACTCTGGACCATGCCATATGGGGATAAATTAATTGGCAACTCTGGACCCACCGTGGGGGTAGTACACTGGAGCTTCTAGCCCGTCAGTGGGATATAACGCTGGCCCTGTCCACTTGTATCTAAACTTCAGGAATCGATTCCGAACACCGTGGACTGTCGGTGTATAAGCAGTAACATATCTTCTGAACCATGCTGATGACTCTGAAGTGTATTTGAACTCTGAAGCTTCTGTATATGAACTCTGAAATCTCTGACTTGATCTGAACTCTGACTTGAATTTGCTTTAAGCACCTTTAATTCAGAACCATATTTGACATGCACTTATAAGTGTTTATGCCTATGAATCAGCTGAGACCTTTGAACTCAGTTTTGACTTTGACTATCTGATCCTATTGAATCCTGTCATGTTAGACTATGCTTAGAGTAGTGCTTTATTATGTACTGAGCTTTTCAGCTGACTTTGGTTATTTAACATTTTTTAGGTCTTGGCCCACGTGAGGTTAACGAGGAACAAGACGCTTAGCCAGGATTTAGATTTTGGCTCTAGAGACTGTTTTAGTTATTTAATTTTTCATTTATTAGGAAGTAAGCACTTCGAATTAGATGTAAAGACCATATTATTTATTTCCGCTTTGACTCTTTGGGGAGAGATGAGATTTGATTTGACTTTGATGGGTCTGCATTAATTAAACTTTAAAATTTCAGTTATGAATTGCCAGGTTATTTTGTTATTGCTTTGTAGCCTTGTACATTTGTGGGATTTATCTCGCAGGTGCATGGCGCTGCCACGTCTTACGCCCAGGGTGGGGTTTGGGGCGTGATAGGTCCACTACCCAAGTGATTGAAATAAGTCACTTCACATCTCGTGCATGTAGGCAAGATAGATGCTAGTTGTGTACAGGAAAATGTGTCCAACCTCAACCCCAACTAGGAAGTACTAAGGTATGCAAAGAACCAGAATCCCATATCTCCTTACTCCCTAGGATCTGTGAATCAATGAGCATGGGTTTCTGAAATTCCAAGGGTAGGCCCAAGTACTTACTCTAATGGCAACTTATGAGGAGGTAAATATTTAGGTTGCTAACAAGTTTTAATCTTTTGAAAACTCTAACCCAATTTTGAAGATTAAGAGATCAGAGATGAAAATTAAGCACACAAGTTAAATCCTAAGTGCAATGCAAATGTAGAGCAAGAGATAAGAGAGAGTGCACCCGAGATTTAAAGTGGTTCGATCCTCAAAACGCGAGGCCTACTCCACTCCACTAACCAAACCCGTTGATGGCTTCACTATTTGATCTTCTTAACTTCGGTGAAGATCGGTGCCGATTACAATTCCAACCGCCTTTAACCTTGGTGGCAATCCTCACCACGGAGAGTGGACTCCGCTTCTCCGAACACTCGCCCAAATACAATATTCTTGATAAAGAAAGAAAGAACAAAAAATCCCTCACAAGGGTTTACAAACTTTGAATAAGATGTACAAATTTGAGCCTATGATCCAAATCCTAAATCTAGAGGATGAGAGGCACAAACAAGCTTGATTCACTCTTAGGATATTCCAATAGGTTTTTAGAGTGTTAGGATTGATGGTTTGGAAGTTTAGAATACCCATATATATAGAAAAACCAAATATAACCCTTTAAGAGGCATACTCGTAATTCTGGCAAAGTCCCAACGGCTATATTTTTCTTCCCGTTATAGTGGTCTCGGAGTTCCGAGCGAATTCTCGGAGTTCCGAGAAATTCCTCGGAGGTCCGAGAATTTCTCTTAGAGTTCCGGGAATACAAACAGAAGTTGGAAAAAAGCTACTGGACCAAATCTCGGAGCTCCGAGGATTTCTCGGAGTTCAGAGCTCGGAGTTCCGAGAAGCATATATGCAGCAGATTTTCAATTCTGTTTTTGGGCTTCCAACTCTGCACCAAGTTGGGATTGTTATGAGGGTTCCAAAGTGTTGGAACACCATAAGGACAATCTCTTAAACATTTAGGGTGTGTGAGATTGACTTAATTTATGCCTCTAAACTCTTAAACTAGGATTGGATCGCTACATTCTAAAATGACTTCGATCTTCAATTGCGATGCTCCAAGTCTTCATGCATCTTGGATCTCTGATGTCTTTGGCCTTCCTAATGTGGTCCAATGAGAGCTTCTTGGCCTCAATCCAAGCAATCTTGTCTTAGCATAATTATAATCTACAACTTAGACATTCAAACACATTAGTGATACAAAATCACTTGTGTATTGGAATTATCAAAAGAAGATGGGAATGCCAAGGTGGGAACCATTGGGCTTACAGTTTCATACTTTGCTACCTAAGGACAAATACGTGTCAATGCTAAGTAATATATCACACATATTTAACTTTTTAGTACCCATTAAATTGTCATGAAAATAAACTTTTATTGATTAACATGCGAAATATACTGGGTTTTAGGGCACCAACTCTAACACTTAGGGAGCAGGGAGATATGTGATGAGCACATTTATGTGTGAATTGTAGGTAGGAAAAGTATACATATTTTATGTTTAAAGCGGTGCTACTAAGATATTTTTTGTGTTTTTGGTGTTTCAGGGTTATTTATGAATTTTCAAGAAAAATGGAGCTCAATAGAAGAAATGCCAAAGAAAAATTCAAGTGTGAGAACAACTACGAGTCAACTACAATTGTGGCTCATCATTTGTACGGCTCGGATAAGTTTATGGGGAATAGATTAGAGGACAATCCAATTTATATTGCAGCCCACCATTTGAACGGTTTAGATCACCACATAGAAATAATTTGGGGTGGCTCATTTATATGGTGACCCAATCTAACGGATGGTTAAGATCAGCCCATGAAATGATTTAGAGGCTATGACCAAACCACAATTTCGCCCATCAATGGTACGGTTTGAATCAATCCATGGAAATAATTTGAAGCACAATCAATTTAATTTTTGCCGTCAAATGGATGGTTGGGATCATTTTATGGAAACAATTTAGAGGATGTGGTTAATTATCATTATGTCCCAACAAAATGAGTGGATTAGATCAATCAAATGGACAGTTAGGATCGTCCCATGGGGCTGATTTTTGGGCCCATGAGTACTTCACATTTTGGCCCATTTAATGGACGATTTGGATCAGCCCAAGATGTGGTTTGGTTGCTATTAGGGGATGTAAAGGTGGATTTCACAATAGAGAGCACTTTTATAGAAAGAAGCCACCAATTTTGGAGTTACACTAAAAGGGCATTTATGGAAATTGCATGTAAGAGAGCAAGAACCGACCATGACCTTTTGGCATCTTGCCACCAAAAAAATTGTCCATGTACATGCATGCCTTCTTAAGAATCCCACGTCCAGCTCCATTTTTATGTTTTGGGGTCAAACATGTGGGAACCACTTGGGATTTATTATACCTCAAATTGTTTTGGAATTTTATGCATGTTCAAAACACAGTAGCTTTACCCAAGTTAATATTAAGGTCGGGTTGCCAAATTGCGTTTCCTTTTTGAAAGAAATAGCAATTTCCTAATTGCTATACATGCAATGGTGGAACCCACTTGCTAATTTGGCATATATTCATGTATTTTGGCCATTCTCGAACGTCCAGCGTGCATACCCATTCTTGCTCCCACATGTTGGATTTGAAGAAAATAGCATTTTCTATTTGCAATAATATGCATGCACAAGTGGGGGCCATGTGTGGCTCTCCTCTCTTTCTTATTGGGAAAGCAGTTCACGTGTTTTTTGGAAACTTATTGGATTAGAAACAACAGCTATGTTTTTGGTTGAATATAAAATAGTATTTTCCAAATCAAATGTAATGTATACATTACAATAGAAAGTGGGACCCACTTGGGGTATGGAAAGTAAGAATATAGAAGAGCAATTTTGGCATCTCTTTACGTCCGGTAAGCATGCCTCCCTCTCTTTGTTCTTTATATATATATAACATATGTGGGCCCGACTTGCTAGAATTACTCTTCCTCATATATTATATAAATCGCATTATATGCATGCCATGAGTTTCTTTCGTCTTGTTGCCAAATTTCACCCATTCCTATGTATGGAAGAAGAAAAAGTCAACGTGAAAAAGTTACCAAAGAAAGATCAAAAGTTAGTGAAATTACAAACAAATAGTGAAATCATAAAAATTACCAAAGACAGGTGGTACTTGCCAAAAATACAAGAAACTTGCCAAATTTGTGTCTTTTCTTGGATTTTGAAAATAGAAGGAGAAGAAGGGTATGTATCGAAGTGAAGGCTCTCTCTACATACTCTCTCTACTCTCTTTTACTCCATATTCTATTTTGTTCTCTCTTGCTTTCTTTAAAGTTCTTTTTCTTTTCAACTTTCAATCCAAAGCATCATCATCCACCATTCAAACTCAATGTGTCATTAAAGCTTGACGGAGGAAAATTCAACCAAAGATTGGAGGAGAAAAAGAATAAGTTCTTTTTATTTTTGTTATTTATTTCAAGTTCCAATTTGATATATTTTTTGTTTATTTCAAGTTAGTGAAGAAGTTACTTTTCTTTTGTTTTTCTTTTCAAGTTCTTGATGGTACTTCTTTTCTCTATCTTCTTTAATTTTGTTTCTTTCCCCTTCTCCATGAGTAGTTAAACCTATCTACTTAAGATTTAGATGAAGCCATGGGGAATGAGAAAGATGATTAATTAAAACCAATGGCATAATATAACATCATATATAGGAGTTTATATTTGTTGGATCCCAATCACTCATACCATTGGCTTTCCCCTTTCGTATGAGTAATTGGCGATAAACAAATATAATTTCTTATATAATCTATAAAATTGGGTAGTATGTTTGATCAATCACTCATGGGCAATGACATCCATTAATCTTATTCCCCATTGACCGGATTTATCAAATACACTATCCAAAGCAAAAATTGGTTTCGTTGATTATCCAAGTCAAACCCATGGTGGATTCTAACCCTAAGTACTTTTTTATATTGAATTAAGGTTTTTACACTATTCCAAATTACTTTTGTAATTTTTCAATTTACTTAAGCCCTTAGAATTTGGTTTTCTAATTAGATTAGATAAGTAGTTAATAGAGATCATTAGAATTTTGGTACACTTTGCCTAAATATAAGAGTTAATTTGGTAATCCTTTTTACATTGTTTTCGACCCAATTATCTATTTAGTTAATAAATTTAAATATATTGTTGGCTCCGAGGTTGTTGTCCATGAAAATCCTGAGTATATGCCAGGCAACAATATATATCGTAAGTTTATTTTCCAAATAGTATAGGGGTAGAAACCACAATAATCTCTTCCCTTAGTTCGACCCGTATTTAGACGATCCGTTCACTTGCGGTTAATTAATATCCTAATCAATATGGTATCCCAGTTCTTTGCAGACCTTAAATGTTCCTGGTAGGGGTCGAGATTGGACATCTCCTCCTGTACACAACCAACACCAGTCTTGGCTACATGCACGTGTCGTGGGATGGCTTACCACAGTCACTTGGGTAGTGGACCCTAAACAAAAAGAGTAGGTGCGACGATAGGACCGCATTGAACTTGATCATACTAGAATAGCCTGTGGACAGGGGTTAGTAAGCCTATTGTACCAAACAAGACCCTTTACATGTCTTTAGACCTGAGGGGTCATATTGGTTTGTGGGCTCGCCCTTGATTCTTGGTCTATCTAATCGTGGTCCTTCTAGAGATCACCAGAGGGTAGTATTAGAGTTTTGTACCTACGAGGCTAATAGTGATACTCGACCTGAAATTCTCCGCCCTAACTAAGGGAATATCATCTACAGTTTCGGTTAGAGCAATAGGCCTATAAAATAGCTTGGCCAAGCGGATTTGATTAATGGTTTATCAAAGATTTTACTAAAACACGTGATTATTTTTTAAATGAGTTTGCAAAATGCATTTGCAGGCCATAACTGCTTGACTGGAAGGTATACCGTGAGTGGGTCCAGGGGATAGGAGTTGTCCACCCCACGTAAGACCCAACTTAGTAGATGAAGAATGGAGAAAAGACTTGCACATATTAGATGTGATTAGGGGTATGATGATTTGACGGTCATCTTCAGGGTTACGTCTCGGTGGAGGCCACTGATCCAATGCGATTGTAGTTGTTAACTATCGAGCAAAATCTCAGTGGGGCTCATTTTTTGGTTCTGCAGGATCGACCGTCGGATAATTGCAACGATCACACTCACAAATCGAAGGACCCATTTATATCCTTTGGATAAGTGTCTCGCATTTACTAGATTGCATGGACAGACTAGATTCGTCGCATTTTATGCGAGGGAAAAGATTTATGTAGTTCCTTTGGTGTATACACACCGTATGACGCATTTGGAATACCCAAAGAGTTAATTGTTAACTTAGGGGTGTTTTGAAAATTATAGAATAGTATGGATGGATCTTTTATCCCAATGGATGGGAGGAGATAAGTTTATTTAATCAGAAAAATTAAATAACAACCTTATAGACTTATTTTACTAAAACAGTCATACCTCTCTCATCTCTTTGCCAGAATGAGTATATAAGTACTCGTTTCGAAGAACTTTTAAAGGGTTAGAACTTTATAGTTTATGATTTTTTCTAATTCAGTCATTTAGTATTCCAAAAAAGGAGTCGAAAATTGGGCAACAACTTTGTAGCGAGAAAGTAGAAAAGTAGGAGATTTTTTTGGGATTGGTTTTGAACCAATAAAGCAACCCACGTTTTTGAATTTGGAAAATGCCTATCTTGGCTATGAAAAACATTCAAAAAGTTTTTTAAATATTCTCCACCTTATTTGTTTCCTATTTGTAAATGTTAAGTGAGCTAGTCTTTCTATTTTTAAGGAATTTTGGGAGAAACTCTTGGGAAACTTTAAATGAGGAAAGCAAAACTATATAAACACATATGAGAAAGTTTTCTACAGATTTTTTGCTGGGAAAAACATTTTCCCCTCCTTGGGAGAACGTCCAAAATTTCTCCTCTCTTCTCTCTCTTCTAATTTGTTGTTTTTCAGTTTAACATCTTTTAGAAACCAAAGCTCCATCAAAGTAAAATTTTAATTCCCATCCAAGAGTACTGATATGATCAGCTTATATGATTGACAAGGGTTGTTTAATTTCCCTCCGTGCAATTGAAGGAATCCATCAGTTCAACTTGCGGATCCGGGACGATCGGATCGTTCGTGGCCGTTGGGAGAGTAGATCTAGCAGAGGCTGATATTACGGCCAGTTACAAAGGTATTTTTTATGTATTATATTTTTATTTGAGTCGTCATCAGATCATCTAGACCATAGGATCCTTGGTTAACGGGCGAAATCGACGAGAAAGTTTTTGTTCTACGCGATTTCCAGTTCTGCTACGTGTAGCGAGCCCAGGGTTGAAAACCCTTCCAACAAGAACAGCTACATAGGCTCACTTTTTATCTTATTCATTTAATTCATCCTATGTAGCTGTTCTCTCTTGCTACTTGTAGCGAGATCGACGAGAAAGTTTTTGTTCTACGCGATTTCCAGTTCTGCTACGTGTAGCGAGCCCGGGGTTGAAAACCCTTCCAACAAGAACAACTACATAGGCTCACTTTTTATCTTATTCATTTAATTCATCCTATGTAGCTGTTCTCTCTTGCAGCAGCCAGTCCGCGAACTGCCTTTTGTGATGGTCCCTAGCAAATCCCTTATAATTTTTATATTTTTATTTCTATGCCCTCAATGACCTTGTCTGCTTTATTGTTTGTAACTAATCTGAGTTAAGCTCTAGCAGTCGATGATGAACAGGGTTTTGTGGGGTTCTTTTTATGGAGCTGATGGCTTGAATTTGAAGGTAGTAAGAGGAAAAACTTATCTTCCCAACTTTGTTCTTTATCTCTTCTACTTATTTTGACATCTAAGTTTCAGGCTTTTCGGGGTCAGCTGTACGGAGTTTGCACATGCGTTGAAGTTGATGGGGTCTCAATGGGCCAAACAATGATGGGCCTTGATGGGTCAGACCCACGAATCAGAAAAGATAAGGCGTTGGGCTGATAATTGGGCTTGTAAAGGTAGAGTCCTAAAAAATAGATCAAGCTTTCACTTCAAGAAATAGAGCTTATTGTGACAGAAATAATATTACGGCCGTTGTTCATACTTTTCGCCATTGATTACATCGTCTTTCCTGCTAACATTTACCACCATACTTCTTGTTTTCGACTTAGTGCCAAAGGTTGCCGCCATTAAATATTTAGGCACGGCAGGAATTTGAAACAATCAAGGTGAAATGTGCACAAGTCATGATGGTTAAGAACCGTCGCGAATTAATCTTTCGACTTTAGCGCCAAAGATTGCAGCCAATCATTATTTTTATGCAATGAAAAAACAAAGATCATCGCTGTAAATTCTGAGTAGCGATGGTTATCATAAACCGTCGCCAAAAGAACCCACTGACCATAATAAAGGGTGCGGGAATTATGTGATTTTATGGGACACAACCATCACACAATATTAGTCATCGTGATGAAAAGACTTGTGCCAAAAAAGATCAACTTAGTATATCTATCTATCTATCTATAATATACTAAGCATGTTTCTTTATTTCTAAGATTTTTCTTAGAAATTTTTTTATCCAATTTGGGTCTGCCACCCTTACAAAATTGAACTAGACGTAATTAATTTAAATTTTGCCGCTGTATTTTGTGTTATTTTGAATACAACCACTTTCTTTTTCTCCAAGAATCTCTCCCTCTATTCCATTCTCTGTAAAATACCTCCCTCTCTCCCGTTTCACTTTTAAAATTCAAATGATAGACAATCCGGCAGTTAACTTGGATCCCACGTTCTTTTTCTCCCTAAAATCTCCCTTCCTCCCACTACAACAAAGTTGCCAATTACCAGTGGTCTTTAAAACCGCTGGTGAATGGTGGGTTTTTAGGCGCGGTTATTCAATAGACCGCTGGTATATGGTGGGGGAAAGATGCCATTTGAAGAACCAAAAAAATACATCGTGCCCCCTCTTTTCTTCTCCCGCGCCCAGGCTTTTCCTTCCCGCGCCCTCTATTCTATGCCTCGTCAACAACCGATTAGAACCCCAAAATTGCTCGAGAAACCCTAATCGCCATGGCCGATTGACGAAGGAGAAGAAACAGAGGAGGAGAGAAGCATCCATTGGTTTGTTTTCTAAGGTTTGACCCTTCTTTTTCCTTTATTATTTTCTAGGGTTTCGACCATCTCCATCTGGATTCATCTCCACGCCCTCTCTGAAACTAAGAAGAGGGTATAGAATCAGAAGGGGTTGATTTGGGGTTAGGGTTTAGATTAGACCAAAAAAAGCCTTCGCACGGTCATATCTTTTAGGTCTCTCTCCCTTTTCGCCTCCTGGGTTCGAAGGAATCTGACGACTAGGAAATGGCATAGATCAAAGATCCGTCCAGCAAGCTCTTCGGGAAGACAATTCCGGTGCTTCTGTTCAAGATCACCTTGATGCGAGTTGGATTCTTTGAGACAAATCATCAAGTTTCTCACTGGTGACTAGTCTTATTGAATGTGTTTTTTAGGTTTCGGTCATTTTAGGAATTTATTTGGACCACTTTTTTGGTATTAGGTTTTTTAGATAGATCTAATTGGAAATTCTTGATTAATGTTTTCGTTGTTTTGGATTTCTCTCTGTTTTTAAATGAGAGATTGATTGAATTCACATGTCTTTATCAGTTTATTGAATTAATATTGCTGGCAATTTTTCTTCGAATTCATTCGTGTATTTTGCATCCTTTTTCGTGTTTGGGCACTTTTTCAAGTTTCTGAATATGCTTTTGATTGGGTTGCTATATTTAGGAACTTTATTTTTTTTATTTTTTTTGGAATTTATGTGGACATGCAATAATATGTTCATTTCCAATTCCAGGAATTTACATGGTCCTCAATTACTGTTCCTTTCTGTGTTTCTTGAGCTGCCATATCTTCTATATTTTATTTCATTATATTTTTTAATGTCACTGTTTGTGTTTAGCTGTATCAAAGATAATCTGAAATTCATAGTCAATTTTTTTGGACAGTTATCCATAGACAAAATGGTCCTTCAGAATTTCATTGGTTTGTGTTAAGGATCAGTTTGATGCGAGTGGGATTCTTTCAGACGAATCATTGAGTTTCTTATAGAGCGGTTAAATCTTAAAAGTTTTATCTGATTACAAATTTTTTTAACTTCGTTGGATCAAATTGAAAGTGGAAAAATAATATCAAATGCTAAATTGCATAGTTGCCAGAGTAGGAAGCTAGTGTGAGAAGCGACACAGTAGGTGGAAGCGAGAAGCGACACAGCAGGCGGAAGCGAGAAGTGCCGGGTTTAGAAAAGAGAAAATGCAGGATGTGAAAAGATCTAAAAACATAAGGAGAAAACATTTGGAAAGTGTTATTGAAAATGCGGGATATGAAAAGATCTAAAATCATAAGGAGGAAACACATAACCTGAAACCTTGCTCTTTGTTCCTCCTTTAAGCCTGGGCATGTTTGCACTTGGAGGCAACGGTTGCAAACGGTTATAATTCAAACCAAGGCACTGCTTGGTCGTGTTCAAAGGCTTGTTTACAAGGAAGGCAAAGCAAAGGCAACTGCTAGTGGTTTTGGCTCACATGGCAGCAAGGCATTGGCTTGCACATGCACGTTGTGAAGACCACTTTAGGCAATTGTGCACACATCATGGCTGGATGGTTAGGCAACTTTTATGGCACATGTTCATGTGCTCAATGATCCAGTGCTCAATGATCCGGTGCCCACCGATCCAGCGCCTTCCTCTTCTGAGACTTATGATTTTAATGGGGCTCACATAGATCTGTCAATGTGAGTCGTGGATCATTTTCTACAGTGTGGGACTTCCCACAAGATAATAAGATAATGTAAGCATAATTGGCCATGTTAAGAAAACTTCAATCGCTCACGTTCTGCAATCTACTTCACATGATCCCATTCGCAGATCATTTTCAGATCGCCAGAGATGATGTTCCAGAAAGATATTCACAAAGAGAGGGCCACGAGGTCCCTTTTTATGACAACTTATATGTATGCAACTATATTATAATGTGCGAAAAATTCTACATGTATAATTACACATCCTTAGTAATATATAATGGAGCTGCTTGAACAATGGTTTGCTACATATTGCATACATGAGTTGCAACCCAAATAACCCCTATATATTGCTACATATTGGATAAGCGACGTTCTGTTTAGCTCTTGAGGATTTCTATACTCAGCGTTTGTATCTTCGTATTCATGTAATTACAATATTTTATTTATTTGTTTCGATCGGTTTTTTTATTCTCAGTTGTGTGAAATTCATGATTTTTATTCGTTTTGTTATTATCATGGATTGTTTCAGGTTTTTTTCTTGACATTCGATGTCATTCAGTTAAAGAGGACTAGAAACATACGCCGACGAGATAAATACCCGCGGAGGAAAGACCGTGGGTAAATATAATACCAGCAGTCTATGGCTCTTTTAACAGCGGTCATGACCGCTGGTAAATATCTTTTTTTGTTGTAGTGTACCTAAAATCCCTCACATCTCTCTCTCTCTCTCTCTCTCTCTAAACCGCATATATTTCCGTTGGTTTCATTATTTTTAAACTACAAAGGAATCTTTAATTAGCGGGAGAGCTAATTTTGGTTCTACACCTCAGTGTTTGATGGGGTAGGGCCCACCATATCCATCTATGTTTGGGCCCTTTTTTTATGCTCCATAGGTGGGGCCCACCATCTCCACCCAAGGCCACCAATAGGATGGGCCACCATTTTACACCTCAGGATTTGATGGGCTGGTCCTACAATCTCTACCCAAACCAATGAATAAGGTGAACAACTATTTTAGACATGTTTTCATTGGGTGGGCCCACCATTTTACACCCATGCATAGCATGGGCCACAAATGCTAGTGTTATAATATTACAAAATGATTTTCCAGTAGTTGTCATTTGAATTTGCAGTGAATGGATAAATGTTACCATTGATAAAGCAAAAGAAAATCACCGCTGCCATCATCATTGTCAAGCAATGTTGGATAAAAGTTACTTATAAAGCATAAGATAATCACCACCAACAGCATCATTATCAAGCAATGTTATATAAAACTTACTTATTAATACTGCATTGAATTAATACATAAGATAATTTCATTTGTAAATAGAAATACAACAATGACACAAATAATTACATAATTTTCAAAATTAGTAAGCAATGTTAGAGGGGGAAAGAAAAGATGAGAGCTCTTGATCTTGTTCAAGTATGGCCATTTCTTCCTTGTCCATGCTCATCCAAGCTTCAATTCCATCGCCACTTCTATTCCCAAGGAGAAAAGTACTATTTTCCGAAGGAAGGGTGCAAATGCTTACCCAAATGGGCTTCCCCCAACCAAAATCTGCATCATATATAGGGAATCTGCGCCAGTCAGTGAAGTTAAAAAACTTAAGCCCGTATTTTGAGTATTTTTCAACTAAACCACTGATAGATTCATGAGCTTTCACAAACCCATCCGGTCCTTGCAGTTCTTTGACCAAATTAGTGTCAACTTTTTTTATTGAATCCCTCAGCTGCCCCTCTAAGCAACGTTGCATGTCTTTTTCATGACACTCACTCTCCACCAACGCCGATGTAAATACAGGTACCCAGAGATTTCCAAAGGAATGTTCCGGCAAAGGTGGGACCATCCTTTTACGCAGACTCACTGCACTCAAGGCCACATATGCATCGGTTGACCCTACGGTCCTTTGAGCATTTATGACACATCGCCAGATGAGTGCTGATACTGCTTCATAGCTGGTGGGCCGCCTCAGCGATGGGGCCTTAGTGGCTCTATCTTTCAGTGCGGCGATCTTCGATGCATTGAACACAAACCTTTTGGTCACAACATTCTTTGCCACTGCAAACACATATCGTGGCACAGATAATTCCGATGGGAAAAGCGAGGCCGCGTCGAAACTAGGTCCCATGACTTCACTATCTCCTCTTGCTTTTGCGGCCCAATTGTTGATCAATGTGATCATGGAAGTCCCATCAGCAATCTTGTGTGAAATGCCGATGCCAATAGCCATTCCACCACAGTCAAATATGTTGACTTGGATAGCAAGAAGTACGTCCCTCCCTGATTTAGCATCAAAGTAATAGCACGGGACGAACTGATTGAGGACCTCGAGATCAGGATTTTGAAGAAATTTCGAGAGCTGACCATTTACTCGAGCTTCGAAAAAATCGACACCCTCGTCATTACAATCTGCCACGTTAGATTCTTTGATCCTTCCAGCCAATGGATAGAAGCGGGTTAAGGTTTCTGACAGAGATTTTTTTAGTAGGCGAGTTTTCTCAACACTTTTTTTCATTGCATTCTCACCATTGCCATCCCCAGAGTAGAAAAGTATCAATGGCACGTACATTGAAGGAGCGAGCTGGTCTAAGACGGAGAGCTTGAAGCTCTTAAGGTGAGGGGGAGTTAGAGATGATGGTCTAACATTGTTTGTGGAGATGACTTGAACTCTAAACATCTTGGCGTCCAAAGAAAATAATGTTTTAGGTTCTCTCATTTACAAGAGCTTGGCCTCTTTATTTATAGGAAAACACTTCCAAAATTATTTCGCTTGGAAAATAAAGAGGAAAGGGGAATTGACTGACGATCGATTTGGTCAATTCCGTAGATATACATGAGCTCACTTTTTTGTCTTTATATATATAAGACCTGCATGGCTGATTGTATTCGAATTGAAAACTACAATTCACGAGTGTTTTCAAAGCCGAACGTGGCAAAAAGAAAAGTAAATGGACATATAAGACACGCATGTGGTAATCCCCTTCATAGTTTTTGTTTCGGGTTGATCTGGACAAGTAAATGGACATATAAGGCACGCATGTGGGATTCCACTTCCTAGTTTTTGTTCGGTGTTGATCTAGTGGGCCACCGTGTGCACAACGATCAAACAGTCTTAATTGTTGAACAAAAAAGGGTATTTTCTATCTCGTTCATGTTTGACCATTTTGGGAGGAAGATGGCTTAGACCACCCTCGAGAGCCCCAAAATTTATGACCGTATCAATGGCAGCAGTCAGAAATAAGCGCTTTCATCCTTTTAGATTGGGCACGGACACTCCTGAAAGACTTGATTACATTTGTATGTATTTCCTTCTTTGAAAATTTCATGATAACTTGAGCTAGTTCATATTCAACTAGAAGAGGCATTTCTATAATGTCATTTGGATATCAAAATGTTCACTAATAATGCTGCAGATTTTTACAGACTACAACCAACCTTGAATTCACGTAAAATACAACTTGACCATGATGGGGGGCCTAAAATATAGCACCCTATCGGAGGCTGACAGGTGGGCGCAGCCAAAATGTACCAGAGGCCGGCGAAGGGATAATTTCACACCTTAGCGAATCCTCAAAACCCTAAACCTGCAACACCGGCCACCAAAGATAATTAAACTTGGAAACTCATGATTCCAGGAGACTCGGCCTATATGGAAGTAGAGCCCGAGAGGCAATTTTTCCCAATTCACTAGGACTCTCACTCAATAAAAAGAGAGCCAAAGCTCAAAGATACAGATTCTAAAATCATTATTTTGATTGTTGAGCCTTTTGAGCGCTCAACTTTTGTATCTGTTGTCGTTCACTGACTTAAGCATTGAAGAGCGTTCACGGAGACCAAAGTCTGGGTCATTTGTTGACGGTTAGTTCGTGCTCTCAGGTTGCAGATCTTGACTCTAGGAGCTGACTCCGCCTCAATCCAGTTTTAGCGGCAACAGATTGGCACTGTCTATGGGAAACAATACAAAATGTTTTAGAAGATCCAAGTATGGAACCTTGGAGAAACAATTGGGTGAGCTTTGTACGATCTCCACCAAGGAGCGATTCCCTGAGATGCTCGGTGGCCTCCCAAACCGTTCATCCTCCACCGCTCGACGGCCCCCGTGCTCCCTCTCAAGTGTCACTGCCGCAAGTGGACATACTGATGGTGGATCAGTTAAACTTTCTAGCCCAGCAAGTCATGATCCTAGTTGACCAATTCAAGAAATTCGTAGAGAAGGAAGCCACCCTATCGGGACGAGAAGATGAGCTGACACAATGGGAGTAGCTCGCATGTACACCGGAAAAAGGTCTTTCACCGGCGTTCATGAGCGTCGGTGAAAATACGGATGAACGCAGGTGTAAAAAATACAGACGGTTTTATCGATCGTCGGTAAATCCAGTGTCACTAAAGGGTTATACCGACGTTCCATAAAAAAAAGTCGGTAAATATATTTACACCGACGTTCTAGACCGTCCCTAGAAAGGTGATTTTACCGTTGTTTATAAAATGTCGGAAACTTTGGTAACATAGATATGACACTGTCTCTTTTCATGTATCACCGACGGTTTGTGACCATCGGTGATTAATATATCCACCGACGCTTTTCCTTCAACGTCGGTGAATGTATTATTCACCGACGGTTTTAATGAACGTCAGTAAATCTGTGTTCTTTTTAAAAATAAAATCAATTACAAGTAGACCCCAAATAGGGTACAAGAACCTGCTAATTTCGACCAACATTTACTACCTGTAATTCTGTCACACATTCACACACACATTCAATCCCATTTTTAGAGTCAATAATGATAAGCATTCAATAATTCTGTCATACATGGGTACTGAAAAATTAGAAAATGGGTACTGTAAATACCTACACATTCAAGTACATTTGCACGTTCACCTATTTTATTTCTATCACCCCACACATGATCCCAACTTTAAATACAACTAAAACACATTATATACATTTTTTCAGCACTTTGCTACCTAATTGACATTCACTGGTTGTTTAAGTGTAAGAGGAGCATCAAGTGTCAAATCCAGAAGTATATTAGCAAGATATATACTTAATGAAGCCTATAGTCTTTTTTTTAATGGTAATGAAGCCAGTAGTCTTGTCAATCAAATCTACAAAAAAAAAAAAAAAAAAAACTCACAAATGGATCTCACAAGACAGTAGCACCAAACAGTCATGATGAAGATATAAATTAACACCATTCATTCCTGTAATGCTTATCAAATTCATTACATCTTAACATCAAGAAATTCCCAACCAACAGACTCCCTTGTTTCTCCACAATCTACCTTACAAGTGAAACTTAGCCTACGCTCTTGACAGCATGTGTCAACACATTCATGAACTACATATCTATTTTCAGTGATTTCCTACACATTCAACATAGTTCTAAGAGTTTCTAGGAGACTTCAGGAAAAAAATTACATTGAGACGAGCTAGATCAAGTATCATTTTAAAGCCTAATATTCTAGGTACAAATGAAAGAAAGCTACCATTCAACAAAAAACAAAAACCAAATGAAAGACAGCTATTGGGAATTATGTTACTCTGCAGTCATCGAAATTTTTTTATTACCTTCTCATTATGCTTTGCAGTGGTCCTGCCAATCAGGTTTTACATTCTTTTGGACAATCTTCCCAAGGTGATCTCCTATTATAGCCCAGGAGCTTCTAAAACAGTTACACAGATAAAAGATATAGATCAAGTGCACTTCAAAATTGAGTACTCTTGCCATTTCCCAGTAATCATAACAATACCTTTTATACTTCATTCATCCCATGCCAAATTAATTTTTGAAACATATGCCTGCAAAAATGAAAAAGCATTAGCCAAAAGTTGTAACCTGGTTGGACATATTGTAAAAAATTCAATTTTTCCACAAAAGGAAACTCATTTTTTTTGTATGTGTGAAAATGACAAAAGGAAACTCGTTATGATGCAATTTTTATTGTCTAGTGTGTACAACACAATCAGAAGGCATCAAATCCCCAAACAGTATATCGAGCGCCTACATGTGTAAATCAACTATGTTCCAAATCTTTGAAAGTAAAATCAAGTATAAAAGCAATGTTAAGGTCATGAACCTCCAACTACCCAGGATGAAGAACAAAGGCTTGACTATAGAGGAAAAGCAAGTTTACCTGAAGCCAAGGTGTATCAGGTAATCCAGGTTGATGTAACCTGTAAATAAAGGGAAACCAAGTGTAATGAATAAAAAATAAATATACTACTTGTGAATAAATTTATCATCAAGCTATAATAAATCTGTCATCATATTAAAATTACTTACCAAAAAGGATGGCCAAGCGATTACTCCAGCTAAAGCTTCTCCAATCTCAGTGTAGAGATCGGTTTGTCTAATCAGAGACTCTTTTGGCTCCAATGCAACTGCGATCTGAACCTCAGTGAAATGATGGCCTAATGGCACCCCCTCGACTACATGTGTCGGATCGATGCTCAACCGAATACTACGGGCCACTTCAACCCCCTCATTTTGAACGCTCATTAAGGTAACCTTAGAAAAATCCAAATGATCATAAATAAAGAAAAGACAATTATTTATTAAGTCACAAACCAATACATGATTTATACTAAAAATTGGGGTGGGGATACCCTATGTCATCAATTTAGAAAAAAAGAACCTGTCATGAGGCAATAGCTCTCATAGCATGTGAAACAACCAATTACCCGAGAAGCTTAAGTTGTTAGAATTGGTGTTAATTAATCATTTATACTATAAAGAAGTAAAGAAGTATACATAGAAAGAGTTGAAGATCCAAAAAAGGCAAACTGGAGTAACTCACTGATAAAGCTCCGATGAAGACAAGGACAAATCAGTGTGGTTTAAGCATATACATCAAAACCAACCAATTTTGATGGTAAAACCTGATTTCAGAAGTGGGTGATTGTTCACTGTTTCCGAAGAAAACATATAGCTTTCATTATATAACTTCATTGCACATGCCAGGATTTCCAGCTTCAATTAGAACTTCATAGAAAATTTCCTCAGAAATTCGCACACACATCATACAAATACTAACAACTATCAGGAAACTAGAAATGCGCTAAACTGTGAGCCCGCAATAGATTCAAATACTAAAACACCAACAACAGTCATTCCAATACTCAAACCGGATTGGAATCATAAGAATGATGAATCTATGAATAAAAAAGAAAATCAGACTTCTTATGATAAAGCAAAGTAAAAAGCCTTAACGGAGAACAATTCGGGACTTTTATGATAGATCAAAAGTAAAAAGCCATAACTGAGAATAATTCACAATTAATGATTCCAAAACAAGAATTGACAAATATCAGCTGAATTTCAATTATTAAGAAGAAAATTCAATTCAAGAACTCCAATCACCACATTACAACACAAATCCAGCGAAATCAATCACAGAACAGAAACACTGATGAAATACAGGTGTGACAATCCAAGAGGGGGGTGAATTGGTCAATTAGAAATTTTAGGCTTAATTAAGGGAGATTAAAAGTTAATCCATTTAACTAAGCACTAATTAGTCTCACCCTTGTTCAAATAGATTTATCAATAGAAGCTAAGGTTTAGACTTTCTAATCATGCACATTTAGCTAACCCTTATTCAAATAGATATTATAATGCAATTTAGGGTTTAGACATTTAACTTAAGTGCATTCACTAACTCTTGTTCAATTAAAGCATAAACATATGTAAGGTTAGAGATTACCAATAACCACAGGTGCAAGAGAGAGAAGGAGGGAGAGAAAGCATCCACACCACAAGAGACACCAAGTTTTTATAGTGATTCGATCACAACTTGACCTACTCCACTCTTCCAAGTTAAGCTCCTTGGGTACTCCACTATGGTGAGATTTCAATCCTAATCACGAAGCTCTTACAACAAGCTTTTCCATTCTCAAGGGCCAAAGCGAAGCCCATCTGCACGAAGCCTTCGGCGAGGGGACAAACCCTCATATGTCTTCTTCACCTTTCTTGGGCCGAAGAGGGGACCCTCGTCTTCACCATTGTTCACGGGCCGAAGAGAAGACCCTCACAATTAGCTTTTCCATTCTCAAGGGCCAACTCTCAATGCCTCTTAATAGGCGGATTACAACTTTAATAGCTCACAATCACTCCCAAGAAATAGCAAAAGAAAAACCCTATGGAGTGCCTCTTGAAAGAATGTGTAAGTACAAGTTCAAAGAGGTTTTTGCTTTTGAAATAAAACTTAAAGCTCAAAGAGAAATGGGATTTTATCTTTCTCAAATGTTCAAAAGCTTATAGAGATAGGTTTTAATCATGTATATATAGAGTATTTGAAAATATGACCGTTTAGGGTAAAACTGTAAATAAATGGCTTGAAAAAGTCAAGCAGAAAATGCCCCAACGGCTAGTTTGCTCGACTGCGGTGGTCAACCGGGTTACGGCGGTCACCCGCCCCTATCGGGCGCCCTATTCTATTTTCAAATTTCTTACCGTCTCGGTCGACCGACCCCATGGCGTTCGCCGGCGAGGGCTTACCGTTTGTTTGCTATTTTAGCTCAAAAACCTATCCCGGTCGACCGACCCATGACTGTCGCCCGCCCAAACCCATGTAGGATTGTTCTGTTTTGAAACAGACACATACCCGCGGTCGCCCGGCGTGCCCCGGTCGCCCGGCCCTGTAAAATTCGAAATGGCCTAGATTTCCAGGTTCCATCCCGCGGTCGCCCGGCCTAGCCCTGTCTACTGGCCCTGAGTGAAATTCCATTTTAACTTTAACATCTAGGGGCTTTTGGGCTATGGTCTTTGGGCTTAAGTCCAAGATTTTCAAACACATTTTTGGGTGTGTTGATGGTTTTCAAAGATGTAAAATGTTAAGTACAAAAACCATTTTGAAAACCTTTTGAAAGTGCATATAAACATAAAATCAAGAGGACTCCAAATACATTTTAAAAAATAAGTACCTTAAGTCTTCTTGGAATGTCTTGGCTCTTTTGCAATTTCTTGGACTTCTTCGGCTTGGGTGAACATCTTGACCTTGTCTTGACTTTTGTGACATCCTCCAATCTTTACTGCATGTTGTGGGGTGATGAGGTGTCATCAATGGCATGTTCAGCTCCAAGCTCCTTCTTGACACTTGCTTAGGAACTTATGGGATCTTCATGTTGAGCTACTTTACTTAAGCATCTTCAAATGAGGATGACTCCAATGTAGGTGGAAGCTCTTGGTTCCTTTGATCCTTGATCCATAAGTCATGTGTTGTGAAGAGTTGTGTAATGGCGATTATGACATGAAATTCTTGTCTACAACACAACACCTCAAAGCAACACGTCAGTCCATAAATGCTAATCAATTTGGTTTGGTAGCATTAAAACAAGAAGGTAAGATGAATGATTAGCCCATGGGAACCCTTGGGCTTACATTCTCCCCCTTTTTTATGATGACAAACAAATTGATTAGGGATGCAGGAGATATTAAACAAATATATGAATAAGCATTAAATACAATGAACAATTTAGCAATACCCCCCTCACTATATGCACAAGTATAATAAATGAATGTAAAGCATATGGTGCATACACAATTGGACTACCTAATCAATTTCCAAAATTCTCCCCCTTTTGGCAATAGCAAAAAGGTATGGATATGCAAGTGAAAGTGCAAGTGGGGTGTCAAGATGAAGAATAACTTATAAGAGTTATTCAAAGTGTATATGATATGACAATAAAGCTCATAGAATGCTTATCAAAATATAAAACAAAGTAAAAAGCATGATAAGCAGATTTGGTTTTTTCTCAAAAGATATGCAAGTTAAGCACAATTATGGGGGCAATAGACTATGTGAGCCTATCACAATGGTCTATATACACATGAAAAAACAACCATTTGGTTCTCCTCCTATTTATTTGTCATTGGCCCAAGGTGAAACCTATGTGAAAGGGCATGACAGACAAAATGGTTAAGCAGGTGAATGATTTGAATACTTGGGCTTCATTTGCAACACTTGAAGCAGATAAGTATCTACCTTAGCAAGGAGATGCTTAGATCTAACCTTTCAAGCTCATAGGTTGCATTATGTTGGTTTTCTGGTCATAGGGCACACAAGTCTCTTCCTGAGCAAGAATATGCTCAGAACTATAACATAACTTTTAAGTTCTAGTGGCTTGCCCTTAGAGAATTGTATATTTGCAAGCGAAAGCTCCCCCTGACTATGTGCATCTAATTTAAATGTAATAGTTCAAGGGACATGGAACATATGATTTAATTAATCACCTTTAACCATTCAGGTTACTCCATTCATAAACCAATCACACTTTGAATATGAATGGATGATTATTAGACATAATATGAGTTTAAGCCAGATGGTCTAATAAACACATGGATAAGAGTATGAAATCAATGAGGTACATATCCATGACAATCAAAAGATCATGTATACATAGATAAGAACTATAATGCCCCATATATATGATCAAAATGGAAGACTAATACCATAATGCTTTTATCACTTCAAGAAATGATAAAAGTGGTATTTGGAAATCTCTCGAAAAAAATAAAACAAAACTTCTTTTCTTCTATCCGGAACTCTTCTACAGATGAATGTTTAGAAGAGCTTAGATCAATGCTTGACCCTTTCTTCCATGCAAGGGTAGCATCTTTTAAAAGTTCTTCCCAGATTGAGAGATTGGGTAGTTGTTTTAAATCTTCTCCTTCATCAAAGGGTCATCCTTGAGAGGATGATCATGAAGTGCACATGCCAGCCTTTAGACAGAGTCTTCAATTTCCTTAGTCTCTGTTAATCCTTCACTGTGGAAGAATGTAGAGATGGACAGAGGAAAATTGAGTACATCTACCATCTTATTATATCTAGCACGACGGAAGAAGAGAAGTACCTTAGACAAGCTACGAAGGACATATGATCTGAGTGGGGTCCTCCGAAGCTAAAAAACTTGGAAGAGATGATGGGACATGAGAAGTCCAAAAATATTTTTAAATCATCCCTCTTCCAAGAGATCGTCATTGTCCTTTGATAATTCTTATAATGCAGACCTGACAATATATAATGGCTATAGATATGAATGTAAAAAGCACAGCCATTGGAACTTATCATCATAAAATATTTTCATTAAAAAATACATGATAAGAGAATACTTCAAAGACAATGAGATGATCATCTCAAGCACTGTCTAATAAAGAAAGGTTCTAGAGATTTTTCAAACTCTAGAACAAGATACTTATCATTGGCAGAGATAGAAACATATAAGTCTATCCAAGATAAGTATAAGGCCAAAAAGATATGGCACTAAGGCTTTAGGCTAAAGGAACTTGTTAGAAGATGAGAGATGATCTCAAATTTAAAGAATAGGACAAGACCCAACTACAACACACATGGAGCAATGTGGCTCCACATGAGTGTACTTATCATATGTGATGTGCATCACACATCATATGATAAGGTGGATGGACAGACATTGAGCATGTATAGCTCTCCCTTTGAAAGTGACTCATACAATGTATGAATCCAAAAGGCTGTCCAACCACATAGACACCAAGGGATTTAAAGGTGAATAATTTTCAAACCACCCTTGGGCCACTAAAGCATGATTGCTATAGGTAGTCATATGATATCAAAAGAGGTGCAAACCTAGCAAACCATGCTCCCCCTAAATATGTCCAAATAATATATATGTATATATAACACACAAGGCACATATGGCTTATTATGGTTAAGATGCTGGCTAAAAGCTAAAGAAATTAATGTTTTAATTAAAAGTGAGTGTACACACTCCATCTTACTAGATAAGAGGACTAAGAGTACTAATTGAGTGATTTTTAAATTTAAGTTTACCATCTTTACCATGTACCCAGTAGCATACATGGGAAAAAGTATGGAATATATATATAATATCAATTAAGCACAATTCAATAAGACTTAGACATTATAAAAGGGATCAATAGAATCCCATGTCTAAGAGAGACATCCATGGCTCATTTAATGAGAGCATTCGTGGATAGTCTACCATGTTTGGACACACGAATCATGGTCCAAACATCTATGCCTATATCCACAAACCATCATATCAAGATAGGGTAATTAAGCACAAAGTGCAAAAGGCCAATGGAAAACCAAGATGTGTGGGAAACAAGTGTTCCCATCACAATGTATTACATGATAACCACTACAATGAGAAACTGCCCAATAATGATACTAGATTCCTATGATATTTTCAATTTTACTCAATTGAGTTTCATACATTGAATCTAGACTCATTTTCAATTCTCTACACATAAAAAAATTCATTTAGGACAGTAGAGAATAATCTACGGATTTAAAAAAAATCAAGTAATAAATACCTTGGACGTATGCATTCCAAAATGAACTACTATGACTAGATAGTTTTATCTTAGTCATGAGAGGATATTCTTTTTAAGCATTTTTTGAATACATCAACTTAACCCATCAAGATTTCATATGCATTTAATGACAATCACTAAACACATAAGAGTGGGTTAGAAGGACAACTAGGTGCATATCAGTAAATATACTTACTCACCTAGGACAAATGAGATGTTTACGAAAGAATTTGAGTAGATTTTCTTAGACATGACTTTTAACACTCAATTTTGCTAGAAATGCTATTCTACCTAAGTTGAATATACCAAATTCTAACAAATGCCAAAATTGTCCTACAAAGAGTTCAAGAATGATAGGAATGAACTTGAAAGATCAATTTGAACTCAAGGGCAAAAATGATGGTTAATTTTCATGAAAGCACGCATATGGTTCTCACATTTAAATTTTCTATTGTGGATTTTCTTGTGGATGCTAAGTGCACAAGTAATGTGATTTGCACTTAGATAGACTTAATCAAGAAAGATATTCAATAAAACACAAAAAAGAAAAATATGATCATTTAAGCTCAAAATTAAAAAAGATATATCATTAAGCACAAGAAAACTAGATACAAAACATATTCAATGAATTTAAAGTAATTTAGCATAGCCTCTAAACTAACTCATAGCCCATAAACTAACTCATTCACTAATTAGTTTAGAGGGACTCTTTCGGAACCCAAATCCCTTTGGTTCCATCCAAGTTTGTTTGTGGGAGTGTGCCTTTTCTTATCCAAACAAACTTTTTAGATTTCACAATTCCATGCTTACACTTAGAATTGTGATACTCAACTCTACTACAATAATTATGATCGATAGATGAGGAGCAATTAGAATCAAAAGACTTTGAAGTATGTTTATCTTTTTCTTCATGGAGTCTTTGATTCTTAATGGAGAGTTCTTCATTTATTTGTTCTTCATTTTCAGAAACATGTTTATATTTTTCAACAAGTTTAATGTTTGTGATTTCAAGGCTTTTAATTTCTTTCTCAAAGGCATTGCATCTTTGGAATAAGTCAACATTTTTATTTATCAAAAATATGCTAAATTGACTTAATTTCTCAATCCTTTTCAAAATTTCATTTATTTCCAATATAAGATATTCAATTTGAATTTCCAAATCGGAAATAGAATGTTTGAAAGAATTTTCTTTTGCAAAAGATTTTTCAGAAATCACTTTTTGTCTAGAAATTTTATCATTTGAAAAGAGACAAATATTTTTCTCAAAAGTGTTTTCTAATGAACTCCAAATATCTTTTGCATTGATCCAATTTGAAATATTGTTAAAAAAGTTTGGAGTTAAACCACAACACAATAAAATCATAGCCTTTTAGTTCAAGAAAAATAATTTTATATCTCCTTCAGTGCATTTCCTTGAAAAATAAATTCCCTCTTCAATGACATCTAAGATGTCATGATCTATGGATTTGAGATAGGCTTGTATTTGGGTTTTCCAAACTCCATAATTCGTTCCATCAAAGAATGGAAGAATTAGGGTGGATCGGCCTTTCTCAAAATCCATAGAGATTGTCACAGATCTTTTCACTTGTAGATTTTTAAGATTTAAAAATCCCTTTAAGAGCATAGGCTTTGATACCAAATACAGGTGTGACAATCCAAGAGGGGGGATGAATTGGTCAATTAGAAATTTGAGGCTTAATTAAGGGAGATTAAAAGTTAATCCATTTAATTAAGAACTAATTAGTCTCACCCTTGTTCAAATAGATTTATCAATAGAAGCTAAGGTTTAGACTTTCTAATCATGCACATTTAGCTAACCCTTGTTCAAATAGATATTATAATGCAATTTAGGGTTTAGACATTTAACTTAAGTGCATTCACTAACCCTTGTTCAATTAAAGCATAAACATACGTAAGGTTAGAGATTACCAATCACCACACGTGTAAGCGAGAGGAGGGAGAGGAGACCCTCGTCTTCACCTTTGTTCACGGGTCGAAGAGAAGACCCTCTTCTTCACAATTCTTACCGGGCCGAAGAGAAGGCTCTTACATGAAGAACAAATAAAAATGTAAAACTCTCAATGCCTCTTAATAGGCGGATTACAACTTTAATAGCTAACAATCACTCCCAAGAAATAGCAAAAGAAAAGCCCTATAGAGTGCCTCTTGAAAGAATGTGTAAGTACAACTTCAAAGAGGCTTTTGCTTTTGAAAAAAAACTTGAAGCTCAAAGAGAAATGGGACTTTATCTTTCTCAAATGTTCAAAAGCCTATAGAGATAGGTTTTAATCATGTATATATAGAGTATTTTAAAATATGACCGTTAGGGGTAGAACTGTAAATAAATGGCCTGAAAAAGTCAAGCAGAAAATGCCCCAACGGCTAGTTTGCTCGACCGCGGCGGTCGACTGGGCTACGGCGGTCGCCCGCCCCTATCGGGCGCTCTATTCTATTTTCAAATTTCTTACCGTCGCGGTCGACCAATCCCATGGCGTTCGCCGGCGAGGGCTTACTGTTTGTTTGCAATTTTAGCTCAAAAACCTATCCCGGTCGACCGACCCATGGCGGTTGCCTGCCCAAACCCATGTAGGATTATTCTGTTTTCAAACAGACACATACCCGCGGTCGCCCGGCTTGCCCCGGTCGACCTGCCCGATAAAATTCAAAATGGCCCAGATTTCCAGGTTCCATCCTGCGGTCTACCGGCCCAGAGTGAAATTCTATTTTAACTTTAAAATCCAGGGGCTTTTGAGCTATGGTCTTTGGGCTCAAGTCCAAGGTTTTCAAACATATTTTTGGGTGTGTTGATGGTTTTCAAAGATGTAAAATGTTAAGTACAAAAATTATTTTGAAAACCTTTTGAAAGTGCATTTAAACATAAAATCAAGAAGACTCCAAATACATTCTAAAAAATAAGAACCTTGAGTCTTCTTGGAATGTCTTGGCTCTTTTGCACTTTCTTGGACTTCTTCGGCTTGGGTGAACATCTTGACCTTGTCTTGGATTTTGTGACATCCTCCAATCTTCACTGCAGGTTGTGGGGTGCATGAGGTGTCACCAATGGCATGTTCAGCTCCAAGCTCCTTCTTGACACTTGCTTAGGAACTTGTGGGATCTTCATGTTGAGCTACTTTACTTGAGCATCTTCAAATGAGGATGACTCCAATGTAGGTGCAAGCTCTTGGTTCCTTTGATCCTTGATCCACAAGTCATGTGTTGTGAAGAGTTGTGTAATGGCGATTATGACATGAAATTCCTGTATACGACCTCTGGCGATGGTGAGGCTCTGTATGGGCATGCCTGGTTCTCGAATGATGTACTCGCCTTGTGGAGTGGTGGGTTCGGTCCCTGCCGGGAGGTGCCGGTTCCCCCCTGTGGGCACTCGACCTTTCCTGTGCAGGTCGCGGAGCCTCCGGGGGATGCTGGGGAGGCGCTTGGATAAGGTTTTGATATTGACTAACAAGAGTAGTCATTTGTTGAAAGAGAGTTTGGATTTGTTCAGGAGTAGGAGCAGGGTTCAAATGCTCCGAATGAGCCGGACTCTGTTCTGCTATGGCTGAAGGAGCCACTATCTGTGAGGCCATTCGTTCGCTTCGAATCCTGCGAGACGCTTCGGCTCGGGCTGTCCGGGCAGTTGGTACCCGGGCACTCCTCCGTCCTGCCATTTTGTAAAGGGGGGATTTGAACAGCTTTTAGTTCAGGGTCCCACGGATGACGCCAATCTGTTGTGCCAAGAATTGGTAACAGATACGGCAGTGACGAAAGAGCTGATATGGCGGGCCCAAGGAGCTGAGCTGAAGGAACTGAGCCCTGCACAAGAGCGCACGAGGTCAGAAGACCAACCCAGAGTCGTTGCTCCGGACGGGCCCTTCGACACTCAAGTTAGTATGAGCAGAAGTGCAGAGCCAAAACTTTTAAGAGTGGTAGTTCAGAAGTAATTACCCCCTTCTTTGAGCCTTAGGAGGCCTTTTATAGAGAGAGCCCTGGGGTGGTTCAATTACTTACCCCATGACAGGTGTCGGCCCATTTGTGGGTTTAGGTTTACCTGCTCTTGGTAAATTACCAGACTACCCCTGGGCAAGTGCCGAATTCGTGGTGGGCCCTTTAAGGGCCATGTGTCGACAGCTAATTGGTCGTTGTTTTTCATACCCCATCAGCCACATACAAAGTATCTCTCCATGCATGCAATAGGGATGACTTTTGGTTTTGTGATTTTCACCCTTCTCCACGCATAACTGTACCTGACAATAAAACTACAAAAAACTTATAATTAAAACCAGAAGGAGAATGATATTACCAACATCCATCTCCAGTTGTTTCACCCCATATTTTTCTATAGTTAGTTTAATTTTAAAAGTCTCTTTGAAATGTCAAAAATAACTTTCCTAATTCATGATATTTTCCTTTCACGACCTGATGAGAAGGTGTAAAAAGGGAGAGAAACAGAGGGGGGTAGGGGTCGGGTAGAAAAAGAAGGGAAAGAAAACCATATATAGTAAAAGAGGAATGATAGATTCAAGGGCCCTCTTTATGGAAGGGTTAGAGAAGGACTCTTGAATAGATCCACATCATTTTTAAAGTCAGTTGAGAAACTGAATTCGATTGAACTTAATGACGTGGATCTATTCATGGCCCTTACTTACCGGTTGAGAAACTGAATTCGGTTGAACTTAATGACGTGGATCTATTCAAGGCCCTTACTTAGCCCTTGCATAAAGAGAACCCTTGCATCTATCATTCCTCTTAGTTATAAAAATGATCTTATTTAGATTTAATAATTGTACGAAACTTTCAACTTCATGAGGCTCGAGCATGCCCGGAAAATGGAGACCGTTTCACATATATATATACTTGAGCCCATCATCTACACTAAGAAATACAGTGTTTGGCAACGACTAAAATCAGTCGCCAAAGACCCCAAATCCATCACTAATTACATTTAGCGATGGATAATGTACTGTCGCAAAAGGGTTTTACCAATGGATGTTGTATCAACTTTTGATCTCTCACCGTACACGAGAAAATTGAGACGGGAATATCCATCGCTAAATTTGTATTTTAATGATGGAAAGAAGATAACGTCACCACTAATGACGTTAATTCCAAAAATAAACTATCGACTGGGGTGAAGTAATTGATTTTTTTCACGACGGATTTAATAAACCATCGCTAATAAGAATATACAAGTGGCATATAAAACAAATTCTAGGCCAAAATATTAAATTGGCGACATCAAGTGGCAGGATTATCAAAATTATATGGTAATAGATATAAATATTATAAAAATAGCGACAACTGGTGGCAGGATTATCAAAATTATATGGCGATGGATATAAATAGTTGTCGCGGATATATCAGGCAGATGATGGAAAAAAATTTATGTCTCCACCTATCGTTGTGGAATTTTCAATGGAAAAGACTTCAATGGCGGGCAACAGGCAGGATAAAAATTCTGTCGCTAAACATTTTAATAAAAATTTCAACTAAATGATTAAATTCACCTATGATGAAAGATATTATATTATCATCGGTGAAGGAACATAAACAGTGACGATTATTTATAACCATGGAAAAATTATTAGAAACAGTAATAGCAATATAAACCGTCTCAAGTATTGATAATTACCTATGGTAGAGACAATCTATTTGTTGTTGCAATGAGGGGTTTTCTTGCAGTGTTTAGCTTCATTGTTCAAGCTATGAAGCAACCACTCTCGTGGTCAATCACAAATTTGATAGCTATTCCCAAAACCTTATCCAAATAATAAAACTGTTAAGAGTCTTATGCTAAACTCTAAAATGAAAAATACCACTCGTCTAGATTGTCTCAGAATCCTTTACAAAGGGCATACTTAGTTATTGAGATTGGTCAATCGATTCACTCGTCTAGATAATATTTTTCGTTGTTCACTAATAAATCGACTAATTAAACTCGATTCACTCGTCTAGATAAAAAATTTCGTTGTTCACTAATAAATCGACTAATTAAACTCGATTCACTCGTCTAGATAAAAATTTTCGTTGTTCACTAATAAATCTACTAATTAAACAGGGGAATCGACTAATTAAACAGGGGGACATCTGGTGTAATTGAGACCATTGATCTTGTGTAAATGACTGTACAAATCAAAGGTTGAACTTTTCTTTGCGGAAACCCTAAACGAGCCTTTGTGGATCAAGGGGCTAGGATCATCCAATCAAGATGGGTCAAGGGACATGGGGCGAGCATGTGGATGTTGATCCGATTACACCAGCATTCATTACTTGGGCCCCAAAGCGTGGCTGTTATAAATTAAAGAGAGTAACTTTAGCATATTTCTTGCTTGGGATTTGCTAGGCAATTTCGGAGAAAGCCATTCGCAGCTCACTTTTGCATGAGAGAATAGCCACACAGGCTTTTAGTAGATTTTGTCTTATTCATTTAGTTCATCAGAGGTGGCTGTTCTCTCATCCAAAAGTGAGGTGCAAAATGATTTCCCAAGAAATTGCCTAGCAAATAACTGCATGAATGATTATTAATACTTCTTAATAATTTAAAGAAAATTACACCACTTACATTCAAAAAGATCTTGAAATTTCCACGTCCCAACTAAGGCCATGCATAAGTCATGAAAATTATTTCCATGGAATATTAATTTATACAGTCGTGGGAGAGGGGCAAGGGAGTAGGGGGTGGAGATCCTCTCCCTCCCTCTCTCTCTCTCTTCTCTCACCACTAGACAAATTAATATTCCTTGAAAAAGAAATTCATAGTTGCCAAACATGGCCTGTGTATGTCTTCCAAAATCAGTATTCACTTTTTTGTGAAGGGCTGAGATTAAAAAACCTTTTTTTTCAGTTAGACTAATAATCTCAACCATTCATCGAAAAGTGAATGGGCCGATTTCCAGGAAATCCACTCTGAATTTTTGTAAAATTCGTTTCAGATTGTGGCAGCCAATTTTGAACCCCCCAACCAATTATTGGACTCAAAATGAAACGTAATTTTAGGTACAATAATCTGGTTGGTGCTGACAATCGGTTTTCACAATCTGAAACGAACAGGGTCTTTTGATTATAACAACCGATTGTGAGTGCTAAACTGATTATTGGACTCAAAATCACATTTGAACAAGGATACTGCTTCGGGGACAACATTCACCCGACGAAGCAGGTAGTCCTCCAGGGTTTTAATTTTGGTTTGGCAAACAAGAAGAGTATTCTGCTGATGTGGCACCCCAAAACTAACTAAAATCCATGGATTAACCAGGCTTTTGGGCAACCAAACAAAGCAAAGGAACTTTTGCTGGCGGTTCTAACGGCGGATAAAAGTGTAAAATACAACTCAACTAAGCCTTTGTCCCAAACTAGTAGGGGTCGGCTAATGAATCCCTTAGAAAATTTTCATGAAGTCGGATAAGAGTGAAATAATTTTAAAAATAATATTTTTTTAAAATATTTTAAATTAAGAAAAATCCCGAAAATTAGGTACAAAAAACCTGTGTATTCTATGTAAATCATAACATACGCTAGAAGAGCTTTTCTCAGCTCTAAAAATTCCGTAAGGGCCTGTCTGGATACCTCATGCATTTGTATTTAGATTTGGATTTGAGTTTTGAAGACAAAATACATCATTCATCTTCATGATCATGTTTTAAGAGAGAGACAAAGAGAGAGATGGAGGGAGGGAGGGATGTCTCATCGCTGCTGCTGGAGCAACATTGAGGAGCACACGGTGAAGGAAGTTGACACAAATATTGATTTCCAAATATGTCTAGCAGAAAAGATTTGAAAATCAGAATTTTTGGCAATGTTGAAGATGATTTGGAAATCTAAGGATCTGATCCAGCTCAAAATATCAACTAAATCCAAATCTAAATCTTGTGGGTATCCAAACGTGGCCTAAGCTAAATGTACACATCATAACATCTAAGGAACTGTTGGAACCATGTTGAAAGAGCTCTTATTTAATGAAACCAAGCAAACTAAAATATATCATCGTACTACAAAACATTATCTAATTTTAGAGGTTAAGTTCAATGCAAACTACAATAAGGATCCACATTATGATCTACGCAAGGAAGACAAGAACACTGTAGACGATTTAAAAGTTTGTTGCATGAGTAACACCCCACTTTTCCACTTTGCTCCCCATTTTTTGCTTCCTGAGATGCAACAAAGTTTAAAATCATTCTTCTCATTTCTGACAAAGAGTTGTTATTCCAATTGGTAGAAAATCTATATATCCTACCAAGTGTTGGTAAAAATACACTGGAATTTCAGATTATAATAATAAACAACACAAATAAAGCAATAATCCACATGTAACCGAACCAAAAATAATAGAAAGAATCAAACAGTAAAGAGAGAGAATGACTTACGGTTGAGTCGAGGCACTGATCTAAACCTTAAGGAAAATATTGTCCCTGCATTTGACGAATCAACAGTGGAAATGGATTCTCTAGCATATGCCTCCATGATACAACTCGTCCACTCTAAGGGGACGTGCACTTAAACAGCTCGGAACCCTTGAGAACATGCCTCACGTTTGCGGAATAAATTGGGAAGAAGAAAAAACTTAAAAGCATGAGTGTATGTACAAATATTTATAGGAATTGAAGATAATATTTAAGATACACATCTCTTTAATTGTAACTTTTAATATATATATATATATATATATATATATGACTTTTCGCATAAAGTAAATAAATAAATTTTGAATTTTTAAATTAAAGAAAAAGGTCAACTCTAAGTAAAATAAAGATAGATCACCAAATTTTGGACTTGACGATGAACCTCTTCAACATCGATGCCAGAACCTCTCAGATCTCCTTGTAGTTGAACCACCTATAAAAAAAGGGAAATGTTATCAGCACTACTGTATTTTAATAAGGGCACTCCTCACTTTATTAACTGTACGGTATGGTCCGCACCATAGGATGATCCAGACCGTCCATTAGATGGGCCACAGTCTAAATAGGTTGTGGCCGAAAAATCATTTCCATAGGTTGATCCTAACCCTCTGATCTAACCTATGGAAATGATTTTTGGGCCTTTAGGTTGTGGCCCATCTAATGGACGGTTTGGATCATCCTATGGTGCGGACCATACCGTACTTTTAATAAAGTGAGGAGTGTCCTCATCAAAATACAGTAGTGCTGATAACATTTCCCTAAAAAAATGGTTACATGAATTTCTAGAAATGTTGATGCTCTGTGCGAAACAGAAAAAATAATCAATTATAATAAGCTACTAACCAATCACACTTCATCTCTTGTAGCAGCATTAAGCACATCACACTCAATTATGCTATTATCCACACGAACAACTGTTGAAGATAAATTTCTCTTGGTAGCCTGAAAAACCATAAGACCTTTGATCTAAGAAAAGGTATAATGCATGAGTGATGCAGGGAAAGTGCGACGGGGCGTTGCTCAAGTGTGTAGAGACATGCTCTAATGAGTTTTGATGTAGATGTAACAAAAAAATCATAATCTTGTGGGAGATTCCTTAAGTTCTCAAGTGGATGTGCATAAAAAGGAATTTGACCTTGAAATCTTACTGTGATAAACACAACTCAGCAACCAATTCTGGATGTAATCTGGTCAGTCATAAACTGGTTTAAATTGGCATGTATAAACTGCCTTTTGGTATGATAAAATCCATCTGTCTGCCAGTGAGTGAGTCTTTAGAGCGGGCTTCGGATCCCTCTAAGATTCACCATGCAAACTATTTGTCTGTACCTCACTAACAGAGAATAGGAGAACAATTTGCTTGATGTCAAAATTCATTTATATGAAACAAACTACACCTATTCGGTTCACCTTCTTTCCAAGAAGCGCTTCCCAACAAAACACGTAGTTCGTAAATGGAAGGAAAGAAAAGTCTAATGCTACCAAAATTTTGAAGATTTCAAATGTCGTTAAAACCTTGGAAGTAATTATCTTCACCTGTAAAACAGCCAACAACCACAAAAATTATAATGTAATAAGAAAAATAAGGAAAACATATGAAAATGTTGAAAGTTACCTTCTTATGTTCCCGTTTGAAGGTAAAAAAACTTCTCTATGGTTCTGGCACATTTGAAAATGGGTGGTTTTTGTAGAGTGGGGAGAGAGAGAGAGGGACAACCACTTCTTTCAACAAGAACCATTTCATCCATAAACCCAATTTTCAAAATTAATATTAAAATTAGTAACGATACCGATAAATAAATTAGTATTTGTCGAGGCTATTGGATACCTCCTGACATCACCTGATTCCCATTAATTTGTAAATATATAATGACAAAAAGATTTCTATTATTCTAATATATTAATGATTGATAATGACAGGAGATGATGAGAATGAAATTGCAAGAATTGAGGCTAATCTTGGAGTTCGCTTTCAAATGAGATTGGCGTTTTTTCTGTTTTTCTCAGGAGTAATTGTAAGTAGTGAAAACAGTTTTAGGTAGTGCTATGTCTAGTTGAGGAGAGAGTGACATCAGGTTCGTGTTTTTCTGTTTTTCTCAAAAGTATTTGTAAGTAGACAGTGTAGGAAACTGTTGTAGCTGGTATTATATGATCGAGAATCATGAAAAGTCAGTGACGTCAATGAATTCTGTGTTGCTCTGTCTCTTGTCTATTTCTATTTGAGTTTTCTTTTTTGGAATGTATGAAAAATAGGAAAACCATGCAAATTGATTCATTAAAAGAAGAGGGTAAAATTTCTAAAATATTGCAAAATGAGATCAGGAAGAAGAGTTTTTAAAATGGAAAAAGTCATCTACAAAACTTCAAAATCTCAATTTTATTCAATTAATTAACAAATATTAACGATAAATTGGGGAAACCAATATTTAATCTTGAAAAATGAATAAATAACTCGTAATATTTATCCACTTTGAACAATAACTTCTATATATTTCCCTGCTAAATGACAAAATGTTAAAATGAAAAACAAAACAATATATATGGTGCTCCGACAAACCCTAACAATGAGTGGATTTTCTCAAATAAAACAAGAAAATGAATTGTTAGATGCATTTAATGTACTTAAGAGTATTTTGGTCATTGTACTTAACACACACACACACACACACATATATATATATATATATAAAGAGAGAGAGAGAGAGAGAGAGAGAGAGAGAGACATGTTAGTGAGGGGGGCTGGGGGAGAGCTCTCACTCCAACTCACATTCATCTCAATCTCATTTTCAACATGAATAAATATCTAACATTTTTTCAAATGTAAACTATTTTCAATTAATTAATCAGTCAACTGAAGGCAGAACATACTACCAAACAAGGTAGACATCAACATACCAAGCTAGCACCCAAACATGTAGCAACTAGCAATAACTAGAGATGCAATCAGAAAAATAAATATAAAGGGAAACAGGGGAAAAATAATTGTTGAACTCAAAATTTTACAAAAAAAAGAAAAATGAAAGGGATAAAGGTAAAATGCCTCGGTAAAAAAAGAAGAGAGAAATGGTGGTTACAGATTACGTTTTTCCTAAAACAAAAGGGATAAATGATGAGGTTACGTAACTTCCCATAAAAGAGGGATGTTGAAATCGTGGAACGAACGGTAAGGGTGAGCTGGTCGTTGGTAACGGCTCCAATAAGAGAAAGTGGAGATTGTGAAATTGAAGATAAACGATGAGTTAGCATTAGCCAATGACACCAAGAAGCTCTATAAATAGAGGAAAGATACTTTTGAGAGGGACCAGATCATTTGGAGAGAAAATGACGCAAAGGAAGAGAAGAACCAACAAAAAAAGAAGAAAAAGACAAAAAGGTAAACAAAAAAAGACTTCTCAAACTAGCATTTTTCTTTTCCCTATTTACCGACTTCCTCCGAGAAGCAGATAAGTACTTTTGAGTCTCTCCTCGGAGATTTAAAAGGAAGAAGACCTTTTCTTACGGGAGAAATATGATGAAGATGTTAATCTTAAGATCTTAAATTAATGTGCAAATAGATCCGTGCAAATAAACTAGAATACAAAAGAAAGATTGTGAGACTTACCTCGATCGGCCATGCCGGTGATCGATCGGGCTATGTCTTTCTACTACCTCTCTGGTCCGCCTGGTGGGAGAAATCTCCCTTTGGATAGTTTAGATGGCAGCAGAGACGAGCCCCTCTATTTATAGAAAAAGACCTATGGTTCCACCAACAATAAATCCTAATTGGCCTAATCTATTTAACCAACGGATGTAGTTGAATCTAGGGCTACATTAATTATCCATGTCTCAATTAGGATGAGATCCACTGATTACCTTAAAATACCCTTCACTAATCACTGTGGAAACAGGCAACTCCAGTAATTTCATATTTAATCTCATTCTTCAATCTAGACCGTCGATCTTAGATCAATGATTGCCAATATAAGATCCTACATTCTCCCACTTGGCAAGCATTGAACATAAGACTAACCTTGATACATATCTAGACTAGAAGACTTCTTGGCCAAATAAGATTAATGTGATGACATCTCAAAAACAGGATCACATCTCACAAGATTCTAACAACGAACCATAGAGGTCAATACTGCATCAAACGGTATACGACCAAGTATGATCACAATTACTAGAAATCTCGTTCACAAATGATCGCCGACAAGCATGGAATGTGTAGTATGGAAATACCGTACTTTTATGTGATCATTTTACGCTAAATCCAATATCGGTCAACCTTTGTGCTTTTCTCCTGAAGCTCTCATGTGAGTAATAATCGTCATACTTAACTGTAAAACTTAAGGCACTTTTGCTTCTTACCTGAAGCCCTTATCTGACTATTACCATCATGCTCAAGAATTAATGCTTCTTACATGGAGTCGACTACTACGGTCATGCTTAAGTATGAAACTTAAGGCTTTCATTCTAGGAATATTTCTACAATTACCCAAATGATAACACATTCCTTGACCGATATCAGAATTTTTTATTAAATCAATCCGGCTGCGCTCTAAGTAACTTTAAGAGCTGCCTACGTACCCGGAATTGGGATCAAGCCTGCACGTAGTTCTTGTTATTCTTTACAATATGTCAAAATTAAAATGTGCTCTCACTAACCAAGTACATTAAAGGATTAATCAACTGAAAATGGTCTCTACTCTCTGTACTTCAATAAATTATTTTCAACCAATTTTTATTAGCTCTAAGAAAACTTTCTCCATTTACTACTTGGAAAGTGACTTCATCTTTAATTTGAAGCCATGGGCCTGTGAACATCCACTGCTTTTTTCTTCTTTTCTAGCCAAGCTGGATATTGGCGACACTCTATCTTCTTATGTCCCTTCTTCCTGTAATGGAAGCATTTAATAACATGGCTATTCTCAATCTTGGGATCTTGTGGCAGCTTCGACGTGTTCAGCTAGAAAGGTTCCTTAAACTTTGGCTTCTACCTTTGAAAAGTGAACTCTTTAGCTTTCTCATGTTGTATCACGTAAGCACTTTTAGTTCTTTCTTTCTTCAAACGATCCTCGTCTTGGACACATACGGAGATCAGCACATTCAGCTCCCACTTTTCCTTAAATGCATTATAAGTGGTCTTTAGTTGTCCAAATTTTGACGGAAGTAAATTCAAGGCCAAGGTACTATAAATGAATCTGATATGTCTACTCCCAGAGACCTAAGTTTAGATCCCACGTCTATCATTCGTAAGATCTGCTCGCGCACACTTTCGTTTCCATCACATTTCATGTTAATCATGGTATTCATTAAAATTCCAGTCTATGCTTTCTCATATTCAACAAATTTTTGCACCACGACATCCAAGAAATCCTTGGCCTTATCATACTCAGGAATACCACCAATGATTACCTCGGACATATACCTACACATGATTAGAATACATATTCGATCGGCCATCACCCGTCTTTCATACTTGGTACTCGCTTTACTAGAGCAATATTCTCATTGTTTGGGCGGATCATCTTTCTCTAAGATCCAAGTCAAAATCCATGATCCCTAGAACAATCGCTAAGTGTCACTATCGATGGTAGTTGACTGGGTATAGATGAAGCGTTGATTCCTATAAAAGTCGAATTGAAACTACGTCACCGACGCTTTTATCTAGATTCTTTTAAGAATCCCCTCGAAGTCCTACCCGCATCCATGTAATCTCTCCTTTGGGATAAGATCATAATGTACAACGGTCCTGTCTAGAATTTTACAACAATTTCTTTAATCAATTCACTTGAAGTCTAAACTACATCTAAGTAATCAACTACATCTAAGTAATCTCTCCTTTGGGATAAGAACACAACATGCAATAGTCCTTTCCAGAACTTATCGCAATGCCAACCGATACAAAATACAATAGCTTTCGAAAATATCAATACCTTTGGGTTGAAGAGATCTGCTAGGCTATTAGACTTTCTTCGATTGCATGTGCCGTCTTGAATTGAGCCAAGTAGGGCTTTCCTTTGGGCCAACCACTACCTACTATAATTCAAAATGCAATTTCCTAAATGATTTGGAAAGTCATTTAGTTTTCGTGAATGGAACACTTTGGTGGTTAACCACTCACTTCAACTCTTTCCAGATCATGTAAATAGGACAATTATATCAATGCTTCCACTTTTTTAATGATAATTCATCATATAGAGTTTAATTATTGTTATTCACATGCTATAATTCATAGAAGATTTATTTTAGCAATAGTAAACCTAATAAAGCAATATTCCATGAATATCCTTGATACTCAACTCAACTCAACTAAGCCTTTGCCCCAAACTAGTTGGGGTCGGCTGATGAATCCTTTAGAAATTTTCATGAAGAAAGTGAAAGGATCTACTCGGCACAAATTGACTAAGTCTACTCCTGACACTAGTTGGGTTCGTCTACATGGATCATTTTCTTCCATTCTATCCTATCCAAGGTCATGTTATCTGTTATGTCTAGCCCTCAAGTCTTTCCTCACTGTTTCTACCCAAGTTGTTTTCGGTCTGCCCCTACCTCTTTTTACTCCATCAACTTGGCACGAGTCGCTTCTTCTCACTGGAGCATCCAAACGCCCACGTTGGATATGTCCAAACCATCTTAAGATATTCTCCATCCTTGATAAATAATAGATGATTCTTCAAAATTATCTATCTATCTTTGATAAATAATCAATGGACAATTTATTGTACTATCTTTAAACAAAATAATTACAACACCCCCCCTGAAATTTTTTAATAATTACTAAAATGCTCATGGACTAATCATCATGATTAATAAATCACCTTTGGGCAATTATAATAATAACTAAACTTATCTAGAGCACTTTATCATAATTATTAAAATTAGATAAATTTATAATACCAAATTATTTTCAATCTACTTAAATAATTTCTCAAAATCAATCAAAGCATAAAATCAAGGGTATTATTTCCAAAGGAACACCTTAATTATCAAAACCGAACCTTACACAAATTATAAAACATGTAAGAGTGACGATATCAATATATGTGTCTGTGTGTGTTCATGTCAAAACTTCCAGGTGCCATTAGCCATACTGAAAAAGACTTATACCATACACAAAGATCCCTTTAGAATCTCTTCCTAGAGACTCAAAAGTCAGAAGACCTTTCTCCACAAGGAGAAATATGATAAAGATGACGGATTCCCAAAAGGAAGGAATTCTCCTCCGGGACAAAGATGATACAGTTCCCCAAAAGGAAGCAAAAGAGGATTCCTTTAGAATCACTTCTTCGAGCCTCGAAAGGGAGAAGACCTTTCTCCTCTGGGAGAATAATGATAAAGATGATGGTTCATCAGAAGGAAGGAAAAGAAGATCCCTTCAGAATCTCTTCGTAGAAACTCAAGAGGGAAAAGACATTTCTTCTCTGGGAGAAAGATGATAAAGATGACGGTTCCCTAAAATGAAAGAAAAGACGATCACTTTAGCATCTCTTCCTGGAGACTCAAAAGGGAGAAGACCTTTCTCCTCAGGGAGAAATATGAAGGTCCTTTTAGAATTTCTTTCCGGAGACTTAAAATGGAGAAAACCTTTCTCCTCCGGGGAAAGATGATAAAAGATCACTGTTCCCGAAAACAAAGGAAAAGAAGATCCCTTCACAATCTCTTCCTAGACCCTAAAAAGGGAGAAAACCTTTCCCCTCCATGAGAAATAATAAAGATGACGGTTCCCCAAAAGGAAGGAAAAGAAGATCACTTTAAAATCTCTTCTTGGATCATCAAAAGGAAGACCATTTTCCTCCGGAAGAAAGATGATAAGTTCACTGTTCCCTAGAAGCAAGGAAAAGAAGATACTTTTAGAATCTTTTCCTGGATCCCCGGAAGGAAAAGACCTATATCCTTAGGGAGAAAGATGATAAAGGCCATGGTTCCTCAAAAGGAAGGAAAAGAAGATCCCATTCGATTCACTTCTTAAAGCCTCAAAAGAGGAAAGACATTTTGCGTCCAGAAGAATAATGATAAAGATGACGGTTCCACAAAGGAAGGAAAAGAAATCCCTTTAGAATCTCTTCCTGAATACTCAAGAGGGAGACGATCTTTCTGCTCTGGGAGAATGATGATAGAGATGACGGTTTCCTAAAAGAAGGAAAATAAGATTCCTTTAGAATCTCTTCTTGGAGACTTAGAAAACCTTTTTCCTCTGGAAGAATGATGGTGAAAAGAAGATCCCTTTAGAATCTCTACTTAGAGATTCAAAAGAGAGAAGACCTTTCTCTTCTGGGAAAAAAGATGATAAAGATGACGGTTCTCTAATGAAAGGAAAAGAAGATCCCTTTAGAATCATTTATTAGAGTCTCAAAAGGGAGAAACCCTTTCTCCTATAAGAGAAAGATAATAAAGATGACGGTTGTTCAAAAGAAAAGAAAAGAAAATCCCTTTAGAATCTCTTTCTAGAGACTTAACAAGGTGAAGACCTTTCTCCTCCATGAGAAAGATGATAAAGATGATGATTCTAGAAGGAAAAGAAGATACCGTTAGAATCTCTTATTAAAGACTCGAGAGGGAGAAAGATGATAAAGATGACTGTTCCCCAGAATGAAGGAAAAGATGATCCCTTTAAAATCTGTTATTAGAGACTCAAGAAAGAGAATACCTTTCTCCTCTAAGAGAAAGACAATAAAGATGACGGTTCCCCAAAAGGACGGAAAAGAAGAACCCTTTAGAATCTCTTCTTGGAGACTCAAAAGGCAGAAGACCTTTCGCCTCTTTTAGAAAGATGTTAAAGATGATTGCAGAAGACCTTTCGCCTCCTTTATAAAGATGTTAAAGATGATGGTTCCTCAAAAGGAAGGAAAAGAAAATCCCTTCAGAATCTCTTCTCGGAGCCTCAAAAGGGAAAAGACCTTTCTCCTCCAGGATTAAGATGATAAAGATGATTGTTCCCGAAAAGGAAGGAAAACAACACCCCTTCAGAATCTCTTCCTAGAGACTCAAGAGGGAGAAGACCTTTATACTCCGAGAGAAATAGGATAAAGATGACAGTTCCTCAAAAGGAAGGAAAAGAAAATCACTTAAAAATCTCTTCTTAGACACTTAAAAGGGAGATCTTTCTCCTCCAGGAGAACGATAATAAAAATCGCGTTGCCCCAAAAGGAAGGAAAAAATATCCCTTTATAATCTCTTCCTAGAGACTCAAGAGGGAGGAAACCTTTATCCTCCGTGAGAAAGAGGATAAAGATGATTGCGCTCCTCAAAAGGAAGGAAAAGAAGATCCCTTAAAAATATCTTCTTAAAGACTTAAAAGGGAGAGGACCATTCTCCTCCAGGAGAAAGATGATATGGTTCCACAAAAGGAAGTAAGAGAGGATCCATTTAGAATATCTTCCAAGAGCCTCAAAAGGGAGAAGACCTTTCTCCTCTATAAGAAAAATGATAAAGATGACGGTTCCCCAAAAGGATGGAAAAGAAGATCCCTTTAGAATCTCTTCCTGAAGACTCAAAAGGGATGTCTTTCTCCTCAGGGAGAAAGATGATAAAGATGACGGTTCCCCAAAAGTAATGAAAATATCCCTTTAAACTCTCTTATTTGAAACTTAAGAGGGAAAAGACAGTTCTCCTCCGAGAGAAAGATGAAAATGATGACGGTTCCTTAAAAGGAAGAATAAGAAGATCCCTTAAGAATATCTTTCTTGAGACTCAAAAGGGAGAAGACCTTTCTCCTTAAGCAGAAAGGTAATAAAGATGATGGTTCCCCGAAAGGAAGGAAACGAAGATCCCTTTTGAATCTCTTCAGAGAGATTTAAAAGGGTGTAGACCTTTCTCCTTCGGGAGAAAGATAATAGAGATGAAGGTTCCCCAAAAGGAAGGAAAAAAAGATTTGTTTAGAATCACTTCCTAGAATAATGATAACGATGATGGTTCCCCAAAAGGCAGGAAAGGACTTTCTCCTCCGAGAAAATAATGATAACGATGATGGTTTCCCAAAAGGCAGGAAAAGAAGATCCATTTAGAATCTCTTCTTGAAGACTCAAGAGCGAGAAGACCTTTCTCCTCTAGGAGAAAGATGATAAATATGACGGTTCCTTAAAAGAAAGGAAAAGAAGATCCCTTGGGAATCTCTTCCTAGAGACTTAGAAAATGTTTCTCCTCCGGAGAACGTTGATAAAGATGACGATTTCTTCAAAATGAAGGAAAAGAAGATCCCTTTAGAATCTCTTCGTAGAGACATAAAAGGAAGAAGACCATTCTCCTACGGGAGAAAGATCCTAAAGATGACTGTTCCCCAAAATGAATGAAATGAAGATCTCTTTAGAATCTCTTCCTAGAGACGAAAAAGAAAGAAGACCTTTCCCCTCTAGGAGAAAGATGATAAAGATGACGGTTCTACAAAAGGAATGAAATGAAGATCCCCTTAGAATCTCTTCCTTGAGCTTCGAAAGGGAGAAGACCTTTCTCCTTCGACAGAACGGTGATAAAGACGGTTTCCCAAAAGGAAGGAAAAGAACCCTTTGGAATCTCTTCATGGAGACTCAAAAGGGAGAAGGCCTTTCTTCTCCTACAGATAGATGATAAAGATGACGATTACCAAAAGAAAGGAAAAGAATATACCTTCATAATCTCTTCATGGAGATTCAAGAGGGAGTAGACCTTTCTCTTCAGGGAGAAAGATGATAAGCATGACGGTTTTCCAAAAGGGAAAGAAGATCCCTTTAGAATCTCTTATATGAAACTCAAAACGAAGAAGATCTTTCTCCTGATGGAGAAAGTTGATAAAGATGACGGTTTCCTAAAGGAAGTTAAAGAAGTTCCCTTTAGAGTCTCTTCCTGCGGAAGACCTTCTCCTCAAGGAAATGATAAAGATTATAGTTCACTAAGAGGAAAGAAAAGAGGATCCCTTTTGAATATCTTCTTAAAGACTTAAAAGGGAAAATACCTTGCCCCTCCGGGAGAAAGATGATATATGGTTCCCCAAAAGGAAGGAAATAGGACCCCTTAGAATATCTTCCTTGAGCCTCAAGACCTTTCTCCCAAAGGAGAAAGATGATAAATCTGAAGTTCTCTAAAAGGAAGGAAAAGAAGATCCCTTTAGAATCTCTTCAAAGAGACTTAAAAGGGATAAGACCATTCTCCTTCGGGAGAACGATGATAAAGACGACGATTTCTTCAAAAGGAAGGAGAAAAAGATACATTTAGATTCTCTTTGTAGAGACTTATAAGGGAGAAGACCATTCTCCTATGGGAGAAAGATCATAAAGATGACGGTTACCCAAAAGGAATGAAATGAAGACCCCTTTGGAATCTATTCGTAGAGCCTGAAAAGGAAGAAGGCCTTTCTCCTCCGGGAGAAAGATTATAAAGATGACGGTTCCTCAAAAGGAAAGAAAAGAAGATCCCCTTAGAATCTCATCCTTGAGCTTCAAAAGCGAGAAGACATTTCTCTTCCGAGAAAACGATGATAAAGACGGTTTCCCAAAAGGAACGAAAAGAAGATTCCTTCAGAATCTCGTCATAAAGACTCAAATGGGAGAAAACCTTTCTGCTCCAGGAAATAGATGATAAAGCTAACGGTTCCCAAAAAGGAAGGAAAAGAAGATCCCTTAAGAATCCCTTTCCTACATACTCAAATGGAAGAAGACCTTTCTCCTTCGGGAGAAAGATGATAAAGATGATGACTCCCCAAAAGAAAGGAGAAAGAAGATAACTTCATAATCTCTTAATGGAGACTCAAGAGAGAGAAGGCCATTCTCCTCAGGGAGAGAGATGATAAGCGTGACAGTTTCTCAAAAGGAAGGGAAAGAAGATCCCTTTAGCATCTGTTATTTGAGACTCAAAAATGAGAAGATATTTCTCCTTACGGAGAAAGCTGATAAAGAGGACGGTTCCCTAAAAGAAGTAAAAGAAGTTTCCTTTAGAGTCTGTTCCAACATAAGACCTTTCTCCTCAAGGAGAAGATAAAGATGATGGTTCACTAAGAGGAAGGAAAAGAAGATTCCTTTAGCATCTCTTCATAGAGACTGACAAGCGAGAAAGATGATAAAGAAGATGGTTCCCTAAAAGAAAGGAAAAGAAGATTCCTTCAGAATCTTTTAATTGAGACTCAAGAGGAAGAAGGCCTTTCTCTTCAGGGAAAAAGATGATAAGCATGACGGTTTCCCAAAATGATGGGAAGGAAGATCGTTTACAATCTCTTATTTGAGACTAAAAAAGGAGAAGATATTTTCTCCTAACGGAGAAAGCTGATAAAGATGACGGTTACCTAAAAGGAAGTAAAAGAAATTCCCTTTAGAGTTTCTTCCTACAGGTGACCTTTCTCCTAAAGATGATGGTTCACTAAGAGGAAGGAAAAGAAGTCCCTTTAGAATCTCTTTATAGAGACTTAAAATGGAGAAGATCCTTCTCCAATAGGAGAAAGATCATAAAGATGACGGTTCCCCAAAAAGAAGGAAAAGATGATCCCTATAGAATCTCTTCCCCGAGCCACAAAAGGTAAAAGACCTTTATGCCTCAGTAAAAAAATGAAAAAAATGACGATTCCCCAAAACGAAGGATAAGATCCCTGTAGAATCATTTCCTGTAGTCACAAAAGGGAGAAGACCTTTTCTCCTTCAGGAGAGTAATGATAAAGATGACGGTTCTACAAATGGAAGGAAAAGACCCCCTTAGAATCTCTTCCTGGAGACTCAAGAGGGAGAGATCCCTTTAGAATTTCTTATTTGAGACTCAGAAATGAGACCTTTCTCAGAATGGAGAAAGCTGATAAAGATGACGGTTCCCCAAAAGGAAGTAAAATAAGTTCCCTTTAAAGTATCTTTCTATAGACGACCTTTCTCCTCAAGGAGAAGATAAAGATGATAGTTCACTAAGAGGAAGGAAAAGAAGATCCCTTTATAATCTCTGCATAGAGACCTAAAAGGGAGAAGACCATTCTCCTACCGGAGAAAGATCGGTGACAGTTCCCCGAAAAGAAGGAAACGAGAATCCTTATAGAATCTCTTACCCGAGCCTTCAAAGGTAAAAGACATTTCTCCTTCAGTAGAAAAATGATAAAAATGATGGTTCCCCAAAAGGAAGGAAAAATAGATCCCTTTAGAATCATTTCTTGAAGTCCCAAAAGGGATAAGACCTTTCTCCTCCGGGAGAGTAATGATAAAGATAACGGTTCTGCAAATGGAAGGAAAAGAAAATCCCTTTAGAATCACTTTCTGGAGATTCAAGATGGAGAGAAGACCTTTCTCCTCCAGAAGAAAGATGATAAAGAAGACGGTTCCCTAAAAGAAAGGAAAAGAAGATCCCTTCATAATCTCTTAATGGAGACTCGAGAGGGAGAAGGCCTTTCTCATGAGGGAGAAAGATGACAAGCATGATGGTTTCACAAAAGGAAGGCAAAGAAGATCCCTTCGGAATCTCTTAATTGAGACTCAAAAAGGAGAAAACGTTTCTCCTAACAGAGAAAGCTGATAATGATGACGGTTCCTTGAAAGGAAGTAAAAGAAGTTCCCGTTAGAGTCTCTTCCTATAGAAGGCCTTTCTCCTCAAGGAGAAGATAAAGATGATGGTTCACCAAGAGGAAGAAAAGAAGATCCGTTTAGAATCTCTTCATGGAGACTTAAAAGGGAGAAGACCCTTCCCCTACGGGACAAAGATCATAAAGATGATGGTTCCTCAAAAGGAAGGAAAAAAAGATCCCTTTACAATCTCTTATTTTACACTAAAAAAAGACAAAGATCATTCTCCTAAAGGAGAAAGCTGATAAAGATGACAGTTCCCTAAAAGGAAGTAAAAGAAGTTCCATTTAGAGTCTCGTCCAACAGAAGACCTTTCTCCTCAAGGAGAAGATAAAGATGATGGTTCACTAAGAGGGAGGAAAAGAATATCCCTTTACTATCTCTTCATAGAGACTTAAAAGGGAGAAGACCAATCTCCTGCGGGAGAGATCATAAAGGTGATGGTTCCCCAAAAACAAGGAAAAGATGATCCCTATAGAATCTCTTCCCCGAGCCTCAAAAGGTAAAACACCTTTCTGCCTTTGTACAAAAATGATAAAAATGATGATTCCCCAAAACGATGGAAAAGAAGATCCCTTTAGAATCATTTCGTGTAGTCTCAAAAGGGAGAAGACCTTTCTTCAGGGAGAAAGATAATAAGCATGACGGTTTCCCAAAAGGATGGGAAGGAAGATCGTTTAGAATCTCTTATTTGAGACTCAAAAAGGAGAAGACATTTTCTCCTAACAGAGAAAGCTGATAAAGATGACGGTTACCTAAAAGGAAGTAAAAGAAGTTCCCTTTAGAGTGTCTTCCTACAGGTGACCTTTCTCCTAAAGATGATAGTTCACTAAGAGGAAGGAAAAGAAGATCCCTTTAGAATCTCTTCATAGAGACTTAAAAGGGAGAAGACCATTCTCCTACAGGAGAGAGATCATAAAGATGATGGTTTCCCAAAAAGAAGGAAAAGGGGATCCCTATAGAATCTATTCCTCGAGCCACAAAAGGTAAAAGACGTTTCTCTTTTAGTAAAAAATTGAAAAAAATGATGGTTTCTCAAAAGGGAAAGAAGATCCCTTTAGAATCTCTTATCTGAGACTAAAAAAGGAGAAGACCTTTCTCCTAACGGAGAAAGTTGGTAAAGATGACGGGTCCTCAAAAGGAAGTAAAAGAAGTTCCCTTTAGAGTATCTTTCTACAGACGACCTTTCTCCTCAAGGAGAAGATAAAGATGATAGTTTGCTAAGAGGAAGGAAAAGATCCCTTTATAATCTTTTCATAGAGACTTAAAAGGGAGAAGACCATTCACCTACGAGAGAAAGATCATAAAGACGACAAATCCCCAAAAAGAAGGAAAAGATGATCCCTATAGAATCTCTTCCCCGAGCCTCAAAAGGTAAAAGATGTTTCTCCTTCAGTAAAAAACGATAAAAATCATGGTTCCCCAATAGGAAGGAAAAGAAGATCCCTTTAGAATCATTTCGTGTAGTCTCAAAAGGGAGAAGACCTTTCTTCAGGGAGAAAGATAATAAGCATGACGGTTTCCCAAAAGGATGGGAAGGAAGATCGTTTAGAATCTCTTATTTGAGACTAAAAAAGGAGAAGACATTTTCTCCTAACGGAGAAAGCTGATAAAGATGACGGTTACCTAAAAGGAAGTAAAAGAAATTCCCTTTAGAGTGTCTTCCTACAGGTGACCTTTCTCCTAAAGATGATGGTTCACTAAGAGGAAGGAAAAGAAGTCCCTTTAGAATCTCTTTATAGAGACTTAAAATGGAGAAGATCCTTCTCCAATGGGAGAAAGATCATAAAGATGACGGTTCCCCAAAAAGAAGGAAAAGATGATCCCTATAGAAGGAAAAGATCATAAAGATGACGGTTCCCCAAAAAGAAGGAAAAGATGATCCCTATAGAATCTCTTCCCCGAGCCACAAAAGGTAAAAGACCTTTATGCCTCAGTAAAAAAATGAAAAAAAATGACGATTCCCCAAAACGAAGGATAAGATCCCTGTAGAATCATTTCCTGTAGTCACAAAAGGGAGAAGACCTTTTCTCCTTCGGGAGAGTAATGATAAAGATGACGGTTCTACAAATGGAAGGAAAAGACCCCCTTAGAATCTCTTCCTGGAGACTCAAGAGGGAGAGATCCCTTTAGAATTTCTTATTTGAGACTCAGAAATGAGACCTTTCTCAGAATGGAGAAAGCTGACGGTTCCCCAAAAGGAAGTAAAATAAGTTCCCTTTAAAGTATCTTTCTATAGAAGACCTTTCTCCTCAAGGAGAAGATAAAGATGATAGTTCACTAAGAGGAAGGAAAAGAAGATCCCTTTATAATCTCTGCATAGAGACCTAAAAGGGAGAAGACCATTCTCCTACCGGAGAAAGATCGGTGACAGTTCCCCGAAAAGAAGGAAAAGAGAATCCTTATAGAATCTCTTACCCGAGCCTTCAAAGGTAAAAGACATTTCTCCTTCAGTAGAAAAATGATAAAAATGATAGTTCCCCAAAAGGAAGGAAAAATAGATCCCTTTAGAATCATTTCTTGAAGTCCCAAAAGGGAGAAGACCTTTCTCCTCCGGGAGAGTAATGATAAAGATAACGGTTCTGCAAATGGAAGGAAAAGAAAATCCCTTTAGAATCTCTTTCTGGAGATTCAAGATGGAGAGAAGACCTTTCTCCTCCAGAAGAAAGATGATAAAGAAGACGGTTCCCTAAAAGAAAGGAAAAGAAGATCCCTTCATAATCTCTTAATGGAGACTCGAGAGGGAGAAGGCCTTTCTCATGAGGGAGAAAGATGACAAGCATGATGGTTTCACAAAAGGAAGGCAAAGAAGATCCCTTCGGAATCTCTTAATTGAGACTCAAAAAGGAGAAAACGTTTCTCCTAACAGAGAAAGCTAATAATGATGACGGTTCCTTGAAAGGAAGTAAAAGAAGTTCCCGTTAGAGTCTCTTCCTATAGAAGGCCTTTCTCCTCAAGGAGAAGATAAAGATGATGGTTCACCAAGAGGAAGAAAAGAAGATCCGTTTAGAATCTCTTCATGGAGACTTAAAAGGGAGAAGACCCTTCCCCTACGGGACAAAGATCATAAAGATGATGGTTCCCCAAAAAAGAAGGAAAAGTGGATCCCTATAGAATCTCTTCCCCGAGCCTCAAAAGGTAAAATACCTCTCTCCCTCAGTAAAAATATGATAAAAATGATGGTTCCTCAAAAGGAAGGAAAAGAAGATCCCTTTACAATCTCTTATTTTACACTAAAAAAGACGAAGATCATTCTCCTAAAGGAGAAAGCTGATAAAGATGACGGTTCCCTAAAAGGAAGTAAAAGAAGTTCCATTTAGAGTCTCGTCCAACAGAAGACCTTTCTCCTCAAGGAGAAGATAAAGATGATGGTTCACTAAGAGGGAGGAAAAGAAGATCCCTTTACTATCTCTTAATAGAGACTTAAAAGGGAGAAGACCAATCTCCTGCGGGAGAGATCATAAAGGTGATGGTTCCCCAAAAACAAGGAAAAGATGATCCCTATAGAATCTCTTCCCCGAGCCTCAAAAGGTAAAACACCTTTCTGCCTTTGTACAAAAATGATAAAAATGACGATTCCCCAAAACGATGGAAAAGAAGATCCCTTTAGAATCATTTCGTGTAGTCTCAAAAGGGAGAAGACCTTTCTTCAGGGAGAAAGATAATAAGCATGACGGTTTCCCAAAAGGATGGGAAGGAAGATCGTTTAGAATCTCTTATTTGAGACTCAAAAAGGAGAAGACATTTTCTCCTAACAGAGAAAGCTGATAAAGATGACGGTTACCTAAAAGGAAGTAAAAGAAGTTCCCTTTAGAGTGTCTTCCTACAGGTGACCTTTCTCCTAAAGATGATAGTTCACTAAGAGGAAGGAAAAGAAGATCACTTTAGAATCTCTTCATAGAGACTTAAAAGGGAGAAGACCATTCTCCTACAGGAGAGAAATCATAAAGATGATGGTTTCCCAAAAAGAAGGAAAAGGGGATCCCTATAGAATCTATTCCTCGAGCCACAAAAGGTAAAAGACGTTTCTCTTTTAGTAAAAAATTGAAAAAAATGATGGTTTCTCAAAAGGGAAAGAAGATCCCTTTAGAATCTCTTATCTGAAACTATGAAAGGAGAAGACCTTTCTCCTAACGGAGAAAGTTGGTAAAGATGACGGGTCCTCAAAAGGAAGTAAAAGAAGTTCCCTTTAGAGTATCTTTCTACAGACGACCTTTCTCCTCAAGGAGAAGATAAAGATGATAGTTTGCTAAGAGGAAGGAAAAGATCCCTTTATAATCTTTTCATAGAGACTTAAAAGGGAGAAGACCATTCACCTACGAGAGAAAGATCATAAAGACGACAAATCCCCAAAAAGAAGGAAAAGATGATCCCTATAGAATCTCTTCCCCGAGCCTCAAAAGGTAAAAGATGTTTCTCCTTCAGTAAAAAAACGATAAAAATCATGGTTCCCCAATAGGAAGGAAAAGAAGATCCCTTTAGAATCCCTTATTTGAGACTCAAAAAGGAAAAGACCTTTCTCCTAACGGAGAAAGCTGATAAAGATGACGGTTCTCTAAAACGAAGTAAAAGGAGTTCCTTTTGGAGTGTCTTCTTACAGAAGACCTTTCTCCTCAAGGAGAAGAAAAAGATAATGGTTCGCTAAGAGGAAGGAAAAGAAGATCCTTTTAGAATCTCTTCATAGAGACTTAAAAGGGAGAAGACCATTCTCCTACGGGAGAAAGATCATAAAGAGGACAGTTGCCCAAAAAGAAGGAAAAGAGGATCCCTATAGAATCTCTTCCCCGAGCCTCAAAAGATAAACGATGATTCTCCTTCAGTAAAAAAATAATAAAAATGATGGTTCCCCAAAAGTAAAGAAAAGAAGATCTCTTTAGGATCTCTTATTTGAGACTCAAAAAGGAGAAGACCTTTCCCCTAACGGAGAATGCAGATAAAGATGACAAATATGATGGTTCCCCAAGAGGGAGGAAGAGAAGATTCCTTTTGAATCTCTTCTTAGAGACATATAAGGTAGAAGACCTTTCTCATGTGGGAGAAAGATGATAGGGTTCCCAAAAAGGAAGGAATAGGGGATCCCTTTAGAATCTCTTCTTAAAGCTTCAAAAGGGAGAAGTACTTTCTCCTCAGGGAGAAAGACGATAAAGTTGACGGTTCCCCAAAAGGAAGGAAAAGAAGATCCCTTTAAAATCTCTTCCTCGAGGCTTAAAAAGGAGAAGGCATTTCTCCTATAGGAGAAAGATGATAACGGTGACGGTTCCGAAAAGGAACAAAAAGGAGAAAGATAATAAAGATGAAGATTCCCCAAAAAGGAACAAAAAGATTCCTTTAGAATCTCTTATTGGAGACTCACAAGGAAGAAGATGATGGTTCCCCAAACGAAAGGAAAAGAAGATCCCTTTTGAATCTTTTCTTAAAGACTTAAAAGGGAGAAGATCTTTCTCCTCCGGGAGAAGATCTTTCTCCTCCGGGAGAAAGATGACTAAGATGACAGTTCCCCAAAAGGAAGGAAAAGAAGATCCATTTAGAATCACTTTCTGGAGCCTCAAAAGGGAGAAGACCTTTGTTCACTAGGAGAAAGATGATAAAGATGACGGTTCCCAAAAAGGAAGGAAAGAAGATCCTTTTAGAATCTCTTCCTGGAGCTTCATAAGGGGAAGACCTTTCTCCTTCACGATAAAATGATAAAGATGGCGGTGATCCAAAAGGAAGGAAAAGAAGATCCCTTTTCAATCTCTTCCTCAAGACTCAAGAGGGAGAGGACATTTATCCTCCGGGAGAAAGAGGATAAAGATGATGGTTCCCCAAAAGGAATGAAAAGAAGATTCCCTTTAGAATCTCTTCCTAGATACTTAGAAAACCTTTCTCGTCCGGAAGAAAGATGATAAAGATGAGAGTTTCTTCAAAAGGAAGGAAAAGAGGATCCCTTTAGAATCTCTTAGTAGAGATTTAAAAGGGAGAATACCATTATCCTCCGAAAGAAGGATCATAAAGTTGATGGTTCCCCAAAAGGAATGAAAAGAAAATCCCTTTAGAATCTCTTCCTAGAGACTCAAAAGGGAGGAGACCTTTCTCCTCCAGGAGAGATGATGAAGATGACTGTTTTCCAAAAAGAAGGAAAAGATACCCTTTAGAATCTCTTATCGGAGATTCAAAAGATCGAAACCCTTTCTCCTCCAGGAGAAAGATGATAAAGATGATGATTCCCAAAAAGGACGGGAAATAATAGCCCTTTGGAATCTCTTCTTGGATATTCAAGGGGGAGAAGACCTCTCTTCTCCGGGAGAAAGATGACAAAGATGACGGTTCCCCAAAAGAAACGAAAATAAGATCCCTTTAGAATCTCTCACTGGAGACTCAAGAGGGAGAACACCTTTCCCCGGGAGAAAAACCATAAAGATGATGACTTTCTCCAAAAGGAAGGTGTTAAATATAGAAGATCAAATAATACCATCTCCATCAGCTCAAGCTTTTGGAGTAACTGCTCGTTTCGCATGGTATCAAAGCCAATGGTCCTGAGTTCAAACCTCCTGGAGAGCAAAAATCCACATGCAATTGCCAAACCCAACCGAAAAGTGGGGCCACATGTGCCACGTGTAGGTCAACCCGTGAAAGAGGGGCTACACGTGAGGAGTGTTAAAGTATAAAAGATTAAATAACACCATCTCCATCAGCGTAAGCTTTTGGAGTAACTGGTCGTTTCACATAAGGAAAAGAAGATCCCTTTAGAATCTCTTCCAAGAGACTCAACAGGGAGGGAGAAGACCTTTCTCCTTCAGGAGAAATATGATAAAGATGACGATTCCCCAAAAGAAAGGGAGTGGATTTTCTCAATGAAAACATGAAAAAATGAATAAATATCTTACATATGAGATTCTCAAATAGAACAAGAAAAAATGAAAAAAAATATCTTACATTTTCTGAAATGTAAGATATTTTCAATTAACTAATCATTCAACTCCGAGCACAGCAATTTCCAACACCAACCAATGTAGATATCAACATGCCAAGCTAGCTCCCACACATGTGCCAACTAGCAATAAGTAGAGATGCAATCATAAAATAGATATAAAAGGAAACAGGGGGGAAATAATCTAGCTATAAGTGATTGAAATCTGAAATTAGGTAAAAATACATAGGGAAAAATGAGCTTGAGAAGCTTCTGTTGTCAAAAAAAGACTGCATAAACATTTGGAATGGTGCCCAAAAATGAGACTCATGGAAGATTGTACAAGCACATTAAAAGAGAGGACTCCCAACATATTCACAAAAACATATGGTAATATTCGTTAGCAAATGGTCATGACCTCCCAATTGTAAAAATTAAGAGCTAGCATGTAAATGAGTAACTACAAGTAAAACTTGAAAACATAAAGAAAAAATTGAAGAACGAATTTGAAAAACGTTTTTTCTTTCAGCGGGTCAAGAATCAGGTTTAGAGCCACAGATTCTCTCATTTACACTCTTATCCTAGTAAGGAGCGGTTTGTTTTGAATTTTAAGAATTGATTTTGCATCCAAAACTGACATTTTGGGTCCAATAATCAGTTTTGGACTCAAAATCGATTCTCAAAAACCCAAAACAAATAGGGCCACTGGATTTTGAAAAAGGACTTCTAAAACTGATTATTGAACTCAAGAGTTCATTTAATTTCAAGTCTGCTAATCAGTTTTGGACTCTCAATCAGTTCTCAAAATCCGAAACAAATAGGGCCGCAATGGCACAAAATTAATTGATTAGTTCAAAGTGCATAGTAATGCACTGCAGAATAATGTATACTTGCATATAAAAGATGTGCAAGAAAGAACATGTGCTGTATGATAAATAACAACTAAATATGTAATATTTGACTAAGCCGCTCTTGAACTGAAACAAGAAATTATCTTAAGATGCAGTGTTCACAAGCTGTTGACTGAGAAATGCATGCAGGTAGAAGTGACGAATGGATCACTTAATATATTAATAAAGGTTGCAAAGATCAGATAACAAAGAAAAGGGATTTAAATAGAACATTTAGAAATAGGATTATGTCAGATAATAACAGAGGAAAGAAGCTCTAAACTCCACCACTTGATTTCTCAAGCTTAAAGCAAGAAGATCTGGTGCTCTAAATTCTAAACACTACCATGTGATTTGTAATGCATCATAATAAATGGTTTTTGTTGCTTAGAGCTAGAAAAACAAATTATTAATATTCAAAAGAGAGAGAGAGAGAGCTACAGATATATTATGTCACATACATTCATACCTAAGGTTTCAATGATCATATGACAAAGAAAAAGGATTTATAAAGAACATTTAGAACGTAGGATCATGTAAGATAATAAGAGAGGAATGACGCTCTAAACACCAACAGTTGATTTCTCAAGCTTAAAGGCAGAAGGATCTGATGCTCTAAACACTATGAATCAATCATTACAACTGCTCTAAAAATTCCTACAATGGTTCAGTGAGACCTATCCAACTAAAGTTCCCTACTTCCGAAGAAAACAGGATAACCTTCACTCCTATAATTAAGCACTTAGACTCGTACAATTAAACATGACAGACTTCACTAGATAGACTCCTATCCAGCTAAAGTTTACCCCACTCTACTTCCAAAGAAAGCAGTCCCCTACTTCTACCAAACGTCCTTCCACTTGGGTTTCTTCACCCCACTAAAAGGCAATGGAGTAGCTAATTTTGGATTATGAAGGCTTTGAATGGGTTTCTTCATCCTAGTGAAAGGCAAACGATCCCGGTCAATTCCCTTTTCAGTTTTCACCACTCCATTCTTTGTCAATGGAGTAGTTACTTTTGGATTCTCAAGGATTTGAATGGGTTTCTTCGTCCCACTGAAAGGCAAACGAACCTGGCCAATTGCCTTTTCAGTTTTCACCACTCTATTTTTTGGCAATGGAGCAGCTACTTTTGGATTATCAAGGCTTTGAAGGGGTCTCTTCATCCCACTGAAAGGCAAACGAACCTGGCCAATTGCCTTTTCAGTTTTCACCACTCCATTGTTTGGCAATGGAGCAGCTACTTTTGGATTCTCACAGATCTGAATGGGTTTCTTCATCCCACTGAAAGGCAAACGAACCTGGCCAATTGCCTTTTCAGTTTTCACTACTCCATTCTTTGGCAATCGAGCAGCTACTTTTGGATTCTCACGGATTTGAATGGGTCTCTTCATCCCACTGAAAGGTAAACGAACATGTCCAATTGCCTTTTCAGTTTTCACCACTCCATTCTTTGGCAATGGAGCAGCTACTTTTTGATTCTCAAGGCTCTGAATGGGTCTCTTCATCCCACTGAAAGGCAAACGAACCTGGCCAATTGCCTTTTCAGTTTTCACCACTCCATTCTTTAGCAATGGAGAAGCTACTATTGGATTCACAAGGCTTTGAATGGGTTTGTTCATCTCACTGAAAGGCAAACGATTCTGGCCAATTGCCTTTCCAGTTTTCACCACTCCATTCCTTGGCAATGGAGCAGCTACTTTTGGATTCACAAGGCTTTGAATGGGTTTCTTCATCCCACTGAAAGGCAAACAATTCTGGACAATTGCCTTTTTACTTTTCACTACTCCATTCTTTGGTAATGGAGTAGCTACTTTTGGATTGGGTTCCAGATTTGGTGACACTATTTTGTACCTTGGAGTTGTCAATGCCTTAGGATCAGTAGATGCTTTCTTTGTCTTCCTGACTTTTGGATTGGGTTCCAGATTTGGTGACACTATTTTGTACCTTGGAGCTGTCAATGCCTTAGGAGCAGTTATAATATCCTTGGCAGATTTCGCAGGTGCAGGAAGTGGACGACATCTCATAGTTGCACTGAAAGTAAAGGAGATTTTGTCATTGAATTGCTTTTGGGAAATTGAAGAAAAACTGGATTGGGTTCCAGATTTGGGGTCATTATTTTGTACCTTGGAGTTTTCAATGCCTTAGGAGCAGTTATACTATCCTTAGCAGATTTCGCAGGTGCAGGAAGTGGACGACATCTCATAGTTGCACTGAAAGTAAAGGAGATTTTGTCATTGAATTGTCTTTGGGAAATTGAAGAAATAATAATAATTCAATGTTTAAAGAACTTAAAATACCGTGATGTTTGTCCCTTTATTGATTTTTGATGTCTTAGGCTCCTTGCTGCCATGACCTGCACGATTTAAGACTCACGAAGTCATGAAGTTAACTGAACAACAATATCATCCATTCAAGTAGGACAAAGAGTGATGCATAACATACCCGAAGTTCAAATTTTCTATGGAGAATATCAGGATCATCTTCTTCATCATGCTTTTGGTTGCATCCTGTAACACAATACCCCAGAAAGCACATCCATAAATTTCATATTTATAATTCAAGAGAAAGCATAAAACTCAAATAAAATCATTCAAACATTTTAAAATCAGAGGGAGAATTTGAATGGTAGTTACAAAGTAATGGGGAAGAGCGTTAGTAAACATATGCAATCAGTTGAATTTAAGATTAAATCAGAAACTAACTGCATATGGCATCAGTGCAACAGAGTCTCAAGATTCTCTCCAAAGAGATGAGAAGGATTGCTCATGCATAAGGAATTACTATGCAGAAAAAGGTAAAAAGGGAAAAGATCCGGGAGAATTCAAAGATTATGTAATAGCTTAGATTATGTAATAGATTATAGAGTTGAGGATTCAAATTTTGTCTGTGAACATGATGCCAAAGAGGATGAGTCTCTTGTGAACTATGATGAGACAAACGTCTGTTGCGAGAAGGCTCAAGAAGCTGAAAGGAAGAGAAACAAGAACCAATCAAGCTGTCAAGGAAGAAGTTGAATGTGAAGATCAAGGAGAAATTTGGATTGATCAAGAAGAAATTAATTGCAAAGATCACGACCAAGTTGAAGAGGTGAAAGTATGTGGTGAATCAGCTCAAAGGGAAAATGAAGATACCAAAACAAAATTTGAATCTGACGAATGTGAAGCAGCTGCCCATATAGAGTCTAACAAAGCCTAAAAACAAGAAAATGAGGAAATGAGCGCAGCTATGTGTGCTTGAAATGTCCAAGTTCAATAAAATGAGGAATTAAGCAATGGCCCAAGTTAAACCAGCAGGGAAGGAATATGTAGATGATAGTACAGTGGCGATTGAAGATAATGCTGAGATTGAAATGTCCTGCACGGAAAGTCTAAGGAAATGGAAGGATTTGGGAGTGGAGAACTTTAACATATGAAGCTCTAGCAGCTGCTGAAAATTCTGCAACAGCTTCTCCTTTTAAGCTTGAGATGGGTCTAGATAACCAAGACTTTGAGGATTGCAGAGAACTTTCCAGGTTGAAAGCAATTGCTAGAAAATTAGTGCGTTGGCATATCAAGTTTCTATCCTAAAATGTATTGCACATCCCCCATACAAGTGGATCGTTTCAGTGGATAAGCATGAAGAAGGAGAAAGTAAGGGAGAAAAGTCTTTTAACATAGAATCTAAGGAGTTCTGCAACTTGGATACTAATTTGTTTTCAGGGCACGATGTAGAAGAGGAAGTGGAAAATTTGGTTTACAAAAATATAGTAGTTGCTGGCTTAACAATCGTAGATGTGTCACTTGTTGAGAGTCATCGCGGACTTTCCACAGTGAAGGAGGGGACGGGTCGGCGCGGACGCGGTCCGAGGTGGGCCCACATGGATCTTTCCTATTCTAAACTAGGACTTGTCAATTTGGTAGTTAGAGTTTATTCTAAATTGGGTTTTGGAAACTGGTAGCTTTAGGATGTTGGATTGTTTTAGGAAACATAATTAGTTACTAATTTTGTTTTGGAAAAAGGTAGTATATAGAAATAGGGAATTGGTTTAATAGGTTAGTTTCTTATTAGTGTCATGTAAAATTTCATGAACGTGAAGAAGATCTTTCATGCAATATCACAACTTGATGAAGAGTCCAAGATTTCAGATAAGCGGATGCGGAGGATTATAATCCGGCGATTGAACCCCGAGTACAGTGGAACGGTAAGATAGCGGAGTATCTTGCTACATTCGAAGGATTGGACTATAATAGGTTTGTGAACTTTAGAAATGAACTTACCACGACTCGCAGAGAGTCACCACTGAAGGGGAGTGATGAAATTCATCGATGACTCTCCATGGCGCTGGAGGGGATGGGTCAGTGCGGACAGGGCGCGGGCGGACGTGGGCCCACATGGATCTTTCATAATCTAAACTAGGATTTGTCAATTTGGTAGTTAGAGTTAGATTCTAATTTGGGTTTTGGAAAGTGGTAGACTTAGGAGGTTGGATTGTTTTAGGAAACATAACTAGTTACTAATTGTGTTTTGGAAAAGGGTAGTATATAGAAATAGGGAAGTGGTTTAATAGGTTAGTTTCTAATTAGTGTTTCAGATAGTGTTTTTTTGGAAAGTAGAGGGGATTGTAGAGCATGGGTAGTTTCTATATATGTTTGAGTGTCTTTGTTTTCTACGGAGCATAAAGAAAGTGGAAATGTTGAGGTTACGGAATGTTTAAAGAACTGGCAATTGCAAATTCAAATATAGACCAGTTCCTCGCATTTGTTGATCCAGCGTAGTATCAAAATGAACACAAAAAGAATTTGATTTCTAATTTAAATAGTTTGAAGACTACTAAAATACTAGAATGATACAAAATAGAAGAAGGTGATGCATGTAGGTTGTTGAGAAGATTTCTCGCAATCAAAGAAGCCCGGGTTGACAAAGTAAAATTCAGAACTCATTGGAAATTGTAATTTGGAAGATACAAGTGGAGGTGATCAGCAGTGGGTTCAATGAAATGTCCATTTCCACAGTAAAAGCTGAGAAAAGGCCAGCAGAATTGAAAACAAGCCACTAAGACCAATCAAGAGTTTGAAACATTTTTTCTCATAGGTTGAGAGCTTGAAATATTGGCCGATAGTGACTTCATAAAATCCACAGTAAAAGCTGAGAAAAGGCTAGCAGAGTTGAAAACAAGCCACTAAGACCAATCGAGAGTTTGAAACATTTTTTCTCATACGTTGAGAGCTTGAAATATTGGCCGATAGTGACTGACATGAAGGAGAACACTACAATTTTGAAGAGGGAGAAGTTGAGCAGTTAATCGGCGACACCCATGTTGAGAAGACAGCCCTAGACAACTTGCATAACAGTAGAAAGAGTGACGAGGTGAGGGTTCACTTATTCAACCATTGGTTGAAGGATTGAAAAGGTTTGGCAGATGGGTGCTGCACTATATTAGAACAAAGGGTTCATTATTTTGATGACATGGTGATTTCAGATGGATTTTTTTTTTCTTAAATCACTGTAAAACTGTTCATCGATATGGACAATCATTTTGTTGAAGATACAAGTGGAAGTGATTCAAGGGTCTAGCATGCATTGTCAACTTCATTTTTAAATATAGGTAACACAAAATGATTGATTTTATATTGTGGGACATGCTCCTACTTTTAATTCCATAAAGAAAAGCATCAAAATTTCTCAAAGATGTGAGGAGAATCAAAATTTCAACTCTGATCCCCCTTCTTCTTCAAGGACATTTTGGCAATCAAGTCCAAGCAAGTCGAGGGTTGATCTTGCCACTCAATTTGATGATGCTTACCAAAGAAAATGTCCAATCAAGTGAAAGCAATGAGAGGTAGAATCAACCAACACATTGCCATGTTGTGCAACAATTTTACTCTGGACAAGTTCAATTTTTGGAAATTCCAAAGAAAACTAGATGGAAATGACTTCTTCAAGCAAGATCAGTTCAAAGCAGCCATCGACGCTTACACCCAGGTGCACAATCACATACATTTTCTCTATCATTTTCCCTCTTTGTTTCTGAAATTCTTGTGTTTTTTTTCTCTCCGCTTTTGTCTTCCTTTAATATGGATTTTAGGCGATTACTCTCTGCCCAAATGTGACAGTATATTGGACAAACCGGGCACTTTTCCACCTTAAACGAAAGTAAGGGATTAAATCCTTTTGTTTTCTTTTTTCCCATTTTACCCTTCATCTGAGTTTTCTTTTTCTTGTTGGGTTTTATAGTAACTGGACTAAAGTGGAGGAGGATTGTAAGAGAGCTCTGAAGCTTGATGAGAATTCTGTCAAGGTATTATTCACTTCTTTCTTCATTTTTCTTGTCTCAACTCCACAACTTTTCCTTAGACCTAATGCAACTTTTTTCATACCCTAGTATGTCTAATGATGTACTAGATTTCCTAACTTTTTTCATACCCTAGTATGTCTGATTACTTGGTGTATGTGCTATCCTGTTTTTAATTCCTGTAAGTATTTTATACCTGATTGGTATCCTAAATAGACATGGTACTGGGCACCCATAAAGCATTTTTTTGCCCATGTTGTGATTTATGAATAATTTCACTTATCGGTGGAAATCCTGTAAAATCGCGGAAACGTAGGCAAACAATTGCAAATGATAGAATTTTAACATGAAACTTCAGGAAATGCTACAATAAACACAAATACAAACTTAGCACATAAGAAATACAGATATACATAATGTTTTAATAACATAAAATACCAAAAGACATGTGTTGTTAAGCAAGTCCGTTCAGTTTTGGTATCATTTCGATGGGGATGGAAATGGAAACATATCAGTCGTTTGTTTCAGTGGAAATTTAAAAACATGTTGCTAAGTCCAACCAAGTAAAACAATGCCAAATATAATCACCAAAGCCAACCTATGTTGTGTAAGGATTCAGCTTTAGATAAGTTTTGTGAGTAACGTGGTTCCAGAACCATCAAAATGAGTCAACTAGAGCCAGCCACGACTATTTTAACTATATAAAAAAAAGATTCAAAGCAAAGAAGCCTTTGAAAACCTTTAGGATTCAATCAATTTAAACAAAGAGAAATGTGCTTTCGGAAGCATGCATGTCAGATTTAAAACAAATGTCTATAGTCAAGAAGATGAAAAGGGCAGAAACAGAGTCGACCCAAGAAAAATTAATTGGAAGAAAAGTTTCAGATCCAAGAAAAATTAATTGGAAGAATCAATAATTGTGTTTCGATAGTGTTTTAATAGAGAGGGAAAAACAGACAAAATGGCAAAAAAACAACAACATGCAAATGAAAACAAAAATACTTACCGAGGGGTGTGGAAAAGGGTCGTATATAGAAATAGGAAAGTGGTTTAATAGGTTAGTTTCTAATTAGTGTTTCGAGAGTGTTTTTTTTTTTGGAAAGTAGAGGGGATTGTCCAGCATGGGTAGTTTCGATATGTGTTTGAGTGTCTTTGCTTATAAATATGCAGAGAGAGAACATGAATGAAATAGAGAAGTGAGGCTTAACATGAAAAGTGGAGAAAAAGAGAAGAGTGAAACGTGAACTCTTAGGTATTAAGAAGTTGTGTATGGTTTGTGCCTTCAATAGTATTCAAGAGAAATTCTCCCTCTCTCTCTCTCTCTCTCTCCCGCTCTTTCTCTTCCCTCTTCTCCTTGTGTTGTGGGTTTTGTGCTTCTGCTTGATCTTTGTTTTTGACAAGTGGTATCAAAGCTTTTGTGCTTCAATCTTGATTTTCTACATCACCAAGCAAAGGTGAAACAGCTAGAGAACTTGCACCAGTGATCATTGAACAGATTTCAGAATAGGAACATATTGGAAAAGAAAGGTTACTATTGTGTGTGGCGTATGTTCCTAAAAGGTAGCGGTCCTAACGGACATAGGTAATGGCAAGTGTCAATGGGTTTTTTAGTCTTCAAAAGTAGTTTTGATTTAGAAAGTGTAGTTTCTAATTAGTTTAAATGGGTTGGGCAAATCGAAAAGAAAACATAGTGAATTTATATTATTTTTATTTAAGGTTAGTTTTAAATGTAACGGTTGAAGGGTCTTATAGTCTTGTACATGTAACCCTAATTTGGGCATATATATATAGAGAGAGAGGAAATGAAGTATGTGCAGCTGCACAGATAAGCTATTTGTGCATGGCTGCACAAACCGTAGTGGGGGCCACATTTTTTGGGGGATCCAGCGATCAAATTCTTGGTGGTGACGATGGACTTATCTCCAATAACAGTATGTATAATATGATCTCTTGTGCACTCTATAGCCTTTCCTTGATTTTCAAAGATAAAGGATGACAAGGGTACCATGTCTCTGTCTTTTACTATACATTTCAGAGGCGGGTCTCATCAGGCTTATCGTGGTTGTATCATTCACAATTAGGACAAAATCATGAAAAAAGAAGAAGACTGAGATGAAGATATTTTGTCCCGGCATTCAAGGAAATGTTACAGATGGAAGAATGAGATGAGTTAGCAAAGATTAAGGACAATACAACAAAGGCAACATGAATTGTTTTTTTTCACAGCTCTTAACATGTCGGAATTTTGAGGATTTTAATATAAGTGACAGACTTTGTTTATGTTCTTGTTTACCCTATACTTCATTAAATGTGAAATTTGATGTACTATGGGTTTGAATATGGAATGCATTCATTTGCATATTTGATTTGTAATTGGCAATGTTGAATGTTAGAATGTTATATTATTTATGGGTTTGAATATGGAAATGGAATGCATTTGAATGTATATTTTGATTTACATTTGGTGATGTAAAATGTTAGAATATATAATCCATTCACATGTATATTTGATTTGAAATGAGCAATGTTAAGTTTTGAAATGTTACACTAAAATATAATGCACACATTTATATTCAATTTGGAATTGGGGCTCTTGAATTGTAAATTATGTATATCATATTTTTAGCTGATTTTATTGCAGTTTATCAGGAATAAATATAGAATAGAAAATCAGTCTAGGTCCAACTAATTGTCAGAAGTCTATTTGTTGGAATTTTATTATGGATTGTCTCATCGGACTTCTAGTGGAGCAAACACATTTTTAAATATAGATAACACAAAATGATTGATTTTATATCGCGGGACATGCTCCTACTTTTAATTCCACAAAGAAAAGCATCAAAATTTCTCAAAGATGTGAGGTAGTGTGCAGTTGGCATGCATAGAGAATCAAAATTTCAACTCCGATCCCCCTTCTTCTTCTAGGACATTTTGGGAATCAAGTCCAAGCAAGCCGAGGGTTGATCTTGCCACTCAATTTGATGATGCTTACCAAAGAAAATGTCCAATCAAGTGAAAGCAATGACGGGTAGAATCAACCAACACATTGCCATGTTGTGCAACAATTTTACTTTATACAAGTTCAATTTTTGGAAATTCTACTAAGCAAGGTTTTAAATTTCAGTTTCAGTTATGGTTTCGGTCATCACGGAAATGGGACCCCCATTCAGTTTCGGTTGGACATTTTGGTGGAAATCCGGTAAAATCACGGAAACGTAGGCAAACAATTGCAAATGATAGGATTTTAACATGAAACTTCAGGAAATGCTACAGTAAACACAAATACAAACTTACCACATAGGAAAACAGATATACATAATGTTTTGATAACATAAAATACAAAAAGACATGTGTTCTCACGCAAGTCCGATAATTCAATCTATACCATGTTGCAACTGTGATTCAATTAATTGAAATTGCAATATTCTATCAAATTCAAACAGAGCAAAAGAAATTTGGGTTCAATAAAGAAAGAGATAAGCATGCATGTCAGATTTAAAACAAATGTCTATAGCAAGAAGTGTCAAGAATATGAAAAGGGTAGAAACAGAGTCGACCCAAGAAAAATTAATTGGAAGAACCATTCAAGAAGTTGAATGTGAAGATGAAAAAGACAGGAAAAAGAGGGGAAAAACAGACAAAAATGGCAAAAAAAAAAAAAACATGCAAATGAAAAACAAATACTTACCGAGGCGTGTGCAAAACCATTCTTTATCGTCCTCAAAGGATCGATCTGGGTTCGTTAAGTCGACGAACATCGGTGCAGAGAAACTTTCGTAAAAGTCATCTACCTCGAATTCGTAAGTTTCATTGGGATTAAAGTGGAAGAACTCTTCATCAAACTCCATTTCTGTCTGAGAGAGACAGATAGCAAGAAAGAGAGATTACAGAGAGAAAGAGAAGAGATCGCAAGAAAGAGGGATTAGAGAGAGAAAGAGCAAGAAAGAGAGATTAGAGAGAGAGCAAGAAAAAGAGGCGCGGAGAGCTGTGAGAGAGAGAGAGAGAGAGAGCGAGAGGCAGACAGAGAGATGAGAAACAGTTTTGATTTTTCTTTTAAGGGATTTATGGCTTGATGTCAGTGGAAGTGAGCCGTTGGGGTGCGCGCTCTTTATTTCTACAGGTAAGGGTCGAATTTACTGATAATTGCACTACTGTGCTCTGATAATTGCACGAACTACGCTTGTCTTTTCTTTTTTAATCAGGTTCCTTTTGGACTGTTATAAGATGTTTCAATAATAAAACAAGATAAGTTAGATAAGTTTCTGCACTTATCAAAACATGGTAGTGCGAAAATCAATAGCCATATTAAAGCAATTAAAGAAAACGAAAGGTCGGCTAACTTTCTTTTGACGATTCACGTTTTCTCTACTACACAAAAATAAACCCTGTGATTTCTTTTTGGTAACTGGAATCAAGATCATTGATCTTGTTGATCATAATGAGCCGACCCACGTGGCACCTAGTCCTATGCAGATCGGACGTTCAATCAATGAGAAAAAAGAAAAAAGAAAAGCCCCAGATGAAATAACATATGTGACCCGGGCGACCGGACCCAATCGAGCGACCAATACCAGTAGACTGAGGAGCACCGACCAGCCGAACTGTGCTTGCTGTTCAAATAAAAAATGGACCAGCCCTTGAGGGGCGGTCGAGTGAGACCCTCCGGTCAACCGGTCTAGTTGAGAAAAACTAGTCGTTGGGCGTAACAAGCAGAGTTTAAAGTGGCTAGAAATTACAGTTTTGCCACTAACAGCTAGATTTGAGGTGTTGGGTCTATATAGACCCCCTAAACATAAACTTTAATGACTTTTGAAAAGATCTACCTGTAAGAGTTTTGTGTGGCCTTTCAACATTTTTATTTAATTTACATTTATCTTATATGAATGCTCATATTTAGCACATGTGATGATTATTATTCACTATTTGAGATATCCTTGTTTTTGCATTTATGCTCATGTTTATGTTGATGCATGTTAATTAAATAGATGGATTTAGTTAATCAATGAGATTGATTAATGATCATCAACAGGTACAGTCTGCTACTCACACGGCATAGACCGGCTCCGACATCTGGGATGTGCGGAATGAGACTAATCGCACTAACATCTGGGATGTCCGAGGAGGTGATTGGTCAACAGGATGAGGATGACTGACCTGTTTTAGAGCCAGGATGAGGCATTCCAGAGATGATTCGAATGGGCCTTACAATCATTGAGGGTTGATCCTACATGGTGTAACCGCATGGCGATATATCTAGTTCTGGATTGCTATGTGCTTTTCAGATTTACACCATGGCTTGTGCACTAGGTGTGACAAAGTGCTAGAGACCACTACCTACATGTGTATGATTAATCCCTTTTACCTAGCACCGTGTGTGAGGAGCCAGTTCCGTAGGTAACCATTGCGCCCTTAGGTACCCTTCGCTTTGCTAAGAAGTTGAAGTCTAATGCTCGCTACTTTGGCATGCTAACCTGCGGTTGTGATCGATTCGACCTACTGGAGCATTGCTGGGAATACAGTTGGACTAATACGGAATAACATATGTGGTTGGGGAAGATCTCATGATATTTACACTATGGCTGGGTTATAGCATGCATTTATTTCTCTTTATCGGTCGCGACATTTTTATTTAATTTTATCGTTCATTTTGCAAATTGTTTTCTAAATCTATTTATATAATTAGATATGTTTATTTTGGAAAATAATTTTGCAAAGCATCGGTTTACTCGAGAAATGAACAAGTGCATGATGAGGTGAATGGGGGCTCTTTGGGATTAGAGCAATTCATCTCGGTGTATATTGTGTGGGTCTAGGGCAGGCTAGATGGGATTGTCATGTTGCCGTTCTAGTCAGATGGAGATTTGGTACGGTGCTCTCATTGAGGAGACGATGGTCCCTGAGGTCTCATCTATTAGGTTTCAGTATTTGAGATCAAGTGTCGATGGTTAGAATTACTAAAGGGTTAGTTTTGTGATGTTGATTTGACTGCCTTTTGGGTTAGGCAGGTTGGTAATTATCATTATGCCTTGAGGGTATTTTGGTATTTTAGATCACTAATGGCACGTCTATAATAAATTCGAAGAGGGAGGGCTGTTTGTTTGCCCTTGAGTGTACAGATTTGGGAGGTAATTTGGGAATTACCAAGTTTCCTCTCTCTATATAAGTGAGCTTATGGCTCATTCTCTACACACACGTAACATTCTCTCCTCCCTCTTCTTCTCCCTCTAGTATCTTTTCTATCCAGCCTCGATCTTTCTTGTCCATCTTCTTCGGACTGAGATCTAACGAGTGTACAGTTACAGACTCCTTCGTGATGTACGTACAAACCCCCTCAAGGTTTCCGGTCATCTTCCATTTCATCAGATTGTGGTTTCGATTGCGTTTTTGGCGTGATTACGTGTCCGGTTAAACGATTCAAAGAGTGAAATTTTTTGAAATCTGAGCTTCCGCAGCGATCACTATCAACCCTCATCAAGCCCAACAACTACTTTGCAATCAATTTGGCTTACATTTAACTCTCCCCAAGATTTCACCTTGATTTGTCTTCATAAAGTGCTTGATTAGGCGTTGCTTGTATTCAAGAGAGAGAAAGATTTGTTGAACATTCATTGTGCATTCAAGCCCCAAGGGAGGCCAACTAATCTTTATACTTCAAGCATTCAATACCTGTAATGTGGAGAGGGCACTGTAATTAAATCCCTCAGAGGAAAACTTGTAAGGAGCCTTGAAGTCAGGTGTCGTGTGGTATTCGGATAGTGGATACCCTCAAGTACTACCTTGACAAGAGTGGAGTAGGCCTTGGGTTTGAAGGCTGAACCACTTAAAAATTGGCATGTCCCTTTCTCTTGTCTCTTCTATTTCTATTGTCTTTTGTGGTTTGTAGTTTCTTTCTTTATTTTTGAGCTAACCACTTAAGAAAGAGAAACTTAAGTGAATTTGGTCTAAACTGCTGCTATAATTGGAGCTAAGGACCTAAGTAGACTAAGTGTTAAAGAATAATAGGTTCCTTAACCACCCATGAGATGATGTTCAAAATTAAAGAACCCCAAATTGAAAATAAAATGGAAAAAGGAAAGGGTGTTGCTTTTGTATCAAATGCAGGTAAAGATGATGATGGGGAGGGAGATGGTCTTGAGGATGAAATAGCCCTAATGACAAGGAACTTATCCAAGTTTCTAAGAAGAAACATGGGAAGCACGAGCAATAGAAGAGCGGTTCCTCAAGCCAGGAAGAAAGAAGAAATTAAAACCAACAGAGGTGCTTTAGATTCAAGAAGGTGGGCCACAATAGATCTGATTGCCCACTCAACAACTCCACCTCAAATGATTGGTTCGAAAGAAGAGAAGGAAAGAAGGGAATGACCGCAACATCGGATGAAGACAACGCGGGTGAAGTTGCCCAGGAAGATGAAGATTGCATGTTTGCAAGGAATACATGCTTTATGACTTCAACTAAGCAAGACTAGGAAGTAAGTACTTAACGTTGGTTTTACATTTAATGAATTTTATGAGGCTCTTAGAACATAACTCTTAGAAAATTAACTAAGAATTGCATGCTCAACTAGAAAATTAATTAAGGAAGTACTTTAAAAAATTGCATGCTCAAGTAGAAGATCAACTAGCAAAGAACATAACTCTTAAAAATTCATTAGCTAGTGTAACTAAAGAATTTGGATGGTTCAGAAAATATCATGAATACTTAATCGAAGAAAATGAGAAGTTCAATGTTGAATTAATGAGTTGTATGATAGTATTGATAGATTGAATGTTACTAGACATGACTTATCTAATGAGAATACTAAGTTGAAATATGAAATTGGTGAACTCCAACTCAAATATGATGATTAAAAGAAATTATTTGATAGATTTGAAGATGGTTCACTTAAGTTAGATAAGTTAGTCAATATAAATCATTTAAATCATTGGTCACATGATAAAGGTTGTCTTGCCTATAAATGGGAAACTAATATAACCAACTTTAAAAGTAAGTTTGTAAAAGGATCCTCTAGTGACACCAAAAGATATTATTGTGGGCTAGAAGGGCAGTACAAGTTTGCTTGCATGTACACTAAACAAGTTAACTTAAATATGAAAATGAAAGATAAATCTAACATAATTAGGCATAGCAAATTTAGAAAGATTTGGGTATGTAAGAGGTCTAACCTATTTATTCACATGTAGGCATGCCTTAGAAGCCTAAAAAGGGACACATGGTACCTTAACAATGAATGCTTTAGACGCATGACTGGTGATCTCACACAATTTGCATCCCTCTCTCAAGAATGTGTAGACACCCAATTTTGTCAAGGTGGAAATAATGATAGGTTGTCGCGGGAAAGAGTCTCATGACGAATCCCAGAGCCATATTCCTCTCTCTCTCTCTCTCTCTCTCTCTCTCTCTCTCTCTCTCTCTCTCTCTCTCTCTCTCTCTCTCTGGTTCACGAAATAGGAAAGAGTTCTCAAAAATGAGTTTATCCCAGAGATTACAACAAAATTCCGTCTTTACACGGCACCCTCTTTTACGTCCCAATCAAAAAGCCCGTTTTCACCCGGCATTTCAACAAGAAGTTAACTTTGAGTCGAAAACGTACCTTTTTTTTATCAAAAACACTTCACACCCAAACACTAGCAAGATTAGACTCGTTGAATTCTCCTTTCAACAAGAGAAGGTTTTGATTTCTAGTTTTTACTACTTCTAGAGTTAGTTTTTCAGATAAAAAACCTCTGACTCTTTGCTTTCAAACCCCTTTTCAAAGAAAACTCTGTCCAAAAATCCTAGTTTCTATACTTGAGAGAGAGAAAGTAGAGAAATCCTTAGGTAGCTCACACTGGGCGTCAACATTCTGCTGAATTTTCGAATACTCAGAGCGACATCCTCAATCTAGGGCCATTGTTCTGCCGAATTTCCAGGGAACTCAGAGCTCCATTGTCCGAATAGCGTCGTTGTTCTGCCGAATTTCTCGGAGAACGCAAGCCTTGCCATCCAACTAGTGTCGTTACGCCGCCGATTATTTGGAAGGCGTTCTCGTTCCCTTGGTAGAATTACATTTATTTCCCCGCTTTCTGCATTTCCTTTCCAAAACCCAGTATAGGGTAGTTACGAGATGAGGTATTTAAACCTGACAGATGCATTGTTAAAAATATGAGGTAGATGGTAAAGTTCAATTCATAGGTTATAGAAATGGAAACATTTACACAGTATGGTTAGATGATCTGAGAAAAAAAATGTAACATGCCTAATTGCACTTAGTGAGGACTCCTGGCTATGGCACAGGAGGTTAGGCCATGCTGGAATGGAACTCATTTCAAACTTTTTCTCAAAAGATGTTGTTAGAAGTTTGCCTAAGTTGAAATTTAACAAAGATCGAACTTGTAGAGCCTGTTAGTTAGGTAAGAAACTAAAAAGTTCATTAGCCCCTAAGAACATGATCTCTACCTCATTCCCCTTGTAACTGATTCACATGGATCTATTTGGACCTCTGAGGACTAGTAGCTTAGGTGGTAGAAGGTATGTTATAGTTGTAGTTGAAGACTACTCTAGATTCACATAGGTCATGTTCTTAGCTTCTAAAGATGAAACATTTGAAAACTTCGTAAATTTGTGTAATCAAATCCAAAATTAAAAAGAATCTGCCATTTCAAACATTAAAAGTGACCATGGAACAGAATTTGAAAACATTCAATTTGATAAATACTGTGCTGAACATGGAATAAAACATAACTTCTCTGCACGTAGGACACCCTAACACTTGATAGTATGTCACATGATGAGGATGAGCCCATTGTACATAGGGGTGGCAAAATTGGCCGAACCGAACCGGAACCGAGCCGAAACCGAACCGAAAATTCGGTTTCGGTTTGGTTAAACCAAACCGATTCAAATTTTGGTTTGGTTTGGTTTGGGTATCAAACCGAACCGAAACCGAATATTTGCAATTATTATGAGTAAAGGGTGGCAATATTGGAGGAACCGAACCAAAACCGAACCGAAAATTCGGTTTTGGTTCGGTTTTGGTTTGGTAAAACCAAACCGATTCAAATTTCGGTTTGGTTCGGTTTGGGGGTCAAACCGAACCGAAACCGAACCATTGCCACCCCTAATTGTACATCATATGCCTAGTGTTGTAGAACTTCCCAAGGAACCAAAAAATATTGAAGAATCAAATGAGGACGTTGTAGATGTAGTTGATCCACCTAGAGATAGAAGAATACTTGTTGATCATCCAAAATCCCAAATCCTAGGTGATGCCATATTGCCAGTTAGAACTAGGTCATATGATGGAAGTGTTAGTGCTAACATGACATTCCTATCTAAACTGGAACCAAAGTCCATCAAAGAAGCTGAAAAGGATGAATTTTGGTTGATGGCTATGTAAGGAGAGTTAAGCCAGTTCGAAAGGAATAAGGTATGGAAGTTAGTGTCTAGACCTAGTGATCACTCAGTCATTGGTACAAGATGGGTGTATAGAAACAAAATGGATGAAAATGAAATTATCACTAGGAATAAGGCTAGGTTAGTAGCCCAAGGGTACCTCAGGAGGAAGGCATAGACTATGATGAGACATTTTCTCCTGTGGCCCGATTGGAAGCAATTATGTAGCTCTAGGCATTTGCATGTCATGACGGTTTCAAACTATTCCAAATGGATGTCTAGAGTGTTGTCCTCAATGGCTACATTCAAGAGGAGGTGTATGTCGAGCAGCCTCCAGGATTTGAAGACTACAAACATCCTAATCAAGTCTTCAAACTTGACAAAGCTTTATATGGATTGAAACATACTCCTAGAGCTTGGTACAAGAGGCTCCGCACCTTCCTTGTAGAGAAGGGCTTCGAGATGGGCAAGGTGGATAAGACATTATTTATTAAGAAAAATGGTGAATATATCCTAATTGTCCAGGTCTATGTAGATGACATCATCTTTGGCTCAACCAATGAAGATATGTGCAATGAATTTGCAAATCTCATGAAAACTGAATTTGAAATGAGCATGATGGGAGAGCTGAACTACTTGTTAGGGTTCCAAATCAAACAACTTGAAAAATGCATATTTGTTAATCAAGAAAAATATACTAAGGAGCTGTAGACACCCCATTTTGACCGTGCCCTAAGCCATCCAATTTTGTGCAAAATCCCATCAAACCATTGAGATAGGACCTCAAATTTCACCTTAAGCTAGGTTAAGGTCTCACCAAGGTTCCTGCTAAATTTCAGCCCAAACCGAGCAAAATTACCAAATAAGATGAGCGAAATAAGAAGCAGTCTTATCTAAGCTTCACCCTAAAATTCCATGTATTTGAGGGAAATCCAAGTTAACCTAAGTCTCTAAGTGCTCATGACCACATTTTTGAAAACCTTAGAATCTCAGGAATCTCCCTGCAAAATTTCAGAAATTTTCGCCAAGAAATTGCACTAAAAGACAGAGCAAGTTGGTGCAGTTATCAAGCAATAGGGGGGTGAAATAGCCTGTCAGAATCGCACATTTGTGCAAATATCAATCAGGAGTGCCAATATCCACATCATCCTTTACTTATAAATAGAGTTTAATCCTCATTTTTTTTTAAAAAGGGAAAAAAAAGTAGAAAATTCGCAGAGAGAGGTTTTCCCCAAATCACAAAACCCAATCCCTTCTTCCTCTCCGATCTCCTCTTCTCCGGCAAATCCATCTCCTCCGGTGAGCTTGGATTCCGGCCAACCTTTCTTCACTTCACCACCGGCTAGCCACCGCACTTTTCCATTCCCTATTTTCATCACTATCGTCATTTTCCGAGAGAATCCACGGCCAAAACCCATTTTTCCGGCTAGCCTCCGGCAAAACTCCGATCAACTCCGATTAGGGAAGAAATTCAGAAAAAAAGATCTGTGGAAAGCAAGCTCAGATCCAAGCAGGAGGATCCATTTTTTTGTTCCAATATATCAGAGAGAGAGAAACAGAGCTTATATTGGAACCCTAACCTTATGTTCACTTTCTTCTCCGACGGATCCGGCAAGGTTCCGGTCATATTCCGGCTACACATCCTAGCAGAGAGACAGAGAGAGGAGATGAGGGAGTTGAAACCCTAACTTCTTAGCTTAATCTATCTGGTCCAAAAATCCAAGAGAAGGAGACAGATAGCAAGAGAGGCAAAAAGAGAGTGATGTTAGGGTTTCATCTTTTTGTCTTCTCCGATCAACTTCGCCAGAGCTCCGGCCAAGCTCCGGCTGGACCTTCTTTCCATTCTTATATTTTTTTTCTTTTCACTTTTATCTTCATATTTCTTTCAAATTCTCAGCTATCATCTTCCTTCATGCTCAGATCTGAGTTATCAAATATCAGATCCAAGCTTTCAAACCCTAATCTTTGTTGCTCATCTCTGCTCTTCATCTCCTCCAGCTACACATCCTCGATTGATTTCCATTCCATTTGCCATTAGATCTGGGCCATTAGATATGGTGATTTCTTCACAGATCTTCCTCTTCCTCATTTTCTCCGGTGGATCGAATCCAGCAGATCTCCATGAACTCTGGCCGGTGCTTCACATCTTCAGCTACCTCAAGCAAATCTCACCATTCAATAGCTTGAATTCAATCATCTTTAAGCAATTTCGAGTTGAGGCTTGGAGATTCTTCTTTTGCTCTGAAATTTTGACAAAGGCTTAAGGAGGACATAAGGAGGGATATATAAGGTAATTCATCGAGAGGTAAGCATTTTTTTTTTACAAGATCTGTTTTTATGATCCTTTATCATATGATTTTGTTTATCCTTTAAAAATTAGAAGATATGCTCTTTTAAAAAGCTAATTATGTGCCTTATATTGCCAATATCCTAAAAAAATGATAATGAAGAATGCTTGTGAAAGTTTATGCACTGGTTGTATGCTCTATAAATTTTGAATGATCTTGTGCTTTAATATTTTGTGGCATATTTAATTTTTAAGTTGTAATAAGAGACTTATCTGTTCGAATCATTATGATCTTTTTAAGGCATTCAATATCTAATTTTCTATGTTTTGGACAACTCATTGTCTTCGCTTATCCAACCAATGTCTGATTAGGCTCAAGCTTGGGAATGGAACATACATACAATGAGTGTTGTATTTTTTTCTGATCTCCTGTAGTTCAGTCCCCTGTACATGTAATGAGTATTTTATTTTATGTAGTTCAGTTCTATGCATGATTAGATTAGAGTTTGCCCTGCTATGTATTTAGAGGCTATTGGGTCTCACATTCTCGGAGTTTTGCTTATACAGGAATGCTTGTGGTCATTATATGTCACCCGCATGTCGATCGTTTAATATGTATATATATATATATATATATATATATATATATATATATATATATATATATATGCTAAGTTCTGCTAATGATATGGGTCCATGGACGGTTGTAACAAACTTGAACTAGCAGGTTTATAGTAAGAAGGTATGGTAGGGGGTTAAGTTGATTTTAAGGTGTGTCAATACTCAGAATGTTTAACATATCAAGTGCTGCTAGGCTACCTATTAGGGACATTGAATAATGAAAATCTATTGGGTTACTTCCCCATGTCTTTGATGATTCAGCCCCCATGTCTTTGATGACAGCAGCCCCCATGTCGTTGATGATAGCAACTCCCATACCTTTGATAATGGTCCAACTTCCCCCTGCATTTCCCTTGAGTTCTTACAAGTCTTGTTTTAGATATTGAGAAGAAAACATAAGCTTTTTACTTCTTTTGAGGCCCAATAATAAAAATGGGTAAGCATGCTTGATCATCCAATCTAGAGTTGTAAGATTTCACAGTTGATGTTCAGTCATGTATACTTTCTTTGTGTCTGTATCAGCCCATTCTTTTAGAGGGACTTACCTAGCTATGGTAGCACTCTTTTCATTCTCTTTCTTTATATAGAGAGTTTCTGGTCTTTTAGATATCCTTCTTAGTCATTTGTCTTTCCTTACATATCATTGCAAGGGCGATGAAGGCGCTAGCCCAAGCCCATCCTTTAGGGGACGTGCACAGTCAGCATTCCCCTTTTTATTTGGTAGACTTTCTTAGTCTTTTAGATAGACTTTCTTAGTCTTTTAGACATCATTAGACATAGGAGCCTTTTCATTGCAAGGGCAATGCAAGAGATATCTGGAGCCCCTATCTTTTGGAGACTTGCTTAGTCTCATTGACACCCCTCTTTGTCTACCCTCTTATTTTTTTTAGACTTACTCAGTGTTTAGAAACCCTTATAATTTGTCCTCTCATTGCAAGGGCAATGAAGGAGTTATGCAGAGCTTACCCTTTTAGAGAGACATGCTTTGTCTCGTAGGAAAGCTTACTTTCAGGGAGACAGGCTATATCTCATGCAGAGAATGTTCTATCCTTTAGAGACAGACTTTGTCTCATTAGTGAGTCTATCCCTAGGAGACATGCCATGTCTCATTAACACCTCTCTTAGACTCACCAGTTTGAGAATCAATCCTTTAGCATAGGAGTCTGTCCTTAGCTAGAGAGTCAATCTTTCAGGAGTCAGTCTTATCATCATAGGGGTTAGGATTCTATCCAACCTCTCATCAAATCATGTGTTTTTTTATCCGCTCCTGCAAGGTATAGGATGTTGTCCAACCTTTGCGGGATATCGGGAGTCTGTCCTCCCTTTATGATGATAGGATTCTGTCCTCTTGTGTCAAAACTCAAAAAACACTATAAAGCAACCAAAATACCAAAAATATCTCAAAAATCAAAAATCTCAAAAATCTTAAGTCATTAGAAGCGTACTAGGAAATCTTTTCCGAACTACGTTGGCTTGATCCCTTTCTATAGGGTACGTAGTGCAACTCGGGATCCACATCCCAAGTCCAGCCAAACTTTTAAAAATAAACATTTCAAACCTTCAAAAAAATACAAAATTTCTTTAAAAATCTTTTTCAAAAAGATCTTCCCCTAGAGTTAGGAGTCTGTCTTAGCTGTTTGGGGTGTTTTAGAGTTAGGAGTCTATCTTGATTTGTTGATATGGTGTGTCCTGTCGTGTGAGTGTCCCTAGAGTTAGGAGGCCTCAAGTCGATCGGTTAGACATTTAGTCGAACCGATGGCTAGACTAGGAAGCATATAGTCAGCCCATGATTTTGCTTAGGTTGCACAGCCTAGTTACACATAGGATGTAGGGCCCACCTGCATTAGCTTAAGGCTAATCAACTTGCATTAGTTAGGGCATATAGAGAGTCCTAAAAATTACAATTCACATGAACTTAAGCAATTGTACAAAAAAGCTTTAAAAATCAGTCGAGTCTAGTGGATCGAGTCTAGGATAGCGGTTCTAGATGGTTAGGCATAGTAGTTTAGAATAGGGCATCGAACTACGTTGACTCCGATTCTTCCCGAGGCCGGGATACGTAGAGCAGCTGGGATGGACGGCCATCTTGGTCCGAGTCAAGTCGCATTAGAGTTAGGATTTGTCTTGTCCTGTCATATATAGGATTGATTTATGTTTTATGTTTTGATGTGTTTTCTTACTTTCTTGTACTGATACTATACCTTTAGCTGTAGCTTGCATGTGTATGTCTACCAGAACTTAGACACCAATTAGGTATGACACTCACAACCTAGCTATTATTAGGCGACACTTCTTTCACTTCTTTATGTTTGCTTATTATTCATCTCCGAGACATGCATGATTAGATAGACGTCTTCTCGAAGATATTCGTTCCCATTTCATATGACTTTCGCCCAAAACTCTTCAAAATCAATAAATAAATGGCATAAGAGACCAGGTGCTTGCACTTGGGCGGACGAGGTGCTCTTCAGACCTTCCAAATTCGTAACCAGGCACGAACCTTCTTTTATATCTCTGGTTATCCGTTGCAACAGAGCATAGTATGGGATCCTTGGCCCACTTCCTTGGATGGCCACTCTTCTTTGTTTAAGGTACGCCTCGAATCTGGGCTAGTCCCTGAATCGAGAGGTATCTCACCTTTGTATCGCCACTCATGCTCTGAGGGGCACTTCTTTCGAGAGTTCCTTGGTAGAGCTCTCCATTCACGTGGATGATCCTATGAGACTTAGTGTGGGGACACGTCCCCCGCCTCTTTCTCGGATCGGGGTCCACAGGAGCTGATGAAGAAGTTTGGAATGGATTGCAACAAGATAGTAAAAATCCTAATAACTGTAGGTACTAAGCTAGAAATGGATTAATTTGGGAAGTCAGTTGATCAAAAGATATATTGGGGTATGATTGGGAGTCTCCTTTACCTTACTGCCAGTAGGCCAAATATTATGTTCAGTGTATGCCACTGTGCCAGATTTCAATCTGCTAAGGAGTCTCACCCGTTTGCAGTAAAGAGAATTTTTAAAATATTTGAGAGGCACCCAAAGTCAAGGGCTATGATATGACAGAACTAGCGACTTCCCACTCACTGGTTACTCTGATGGAGACTTTATAGGGTGTAGAGTAGACAAGAAAAGCACTAGTGGAACTTGTCAGTTTTTGGGCTAGTCACTGGTATCATTGTTTAGCAAGAAACAGAACTCAGTAGCCTTATCCACAACTAAAACTGAATATGTGGCAGCTGAGGTATGCTGTGCACAAGTCCTATAGATGAGGAACACTCTGATGGACTATGGAATCAAACTATAAAATATTCCCATCCTGTGTGACAACACTAATGCAATCAACTTAACTAAGAGCCCTACACAGTACTCTAGAACCAAACATATTGAATTATGCACCATTTTATAAGGGACCACTCACAAAAGGGAGATGTAAGATTAGAATATATTAATACTAATAAGACATCTGTACAAAACCCCTTAGTGATGACAGATTATCTGATATTAGATGTGCGTTAAACATTTGGAGTGCAGAACAAGTAAGAGAGCTTGCCAAGTGATAGATTAAAATATCTAGCTTAGCATTGCATTTCATCTTGCATGTACTATAACTTGTATATAATGTATTTGCTATCTACTTATTATACTACCTTATCACCACTGTTTGGAGGTATTTGCATGAATGAGATGTCAAACGATTAAGTTAAAAGTTACACAATTGGTGCTCATGCCCTCTTTGAGGGAACAATATCATCATCTTAATTAAAACATTTAACCATTTCGCCTTAAGCCATCATCTCAATCATGTACAGGCATATTGTGCTAAATAGTCGATTCATCAAAAAAAAAAATTCGATTCAGGAGCAGCTTTCACGATCACATCTTTACTATTTCACTCTTACCATACTATGATTATGATGGTCATATCTTATTCCATGATAAGGTTACACTTAAGCTTAATTGGTATGCTATATCTCTTAAACATAGGATTGCTTTGGACTTGCCTCACTCTTTCCCTATATTCACTTTACACTATCACACTTGTCCTCACATGATCACTTACTCCTTATGATAAGTTGAGAGGGAGAGTGCACACTGAATATCTTTTATCTTTATTTAGTGCTTTAATCTGCCGATCTACCCCTTTTGCTAATGCCAAAAGGAGGAGAACTTTAGAAAATTGATTCATAGTCCTTGTGCATATGCATCACATGTTTATCTTGCTTTCTTATATCTATGCATAAGTTGAGGGGGAGTAGTAGCATTTAACTTGTTTTATGCCTAATAAGGTTCCTCCCACCCCGGAATCAATTTGCTTTGTCATCATAAGAAAGGCGAAGATTGTTAGCCCAAGAGTTCAATCATTCCTTCTTTTGATGATTCACAAACTCAAATTGATTCATTATTAATAACTAGTAGGTTTTCCTTTAGTGTTGTGCCATAGATAGGGTTAGTCGAGAGGATTCAATCTAGCACAATCACAGTACATGGCCAAAGCTTAAGGATGAACCAAACACATGTTTAAGGAGCGGGAACACAACTGGATTCATCATAACTAGGAGGTCCAACCAAGGGAGAGCTCAACCACAATCATCTCAAGCAAGAAGTAGACCCAAAGGAAGATCTTTTGAAAGCCAAGAGCAAAGAGGAGAGAGAGAGAGAGAGAGAGAGAGAGAGAGAGAGCGAGAGCGAGAGATCTTAGAATGTATGGACATCCTTCACTTTGTGTAGTCCAAATCAAGCCTCACCCAAATTATTCCCAGAGTTTTTAAATGAAATCCAAAACCAAGTTTCAAAACCCAGAAAATATCAAAATGGTTCTAAAAAGGAAACAAGAAAAACACTCAGATGGTCGATCGGACCCCTCCGGGTCAACCAGTCAGAAAAAGAGAAAAAGCCCCATGTGAAACAACATTAGTGGCTCGGGCAACCGGTACCGGTCGCCCGAGGAGCACCGGCCAGTCGAGCGATGCTTGCTGTTCAAATAAAAAATGGAACAATCCTTGAGGGGAGGTCGACCGAGACCCTCCGATCGACCAATCCAGTCGAGAAAAACTAGTTGTTGGGGCGTAACGGGCAGATTTTTAAGTGGCTAGAAATTACAGTTTTGCCACTAACAGCTATATTTGAGGTGTGGGGTATATATATAACCCATAAACATAATTTTAATGACTTTCGAAAAGATCTACTAACCCTCATTAAGCACTACATCTGCTTTGCAATCAATTTGGCTTAGATATAACTCTCACCAAGCTTGTGCCTTGATTTGTCTTCATAAAGTGCTCAATTTAGACGTTACTTGTATTCTAGAGAGAGGGATTTGTTGAGCATTCATTGTGCGTTCAAGCCCCAAGGGACGCCAAGCAATCTTTATACTTCAAGCATTTAATACTTGTAATGTGAAGAGGGCACTGTAATTAAATCCCTCAAAGGAAAACTTGTAAGTAGCCTTGAAGCCAGGCGTGGTGTGGTCTTCGGATAGCTTATACCCTCAAGTACTACCTTGAGAGGAGTGGAGTAGGCCTTTTGTTTGAAGACCGAACCACTTAAAAATTGGTGTGTCCCTTTCTCTTGTCTCCTCTATTTCTATTGTCTTTTGTGGTTTGTAGTTTCGTTCTTTATTTTTGAGCTACCCACTTAAGAAAGAAAAAACTAAGTGACTTTAGTTCCATTAACCTTAAAAGCTTAAATTTGTAATTGCCAACAAATTCACCCCCCTCTTGGTTGCCCTAGACCTAGGAATTCAACGGCCAATCTAACCATCTACCCAACCCTGCATCTACTGTTTCTTTTTTCCTATTACATTCTTTAATGATACCTTAGTAGTCACATTCAATGTTGACCCAGCCATCCTTATCATCTTGAAAAAGCAATGGATTCGTCATCATCGTTTCTCTTGGCAAAGATTACATCCCTTCAGTCTCCAAGCTGCCTGACTCTCATGGATTGATCACAACCCACATCACCCATTTTAGCTAAGAACCTAAATCTCCATCGGCAACTTAGTTAAGGCCTCTTGCAATAATAACTTGATCGACCATCATGTACCCGGTATGAGATCTCTCCATTCTCCCCTCAACAAAACTCTCCTCCAAATCTAAACATGGTGACGAGGAAACCCAAAGTAAGGTCAATTCAACAACCTCCTTCCACCAATGCAAGGCCATGCCACATTAACACTTTTGACCCTCGCTATACCTGTCACAACTCTAGTCTGTCAAGAAATCTGATTAGTAAAAATGAATTCGATAAGGTGCAAAGAAATAAAAATGAACAAATCAAAAGATGCACACGCCATGATTTTACATGGTTCGGCCAAGATGCCAATATCGACGGGTGAGATTACTATCTTCCACTATGAGAAAGCAAAAATACAAGGCTTGCAACAGATTAATCCAAAACTCACAAATTGTAACTCTTTCTTTTCTTCTTTTCAACTAGCACCATACACAAAACAAAGATAATAGACCTCTTGTAGACACCCCCATTTTGCTAGGTTTTAGCGAATATAGTTTTTTGTTAAGTTTCCAAAGTCTAAAGTCAAGTTCCTGTGAAGTAAAGTGTCTTTTCCCCTCTTTTAGTTTAGTTTTCCATCTCGTTGAGTATTTTCCGACTGTCTTTTGCTCCCGGGATGTTCCAGGGCATTCCAACAGACTTCATGAGATGTCATTTAAGTGTTCCAAGTATTTTCATATACTTTCTATATTCGAATTTCTCAGGGTTTTCTCCAATTTCAAGATTTTGCACTTTAGCAGTAGTTTTGTCATTTCTAAGGTATCCCAAAAGGTTCCCTTAGATGTCATCAAGCGTTTCAAGTGTACTTTCCCACTTTCTATTTTTAGAAATTTTAAGGTATTTCTTCCAATTTTTTATATTTTTCAGGGTTTTTCCATTTTGGGGGTATTTTAGTCATTTCAATCAAATTGTTGTAAAACATTGAGAAAAATTGTTGGTAAATAATTGAAAACAGAGGGTTGGGCTAATTTGGTGGGTTCATTTTTATCACTATCGATTGTATTGGGTTCAAGCAAGTGGGCCCACACATTACCTTTTGTAGAAACACCCATACTTAGTCTCAAATTATCCATTTTGGTCTCATTTGGACCCACCAAATGAAATCAATTTCCATAGGGGGTCACCATTGAAGCTCGGCCATATGATGGGGACCCACCATGTACCCAACATGCTGTGGGCCCACCCACATTATCTAACCCATTTTCACATAGGCCTAGTTGAAAGAATTAAAAGCGCACAAAAGCCCATTGGATTTCATCCATGTATGGAGGAGGCCCACAAAGGGATCACCCATGAGGGAACCACACGTGTGGTTAGGCCACTTTAGTGGGCGCCCCACATGGGGAGCGCATATTTCGAGAGGGAAAGAGATTTTTTAGGATTTTTGAAAATTCAATAAAAAGGTAACATGCAATATTCATTCAATGTTATTTAAAGCATGTTTTGGTTCAAAAGAAAGTCAAAGATCTAAAAAGGGGAAAAAGAAATATAGAAAGTATCTGTAGAGGGAAAGCTTACAATGTAGAAACTTCTATATTTCCTTTCCATCCTAGCTTTTTCTATAAAAGGATACCCATACCTCTCTCTTCCCTCTTGAATGATTCGGACAGCCCTCTTTCTACTCATCTTACATCTTTCAACACTCTCATCAAAGTGGGTTTCATCTCTAATTTTCAACACTTTGCATCTTTTCATCACTTGGAATCACTCTTGGAGCTTTATATTGGGAATTTCTTCATCAACATCTCATCTTGGCAAAGGTATTCTTAAGGATTTACAGCAGTTTTTGGATCATCAATTAAACATTGGTATCTTTTGTTCGTGGTTTCCAAATAGTTTTACTTACATATTGTATGCCTAGAAGTAGAATTTTGTCTTTTATGAACTTTTTTTAGAGATTTGATCTAAAATTTTAACCAAAGACTTGATTTAAGATGGTTAATAAGAATATTAACTAATTTAGGAGTAAGATTAAGGGAAGTAGGAGTTTTAACAAGGCTTGGATAAAATAAACCTTAAAAACTATGCCTAATTTACAAAGTGACTATTTCAAATCCCTAATTTTTCAATGAGTTTAGATATTCCGAGTAAATTTCATTATCAAACTAAACTAGTGGAAACTATATTTTCAAGTCGTAATTTTTATAAAAAATTGGTTTAAAAATTGCTAGAAACCTTAATGAAACCCACTTTGCGGTGAAAAATGGGCAAGGCAAAAAAATATTGAAATTGTTATTCAATTAATTTTTTTGAATTGTAAGGACCTCGAAAAATAACCACACTAGACTTAATTGAGTTTTGGTATTTTTTATTGATTTTCTACCTAAACTAATATGTTTTGTCGCAAAATTAAGAAAAATAGTAAATTTAGGAAAATCAGGTTTCTTTTGGTCAAATAACTTACTTCAATTATTTCCATAATAACCATGGGAGGAAATTTTGAATTTATATGAAAATTCTTTTTTTCTTTGTAAATTTTCCCCCAAAAATCAATAAAACTGTGATAAATAAATACAAATTACAAAATACAATTTCACAATATGATTTGAAATGATCTTATGTGTTTTTTTAAAAATTTTCATAAAAATTCAATCAGATTTGATAATTCTTATCAATTATCTCAAGAAAAATGTTTTTGGGTTAAAAATAGAAAGTCTTGTTTCAATAGGAGTAAAAATTGTAAGAAAATCACTAAAATTATATAAATAATAGGAGAATATTATTTACAGAAGAAACGAACCAATTTTTTCAATTTTCTATTAATAAACTAATTATTGTGAATAAGTCATTAATAAAAAACTAATTAATATTCACTTTAAAAAGGGCTAAACATTGAAATAATGGTGAAAATTAGTAAAAATTTGGATTCATGTATGAAATTATAATCTATATTTTATTCTGATATCAATGGTATGTTTTCATTTTTTTTGTGAATAACTCCTATTTTGCTTATTTATTTGTAAGAAAAATACGATAAAATAGGTAATTTCCATTGTTTGATTTGTTTCACTATCCAAATCATGTTTTCTGTTGTTTTTTTTTTTCTAGAATATAAAAATTTTATTTAAAAATTAATTACTGTGATTTTTCTGGAATTTTATTGAATGAAACATGTTATTTTTAGTAATTTTTGTTCAGAAAAGCACATTTCTTTAAGTAATTCTTAAAAATAGAAATTTCAAGCGAAAATCCGTGAAATTTAACCCACTGATATATCATGCTTAAACAAGACTACTCTCTCGAATCATAAGTTATTTGGACTATTTTTCATGAATAAGACGATGAAAGTTAGTTAACTGCCAAGAATTCTAAAAATCACTAAAAATACATAAAAATCCAGAAAAATTCAAAAAACTCCAGAGAACTAAAACACATTAGAACCTTTATAGTACTTAAAGTGGAAATGAATCCAAAGCACCCTAAAAATCTCTCAAACCTTAAAAGAGGCAACAATTACAAGTTTTGTTAAGAACTCCTAAACCCTTGGATCCGTAGATACCTTTTAGGCATTAGGAACCCTTAGACATTAGGAACCATTTAAAACTCCATCCGGGTTAATTGTACCTGATTCAACTAAATCCTAGCATAGGTTTCACTAGATAGCCCATTCATTCCCCCTTTTAGGTCAAGCCTAGTTGAACCTAAGGATATGGCACACTTGCACTAGTTTAGGATCATATAGCTATAACATCTTAGATGGAATCCTAAAATTTACATCCAACTCAAACATAAGTCAATCAACTCATAATCTTTAATCATTAGTGAAGTCAATAGTCCGGTCTAGATAGGTGTCCTACGCACAATAGGCATATAACTTAGCATAGGAACACTGAACTACGTTGATCTTGATCCCAAGTGGCTTGGGTACGTAGGCAGCTTGAGCGGCCCCTCAAGTTCAGTTCCAATCCACACACACATTTTGAGGTTTTATTTTCTAGCATTCACTTCTTACAATTCTTTTGCGTCCTTTTAATTCAAATAATTTATAAAGAATATCATGTTGCCAAAATTAGATCTTTAGGTTGCACGTCACTTAGGTCACATCATCCCGAATCAAATAAGTCAAAACATTCACATAAGTCACATAAAAACCACATAGGAACTAGATTGTTAGGTTGCATGTCACTTAAATAGCACTTTGTAGAGTTTAATAAGCCTTTTTGGACAAATTTTAGAGAGTTAATCTTTGAAATTGAAGATCAGTTTACCGGGTGAGAATGGTGCCTAACACCTTCCATTATCTTAATCAGGTTACAAACCTAGACTTATGGGATCGTAGACTAGTTTAGCAGTGTCACTTATGGGTCTTAGGTCCTTACTAGCTAGCGACTCTGGCCATTCCTTTTGTGTGGAATTCGGATTGCTTTGGTAATCCCAAAGTCAAAGAAAAGGTAATCTTATCGATTATCAATAAACCAGTAAAGAGCAATTCGAATTTAAGTCACTCTTGTGGGTCGTGAAGGGATCTCCTCCCGGATCCAGTACCACACCTCTTAATTTCCCACAACAAGAGAAATCACAAAGTAGAGAACTCTCTCGTTTTATTTCCCCACCCACACACTTGGTCATGTGTTTCTTCTCAACTCCCACTCCTAAGGTATTTAATACCTTATATGATCTAGGTCTCTCTCCCTCCCTCCCTCTCTATCTCTCTCTCCCCTTCTCAAATTAGGAAGCACCTGGGACACTTATGCTAGACCTAGGCCTAGACTAACTTAGAAACTTAACTCTCTATATTTTTCTGTCCTAGTCATAATAGGATGCTAAGAAGGCAACAAGGGAGAGTCCCACTTCCTCCCTGCAGAGGAAATATTACAGCTAAACCCAAATATCTCTTTCTTAGCTTGTTTTTCAGCCACCTAAAGATTTTTCAAGTGCATCGCCCACCAGTTCGTTGTTCAACATGACTAATGCACGTGTAGTTGCACTGAGTCAACTCACTTAATCATCTCTAGAGGCGTACCTCGATCCATCCTCCCCACAAGATGGAACTAACCTCGCACCACTGAAATCTAAAAGCTCATCTATGCACCAACTGCGAAAGAGACCTTATGTTTGTGCACACTACTCCATTTTCAGCTAACCATCCGGATCATAAGAATGCATTTAAAAACTTTATTCCCTATGAGATGATATAATTTTTCCTTTCGTCAAAACCATATAGCTGCATGTGATTTTCATTGACCCACCTGCAGTTAAATCTCTAACACCCTTGGAGTCCAACTAGCTAAGAGATACTAGATTCTTCATATCTATGGTACATACGCCACACCACCCAAAGTATGAACTACTCCATCAGACATCTTGATCTTTGCCATCCCAATTCTCGTTACATTTCAAGTGGACATGTCACCAAAGTACACTACACTTGCCTTATATCTTCGAATTTATCAAAGTAACCTCTTCTAGGTCATACAAGAATTGAGCACCCTGAATCTAAAATCCATTCATTATGAAGAGAAGTGTGATTACATGTGTAGATTGTGTGAACATCTCCAACTATTTTGCTCTGCTCATCTGTTACTGTCAACATCATATTTATAGCACCATAGTCTAACTTGTTAGCTTGCTTCGAATGATCTCGCTTGATGTGCCCGTATTCCTTACAATGATAAAGTTGCATGCCTTTACCATTGAGTCTAAATCTTGGGCCTGCCTTTTTAAGATCCTCTAACAGATATCCTTCCTTTTTTATTCTTTCCACAAACAATCAACCCAAGTTCTTGACCAACAACAATTGAGTTTCCCTTCTAAGCTTCCTTCCGAGAGAGATATATGCTTGCAAGAGATATATATATGATATGTGCGTGTTTAATATTGTAGCATATCGTCATCATTTTCTGATAGTTTAAATCGTGTTTTAGCCAAGAGCGGAGCCAAGAATTTGGTCCCACAGGAGGGGGGAAGAAGCGAATGACTTTTACACTTCATATTTTCATAACGTGGGGCCCACCATCTCCTCCTAACCCATGCATTAGGTGGAGCCCATAATTTGCACCTCATATTTTGATGCGGCGGGGCCCACTATTTACATCTCATCATGTTATGGGTGGGACCCATTATTCTACACTCATGCAGGGCCAAATAATGCTAGTGATTTAATAAATTCCAAGCCCCCCCCCAAAAAATGGATTGCTTTCTACTTTGAAAATCCCAATAATTCCCGGGATTTTATATATTGTGTGCATGTAAAGTCCAATATTTTCCAAAAAAGTACTACGGGGCCCACATGATAGGAAGATCCAAATTGTTCATTTGTTGGGCCACAAAGTAAATAGGCTACACCGTATAAATAATCTCGATAGGATGATCCTAAAACTCCGATCTATTGATGTTTTGATAATGGGCAATCCCACTGTAGATCGAAGGGTTAGGATCAGCCTACGGAGATGATTTACAAGATGAAACCTATTTACATTGTGGCTTAACAAATGAACAATTTGGATCATCATATGAAGTGGGCTCCCATTACTTTTGGAAAAATGCTATATTTCACAATGGGATAAAATATTTTCCTAAGGGGCATTATGAAGTGGCTCCCCTCTGTCACTCCCTTAGCCAGAAAATTTAGTAGGAGAGAGGGGCACATTAATTTAGATTACTTGAGAGAGAGAGAGAGAGAGAGAGAGAGAGAGAGAGAGAGAGAGAGAGAGAGAGGCACAACAAGTAGAATGGGTTTCATAGGCTTCGTTTCTTTCGACATAGAATTTGTTTTATGTTGTAAAAATGAACATAAAACTAATTTTAAGTCAACGAAGCCAAAATGAAAAGTTCCTGAATTTTAGGGAAGAATTGCCCCACCTCTCCCCTTAGCTTTGCCCCTGATTTTAGCCTAGGAAAAAAGGAATTTGAAAGACCCACATGTTAGTTGTTTAATGGCGGTGTATGTCTTATGACATTTGTAATTTTATGATAAGTGTAGGGAGATCTTTGTTGCATGGACGAACACACAGAAGGATAAAAGGATTGGTGCTTGTGCTTCTTAGCTGGATTCTAGGATTATACTTTGATTAGATATCTGCTCTTACAAATATGTTTAGCAATTTGGGGTGGCATTATAAAAAGTAGGGGTGTAAGTTTCATCTGATCAATGTGATTGAAAGGTGAGACTCTTTGTATTAGATGGTCCATATTCATGATCAGACCACTGTTGAAGTGTAGTAAGATGGAAGGGATTGTACTGGATTTCCTGACATGCCTGTTATAAATTTTGTAATAAAAAAGGTAGAAAAGTTACTTTTGAACCAAAATTTTGGAGGGAAGATTCAAAATAAGAATCCCCTTCTCGTTTTCAAAAGCTCTTATCTTTGGTGATGATTTGAGACCTGAACTTAGACCTAGAAGTATGTGAAGTGGGTTTCAACTCCAATGCAAAATATTTAGTCCCACAATGGAACTTTAAAGAAACTTTCATCTCCTTTCAGGAGGTGGAGAGGAGGAAAGGCTTTGGTCTTTTAAGGAGCATTAGAAATTGTTGAGTGAGCCGGTTTTACATGAAACAAAGTTCATATAAACACACACGCGTTGGGCCGCGGTCGTGGTATGTTGTCCGAGGTCCTGTCTTGGTTTGGTTTCGGATAAATAAAAAATAACTTTTTGGACAAAATAGTGTTTGTTTTTTCTATTAACTCCTAAGCGGATTTTATTTCTAAAACGGTTCTATAATTACCATCTTTAATTCATATTATCATTTTTGAACTGTTTCAGATTCACTAACAACCACAAAAAGTGACTGTTGGAGAAGGAGATGTTTTGCTCTCTTTAATGGGCGGTTCTCCTCTCAAGGGCGATTTTCTTCTCTATAAGAGAGAGAGAGAGAGAGAGAGAGAGAGAGAGAGAGAGAGCATCACTCTTATTTGCAGATTTCTATACAGATGGAAACATACTGGTTTTACATTGAAAATTTAGATTTCTCTCATTCTTTGATCCTCCGCTCCATTCCTTATATGAGCACAGTTTTAAGGTGATTCGAAGTGGACCAGTCAGCGATTGCACGTGGACTAGAGCCTAGGGTTGCAACTTGGGTTGGACAGTTCGGGTTTTCAAGAACCCTACCCAATAAACTATCTCGGGCCGGGTCTAATTTTTATGGGAAAACCCGATATTCACAAACCCAACCCTAAGTGAGATAGTTTCTCGGGTTGGGTTTTTATTTTTTTAGCGTAGGTTAGTGATGAATTTCTAAGATTGTAGAAAACAACAAATCTCACACCAAAAATCCCTAAATTTAAGTAATCAAGTGTATAAATTTAAGAAGGAAACTATTTTTCCATATCACAAACATGACCACATCAGTGTTTACAATTAGATCAAAATATTGGAAAATAATTTGTCATGTTATTCATTAGATATTTAAGTGATTCATAGTACAACTGTATAAGTAAGGTCGGCTTTTGGGTTTTCTATTTCTTTAAACCCAACGACCACAGATTGGGTTGGGTGTTTCAATCTAAAAACCGACCCAACCTAAGACCCATGATTTCTAACTTGACCCGTGTTATTTTCGGGTTGAGTTGATGCGGATCGGGTAAACCCTACCCAAGTTGCAACGTAGGGGGAGGATGCATGCAGTGGCCCACAAACCACGTTCATCAGGGTAAGTCCGGGTGGGATTCGAACACTCGTCTCAGGGGAGCAAACCCTTGACTTATGCCGAAGAGCCAACACCTGTTTGGGCTACTCTTCTTCCTTCAACAATCTGATTTCTACAAAGGGCTTTCGTCAAATCGATAACTACAATCTATTTTTTACAATTTTATTCTCATTCTGCAAGTTTTAACAATACATACCATTTGGGTTCGAGAGTTACTCTATCTGGTTCGACTAACCAAAATTTGGGTTCGAGTAGCACTAATTTGAGTTTGACCAAATATGGGTTCAAGTAGCACCATTTTGGCTTCGAGTAAGCCCTAGATCAGTCCCATTTCTATTATCAACTTCCAACAATCTTGAAACAGTCTTTGAAACAGTTGATCTTGTAGACAATCTTGATGTTACCTACATGATTCATGCTGCATGCCATACTTCAACAATCAGTTGTGAAAAAAAAAAAAAGAGTGTTCGTGTACCATCATTTCAAAAGGGACTATGATAATCTTATAGTAATGTTAAATGACCAAAATACCCTTCAACACATAATAATTTGGTTATTTTAGCATGTATTCATTAAAGGATGAATGTTTTCATAAACCAGGCAATATACAGAAAATAGGCAATCTTCTTTGGGGATCATAAATCCACCAATCAACAAAGAAATTTGAATACCAGGTGATAAAAATGTTGAACTCAAGTTCACCTAACAAGCAACCCTGAAAATATAATAAAATCTAATCAAACAAACACTGAAACTCACATAATCATCTGACTCTCCGCAGGTTTTCTTTCTTCTCTTCCTCCTTGGAGTGGTAACAAAAGCAAACTTCCTTGGATCTTGCCAAACAATAGATCCATGAGCTAATGCAAATAAAACCTCTAATCAAATAATTAGGACAGATAGTAAACAGTCCCAACTGAAATTCAGTAGTCTTTCACTTTTTCGGTGGTTTCATAACCAGACGGTCCAGACCAACGAAATATACCTGCAAGAAACTTCAGCCAATATCACATTCTAATATTTGATTTTCCTCTTTAATATAGCCTGACTTCCTGTGCAAAAAAAAAAAAAAAATTTTTAAACATAAGGGTTCATTTTTTTTAATATTTACAAGAAAGCAAGGAAACATACATAAGTAAATGCATGGAGGCATGTCTACAAAGCAAACATCACTCTGGCCAGCTTTCACTAAATTTGAAATAAAAAACTTATAATCATACAAGAAAGATAAATAACTAGAATGAAATACAAAAAGTTCCAGACTCATTGTTTATTGTCCATATGCCCACCCCTGTAGCCGTCCTAGCTTCCCAATGTGCATGTCCCCCATTTTGCCGATTGTTAATGCTGCTCTAATATATCCCCAACAGCTTTGGAAAAAGACGTTTGGTCTTCCATCCTAATAACCGGATCTGTAAAAAGCAAACTCCAGTTGTGTACTTACATTAGAAGATATGTCTGAACTGTTGTTTTCCAGTTATGAAGAAAAAGAGTTCGTAAATTGTTCCGAAGAGCAGAATTCTTGCGTGTCAATTGAATTTAACCTGCTACGATTTTCACAAATGCATCAGTTCCATGTCTCACCCCTGTAATCTATATTTTCAACAACCAAGTAAAAATTAGAAAGAACCCACTGAACCTTAGGCATAGCTGCATGAAATCCAAATTCAATGTCAATTACATTCTAAAAATTCATTAAGAATACAGCATATCAAGGCACAATTAAGCGAGGACTTACACTTAATCTTGTACAAAATTTCCTCTGAGACATATCAAGACACATAGAGCATCCAAAAGCAGAGAATGGGTATCGATCAAGTGCGTAAGAGACCATGAATCAAACTAGCATGAAATGGGTATTATTAAAGCTTTTAATTGAATGGAATCACCAAAACATTGACAATGAAGAAAATAAATGACAACCATCTAAACAAAAGGTTACCAATCAAGAGTTTTTATATACTGTGTGCGTTTGGCATCCAGTATTTTTCAAAAAGTACAGTGGGACCCCCTTCATAGTTGCCATACATGGCCTGTGTGTGTTTTCCAAAATCAGTATTCATCAGTATTCACTTTTTTGTGAAGGGCTGAGATTAAAAAACCTTATTTTTCAGTCAGGCTAATAATCTCAACCATTCATCGAAAAGTGAATGGGCTGATTTCCAGGAATCCACTCTGATTCTTTGTAAAATTCGTTTCAGTTTGTGGAAGCCAATTTTGAACCCCCAACCAATTATTAGACTCAAAATGAAACATAATTTTGGGTACAATAATCTGCTTGGTGCTGACAATCGGTTTTCACAATCTGAAACGAACAGGGTCTTATGATTATAACAATTGATTGTGGGTGCTAAACTGATTATCGGACTCAAAATTACATTTGAACAAGGATACTGCTTAGGACAACATTCACCCGACGAAGCAGGTAGTCCTCCAGGGTTTTAATTTTGGTTTGGCAACCAAACAGGGTATTCGGCTGACATGGCACCCCAAAACTAACTAAAATATATGGATTAACCCGGCTTTTGGGCAACCAAACTGATGCAAATATTAGGCCTAAATAAGTGGCATATTTGCAATTAGTATTTTATTAGGGGTATTTTAGTCATTTGGTTATTTAGAGTTCTTATTTTAGTAGGCTTCTTTAAGAGTTCATGTTTTAGTAGGTTACTATTTCTTAGGTTGTTTATTTGCCTATATATAGGCCTCTTTACAATTTATTTTGTAACTTTGATTGATATTTAATAAAGATTCTTCTCCCTCTAATTCTGGTTTTCTTCTTCCCTCTTCTGATTTCTTCTCCTCTCCCTAAATTCGTCTATTCTTCTCTTCTTATTATTCTTCTATTCTTCTCCTTCTATTCTCTTCTTCTTCTTCTACCCCCTTTCGTCTATTTCTCTCCCCTTTCTTCTATTTCCCTTCACGGTGCTGCATCAAATTGGTATCAGAGCAGAAGGTCATGGATTCTTGTGTTTTGCCGAAAAATCTGCAAAGAAAATCAGCGAAGAAGGTGTTTATCTTGGTGCTGGGTTGACTCACCCAGTCAACTCGGTTGTCTTCAACCTTTTGAAACCCTAACCGTCATCTCTTTAACCCAATCATCCTTCAAGAACCCTAACTTTCAGCCATAACCCAGCCCCCACTTGCATATGTGTATTGCAGATTGAAGGAAAAAAATATCAGTTTTGAAAACCTGCAACCTATCCCCTTTTTTTTTATCAGCCATTGAAAACCACTTCGTAGCTGCTCCAATAATCCGAACCCTAAAGAATCAGTTCACCAACCGAACCAGTTTTTGGCAACCCATCTTCGGCCCAACTTGAGATCATCCACCTCTCAACACCACAAACCCAGTCTTTCCTTGCCTGTTACCCTCTCTGTTTCAGCCCCACTTCCATAGTAAACCAGTCCCAGTTTTCTTAGTTTATGTGATCCCAAAAAAACCTGCAGATAATCACCCTCAAGATCCAACAAGGAGAATTATCAGTTGCTGTTTCATGGAAAGAGAAAAAACCCAGAAGGCAATTTCTACTTTTGTGATTAGAAAATTAGAAAAGCGGTGACGCTGCCTTCTCTCAATAGTGACTTGGAAAGGGTGACTTGTCAGACAAGTAACCATAAAGGAACAAATAAACAGGGTATCGTAATTCGTGCCTTCTACACCAAACTCTCTGCCAAAAAAAAGTAAGTATAACTTTTTGAGAAGGAAAGAGGGCATCGTAACATTATGTAATTTCTTGCCTAAAGTTTATGTGGGTCCAAAGTAGAATTTTTTATAGGTTATTATTAAAAGGTAAGCTGCTCTTTATTTTCTATTTGGTAAGTGACACAAGTACCTGGTAACTTGTAGTTCAAGGCAACGAAAGAAAACCAAGACTACTTTTACTAGCCCCCTCTTTCTTCCTTCGGGCACCCCTCCTCATATTAGTACTACTTAGATTTGACACCCCCTCCTTTTAGCTTTAGACACCTAAAAAAAATAAAATTCAGAAAGGAAAAAAAAAATTCGAAAAAAAGAAAAGAAAAAAAAAATAGAAATAGAGTTTCTTTTTCTCTCTCCTCTCCATCTAGCTTCTCTTGTTTTCGGGTTATTTCCGCTCGAAATTGGCCCGCGACTTCAACACGAAAGTTGAAGTACTTGATTAGTAGAGCACACCCATATCAGTTTCAGCAGCAGAAAGTGACTTTCAGCACAATTTCAGGAGCAATCTCAGCCGTCGATTACGTGCCATCATCCGGTCAACACCTTTTCGTCATTCGATTTGAGATCCGAGGCAGGCGTTGTATTCCATTCGACATGACAAACAAATCAGACGGTTGATTTCAGTTCTCGACGCCGAACCCAATGGCTCCGCCCTATGTTCCATATTTTGATGGGTACGACGAAAGCTATTGGAATGGCCGCACTCACTTTCGCTATTATGAGGATGCATGTTTACATTGGATTGATGCCCTAGACGCATATCATGAGTACAATGGTCGTGATCACTGCCAGACTATCTATTGGGCTAAAGAAACTGTGCGACGACAAGCCCGATGCTCATGGAGCCACATTGAAACGAACCGTCGTAGAAGACGTGAGCAACCAATCTGTCGTTGGGAGGATGTTCATGATGCGTTTATGAATATTTATGCGATCGACTATTTGAATCAACAGAGATTGAATCATGAGCGAGAATATAGAGTGATGTGTAGTGTTGAAAGTAAAGTCGAAGCCCTCCTTGAACAACTTAAAAGAAGACCGTCATTATATATGCGAAGCTAAAATTATAGCTGAAAATTCAGTGCGTCGTATACGTGAGCAGAGACAGCTTCACACTTCTAAGGCAAATATTGTGGTGGATCCATGTGAGGTTTTTCCCTTGATTCATCCTGAGTCAGAGTCGAGTGACATGACTGTTGAGCCATTACCTGAGACAGATGATCGCGAGCATATTACAGAGGATTGCCCTATATTTACGCCGATTGATCAGATTGCCGAGACTTGTGCCGACACAGATCATCTTGTTCCGCAGATTGATCATGAGGTCCATCAGCCTGACATCACTGCCCCAGCTTCAGTCCTAGATGCTGATTTTATCATTGATTCTATTGAGCCTGATGAGATACCAGCGGATGACTTTCATGTTGATTCTCCTGCGCCTACTGAGCTACCAGTTGATGTTGATTATGTGGAGGATGTTCACCGATCGGTACCACCCATAGCTGTTTTGCCGATCACGCCGATCCATGACGAGTACATTGCCATCTTCCCTGATTCTCACGAAAGACTTGTATTTTGATGATTTTGCATGGATGTTTTCTTCCATATTCCGCCGCCAGCCTTTCAAACCAATTTCATTGCTGTCTTGAGCATTAGCCATCAGGATTGCTTCAGACAGATTGCGCCTTGTTCTGCTTCATTGGATTATTTTAATATTTGACCAGGCGGACTAGAACTCGAGGGCGAGTTCTTTTCAACTGGGGGAGAATGATGCAAATATTAGGCCTAAGTAAGTGCCATATTTGCCAATTAGTATTTTATTAGGGGTATTTTAGTCATTTGGTTATTTAGAGTTCTTATTTTAGTAGGCTTCTTTAAGAGTTCATGTTTTAGTAGGTTACTATTTCCTAGGTTGTTTATTTGCCTATATATAGGCCTCTTTACAATTTATTTTGTAACTTTGATTGATATTGAATAAAGATTCTTCTCCCTCTAATTCTGATTTTCTTCTTCACTCTTCTGATTTCTTCTCCTCTCCCTAAATTCGTCTATTCTTCTCTTCTTCTTCTACTTCTCCCTAAATTCGTCTCTTCTTCAGGTTATTTTTGTCTCTTCTTCCCCTATTCTTCTAATTCTATCCCCTTTCCTCAATTTCTCTTCGCGGTCCTGCATCACAAACAGAGCAAAGGAACTTTTGCTGGCGGTTCTAACAGTGTAAAATACAACTCAACTCAACTCAACCAAGCCTTTGACCCAAACTAGTTGGGGTCGGCTAATGGATCCTTTAGAAAATTTTCATGAAGTTTGATAAAAGTGTGAAATAATTTTAAAAAAAATATATATATATATATATATATTTTTTTTAAATACTTTAAATTAAGAAAAATCCCGAAAATTAGGTACAAAAAATCTGTGTATTCTATGTAAATCATAACATCCACTAGAAGAGCTTTTCTCGGTTCTAAAAATTCCGTAAGCTAAATGTACACATCATAACATCTAAGGAACTGTTGGAACCATGTTGAAACAGCTCTTATTTAATGAAACCAAGCAAACTAAAATATACCACCGTACTACAAAACATTATCTAATTTTAGAGGTTAGGTTCAATGCAAACTACAGTAAGGATCCACATTAAGATCTATGCAAGGAAGACAAGAACACTGCAGAGGATTTAAAGTTTGTTGCATGAGTACACCCTACTTTTCACTTTGCTCCCCAGTTTTTGCTTCCTGAGATGCAACAAAGTATAAAATCATTCTTCACTTTTCTGACAAAGAGTAGTTATTCAAATTGATAGAAAATCTATATATCCTACCAAGTGTTGGTAAAAATACACTGGAATTTCAGATTATAATAATACTAAACAACACAAATAATCCACACGTAACCGAACCAAAAATAATACAAAGAATCAAATAGTAAAGAGAGAGAATGACTTACGGTTGAGTCGAGGCATTGATCTAAACCTTAAGGAAAATAACGCCCCTGCATTTGACGAATCAACGGTGAAAATGGATTCTCTAGCATATGCCTCCATGATACAACTTGTCCGCTCTAAGGGGACATGCACTTAAACAGCCCAAAACCCTTGAGAACATGCCTCATGTTTGCGGAATAAATTGGGAAAAAGAAAAAACTTAAAAGCATGAGTGTATGTACAAATATTTATAGGAATTGAAGATATTTAAGATACACTTCTCTTTAATTGTAACTTTTAAAATATATATACGACTTTTCGCATAAAGTAAATAAATAAATTTTGAATTTTTAAATTAAAGAAAAAGGTCAACACTAAGTAAAATAAAGATAGATCACCAAATTTTGGACTTGACGATGAACCTCTTCAACATCGATGCCAAACCCTCTCAGATCTCCTTGGAGTTGAACCACCTATCAAAAAAGAGAAATGTTATCAGCACTACTGTATTTTGATTAGGGCACTCCTCACTTTATTAAAAGTATGGTATGGTGTCCGATCTAACCTATGGAAATGACTTTTGGGCCACAACCTATTTTGGCTGTGGCCCATCTAATGGACGGTTGGGATCATCCTATGGTGCGGACCATACCGTACCTTTAATAAAGTGAGGAGTGCCCTCATCAAAATACAGTAGTGCTGATAACATTTCCCTAAAAAAATCGTTACTTGAATTTCTAGAAATGTTGATGGTCTGCCCAAAACAGAAAAAAAAAATCAAATATATTCAGCTACTAACCAATCACACTTCATCTCTTGTAGCAGCATTAAGCACATCACACCCAATTATGTTATTATCCACACGAACAATTGTTGAAGATAAATTTCTCTTGGTAGCCTGAAAAACCATAAGACCTTTGATCTAAGAAAAGATATAATGCATGAGTGATGCAGGGAAAGTGGGACGGGGTGTTGCTCAAGTGTATAGAGACATGCTCTAATGTGTTTTGATGTAGATGTAACAAAGAAATCATAATCTGACGGGAGATTCCTTAAGTTCTCAAGTGGATGTGCATAAAAAGGAATTTGACCTTGAAATCTTACTGTGATCAACACAACTCAGCAACCAATTCTGGATGTAATCTGGTCAGTCATAAACTGTTTTAAATTGGCATGTATAAACTACCTTTTGCTATGATAAAATCCATCTGTCTGCCAGTGAGTGAGGCTTTAGAGCGGGCTTCGGCCCCTCTAAGATTCACCATGCAAACTATTTGTCTGTACCTCACTAATAGAGAATAGGATAACAATTTGCTTCATGTCAAAATTCATTTATATGAAACAAAAAACACCTATTCGGTTCACCTTCTTTCCAAGAAGCGCTTCCCAACAAAACACGTAGTTCGTAAATGGAAGGAAAGAAAAGTTTAATGCTACCTAAATTTTGAAGGTTTCAAGTGTCGTTAAAACCTTGGAAGTAATTATCTTCACCTGTAAAACAGCAACAGCCACAAAAATTATAATGTAATAAGAAAAATAAGGAAAATATATGAAAATGTTGAAAGTTACCTTCTTATGTTCCCGTTTGAAGGGAACAAATCTTCTCTATGGTTCTGGCATATCTGAAAATGGGTGCTTTTTGTAGAGTGGAGAGAGAGGGACAACCACTTCTTTCAACAAGAACCATTTCATTCATAAACCCAATTTTCAAAATGAATACTAAAATTAGTAATGATATTGATAAATAAATTAGTATTTGTCGAGGCTATTGGATACCTCATGACATCATCTGATTCCCATTAATTTGTAAATATATAATGACAAAAACATTTCTGTTATTCTAAAATATATTAATGATTGATAACGACAGGAGATGATGAGAATGAAATTGCAAGAATTGAGGCTAATCTTGGAGTTCGCTTTCAAATGAGATTGGCGTTTTTCTGTTTTTCTCAGGAGTAATTGTAAGTAGTGAAAAGAGTTTTAGGTAGTGCTATGTCTAGTTGAGGAGAGAGTGACATCAGGTTGGTGTTTTTCTGTTTTTTTTCAAAAGTATTTGTAAGTAGACAGTGTAGGAAACTGTTGTAGTTGGTATTATATGATCGAGAATCATGAAAAGTCAGTGACGTTAATGAAGATGTTAATCTTAAGATCTTAAATTAATGTGCAAATAGATCCGTGCAAATAAACTAGAATACAAAAGAAAGATTCTGAGACTTACCTCGATCGGCCATGGCGGTGATCGACCGGGCTAGGTCTTCTACTGCCTCTCTGGTCCGCCTGGTGGGAGAAATCTCATTTTGGTCAGTTTAGATGGCAGTAGCGACGAACCCCTCTCAACTCAACTCAACTCAACAAAGCCTTTGCCCCAAGCTAGTTGGGGTCGGCTAAATGAATCCTTTAGAAAGAAAATTCATGAAGAAGGTAAAAGGGATCTACCCGGCTCTAATACTGGTTCTAGTTGGGCTCTTCTAAGTGGATCATTTTCTTCCATTCTATCCTATCCAAGGTTATGTTCTCTGTTATGTTCCTAGCTATCAAGTTTTTCCTCACTGTTTCTACCCATGTTGTTTTCGGTCTACCCCCTACCTCTTTTTACTCCCTCAATTTGGCACGAGTCACCTCTTCTCACCGGAGCATCCAAAGGCCTACGTTGGATATGTCCAAACCATCTTAAGCAGTGCTCTCTTATCTTCTCCTCGATTGGAGCCACTCCCACCTTTTTACGAATGTTTTCATTTGTAATTCTATCTAACCTTGCGTGGCCGCACATCCATCTAAGCATTCGCATCTCCGCTACACTCATCTTATGCACATGCTGCTTTTTGGTGGCCCAACATTTTGAGCCGTACAGCATGGCTGGCCTCACAGCTGTCTTATAAAACTTTCCCTTCAACTTGGTAGGGATTTTACGGTCGCACAAAATTCCTGAGGCAAGCTTCCACTTCAACCAACCTGCTCTTATTCTATCATTAACATCCTCTTCAGTCTCTCCTTCCTTATGTAGAATTGAACCAAGATATCGATATATATCCCTCTTAGGTACCTCCTACCCACTCATATTTACTATGTCCTCGTCCCGCCTCCTTACATTACTAAAGTTGCATTCCATATATTCTGTCTTAGTCCTACTCAGTCTAAAACCTTTAGATTCCAAAGTAGTTCTCCATAACTCTAATTTAGCATTTAACCCTGCTTTGGTTTCGTCGATTAATACTATATCATCTGCAAATAACATATACCACGGCACCTCATCCTGGATACCCTCCGTAAGCTCATCCATAACTAGCATAAAAAGATAAGGGCTTAGAGCTGATCCTTGGTGCAATCCTATTGTAATTGGAAACTCACTAGACATGCCATCCGTGGTTCTAACACTAGTTATTGCTCCATCGTACATATCCTTAATGACATCAACATATATAGTAAGCACTTTTTTCCTTTCAAGGACCCACCACATAACACTCCTGGGAACCCTATCATACGCTTTTTCCAAATCAATGATGATAAGGATGATGTTTCTCGAAAAGGAAGAAAAAGATATCTTTTGAATCTCCTCCTAGAGACTTAGGAGGGAGATGACCTTTGTCCTCTGAGAGAAAGATGACGGTTCACCAAAAGGAAGATAAAGAAGATCCCTTTAGAATCTCTTTCGAGATCCTCAAAAGGAAGAACTTTTCTCGTTCATGAGAAAAATGATAAAGATGATGGTTCCCCAAAAGAGCGGAAAAGAAGAACCCTTTAGAATCTCTTCTTGGAGACTCAAAAGGTAGAAGACCTTTCGCCTCCTTAAGAAAGACGTTAAAGATGATTGCAGAAGACATTTCGTCTCCTTTAAAAAGATGTTAAAGATAATGGTTCCTCAAAAGGAAAGAAAAGAAAATCCCTTCAGAATCTCTTCTCGGAGCCTCAAAAGGGAAAAGACCTTTCTCCTCCTGGAGTAAGATGATAAAGATGACTGTTCCTGAAAAGGAAGGAAAACAAGACCCCTTCAGAATCTCTTCCTACAGACTCAAGAGGGAGAAGACCTTTATCCTCCGTGAGAAAGAGGTTAAAGATGATTGTTCCTCAAAAGGAAGGAAAAGAAGATCCCTTAAAAATATCTTCTTAAAGGCTTGAAGGGAGAAGGCCATTCTCCTCCAGGAGAAAGATGATACGGTTCTACAAAAGGAAGCAAAAGAGGATCCCTTTAGAATCTCTTCCTAGAGCCTCAAAAGGGAGAAGACCTTTCTCCTCTATAAGAAAAATGATAAAGATGACGGTTCCCCAAAAGGATGGAAAAAAAGATCCCTTTAGAATCTCTTCCTAAAGACTCGAAAGGGATGTCTTTCTCCTCGGGGAGAAAGATGATAAAGATGACGGTTACCGCAAAGGAATGAAAATATCCCTTTAAACTCTCTTATTTGAAACTTAAGAGGGAGAAGTCATTTCTCCTCTAGGAGAAAGATGAAAACGATGATGGTTCCTTAAAAGAAAGAATAAGAAGATCCCTTAGAATATCTTTCTTGAGACTCAAAAGGGAGAAGACCTTTCTCCTTAAGGAGAAAGGTAATAAAAATGACGGTTCCCCAAAAGAAAGGAAACGAAGATCCCTTTTGAATCAGTGAAGACCTTTCTCCTCTGAGCGAAAGATAATAAAGATGACGGCTCCCAAAAGGAAGGAAAAAAAGATCAATTTAGAATCTCTTCCTTGAATAATGATGATGGTTCCCCAAAAGGCATGAAAAGAAGATCCATTTAGAATCTCTTATCAAGAGGGAGAAGACCTTTCTCCTCTGGGAGAAAGATGATACATATGACGGTTCCCTAAAAGAAACGAAAAGAAGATCCCTAGGGAATCTTTTCCTGGAGACTTAGAAAATGTTTCTCCTCCGGGAGAACGATGATAAAGATGACGGTTTTTTCAAAAGGAAGGAAAAAAATCCCTTTAGAATCTCATCGTAGAGACATAAAAGGGAGAAGACCATCCTCCTACGGGAGAAAGATCATAAAGATGCATGTTCCCCAAAAGGAATGAAATGAAGATCTCTTTAGAATCTCTTCCTAAAGACTGAAAAGAAAGAAGACCTTTCTCCTGTATGAGAAAGATGATAAAGATGACGGTTCTACAAAAGGAACAAAATGAATGAAATGAAGATCCCCTTAGAATCTCTTCCTTGAGCTTTGAAAGGGAGAAGACCTTTCTCCTTCGAGAGAACGGTGATAAAGACAGTTTCTCAAAAGGAAGGAAAAGAACCCTTTGGAATCTTTTCATGGAGACTTAAAAGGGAGGCCTTTCTTCTCCTAGAGATAGATGATAAAGATGACGGTTACCTAAAAGAAATGAAAAGAATATCCCTTCATAATCTCTTCATGGAGATTCAAGAGGGAGTACCTTTCTCTTTAGGGAGAAAGATGATAAGCATGACGGTTTTCCAAAAGGGAAAGAAGATCCCTTTAGAATCTCTTATATGAAACTCAAAACGGAGAAGACCTTTCTCCTAACAGAGAAAGTTGATAAAGATGACGGTTTCCTAAAAGGAAATAAAAGAAGTTCCCTTTAGAGTCTCTTCCTGCAGAAGACCTTTCTCCTCAAGGAGATGATAAAGATTATGGTTCACTAAGAGGAAAGAAAAGAGGATCCCTTTTGAATATCTTCTTACAGACTTAAAAGGGAAAAGACCTTTCCCTTTCAGGAGAAAGATGATACGGTTCTCCAAAAGGAAGGAAAAGAGGATCCCCTTAGAATATCTTCCTTGAGCCTCAAGACCTTTCTCCTTTGGGAGAAAGGTGATAAATATGACGGTTCCCTAAAAGGAAGGAAAAGAAGATCCCTTTAGAATCTCTTCATAGAGACTTAAAACAGATAAGACCATTCTCCTTCGGGAGAACGATGATAACCTTTAGAGTCTCTTCCTACAGAAGACCTTTCTCCTCAAGGAGAATATAAAGAGGATAGTTCACGAAGAGGAAGGAAAAGAAGATTCCTTTAGAAATCTCCTCATAGAGACTTAAAAGGGAAAAGACCATTCTCCAACTGGAGAAAGAACATTAAGATCCCGGTTCCCCAAAAAGACCGAAAAGATGATCCCTATAGAATCTCTTCCCCGATCCAGAAAAGGTAAAGGACCTTTATGCCTCAGTGAAAAAATGACAAAAATGAAGATTCCCCAAAATGAAAGAAAAGAAGTTCCGTTTCGAATCATTTCTTGTAGTCTCAAAAGGGAGAAGACCTTTCTCCTCCGGGAGAGTATTGAAAAAGATGACGGTTCTGCAAATGGAAGGAAAAGATCCCTTTAGAATCTCTTCCTAGAGACTCAAGATGGAGAACCTTTCTCTACCAGGAGAAAGATGATAAAGAAAATGGTGCCCTAAAAGAAAGGAAAAGAAGATCCCTTCAGAATCTCTTAATGGAGACTCAAGAGGGAGAAGGCCTTTCACCTTAGGGAGAAAGATGATAAGCATGACGGTTTCCCAAAAGGAAGGGAAAGAAGATCCCTTTAGAATCTCTTATTTGAGACTTAAAAAGGAGAAGACCTTTCTCCTAACGGAGAAAGATGATAAAGATGACGGTTCCCCAAAAGGAAGTAAAAGAAGTTCCCTTTAGAGTATCTTTCAACAGACGACCTTTCTTCTCAAGGAGAAGATAAAGATGATGGTTCACTAAGAGGAAGGAAAAGAAGATCCTTTTATAATCTCTGCAGAGAGACCTAAAAGGGAGAAGACCATTCTCCTACCGGAGAAAGATCATAAAGATGATGGTTCCCCAAAAAGAAGTAAAAGAGCATCCTTATAGAATCTCTTACCCAAGCCTCAAAAGGTAAAAGACATTTCTCCTTCAGTAGAAAAATGATAAAAATGATGGTTCCCCAAAAGGAAGGAAAAGTAGATCCCTTTAGAATCATTTCTTGTAGTCTCAAAAGGGAGAAGACCTTTGTCCTCCGGAAGAGTAATGATAAAGATGTCGGGTTCTGCAAATGGAAGGAAAAGAAGATTCCTTTAGAATCTCTTCCTGGAGATTCAAGATGGAGAGAAGACCTTTCTCCTCCAAGAGAAAGATAATAAAGAAGACTATTCCCTAAAAGAAAGGAAAAGAAGATGCCTTCAGAATCTCTCAATGGAGACTCAAGAAAGACAAGGCCTTTCTCATCAGGGAGAAATATGATAAGCATGACGGTTTCACAAAAGGAAGGCAAAGAAGATTGACTCAAAAAAGAGAAGACTTTTCTCCTAACGGAAAAAGTGGATAAAGATGACGGTTCCTTAAAAGGAAGTAAAAGAAGTTCCCGTTAGAGTCTGTTCCTAAGGAGAAGATAAAGATGATGGTTCACCAAGAGGAAGAAAAGAAGATCTCTTTAGAATCTCTTCATGGAGACTTAAAAGGGAGAAGACCATTCCCCTACGGGAGAAAGATCATAAAGATGATGGTTCCCCAAAACGAAGGAAAAGAGGATCCCTATAGAATCTCTTCCCCGAGCCACAAAAGGTAAAATACCTTTCTCCCTCAGTAAAAAAATGATAAAAATGATGGTTCCCCAAAAGGAAGGAAAAGAAGATCCCTTTAGAATCTCTTATTTTAGACTAAAACGGAGAAGACCACTCTCCAAACAGAGAAAGTTGATAAAGATGACAGTTCCCTAAAAGGAATAAAAAGTTCCTTTAAAGTCTCTTCCTACAGGAGACCTTTCTCCTCAAGGAGAAGATAAAGATGATGGTTCACTAAGAGGGAGGAAAAGAAGATCCCTTTAGAATCTCTTCGTAGACATAAAAGGGAGAAGACCATTCTCCTGCGGAAGAGATCATAAAGATGATGGTTCCTCAAAAAGAAGGAAAAGAGGATCCCTATAGAATCTCTTCCCCGAGCCTAAAAAGGTAAAAGACCTTTCTGCCATAGTAAAAAAAATGATGGTTCCCCAAAACGAAGGAAAAGAAGATCCCTTTGGAATCATTTCTCGTAGTCACAAAAGGGAGAAGACCTTTCTTCTCTAGGAGACTAATGGTAAGACGACGGTTCTCCAAATGGAAGGAAAAGAAGATCCTTTTAGAATCTCCTCCGGGAGACTCAAGATAGAGAAGACCTTTCTCCTCCGGGAGAAGATGATAAAGAAGACGGTTCCCTAGAAGAAAGGAAAAGAAGATTCCTTTAGAATCTTTTAATTGAGACTCAAGAGGAAGAAGGCCTTTCTCCTCAGGGAGAAAGATGATAGGCAAGACGGTTTCCCAAAATGATGGGAAAGAAGATCGTTTAGAATCTCTTATTTGAGACTTAAAAAGGAGAAGACATTTTCTTCATACAAGGAAGTAAAAGAAGTTCCCTTTAGAGTCTCTTCCAGCAAAAGACCTCTTTCAAGGAGAAGATAAAGATGATGGTTCACTACGAGGAAGGAAAAGAAGATCCCTTTAGAATCTCTACATAGACACTTAAAAGGGAGAAGACCATTCTCCTACAGGAGAAAGATCATAAAGATGACGGTTCCCCAAAAAGAAAGAAAAGAGCATCTCTATAGATTCTCTTACCCGAGCCTCAAAAGGTAAAAGACATTTCTCCTTCAGTAGAAAAATGATAAAAATGATGGTTCCTCAAAAGGAAGGAAAAGTAGATCCCTTTAGAATCATTTCCTGTGATCTCAAAAGGGAGAAGACCTTTCTCCTCCGGGAGAGTAATGATAAAGATGACGGTTCTGCAAATACAAGGAAAAGAAGATCCCTTTAGAATCTCTTCCTAGAGATTCAAGATGGAGAAGACCTTTCTCCTTCAGGAGAAAGATGATAAAGAAGACGGTTCCCTAAAAGAGAGGAAAAAAAGATCCCTTCAGACTCTCTTAATGGAGACTCAAGAGGCAGAAGGCCTTTCTCATCAAGGCGAAGGATGATCAGCATGACAGTTTCACAAAAGGAAGGCAAAGAAGATCCCTTTACAATCACTTAATTGAGACTCAAAAAGGAGAAGACCTTTCTTCTAATTGAGAAAGCTGATAAAGATGACGGTTTCTTAAAAAAATAAAGTAAAAGAAATTCCCTTTAAAGTCTCTTCCTATAGAAGACCTTTCTCCTCGAGGAGAAGATAAAGATGATGGTTCACCAAGGGGAAGAAAAGAATATCCCTTTAGAATCTCTTCATGGAGACTTAGAAGGGAGAAAACCATTCTCCTACGGGAGAAAGATGGCTCCCCAAAAGGAAGGAAAAGAAAATCCCTTTAGAATCTCTTATTTTAGACTAAAAAAGGAGAAGACCAATCTCCTAACGGAGAAAGGTGATAAAGGTGAAGGTTTCCTAAAAGGAAGTAAAAGAAGCTCCATTTAGAGTCTTCCTACAGAAGGCCTTTCTCCTCATGAAGAAGATATAGATGATGGTTCACTTATAGGAAGGAAAAGAAGATCCCTTTAGAATCTCTTCATAAAGACTTAAAAGGGAGAAGACCCTTCTCCTACGAGAGAGATCATAAAGATGACGGCTCCCAAAAAAGAAGGAAAAGAGGATCCCTATAGAATTTTTTCCCCGAGCCTCAAAAGGTAAAAGACATATCTCCCATAGTAAAGAAATGATAAAAATGATGGTTCCCCGAAAGGAAGGAAAAGAAGATCCCTTTAGAATCATTTATTGTAGTCACAAAAGGGAGAAGACCTTTCTCCTCATGGAGAGCAATGATAAAGATGACGGTTCCGCAAATGTAAGGAAAAGAAGATGCCTTTAGAATCTACTCTGAAAGACTCAAGATGGAGAAGACCTTTCTCCTCCGGCGGAAAGATGATAAAGAAGACGGCTCCCTAAAAGAAAGGAAAAGAAGACTCCTTCAGAATCTCTTAATTGAGACTCAAGAGGAAGAAGGCCTTTCTCCTAAGGGAGAAAGATGATAAGCATGACAGTTTCTTAAAAGGAGAAGACCTTTCTCCTAACGGATAAAGCTGATAAAGATGACGGTTTCTTAAAAGGAAGGAAAAGGTCCCTTTAAAGTCTCTTCCTACAGAAGACCTTTCTCCTCAAGGAGAAGATAAAGATCCCTTTAGAATCTCTTCATAAAGACTTAAAAGGGAGAAGACCATTCTCCTACGGGAGAAAGATCATAAAGATGACGATTCCCCAAAAACAAGGAAAAGAGGATCCATATAGAATCTCTTCCCCGAGCCTCAAAGCTAAAAGACGTTTCTCCTTCAGTAAAAAAATTGATAAAAATGATGGTTCCCCAATAGGAAGGAAAAGAAGATCCCTTTAGAATCTCTAATTTGAGACTCAAAAAGTAGAAGACCTTTCTCCTAACAGAGAAAGCTGATAAAGATGACAGCTCCCTAAAAGGAAGTAAAAGAAGTTTCCTTTAGAGTGTCTTCCTATAGAAGACCTTTCTCCTCAAGGAGAAGATAAAGATGATGGTTACCTAAGAGGAAGGAAAAGAAGATCCCTTTAGAATCTATTCATAGAGACTTAAAATAGAGAAGACTATTCTCCAACGGGAGAAAGATCATAAAGATGATGGTTCCTCAAAAAAAAGGAAAAGAGGATCCCTATAGAATCTATTCCCCGAGCCTCAAAAGGTAAAAGATGTTTCTCTTTCAGAAAAAAAATGATAAAAATGATGGTTCTCCAAAAGGAAGGAAAAGAAGATCCTTTTAGAATCTCTTATTTGAGATTCAAAAAGGAGAAGATAAAGATGATGGTTCACTAAGAGGAAGAAAAAAGATCCCTTTAGAATCTCTTCATGGAGACTTAGAAGGGAGAAGACCATTCTCCTATGGGAGAAAGATCATAAAGATGACGGTTCCCCAAATAGAAGGAAAAGAGGATCCCTATAGAATCTTTTCCTCGAACCTCAAAAGGTAAAAGACATTTCTCCCACAGTAAAAAAATGATAAAAATGATAGTTTCCCAAAAGGAAGGAAAAGAAGATCCCTTTAGAATCTCTTATTTTAGACTAAACAAGAAGAAGACATTTCTCCTAATAGAGAAAGCTGCTAAAGATGACGGTTCCGTAAAAAGAATTAAAAGAAGTTCCTTATAGAGTATCTTCCTGCAGAAGACCTTTCTCCTTAAGGAGAAGATAAAGATGATGGTTCGCTAAAAGGAAGGGAAAGAAGATCCCTTTAGAATCTCTTCATAGAGAGTTAAAAGGGAGAAGACCATTCTCCTACGGGAGAAAGATCATAAAATGAACGTTCCCCAAAAAGAAGGAAAAGAGAATCCCTATAGAACTCTTCCCCAAGCCTCAAAAGGTAAAAGACGTTTCCCCTTCACTTAAAAATGATGAAAAAGATGGTTCCCCAAAAGGACGGAAACGAATATCCCTTTAGAATCTCTTACTTGAAACTAAAATAGGAGAAGACCTTTCTCCTAACGGAGAAAACTGATAAAGATGACTGTTCCCTAAAAGGAAGTAAAAGAAGTTCCCTTTAGAGTGTCTTTCTACAAAAGACCTTTCTCCTCAAGGAGAAGCTAAAAATGATGGTTCGCTAGGAGGAAGGAAAAGAAGATTCCTTTAGAATCTCTTCATAGAGACTTAAAAGGGAGAAGACTATTCTCCTACGGGAGAATGATCATAAGATGACGGTTCTCCAAAAAGAAGAAAAAGAGCATCCTTATAGAATCTCTTCCCCGAGCCTCAAAAGGTAAAAGACGTTTCTCCTTCACTAAAAAAATGATAAAAATGATGATTCCCCAAAAGGAAGGAAAATAAGATCCCTTTAGAATCTCTTATTTGAGACTTAAAAAGGAGAAGACCTTTCTCCTAACGGAGAAATCTGATAAAGATGACGGTTTCCTAAAAGGAAGTAAAAGAAGTTCCCTTTAGAGTGTCTTCCTACAGAAGACCTTTCTCCTCAAGAAGATGATAAAGATGATGGTTCACTAAGAGGAAGGAAAAGAAGATCCCTTTAGAATCTCTTCATAGAGACTTAAAAGGGAGAAGACCATTCTCCTATGGGAGAAAGATCATAAAGATGACGGTTTCCCAAAAAAGAAGGAAAAGAGGATCCCTATAGAATCTCTTCCCTGAGCCTCAAAAGGTAAAAGACCTTTCTCCTTCAGTAGAAAAATGATAAAAATGATGGTTCCCCAAAAGGAAAGAAAAGATCTCTTTAGAATCTCTTATTTGAGACTCAAAAAGGAGAAAATCTTTCTCCTAACGGAGAAAGTTGATAAAGATGACGGTTCCCTAAAAAGAAGTAAAAGAAGTTACCCTTAAAGTGTCTTCCTACTTTCTCCTTAGGGAGAAAGATGATAAGCATGACGGTTTCCCAAAAGGAAGGCAAAGAAGAACCCTTTAGAATCTCTTATTTGAGACTAAAAAAGGAGAAGACCTTTCTCCTAACGGAGAAAACTAATAAAGATGAAGGTTTCCTAAAATGAAGTAAAAGAAGTTCCCTTTAGAGTCTCTTCAGAGAAAACTAATAAAGATGAAGGTTTCCTAAAAGGAAGTAAAAGAAGTTCCCTTTAGAGTCTCTTCCTACAGAAGACCTTTCTCCTCGTGGAGAAGATAAAGATGATTGTTCACTAAGAGGAAGAAAAGAAGATCCATTTAAAATCTCTTCATGGAGGCTTAAAAGGGAGAAGACCATTCTCCTACGGGAGAAAGATCATAAAGATGACGGTTCTAAAAAAGAAGGAAAAGAGGATCCCTATAGAATCTCTTCCCCGAGCCTCAAAAGGGAAAAGACCTCTCTCCTTCAGTAGAAAAATGACAAAAATGGTGGTTCCCCAAAAGGAAGGAAAAGAAGATCCCTTTGGAATCATTTCTTGTAGTCTCAAAAGGGTGAAGTCCTTTCTCCTCTGGGAGAATAATGATAAAGATGACCGTTCTGCAAATGGAAGGAAAGGAAGATCCCTTTAGAATCTCTTCCTAAAGGCTCAAGATGGGGAAGACCTTTCTCCTCCAGGAGAAAGATAATAAAGAAGACGGTTCCCTAAACGGTAGCAAAAGAAGATCTGTTCAAAATCTCTTGCTAGGGACTTAAAAGGAAGAGGACCCTTCTTTTCAGGGAGAAATATGATAACGATGATGGTTCCCCAAAAGGAAGAAAAAGATCTCCTTTTAATGTCGTTTTAGAGACTTAAAAGGGAGTAGACCTTTGTCCTCTGGGAGAAAGATGACAGCTCCCCAAAAGGAACGTAAAGAAGATCCCTTTAGAATCTCTTTCTAGAGCCTCAAAAGGGAGAAGACATTTCTCCTCGCTGAGAAAAATGATAAAGATGACGGTTCCCCAAAAGGACGGAACGAAGATCTATTTAGAATCTCTTCCTGAAAACTTAAGACAGAACAAAGATCCCTTAAAGATCTCTTCGCAGAGACTTCAAAGGGAAAACACCATTCTCCTCCAGGAGAAAGAACATAAAGATGATGGTTTCCTAAAAGGAAGGAAAAGAAGGTCCCTCTAGAATCTCTTCCTAGAGATTCAAAAGGAAGAAGACCTTTCTGCTCTGGGAGAAATATGATAAAGATGAAGGCTCTCCAAAAAGAAGGAAAAGAAGATCCCTTTTAGAATCTCTTATTGAAACCGAAGAGGGAGAAAACCTTTCTCCACAAGGAGAAAGATGATAGATATAAAGGTTCCCCAAAAGGAACGAAAAAGAATATCCCATTAAACTCACTTCTTGGATATTAAAGAGGGTGAAGACCTTTCTCCTCCGGGAGAAAGATGATAAAGATGATGGTTCCCCAAAAGGAAAGAAAGAAGATCCCTTTAGAATCTCTTCCTCCATACTCAAGTGGGTGAATACCTTTCTCCTCTGGGAGAAAGATGATAAAGACGACGGTTCCCAAAATGGAAGGAAAAAAAATCCCTATAGAATCTCTTCCTAGAGTCTAAAGAGGGAGAAAAAATTTCTCCTTTGAGAGAGATGATAAAGATGGAAATTCCCCAGAAGGAAAAGAAGATCCCTGTAGAATCACTTCCTGGAGACTCAATAGAGAGAAGTCCTTTATCCTCTAGCAGAACAATGATAAAGACGAGTCCCCAAAAAGATGGAAAGGAACCTTTCAGAATATCTTCAAAAGGGACAAGGCCTTTCTTCTCCGGGAGAAAGTGGAGATCGTGAAATTGAAGATAAGCGATGCGTTAACATTAGCCAATGACACCAAGAAGCTCTATAAATAGAGGAAAGATACTTTTGAGAGGGACTAGATCATTTGGAGAGAAAAGGATGCAAAGGAAGAGAAGAACCAACAAAAAAGAAGAAGAGAAAGACAAAAAGGTAAACAAAAAAGACTTCTCAAACTAGCATTTTTCTTTTCCCTATTTACCGACTTCCTCCGAGAAGCAGATAAGTACTTTTGAGTCTCTCCTGGGAGATTTAAAAGGAAGAAGACTTTTCTTATGGGAGAAATATGATGAAGATGTTAATCTTAAGATCTAAAATTAATGTGCAAATAGATCCGTGCAAATAAACTAGAATCCAAAAGAAAGATTGTTAGACTTACCTCAATCGGCCATGGCGGTGATCGATCGGGCTAGGTCTTCTACTGCCTCTCTGGTCTGCCTGGTGGGAGAAATCTCCCTTTGGTCAGTTTAGATGGCAGCAGAGACGAGCCCCTCTATTTATAGAAAAAGACCTATGGTTCCACCCATAATAAATCCTAATTGGCTTAATCTATTTAACCAACGGATGTAGTTGAATCTAGGAATACATTAATCATCCATGTCTCAATAAGGATAAGATGCACTGATTACCTTATAATACCCTTCACTGATCACTATGGAAACAGCTAACTCCAGTAATTTCATATTTAATCTCATTCTTCAATCTAGACCGTCGATCTTAGATCAATGATTGCCAACATAAGATCCTACATTCTCCCACTTGGCAAGCATTGAACATAAGACTAACCTTGATACAAATCTAGACTGGAAGACTTCTTGGCCAAATAAGATTAATGTGATGACATCTCAAAAACAAGATCACATGTCACAAGAGTCTAACAACGAACCATAGAGGTCAATACTGCATCAAACGGTATACGACCAAGTATGATCACAATTACTAGAAATCTCGTTCACAAATAATCGCCGACAAGCATGGAACGTGTAGTATGGAAATACCGTACTTTTATGTGATCATTTTAGGCTAAATCCAATATTGGTCAACCTTTGTGCATTTCTCCTGAAGCTCTCATGTGAGTAATAATCGTCATGCTTAACTGTAAAACTTAAGGCACTTTTGCTTCTTAACTGAAGCCCTTATGTGACTATTACCGTCATGCTCAAGAATTAATGCTTCTTACATGGAGTCGACTACTACCGTCATGCTTAAGTATGAAACTTAAGGCTTTCATTCTAGGAATACTTCCACAATTACCCAAATGATAACACATTCCTTGACCGACATCAGAATTTTTTATTAAATCAAACCGGCTGCGCTCTAAGTAACTTTAAGAGCTGCCTACGTACCCGGAATTGGGATCAAGCCTACACGTAGTTCTTGTTATTCTTTACAATATGTCAAAATTAAGATGTGCTCTCACTAACCAAGGACATTAAAGGATTAATCAACTGAAAATGGTCTCTGTACTTCGATAAATTATTTTCGACCAATTTTTATTAGCTCTAAGAAAACTTTCTCCATTTACTACTTGGAAAGTGACTTCATCTTTAATTTGAAGCCTCGGGCTTCTGAACATCCACTGCTTTTTTCTTCTTTTCTAGCCAAGCTGGATATTGGCGACACTCTATCATCTTATGTCCCTTCTTCCTGTTAATGGAAGCATTTAATAACATGGCCATTCTCAGTCTTGGGATCTTGTGGCAGCTTCTACATCTTTAGCTAGAAAGGTTCCTTAAACTTTGGCTTCTAACTTTGAAAAGTGAACTCTTTAGCTTTCTCATGTTGTATCACGTAAGCACTTTTAGTTCTTTCTTTCTTCAAACGATCCTCGTCTTGAACACATATGGAGATCATCTCACTCAGCTCCCACTTTTCCCTTAATGCATTATAAGTGGTCTTTAGTTGTCCAAATTTTAACGGAAGTACATTCAAGGCCAAGGTACTAAAAATGAATCTGATATGTCTACTCCCAGAGACCTAAGTTTAGATCCCACGTCTATCATTCGTAAGATGTGCTCGCGCACACTTTCGTTTCCATCACATTTCATGTTAATCATGGTATTCCTTAAAATTCCAGTCTATGCTTTCTCATATTCAACAAATTTTTGCACCACGACATCCAAGAAATCCTTGGGCCAACCACTACCTACTATAATTCAAAATGCAATTTCCTAAAATGATTTGGAAAGTCATTTAGTTTCCGTGAATGGAACACTTTGGTGGTTAACCACTCACTTCAACTCTTTCCAGATCATGTGAATAGGATAATTATATCAATGCTTCCACTTTTTTTAATGATAATTCATCATATAGAGTTTAATTATTGTTATTCACATGCTATAATTCATAGAAGATTTATTTTAGCAATAGTAAACCTAATAAAGCAATATTCCATGAATATCCTTGATACTCAACTCAACTAAGCCTTTGCCCCAAACTAGTTGGGGTCGGCTGATGAATCCTTTAAAAAAATTTCATGAAGAAGGTGAAGGGATCTACCCGGCTCAAATTGACTAAGTCTAATCCTGACATTAGTTGGGTTCATCTACATGGATCATTTTCTTCCATTCTATCATATCCAAGGTCATGTTATCTGTTATGTCTAGCCCTCGAGTCTTTCCTCACTGTTTCTACCCAAGTTGTTTTCTATCTGCCCCTACCTCTTTTAACTCCATCAACTTGGCATGAGTCACTTCTTCTCACTGGAGCATCCAAATGCCCACGTTGGATATGTCCAAACCATCTTAAACGGTACTCATCCTTGATGATTCTTCAAAATTATCTATCTATCTTTGATAAATAATCATGGGACAATTTATTGTACTATCTTTAAACAAAATAATTACAACATCCCACCTGAATTTTTTTGATAATTACTAAAATGCTCATGGACTAATCATCATGATTAATGAATCACCTTGGGGCAATTATAATAATAACTAAACTTATCTAGAGCACTTTATCATAATTATTAAAATTAGATAAATTTATAATACCAAATTATTTTCAATCTACTTAAATAATTTCTCAAAATCAATCAAAGCATAAAATCAATGGTATTATTTCCAAAAAAACACCTTAATTATCAAAACCGAACCTTACACATATTATAAAACATGTAAGAGTGACGATCTCAATATATGTGTCTGTGTGTGTTCATGTCAAAACTTCCAGGTGCCATTAGCCATACTGAAAAAGACTTATACCATACACAAAGATCCCTTTAGAATCTCTTCCTAGAGACTCAAAAGTCAGAAGACCTTTCTCCTCAAGGAGAAATATGATAAAGATGACGGATTCCCAAAATGAAGGAATTCTCCTCTGGGACAAAGATGATACGGTTCCCCAAAAGGAAGGAAAAAAGGATTCCTTTAGAATCACTTTTTCGAGCCCCGAAAGGGAGAAGACCTTTCTCCTCTGGGAGAATAATGATAAAGATGATGGTTCATCAGAAGGAAGGAAAAGAAAATCCCTTCAGAATCTCTTCGTAGTAACTCAAGAGGGAAAAGATATTTCTTCTCTGGGAGAAAGATGATAAAGATGACGGTTCCCTAAAATGAAAGAAAAGACGATCACTTTAGCATCTCTTCCTAGAGACTCAAAAGGGAGAAGACCTTTCTCCTCAAGGAGAAATATGAAGGTCCTTTTAGAATTTCTTTCCGAAGACTTAAAATGGAGAAGACCTTTCTCCTCCCGGGAAAGATGATAAAAGATCACTGTTCCCGAAAACAAATGAAAAGAAGATCCCTTCACAATCTCTTCCTAGACCCTAAAAAGGGAGAAGACCTTTCCCCTCCATGAGAAATAATAAAGATGACGGTTCCCCAAAAGGAAGGAAAAGAAGATCTCTTTTAAATCTATTCCTGGATCATCAAAAGGAAGACCATTTTCCTCCGGGAGAAAGATGATAAAGATCACGGTTCCCCAGAAGCAAGGAAAAGAAGATACCTTTAGAATCTATTCCTGGATCCCGAGAAGGAAAAGACCTATATCCTTAGGGAGAAAGATGATAAAGGTCATGGTTCCTCAAAAGGAAGGAAAAGAAGATCCCATTCGAGTCACTTCTTAGAGCCTCAAAAGAGGGAAGACATTTTGCGTCTGAAAGAATAATGATAAAGATGACGGTTCCACAAAGGAAGGAAAAGAAGATCCCTTTAGAATCTCTTCCTGAAGACTCAAGAGGGAGACGATCTTTCTGCTCTAGGAGAAAGAACATAAAGAGGACGGTTTCCTAAATGGAAGGAAAAGAAGGTCCTCTAGAATCTCTTCCTAGAGATTCAAAAGGAAGAAAACCTTTCTGCTCTGGGAGAAATATGATAAAGATAAAGACTCCAAAAAGAAGGAAAAGAAGATCCCTTTAGAATCTCTTATTGAAACCGAAGAGGGAGAAAACCTTTCTCCACAAGGAGAAAGATGATAAATATAAAGCTTCCCCAAAAGGAACGAAAAGAATATCCCATTAAACTCACTTGCATATTATAGAGGGAGACGACCTTTCTCCTCCGGGAGAACAATGGTAAAGATGATTGTTTCTTCAAAAAGAAGGAAAAGAAGATCCCTTTAGAATCTCTTCTTAGAGACTCAAAAGAGAGAAAATCTTTCTCCTCTAGGAGAGTGATGATAAAGATGACGGTTCGCCAACGGAAGGAAACGAAGATCCCTTTAAAATCTCTTATTAGAGGTTCAAATGGAAGAATCGCTTTCTCCTAGAGGAGAAAGATGATAAAGATGACAGTTGTTCAATGGAAATGAAAAGAAAATCCCTTTAGAATCTCTTCCTAGAGACTCAAGAGAGTAAAGACCTTTCTCCTTCTGGAGAAAGATGATAAAGAATATGATTCTCTAGATGGAAGGAAAAGAAGATACCTTTAGAATCTCTTATTAAAGACTCAAGAGGGAGAAAGATGATAAAGATAACGGTTCCCCAAAAGGGAGAAAAATAAGATCCCTTCATAATCTCTTTCTAGGTCTTCAAAAGGGAGAAGAACTTACTCCATCAGAAGAAAAGGGATAAAGGTGACGGTTCCCCAAAAGGAAGGAAAAGAATATCCTTTAGAATCTCCACTTGGAGACTCAAGAGTAGGTGTGCAACTCAGGTCGGGTTGAGGCCAACCCGAACCCGACCCGACTTCCAACCCAATGAGGTTCAACCTGACCCAACCTAAGGAACCCTTTTTTCCAACCCGAACTCGAACCGACTTCAACCCGACCCAACCCGAGATTTTAAGCTTAGAAAATAAAAAATTATTAAAAATGTCGGGTTGCCCATGCCCTCAACCTGAACCTGACCCGAACTCAACCCGGGTTGAGAAAACTAAACCCGAACACGAAACCCAAACCGGACCCGAACTCAACCTAACCAGGCTTTTTTTCGGGTTGAACCCGACGGATTCGGGATGAACCCGACCCGAGTTGCAGCCCTACTCAAGAGGAATAAGATGTTTATTCTCCGGGAGAATCAGGATAAAGATAATGCTTCCCCAAAAGGAAAGGAAAGAAGATCCCTTAAGAGTCTCTTCTTAGACACTTAAATGGGAGAAGACTTTCTCGTCCCAGAGATAGATGATAAAGATTACGGTTCCCCAAGAGGAAGGAAAAGAAGATCCCTTAAAAATCTCTTTCTAGAGACTTAAAAGGGAGAACATAAAGATGATGGTTTCCTAAAAGGAAGGAAAAGAAGGTCCCTCTACAATCTCTTCCTAGAGATTCAAAAGGAAGAACACCTTTCTGCTCTGAGAGAAATATGATAAAGATGAAGGCTCTCTAAAAAGAAGGAAAAGAATATCCCTTTAGAATTTCTTATTGAAACCCAAGAGGGAGAAAAGAATATCCCATTAAACTCACTTCTTGGATACTAAAGAGAGAGAAGACCTTTCTCCTTCGGGTGAAAGACGATAAAGATGATGGTTCCCCAAAAGGAAAGAAAAGAAAATCCCATTAGAATCTCTTCCTCTATACTCAAGAGAGTGAATACCTTTCTCCTCTGGGAGAAAGATGATAGAGATGATGGTTCTCAAAATGGAAGGAAAAGAAAATCCCTTTAGAATCTCTTCCTAGAGACGAAGGAGAGTGAAAAAATTTCTCCTCTGAGAGAAAGATGATAAAGATTGAAATTTTCCTAGAGACGAAGTAGAATCTCTTCCTGGAGACTCAATAGAGAGAAGACATTTATCCTCTGTGAGAACAATGATAAAGAAGATTCCCCAAAAAGAAGGAAAAGAACCCTTCATAATATCTTCAAAAGGGACAAGGCCTTTCTTCTCCGGGAGATAGATGATAAAGATGACGATTCCTCAAAAGGAAGGAAAAGATCCATTTAGAATCCTTTCCTAATGACTCAAAAGGGAGAATACCTTTCTCCTTCAGGAAAAAGATGATAAAAATGACGGTTCCCAAAAAGGAAGGAAAACATCCCTTTAAAATCTCTTATTAAAGACTTAAGAGGGTGAAGGCCTTTGTCCTTGAGGAGAAAGGTGATAAACACTACGATTCCCCAAATGGAAGGCAAAGAAGATCCCTTTAGATCTCTTATTGGAGACTCAAGAAGCAAAAGACCTTTCTCCTTGAGGAGAAAGATGATAAATATGATGGTTCCCCAAGAGGGAGGAAGAGAAGATTCCTTTTGAATCTCTTCTTAGAGACATATAAGGTAGAAGACCTTTCTCATGTGGGAGAAAGATGATAGGGTTCCCAAAAAGGAAGGATAGGGGATCCCTTTAGAATCTCTTCTTAAAGCTTCAAAAGGGAGAAGTACTTTCTCCTCCGGGAGAAAGATGATAAGTTGATGGTTACCCAAAAGGAAGGAAAAGAAGATCCCTTTAAAATCTCTTCCTCGAGGCTTAAAAGGGAGAAGGCATTTCTCCTATAGGAGAAAGATGATAACGGTGACGGTTCCGAAAAGGAACAAAAAGGAGAAAGATAATAAAGATGAAGATTCCCAAAAGGAACGAAAAGATCCCTTTAGAATCTCTTATTGGAGACTCACAAGGAAGAAGATGATAAAGATGATGGTTCCCCAAACGAAAGGAAAAGAAGATCCCTTTGAATCTTTTCTTAAAGACTTAAAAGGGAGAAGATCTTTCTCCTCCGGGAGAAAGATGACTAAGATGATAGTTTCCCAAAAGGAAGGAAAAGAAGATCCCTTTAGAATCACTTCCTGGAGCCTCCTCAAAAGGGAGAAGACCTTTGTTCACTAGGAGAAAGATGACGGTTCTCCAAAAGGAAGGAAAGAAGATCCCTTTAGAATCTCTTCTTGGAGCTTCACAAGGGGAAGACCTTTCTCCTTCACGATAAAATGATAAAGATGGCGGTTATCCAAAAGGAAGGAAAAGAAGATCCCTTTTCAATCTCTTCCTTAAGACTCAAGAGGGAGAGGACCTTTATCCTCCGGGAGAAAGAGGATAAAGATGACGGTTCCCCAAAAGGAATGAAAAGAAGATTCCCTATAGAATCTCTTCTTAGAAACTCAGAAAACCTTTCTCGTCCGGAAGAAAGATGATAAAGATGACAGTTTCTTCAAAATGAAGGAAAAGAAGATCCCTTCAGAATCTCTTAGTAGAGACATCAAAGGGAGAATACCATTCTCCTCCGGAAGAAGGATCATAAAGTTGACGGTTCCCCAAAAGGAATGAAAAGAAAATCCCTTTAGAATCTCTTCCTAGAGACTCAAAAGGGAGGGAGACCTTTCTCCTCCGGGAGAGATGATGAAGATGACTGTTTTCCAAAAAGAAGGAAAAGATCCCCTTTAGAATCTCTTATCGGAGATTCAACAGATAGAAACCCTTTCTTCTCCAGGAGAAAGATGATAAAGATGATAATTCCCAAAAAAGGACGGGAAATAATAGCCCTTTGGAATCTCTTCTTGGATATTCAAGTGGGAGAAGACCTTTCTTCTCCGGGAGAAAGATGACAAAGCTGACGGTTCCCCAAAAGAAACCATAAAGATGATGGCTTTCTCCAAAAGGAAGGTGTTAAATATAGAAGATCAAATAATACCATCTCCATCAGCTCAAGCTTTTGGAGTAACTGCTTGTTTCGCATGGTATCAGAGCCAATGGTCCTGAGTTCAGACCTCCTAGATAGCAAAAATCCACATGCAATTGCCAAACCCAACCGAAAAGTGGGGCCACATGTGCCACGTGTAGGTCAACCCGTGAAAGAGGGGCTACACGTGAGGAGTGTTAAAGTATAAAAGATTAAATAACACCATCTCCATCAGCTTAAGCTTTTGGAGTAACTGGTCGTTTCACATAAGGAAGAGAAGATCCCTTTATAATCTCTTCCTAGAGACTCAACAGGGAGGGAGAAGACCTTTCTCCTTCGGGAGAAATATGATAAAGATGACGGTTCCCCAAAAGAAAGGGGGTGGATTTTCTCAATGCAAACAAGAAAAAATGAATAAATATCTTACATTTGAGATTCTCAAATAGAACAAGAAAAAATGAAAAAAATATCTTACATTTTCTGAAATGTAAGATATTTTCAATTAACTAATCATTCAACTGCGAGCACAGCAATTTCCAACACCAACCAATGTAGATATCAACATGCCAAGCTAGCTCCCACACATGTGCCAACTAGCAATAAGTAGAGATGCAATCATAAAATAGATATAAAAGGAAACATGGGGGGAAATAATCTAGCTATAAGTGATTGAAATCTGAAATTAGGTAGAAATACATAGGGAAAAATGAGCTTGGGAAGCTTCTGTTGTCAAAAAAGACTGCATAAACATTTGGAATGGTGCCCAAAAATGAGACTCGTGGAAGATTGTACAAGCACATTAAAAGAGAGGACTCCCAACATATTCACAAAAACATATGGTAATATTCGTTAGCAAATGGTCATGACCTCCCAATTGTAAAAATTAAGAGCTAGCATGTAAATGAGTAACTGCAAGTCAAACTTGAAAACATAAAGAAAAAAATTCAACAACAAATTTGAAAAACTTTTTTACTTTAAGCGGGTCAAGAATCAGGTTTAGAGCCACAGATTCTCTCATTTACACTCTTATCCTAGTAAGGAACGGTTTGTTTTGGATTTTAAGAATTGATTTTGCATCCAGAACTGACATTTTGGGTCCAATAATCAGTTTTGGACTCAAAATCGATTCTCAAAAACCCAAAACAAATAGGGCCACTGGATTTTGAAAAAGGATTTCTAAAACTGATTATTGAACTCAAGAGTTCATTTAATTTCAAGTCTACTAATCAGTTGTGGACTCTCAATCAGTTCTCAAAATCAGAAACAAATAGGGCCGCAATGGCACAAAATTAATTGATTAGTTCAAAGTGCATAGTAATGCACTGCAGAATAATGTATACTTGCATATAAAAGATGTGCAAGAAAGAACATGTGCTGTATGATAAATAACAACTAAATATGTAATATTTGACTAAGCCGCTCTTGAACTGAAACAAGAAATTATCTTAAGATGCAGTGTTCACAAGCTGTTGACTGAGAAATGCATGCAGGTAGAAGTGAAGAATGGATCACTTTTGCAAGATCAGATAACAAAGAAAAGGGATTTACATAGAACGTTATCATGTCAGATAATAAGAGAGGAAAGAAGCTCTAAACACCACCACTTAATTTCTCAAGCTTAAAGCAAGAAGGATCTGGTGCTCTAAATTTTAAACACTACCATGTGATTTGTAATGCATCATAATAAATGGTTTTTGTTGCTTAGAGCTATAAAAACAAATTATTAATATTCAAAAGAGAGAGAGAAAGAGAGCTACAGAAATATTATGTCACATACATTCATACCTAAGGTTTCAATGATCATATGACAAAGAAAAAGGATTTATAAAGAACATTTAGAACGTAGGATCATGTAAGATAATAAGAGAGGAATGACGCTCTAAACACCACCAGAGTGGCACCAGTTGATTTCTCAAGCTTAAAGGCAGAAGGATCTGATGCTCTATACACTATGAATCAATCATTACAACTGCTCTAAAAATTCCTACAATGGTTCAGTGAGACCTATACAACTAAAGTTCCCTACTTCCGAAGAAAACAGGATAACCTTCACTCCAATAATTAAGCACTTAGACTCCTACAATTAAACATGACAGACTTCACTAGATAGACTCCTATCCAGCTAAAGTTTACCCCACCCTACTTCCAAAGAAAGCAGTCCCCTACTTCTACCATACGTCTTTCCACTTGGGTTTCTTCACCCCACTAAAAGGCAATGGAGTAGCTACTTTTGGATTCTGAAAGCTTTGAATGGGTTTCTTCATCCCACTGAAAGGCAAATGATTCCCAAGGATTTGAATGGGTTTCTTCATCCCACTGAAAGGCAAACGATCCTGGTCAATTCCCTTTTCAGTTTTCACCACTCCATTCTTTGTCAATGGAGCAGTTACTTTTGGATTCTCAAGGATTTGAATGGGTTTCTTCATCCCACTGAAAGGCAAACGAACCTGGCCAATTGCCTTTTCAATTTTCACTTGAATGGGTCTCTTCATCCCACTGAAAGGCAAATGAACCTGGCCAATTGCCTTTTCAGTTTTCACCACTCCATTTTTTGGCAATGGAGCAACTACTTTTGGATTATCAAGGCTTTGAATGGGTCTCTTCATCCCACTGAAAGGCAAACGAACCTGGCGAATTGCCTTTTCAGTTTTCACCACTCCATTGTTTGGCAATGGAGCAGCTACTTTTGGATTCTCACAGATCTGAATGGGTTTCTTCATCTCACTGAAAGGCAAACGAACCTGGCCAATTGCTTTTTCAGTTTTCTCCACTCCATTCTTTGGCAATCGAGCAGCTACTTTTGGATTCTCACGGATTTGAATGGGCCTCTTCATCCCACTGAAAGGCAAACGAACATGTCCAATTGCCTTTTCAGTTTTCACCACTCCATTCTTTGGCAATGGAGAAGCTACTGTCGGATTCACAAGGCTTTGAATGGGTTTGTTCTTCTCACTGAAAGGCAAACGATTCTGCCCAATTGCCTGTCCAGTTTTCACCACTTCATTCTTTGGCAATGGAGCAGCTACTTTTGGATTCAAAAGGCTTTGAATGGGTTTCTTCATCCCACTGAAAGGCAAACGATTCTGGACAATTGCCTTTTTACTTTTCACCACTCCATTCTTTGGTAATGGAGTAGCTACTTTCGGATTGGGTTCCAGATTTGGTGACACTATTTCGTACCTTGGAGTTGTCAATGCCTTAGGATCAGTAGATGCTTTCTTTGTCTTCCTGACTTTTGGATTGGGTTCCAGATTTGGTGACACTATTTTGTACCTTGGAGTTGTCAATGCCTTAGGATCAGTAGATGCTTTCTTTGTCTTCCTGATCTTGTTCAATATTGTTATACTATCCTTGGCAGATTTCGCAGGTGCAGGAAGTGGACGACATTTCACTATTGCACTGAAAGTTAAAAGAGATTTTGTCATTGAATTGTTTTGGGAAATTGAAAAAATATTGGATTGGGTTCCAGATTTGGTGTCACTATTTTGTACCTTGGAGTTGTCAATGCCTTAGGAGCAGTTATAGTATCCTTGGCAGATTTCGCAGGTGCAGGAAGTGGACGACATCTCATAGTTGCACTAAAAGTAAAGGAGATTTTGTCATTGAATTGCTTTTGGGAAATTGAAGAAATACTGGATTGGGTTCCAGATTTGGTGTCATTATTTTGTACCTTGGATTTTTCAATGCCTTAGGAGCAGTTATACTATCCTTGGCAGATTTCGCAGGTGCAGGAAGTGGACGACATCTCATAGTTGCACTGAAAGTAAAGGAGATTTTGTCATTGAATTGTCTTTGGGAAATTGAAGAAATAATAATAATTCAATGTTTAAAGAACTTAAAATACCGTGATGTTTGTCCCTTTAGTGATTCTTGATGTCTTAGGCTCCTTGCTGCCATGACCTGCACGATTTAAGACTCAAGAAGTCATGAAGTTAAATGAACAACAATATTATCCATTCAAGTAGGACAAAGAGTGATACATAACATACCCGAAGTTCAAATTTTCTATGGAGAATATCAGGATCATCTTCTTCATCATGCTTCTGGTTGCATCCTGTAACACAATACCCCAGAAAGCACATCCATAAATTTCATATTTACAATTCAAGAGAAAGCATAAACCTCGAATAAAATCATTCAAACATTTTAAAATCAGAGGGAGAATTTGAATGGTAGTTACAAAGTAATGGGGAAGAGCGTTAGTAAACATATGCAATCAGTTGAATTTAAGATAAAATCAGAAACTAACTGCATATGGCATCAATGCAACAGAGTCTCAAGATTCTCTCCAAAGAGATGAGAAGGATTGCTCATGCATAAGGAACTACTATGCAGAAAAAGGTAAAAAGGGAAAAGATCCGGGAGAATTCAAAGATTATGTAATAGCTTACAAAGTTGAGGATTCAAATTTTGTCTGTGAACATGATGCCAAAGAGGATGAGTCTCTTGTGAACTATGATGAGACAAACGTCGGTTGAGAGAAGACTCAAGAAGCTGAAAGGAAGAGAAACAAGAACCAATCAAGCTGTCAAGGAAGAAGTTGAATGTGAAGATCAAGGAGAAATTTGGATTGATCAAGATGAAATTAATTGCAAAGATCACGACCAAGTTGAAGAGGTGAAAGTATGTGGTGAATCAGCTCAAAGGGAAAATGAAGATTCCAGAACAAAATTTGAATCTGACGAATGTGAAGCAGCTGCCCATATAGAGTCTAACAAAGCCTCAGAACAAGAAAATGAGGAAATGTCCAAGTTCAAGAAAATGAGGAATTGAGCAATGGCCCAAGTTGAACCAGCAGGGAGGGAATCTGTAGATGATAGTACAGTGGGGATTGAAGATAATGCTGAGATTGAAATGTCCTGCATGGAAAGTCTAAGGAAATGGAAGGATTTGGGAGTGGAGAACTTTAACATATGAATCTCTAGCAGCTGCTGAAAATTCAGCAACAGTTTCTCCTTTTAATCTTGAGATGGGTCTAGATAACCAAGACTTTGAGGATTGCAGAGAACTTTCCAGGTTGAAAGCAATTGCTAGAAAATTAGTGCGTTGGCATATCAAGTTTCTATCCTAAAATGTATTGCACATCCCCCATACAAGTGGATCGTTTCAGTGGATAAGCATGAAGAAGGAGAAAGTAAGGGAGAAAAGTCTTTTAACATAGAATCTAAGGAGTTCTGCAACTTGGATACTAATTTGTTTTCAGGGCACGATGTAGAAGAGGAAGTGGAAAATTTGGTTTACAAAAATATAGTAGTTGCTGGCTTAACAATCGTAGATGTGTCACCTGTTGAGAGTCATCGCGGACTTTCCACAGTGTAGGAGGGGACGGGTCGGCGCGGATGCGGTCCGAGGCGGGCCCACATGGATCTTTCCTATTCTAAACTAGGACTTGTCAATTTGGGTTAGAGTTTATTCTAAATTGGGTTTTGGAAACTAGTAGCTTTAGGATGTTGGATTGTTTTAGGAAACATAATTAGTTACTAATTTTGTTTTGGAAAAGGGTAGTATATAGAAATAGGGAATTGGTTTAATAGGTTAGTTTCTTATTAGTGTCATGAAATATTTCATGAAGGTGAAGAAGATCTTTCATGCAATATCACAACTTGATGAAGAGTCCAAGATTTCAGATAAGCGAATGCAGAGGATTATAATCTGGCGATTGAACCCCGAGTACAGTGGAACGGTAAGATAGCGGAGTATCTTGCTACATTCAAAGGGTTGGACTACAATAGGTTTGTGAACTTTAGAAATGAACTTACCATGACTCGCAGAGAGTCACCACTGAAGGGGAGTGACGAAATTCATCGATGACTCTCCATGGCGCTGGAGGGGATGGGTCGGTGCGAATAGGGCGCGGGCGGACGCGGGCCCACATGGATCGTTCATAGTCTAAACTAGGATTTGTCAATTGGGTAGTTAGAGTTAGATTCTAATTTGGGTTTTGGAAAGTGGTAGATTTAGGAGGTTGGATTGTTTTAGGAAACATAACTAGTAACTAATTGTGTTTTGGAAAAGGGTAGTATATAGAAATAGGAAAGTGGTTTAATAGGTTAGTTTCTAATTAGTGTTTCAGATAGTGTTTTTTTGGAAAGTAGAGGGGATTGTATAGCATGGGTAGTTTCTATATGTGTTTGAGTGTCTTTGTTTTCTACGGAGCATAAAGAAAGTGGAAATGTTGAGGTTACGGAATGTTTTAAAGAAGTGGCATTTGCAAATTCAAATATAGACCAGTTCCTCTCAGCTGGATCAATGTTTCAAAGAAGTGGCAATTGCAAATTCAAATATAGACCAGTTCCTCGCATTTGTTGATCCAGCATAGTATCAAAATGAACACAAAAAGAATTTGATTTCTAATTTAAATAGTCTGAAGACTACTAAAATACTAGAACGATACAAAATAGAAGAAGGTGATGCATATAGGTTGTTGAGAAGATTTCTCGCAATCAAAGAAGCCCGGGTTGACAAAGTAAAATTCAGAACTCATTGGAAATTGTAATTGGAAGATACAAGTGGAGCTGATCAAGAGTGGGTTCAACGAAATGTCCATTTCCACAGTAAAAGCTAAGAAAAGGCTAGCAGAATTGAAAACAAGCCACTAAGACCAATCGAGAGTTTGAAACATTTTTTCTCATAGGTTGAGAGCTTGAAATATTGGCCGATAGTGGCATCATAAAATCCACAGTAAAAGCTGAGAAAAGGCCAGCAGAGTTGAAAACAAGCCACTAAGACCAATCGAGTGTTTGAAACATTTTTTCTCATAGGTTGAGAGCTTGAAATATTGGACGATAGTGACTGACATGAAGGAGAACACTCCAATTTTGAGGAGGGAGAAGTTGAGCAACCATAAGGTCGGTTAATCGGTGACACACATGCTGAGAAGACAACCCCAGACAACTTGCATAACAATAGAAAGAGTGACGAGGTGAGGGTTCACTTATTCAACCATTGGTTGAAGGATTGAAAAGGTTTGGCAGATGGGTGCTGCACTATATTAGAACAAAGGGTTCATTATTTTGATGACATGGTGATTTCAGATGGATTTTGTTTTTCTTAAATCACTGCAAAACTGTTCATCGATATGGACAATCATTTTGTTGAAGATACAAGTGGAAGTGATTCAAGGGTCTAGCATGCATTGTCAACTTTTAATTCCACAAAGAAAAGCATCAAAATTTCTCAAACATGTGAGGAGAATCAAAATTTCAACTCTGATCCCCCTTCTTCTTCTAGGACATTTTGGCAATCAAGTCCAAGCAAGTCAAGGGTTGATCTTGCCACTCGATTTGATGATGCTTACCAAAGAAAATGTCCAATCAAGTGAAAGCAATGAGAGGTAGAATCAACCAACACATTGCCATGTTGTGCAACAATTTTACTCTGGACAAGTTCAATTTTTGGAAATTCCAAAGAAAACTAGATGAAAACGACTTCTTCAAGCAAGATCAGTTTGGAGCAGCCATCGACGCTTACACCCAGGTGCACAATCACATACATTTTCTCTATCATTTTCCCTCTTTGTTTCTGAAATTCTTGTGTTTTTTTTCTCTCCCTTTTTGTCTTCCTTTAATATGGATTTTAGGCTATTACTCTCTGCCCAAATGTGACAGAATATTGGACAAACCGGGCACTTTGCCACCTTAAACGAAAGTAATGGATTAAATCCTTTTGTTTTCTTTTTTCCCATTTTACCCTTCATCTGAATTTTCTTTTTCTCGTTGAGTTTTATAGTAACTGGACTAAAGTGGAGGAGGATTGTAAGAGAGCTCTGAAGCGTGATGAGAATTCTGTCAAGGTATTATTCACTTCTTTCTTCTTTTTTCTTGTCTCAACTCCATTCCTTTTCCTTAGACCTAATGCAACTTTTTCATACCCTAGTATGTCTAATGATGTACTAGATTTCCTAACTTTTTTCATGCCCTAGTAGGCCTGATTACTAGATGTATGTGCTATCCTGTTTTTAATTCCTGTAAGCATTTTATACCTGATTGGTATCCTAAATAGACATGGTACTGGCCATAAAGCATTTTTCTGCCCATGTTGTGATTTATGAATAATATCAGTTATCGGTGGAAATCCTGTAAAATCGCGGAAACGTAGGCAAACAATTGCAAATGATAGAATTTTAACATGAAACTTCAGGAAATGCTACAATAAACACAAATACAAACTTCGCACATAAGAAATACAGATATACATAATGTTTTAATAACATAAAATACCAAAAGACATGTGTTGTTAAGCAAGTCCGTTCAGTTTTGGTATCGTTTCAATGGGGATGGAAATGGAAACATATCAGTCGTTTGTTTCAGTGGAAATTTAAAAACATGTTGCTAAGTCCAACCAAGTAAAACAATGCCAAATATAATCACCAAAGCCAACCTATGTTGTGTAAGGATTCAGCTTTAGATAAGTTTTGTGAGTAACATGGTTCCAGAACCATCAAAATGAGTCAACTAGAGCCCGCCACGACTATTTTAACTATATAAAAAAAAGATTCAAAAGCAAAGAAGCCTTTGAAAACCTTTAGGATTCAATCAATTTAAACAAAGAGATATGTGTTTTCGGAAGCATGCATGTCAGATTTAAAACAAATGTCTATAGTCAAGAAGATGAAAAGGGCAGAAACAGAGTCGACCCAAGAAAAATTAATTGGAAGAAAAGTTTCAGATCCAAGAAAAATTAATTGGAAGAATCAATCATTGTGTTTCGATAGTGTTTTAATAGAGAGGGAAAAACAGACAAAAATGGCAAAAAAACAACAACATGCAATGAAAAAAAAAATACGTACCGAGGCGTGTGGAAAAGGGTAGTATATAGAAATAGGAAAGTGGTTTAATAGGTTAGTTTCTAATTAGTGTTTCGATAGTGTTGTTTTTTTTTGGAAAGTAGAGGGGATTGAACAGCATGGGTAGTTTCTATATGTGTTTGAGTGTCTTTGCTTATAAATATGCAGAGAGAGAACATGAATGAAATAGAGAAGTGAGACTAAACATGAAAAAGTGGAGGAAAAGAGGAGAGTGTGAAACGTGAACTCTTTGGTATTAAGAAGTTGTGTATGGTTTGTGCCTTCAATAGTATTCAAGAGAAATTCTCCCTCTCTCTCTCTCTCCCGCTCTTTCTCTTCCCTCTTCTCCTTGTGTTGTGATCTTTTGTGTTGTGGGTTTTGTGCTTCTGCTTGATCTTTGTTTTTAACTAGTGGTATCAAAGCTTTTGTGCTTGGATCTTGATTTTCTACATCACCAAGCAAAGGTGAAACAGCTAGAAAAGTTGCATCAGTGACCATTGAACAGATTTCAGAATAGGAACATATTGGAAAGAAATGTTACTATTGTGTGTGGCGTGTGTTCTTAAAAGGTAACGGTCCTAACAGACATAGGTAATGGTAAGTGTTAATGGTTTTTTAGTCTTTAAAAGTAGTTTTGATTTAGAAAGTGTAGTTTCTAATTAGTTTAAATGGGTTGGGCAAATCGAAAAGAAAACATAGTGATATGGTAGTTTATATTATTTTTATTTTAAGGTTAGTTTTAAATGTAACTGTTGAAGGGTATTATAGTCTTGTACATGTAACCCTAATTTGGGCATATATATAGAGAGAGAGGACACGAAGTATGTGCAGCTGAACAGATAAGCTATCTATGCATGGCTGCACAAACCGTAGTGGGGGCCACATTTTTTGGGGGATCCAGCGATCAAATTCTTGGTGGTGACGATGGACTTATCTCCAATAACAATATGTATAATATGATCTCTTGTGCACTCTGTAGCCTTTCCTTGATTTTCAAAGATAAAGGATGTCAAGGGTACCATGTCTCTGTCTTTTACTATACATTTCAGAGGCGGGTCTCATTAGGCTTATCGTGGTTGTATCATACACAATTAGGACAAAATCATGAAAAAAGAAGAAGATTGAGATGAAGATATTTTGTCCCGGCATTCAAGGAAAAGTTACAGATGGAAGAATGAGATGAGTTAGCAAAGATTCAGGACAATACAACAAAGGCAAAATGAATTTTTTTTTTCGCAGCTCTTAATGATGCAGATATTAGGATTTATTTCCGTATAATTTAGTTTCTAGTAGTTTATTTCCATGTTATTAGTTCCTAGGATTTTATTTCCGTATTATTTAGTTTCTAGTAGTTTATTTCCATATTATTAGTTCATACGATTTTATTTCCATGTTATTAGTTCATAGGATTTTATTTTCTGTGTTATTTTTAGGAATTCTTATTTTAGTAGGTTTCTATCTTTTAGGTTGCTTATTTGCCTATATATAGGCTTCTTTACAGTTTATTTTGTAACTTTGGATGATTATTGAATAAAGTTTCTTCCCCCTCTAATTTTGGTTTTCTTCTTCTCTCTTCTGATCTCTTCTCTTCTCCTCTTATCCTCTTCTTCTTGTAATTCTCCCTAATTTCGTCCCTTCTTCAGGTTATTTTTGTCTCTTCTTCCCCTATTCTTCTAATTCTATCCCCTTTCGTCTATTTCTCTCCACGGTGTTGCATCACTTAACATGTCGGAATTTCGAGGATTTTAATATAAGTGACAGACTTTGTTTATGTTCTTGTTTACCCTATACTTAATTAAATGTGAAATTTGATGTACTATGGGTTTGAATATGGAATGCATTCATTTGCATATTTGATTTGTAATTGGCAATGTTGAATGTTAGAATGTTATATTATTTATGGGTTTGAATATGGAAATGGAATGCATTTGAATGTATATTTTGATTTACATTTGGTGATGTAAAATGTTAGAATATATAATCCATTCACATGTATATTTGATTTGAAATGAGCAATGTTAAGTTTTGAAATGTTACAGTAAAATATAATGCACACATTTATATTCAATTTGGAATTGGGGCTCTTGAATTGTAAATTATGTATATCATATTTTTGGCTGATTTTATTGCAGTTTATCAGGAATAAATATAGAATAGAAAATCAGTCTTGGTCCAACTAATTGTCAGAAGTCTATTTGTTGGAATTTTATTATGGATTGTCTCATCGGACTTCTAGTGGAGCAAACACATTTTTAAATATAGATAACACAAAATGATTGATTTTATATCGCGGGACATGCTCCTACTTTTAATTCCACAAAGAAAAGCATCAAAATTTCTCAAAGATGTGAGGTAGTGTGCAGTTGGCATGCATAGAGAATCAAAATTTCAACTCCGATCCCCCTTCTTCTTATAGGACATTTTGGCAATCAAGTCCAAGCAAGCCGAGGGTTGATCTTGCCACTCGATTTGATGATGCTTACCAAAGAAAATGTCCAATCAAGTGAAAGCAATGACAGGTAGAATCAACCAACACATTGCCATGTTGTGCAACAATTTTACATTAGACAAGTTCAATTTTTGGAAATTCTACTAAGCAAGGTTTTAAATTTCAATTTCAGTTATGGTTTCGGTCATCACGGAAATATGACCCATTCAGTTTCGGTTGGACATTTTGGTGGAAATCCGGTAAAATCACGGAAACGTAGGCAAACATTGCAAATGATAGAATTTTAACATGAAACTTCAGGAAATGCTACAGTAAACACAAATACAAACTTACCACATAAGAAAAACAGATATACATAATGTTTTAATAACATAAAATACAAAAAGACATGTGTTCTCACTCAAGTCCGATAATTCAATCTATACCTCGTTGCAACTGTGATTCAATTAATTGAAATTGCAATATTCTATCAAATTCAAACAGAGCAAAAGAAATTTGGGTTCAATAAACATAAAATTGGGTTCAATAAAGAAAGAGATGAGCATGCATGTCAGATTTAAAACAAATGTCTATAGCAAGAAGGGTCAAGAATATGAAAAGGGTAGAAACAGAGTCGACCCAAGAAAAATTAATTGGAAGAACCATTAAGAAGTTGAAATGTGAAGATGAAAAAGACAAGAAAAACAGGGGGAAAACAGACAAAAATGGCAAAAAAAACAACAACATGCAAATGAAATACAAATAGTTACCGAGGCGTGTGCAAAACCATTCTTTATCGTCCTCAAAGGATCGGTCCGGGTTCGTTAAGTCGACGAACATCGGTGCAGAGAAACTTTCGTAAAAGTCATCTACCTCGAATTCGTAAGTTTCATTGGGATTAAAGTGGTAGAACTCTTCATCAAACTCCATTTCTGTCTGAGAGGGACAGATGGCAAGAAAGAGAAATTACAGAGAGAAGAGATCGCAAGAAAGAGAGATTAGAGAGAGAAAGAGCAAGAACGAGAGATTAGAGAGAGAAAGAGCAAGAAAAAGAGGCGCGGAGAGCTGAGAGAGAGAGAGAGAGAGAGAGAGAGGCAGACAGAGAGATGAGAGAGTTTGTATTTTTCTTTTAGGGGACTTATAGCTTGATGATGTAAGTGGAAGTGAGCCGTTGGGGTGCGCGCTCTTTATTTCTATAGGTAAGGGTCGAATTTACTGATAATAGCACTACTGTTCTCTGATAAATGCACGAACTATGCTTGTCTTTTCTTTTTTAATCAGGTTCTTTTTGGACTGTTATAAGATGTTTCAATAATAAAACAAGATAAGTTTCTGCACTTATCAAAACATGGTAGTGCGAAAATCAATAGCCATATTAAGCAATTAAAGAAAACGAAAGGTCGGCTATCTTTCTTTTGACGTTTCACGTTTTCTCTACTTCACAAAAATAAACCCTGTGATTTCTTTTTGGTAACTGGAATCAAGATCGTTGATCTTGTTGATCATAATGAGCCGACCCACGTGGCACCTAGTCCTATGCAGAACGGACGTTCCATCAATGAGAAAAAAAAAAAGCCCCAGATGAAATAACATATGTGACCCGGGCGACCGGACCCAATCGAGCGACCAATACCAGTCGACTGAGGAGCATCGACCAGCCGAACGGTGCTTGTTGTTCAAATAAAAAATGGACCAGCCCTTGAGGGGCGGTCGACTAAGACCCTCCAGTCAACCAGTCCAATTGAGAAAAACTAGTCGTTGGGGCGTAACAGGCAGAGTTTAAAGTGGCTAGAAATTATAGTTCTGCCACTAACAGCCAGATTTGAGGTGTTGGGTTTATATATACCCCATAAACATAAACTTTAATGACTTTTGAAAATATCTACCTGTAAGAGTTTTGTGTGGCCTTTCAACATTTTTATTTCATTTACATTTATCTTATATGGATGTTCATATTTAGCACATGTGATGGTTATTATTCACTATTTGAGATATCCTTATTTTTGCATTTATGCTCATGCTTATGTTGATTAAATAGATGGATTTAGTTAATCGATGAGGTTGATTAATGATCATCAACAGGTACGGTCTGCTACTCACACGGCATAGACCAGCCCCGACATCTGGGATGTGCGGAATGAGACTAATTGCACTGACATCTGGGATGTCCGAGGAGGTGATTGGTCGCCCTGATTCCACAGGAGATTAGGAGGACTGACCTGTTTTAGAGCCAGGATGACGCATTCCCGAGATGATTCGAATGGGCCTTACAGTTATTGAGGACTGATCCTACATAGTGTAACCGCATAGCGATATATTTAGTTCTGGATTGCTATGAGCTTTCCAGATTTACACCACGGCTTGTGCACTGGGTGTGACAAAGTGCTAGAGACCACTACCTACAAGTGTATGATTAATCCCTTTTACCTAGCACCGTGTGTGAGGAGCCAGTTCCGTAGGTAACCCTTGTGCCCTTAGGTTACCCTTCGCTATGCTAAGAAGTTGAAGTCTAATGCTCGCTACTTTGGCATGCTAACCTGCGGTTGTGATCGATTCGACCTACTAGAGCATTGCTGGGAAAACAGTTGGACTGATATGGAATAACATATGTGGTTGGAGAAGATCCCATGATATTTACACTATGGCTGGGTTATGGCGTGCACTTATTTCTCTTTATCGGTCGCAACATTTTTATTTAATTTTATCGGTCATTTTGCAAATTGTTTTCTAAATCTATTTATATAATTAGATATGTTTATTTTGGAAAATAGTATTGCAAAGCATCGGTTTACTCGAGAAATGAACAAGTGCATGATGAGGTGAATGAGGGCTCTTTGGGATTAGAGCAATTCATCTCGGTGTATATTGTGTGGGTCTAGGGCAGGCTAAATGGGATTGTCATGTTGCCATTCTAGTCAGATGGAGATTTGGTACGGTGATCTCATTGAGGAGATGATGGTCCCTGAGGTTTCATCTGTTAGGTTTTAGTATTTGAGATCAGGTGTCGATGGTTAGAAATGCTAAAGGGTTAGTTTTGTGATGTTGATTTGACTGCCTTTTGGGTTAGGCAGGTTGGTAATTATCATTATGCCTTAAGGGTATTTTGGTATTTTAGATCACTAATGGCACATCTATATAAAGTTGAAGAGGGAGGGCTGTTTGTTTGCTCTTGAGTGTAGAGATTTTTGAGGTAATTTGGGAATTACCAAGTTTCCTCTCTCTATATAAGTGAGCTTATAGCTCATTCTCTACACACACGTAACATTCTCTCCTCCCCCTAGTGTATTTTCTATCCACCCTCGATCTCTCTTGTCCATCTTCTTCGGAGTGAGATCTAACGGGTGTACAGTTACAGACTCTTTCGTGATGTACGTACAAACCCCCTCAAGGTTTCCGGTCATCTTCCATTCCATCAGATTGTGATTTCGATTGCGTTTTTGGGGTGATTACGTGTCTGGTTAAACGATTCAAAGGGTGAAATTTTTTGAAATCAGAGCTTCCGCAGCGATCACTATCAACCCTCATTAAGCCCAACAACTACTTTGCAATCAATTTGGCTTAATTTACTCTCCCCAAGATTTCGCCTTGATTTGTCTTCATAAAGTACTTGATTTAGGCTTTGCTTGTATTCAAGAGAGAGAAAGATTTGTTGAGCATTCATTGTGCATTCAAGCCCCAAGGGAGGCCAACTAATCTTTATACTTCAAGCATTCAATACCTGTAATGTGGAGTGGGCACTGTAATTAAATCCCTCAGAGGAAAACTTGTAAGGAGCCTTGAAGCCGAGTGTCGTGTGGTATTTGGATAGTGGATACCCTCAAGTACTTCCTTGGGAAGAGTGGAGTAGGCCTTGGGTTTGAAGACTGAACCACTTAAAAATTAGCGTGTCCCTTTCTCTTGTCTCCCCTATTTCTATTGTCTTTTGTGGTTTGTAGTTTCTTTCTTTATTTTTGAGCTAACCACTTAAGAAAGAGAAAACTAAGTGAGTTTGGCTCCATTAACCTTAGAAGCTTAAATTTCTAATTGCCAACCAATTCACCCCTCTCTTGGTTGCCCTAGACCTAGGAATTCAATTGGTATGAGAGTAAGTCTCTAGGAAAAGACTTAACCCTATATTGAGTAAAGATCCTAACTAATGGCAACCTTTCTCCAACAATTAGAATGTCAATCGACCACTAGACCACTAGACCACTGTACTTTAATGGATCAAACTATAGGTATTCGAAAGCAAAAATAAAAATCTTTTTAACGCAAGACTATCAAATGTGGAGAGCTATTCAAAATGAATACACATTACCCACAACTAATCTAGATAAGTGGAGTGAACAAGAACAACAAGCCTCAAACTATAATGCAAAAGCTATGAATGCCCTAATTTGTGCATTATCATCGGAAGAAGTCAATAGGGTGGCTAATTTAACATGGGCAAAAGAAATTTGGGACCTTTTAGAGATAACCCATGAAGGAAAAAGGCAAGTAAGAGAATCTAAAATGAATCATATGTTTAAGCAATATGAACTATTTCAAATGGAACCTAATGAAACTATTGTCGATATGTGCACTGGATTCTCAAACACAACACATGGTTTAAAGAGGCTAGGAAAACAATTTTCTAACAAAAAACCAGTCTTTAAACTACTTAGAAAATTAACTAAGAATTGCATGCTCAACTAGAAAATTAATTAAGGAAGTACTTTAAAAAATTGCATGCTCAAGTAGAAGATCAACTAGCAAAGAACATAACTAAAGAATTTTTCGGAAGGCATTCTCGCTCCCTTCATAGAATTACATTTATTTTTCCTGCTTTCTGCATTTCCTTTACAAAACCCAGTATAGGGTAGTTACGAGATCTAGGGCTCCTCTTGCCTTAAATCCTGTAACGTAAACCCCTTACCTTTCTTTGTAAATAAGGGTTGCGTTCCCTCTCCTATTCCGCTACTCTGTCTGTGATCCTACCATAGACAAACGAGACAGAGACGTGAGCCCTGGTGCCCCAATGGTGTTAGACAAATGGAGGGAATCATAAACCCAGTATTTTCTTTCCTTTACGTCCTGTCATTTCAATTACTTTAGTTATCTTGATCTAGGACATATTGCGAGATCCTCCACGGACTCGAAATATGCGGTAAAACGTCCTCGATCAGGATAACACCAATTCAATTTTTCTTTTCTTTTTAGATCGACTTTATTTACGCACAGGAGTTAAGCCTAATCGTGATAAAGAATAAAAAAGTTAAGATTTCTGATAAAATTCTTTCAAACTGCCAAATCAAGTCAAGAGACCGGGTTTACCCGGGCATGAGAGGTGCATAATACCTTCCCCAAGTGTAATCATAACCTTTACTCAGATATCTGTAAGGACCATGCCTTAACAAACATAGCAAAATCACGGGTTCTAGGCACCCGACCTAGAGTACAACTACGGTTACTGCTTTTCCTATGAAATTCGAATATCTATCCTCGTTTCATCGGCAAACAGACACGGGTCCTAGGCCCTAACCTAGGTGGCGACTCTAAAACTCTTTCTTGTGAAATCCGGACTTCGTTCCCGAGTTCACAAGAAATGCAGATAACACCCCCAAAACCCCCGATGTGGTGATCCCGCCCCTAGGCCGCGGGAAAGAACTGGCTCTCACAGGATGGTGGTAGTGTTACCTTTGGAGATGATTGTAAAGGCAAAGTCATTGGTGCACCATAGGTAACAACTGTACTTCCCTCATTCATGATGTCCTTTATGTACATAGTCTATCGCATAACCTCATGAGCAGTGGTCAATTGTGTGATAATGGATATGAAGTCACATTTAAACCTGACAGATGCATTGTTAAAAATAAGGTAGATGGTAAAGTTCAATTCATAGGATATAGAAATGGAAACATTTACACAGTACGGTTAAATGATTTGTGAAAAATTTTAATTTATATGAAAATTCTTTTTTTTTTTGTAAATTCCCCCCCAAAAATCAATAAAACTGTGATAAATTAATACAAATTACAAAAATACATGAAATTTAAAATACAATTTCACAATATGATTTGAAATTATCTTTATGTGTTTTTTTGAAATTTTTCATAAAAATTCAATCGGATTTGATAATTCTTATCAATTATCTCAAGAAAAATGTTTTTGGGTTAAAAATAGAAAGTCTTGTTTCAATGGAGGTAAAAATTGTAAGAAAATCACTAAAATTGTATAAATAATAGGAGAATATTATTTACAGAAGAAACGAATCAATTTTTTCAATTTTCCAGTAATAAACTAATTATTGTGGATAATTCATTAATAAAAAACTAATTAATATTCACTTTAAAAAGGGCTAAACATCGAAATAATGGAGAAAATTGGTAAAAATTTGGATTCATGTATGAAATTATAATCTATATTTTATTCTGATATCATTTGTATGTTTCCATTTTTTTGGTGAATAACTCCTATTTTGTGTATTTATTTGTAAGAAAAATACGATAAAAATAGGTAATTTCCATTGTTTGATTTGTTTCACTATCCAAATCAAGTTTTCTGTTGTTTTTCTTTTGGAATATAAAATTTTTATTTAAAAATTAATTACTGTGATTTCTCTGAAATTTTATTGAATGAAACATGCTATTTTTAATAATTTTTGTTCAGAAAAGCACATTTTTTTAAGTAATTCTTAAAAATAGAAATTTCAAGAGAAAATTTGTGAAATTTAACCCACTGATATATCATGCTTAAACAAGACTACTCTCTTGAATCAGAAGTTATTTCGACTATTTTTCATGAATAAGACGATGAAAGTTACTTAACTGCCAATAATTCTAAAAATCACTAAAAATACATAAAAATCCAGAAAAATCCAAAAAACTCCAGAGAACTAAAAAGCATTAGAAACTTCATAGTTGGAAAGTACTTAAAGTGGAAATGAATCCAAACCACCCTAAAAGTCTCTCAAACCTTAGAAGAGGCAACAATTCCAAGTCTTGTTAAGAACTCCTAAACCCTTGGATCCGTAGGTACGTACCTATTAGGCATTAGGAACCCTTAGATATTAGGAACCATTTAAAACTCCATCCGAGTTAATTGTACCCGATTCAACTAAATCCTAGCATAGGTTTCACTAGATAGCCCATTCATTCCCCTTTTAGGTCAAGCCTAGTTGAACCTAAGGATATGGCACACTTGCACTAGTTTAGGATCATATAGCTATAACATCTTAGATGGAATCCTAAAATTTACATTCAACTCAAACATAAGTCAATCAACTTATAATCTTTAATTATTAGTCAAGTCAATAGTCCGGTCTAGATAGGTGTCCTACGCACAATAGGCATATAACTTAGCATAGGAACACTGAACTACGTTGATCTTGATCCCAAGTGGCTTGGGTACGTAGGCAGCTTGAGCGGCCCCTCAAGTTCAATTCCAATCCACACACACATTTTGAGATTTTATTTTCTAGCATTCACTTCTTACAATTATTTTGCGTCCTTTTAACTCAAATAATTTATAAAGAATATCAGGTTGCCAAAATTAGATCTTTAGGTTGCACGTCACTTAGGTCACATCATCCCGAATCAAATAAGTCAAAACATTCAAATAAGTCACATAAGAACCACATAGGAATTAGATTGTTAGGTTGCATGTCACTTAAATAGCACTTTGTAGAGTTTAATAAGCCTTTTTGGACAAATTTTAGTGAGTTAATCTTTGAAATTGAAGACCGGTTTACAGGGCGAGAATGGTGCCTAACACCTTCCATTTTCTTAATCAGGTAACATACCTAGACTTATGGGATCGCAGACTAGTTCAGCAGTGTCACTTGTGAGTCCTAGGTCCTTACTAGCTAGCGACTCTGGTCATTACTTTTGTGTGGAATTCCGATTGCTTTGGTAATCCCAAAGTCAAAGAAAAGGTTATCTTATCGATTATCAATAAACCAGTAAAGAGCAATTCGAATTTAAGTCACTCTTGTGGGGTCGTGAAGGGATCTCCTCCCGGATCCGGTACCACACCTCTTAATTTCCCACCACAAGAAAAATCACAAAGTAGAGCACGCTCTGGTTTTGTTTCCCCACCCACACACTTGGTCATGTGTTTCTTCTCAACTCCCACTCCTAAGGTATTTAATACCTTATATGATCTTGGTCTCTCTCCCTCTCTCCCTCTCTATCTCTCTCTCCCCTTCTCAAACTAGGAAGCACCTGGGACACTTATGCTAGACCTAGGCCTAGACTAACTTAGAAACTTAACTCTCTATATTTCTGTCCTAGTCATAATAGGATGCTAAGAAGGCAACAAGGGAGAGTCTCACTTCCTACCTGCAGAGGAAATATTACAGCTACACCCAAAAATCTCTTTCTTAGCTTGTTTTCTAGCCACCTAAAGATTTTTCAAGTGCATCGCCACCAGTTCGTTGTTCAACATGACTAATGCACGTGTAGTTGCACTGAGTCAACTCACTTAATCATCTCTAGAGACGTACCTCGATCCATCCTCCCCACAAGATGGAACTAACCTCGCACCACTGAAATCTAAAAGCTCATCTCTACACCAACTGTGAAAGAGACCTTATGTTTGCGCACACTACTCTATTTTCAACTAACCATCCGGATCATAGGAATACTCTTAGAAACTTTATTCCCTACGAGATGATATAATTTTTCCTTTCATCAAAACCATATAGCTGCAAGTGATTTTCATTGACCCACCTGGAGTTAAATCTCCAACACCCTTGGAGTCCAACAAGCTAAGAGATACTAGATTCTTCATATCTATGGTACATACGCCACACCACCCAAAGTATAAACTACTCCATCAGACATCTTGATCTTTGCCATCCCAATTCTCGTTACATTTCAAGTGGACTTGTCACCAAAGTACACTACACTTGCCTTATCTCTTCGAATTTATCAAAATAATCTCTTCTAGGTCAAACAAGAATTGAGCACCCTGAATCTAAAATCCATTCATCATGAAGAGAAGTGTGATTACATATGTAGATTGTGTGAACATCTCCAACTATTTTGCTCTGCTCATCTATTACTGTCAACATCATATTTATAGCACCATAGTCTAACTTGTTAGCTTGCTTCAGATGATCTCACTTGATGTGCCCGTATTCCTTGCAATGATAAAGTTGCATGCCTTAACCATTGAGTCTAAATCTTGGACCTGCCTTTTTAAGATCCTCTAACAGATATCCTTCCTTCTTTATTCTGTCCACAAACAATCAACCCAAGTTCTTGACCAACAACAATTGAGTTTCCCATCTAAGCTTCCTTCCGAGAGAGATATACGCTTGCAAGAGATATAGATGATATGTGCGTGTTTAATATTGTAGCATATCGTCATCATTTTCTGATAGTTTGAATCGTGTTTTAGCCAGGAGAGGAGCCAAGAATTTGGTCCCGTGGGAGGGAGGGAGAAGCGAATGACTTTTACACTTCATATTTTCATAACGTGGGGCCCACCATCTCCTCCTAACCCATGCATTAGGTGGAGCCCATAATTTGCACCTCATATTTGAATGCGGCAGGGCCCACTATTTACATCTCATCTTGTTATGGGTGGGACCCATTATTCTGCACTCATGCATGGCCAAATAATGCCAGTGATTTAATAAATTTCAAGCCCCCCAAAAAATGGATTGCTTTCTACTTTGAAAATCCCAATAATTCCCGGGATTTTATATATTGTGTGCATGTAAAGTCCAATATTTTCCAAAAAGTACTATGGGGCCCACATGATAGGAAGATCCAAATTGTTCATTTGTTGGGCCACAAAGTAAATAGGCTACACCGCATAAATAATCTCCATAGGATGATCCTAACACTCCGATCTATTGATGTTTTGATAATGGGCAATCCCATTGTAGATCGAAGGGTTAGGATCATCCTCCAGAGATGATTTACAAGAAGAAACCTATTTACATTGTGGCCCATCAAATGAACAATTTGGATCATCATATGAAGTGGGGCCCCATTACTTTTGGAAAAATGCTATATTTCACAATGGGATAAAATATTTTCCAAAGGGGCATTATGAAGTGGCTCCCCTCTGTCACTCCCTTAGCCAGAAAATTTAGTAGGAGAGAGGGGCACATTAATTTAGGTTACTTGAGAGAGAGAGAGAGAGAGAGAGAGAGAGAGAGAGAGAGAGAGAGAGAGAGAGTATTATTTACACACGAGTGCATTGAATGCAACCAGTAGAATGGGTTTCACAGGCTCCGTTTCTTTTGAAATAGAATTTGTTTTATGTTGTAAAAATGAACATAAAACTAATTTTACGTCCAAAGAAACGAAGCCAAAATGAAAAATTCCTGAATTTTAGGGAAGAATTGCCCCACGTCTCCCCTTAGCTTTGCCCTTGATTTTAGCCTAGGAAAAAAGGAATTTGAAGACCCACATGTTAGTTATTTAATGGCGGTGTATGTCTTATGACATGGGTAATTTTATGACAAGTGTAGGGAGATCTTTGTTGCATGGACGAACACACAGAAGGATAAAAGGATTGGTGCTTGTGCTTCTTAGCTGGATTCTAGGATTATACTTTGATTAGATGCTCTTACAAATATGTTTAGCAATTTGGGCTGGCATTATAAAAAGTGGGGGTGTGAGTTTCATCTGATCAATGTGATTGAAAGGTGAGACTCTTTGTATTAGATGGTCCAAATTCATGATCAGACCACTGTTGAAATGTAGTAAGATGGAAGGGATTGTTGTGGATTTCCTGACATGCCTGTTATAAATTTTGTAATAAAAAAGGTAGAGAAGTTACTTTTGAACCAAAATTTTGGAGGGAAGATTCAAAATAAGAATCCCCTTCTTGTTTTCAAAAGCTCTTATGTTTAATGATGATTTGAGACCTGAACTTAGACCTAGAGGTATGTGAGGTGGGTTTCAACTCCAATGCAAAATATTTAGTCCCACATTGGAACTTTAAAGAAACTTTCATCTCCTTTCAGGAGGTGGAGAGGAGGAAAGGCTTTGGTCTTTTAAAGAGCATTAGAATTTGTTGAGTGAGCCGGTTTTACATGAAAAAACACACATGCGTTGGGCCGCGGTTGTGGTATGTTGTCCGAGGTCCGGTCTTGGTTTGGTTTTGGATAAATAAAAAATAACTTTTTGGACAAAATAGTGTTTGTTTTTTCTATTCACTCCTAAACGGATTTTATTTCAAAACGGTTCTATAATTACCATCTTTAATTCTTATTATCATTTTTGAACTGTTTCAGATTCTCCAACAGCCACAAAAGTGACTGTTGGAGAAGGAGACATTTTGCTCTCTTTAATGGGCGGTTTCTCCTCTCAAGGGCGATCTTCTTCTCTATAAGAGAGAGAGAGAGAGAGAGAGAGAGAGAGAGAGAGAGAGAGAGAGAGAGAGAGAGAGAGAGAGAGAGAGAGAGAGAGAGAGAGAGAGGGCATCACTCTTATTTGCAGATTTCTATACAGATGGAAATATACTGGTTTTACATTGAAAATTTAGATTTCTCTCATTCTTTCATCCTCCGCTCTGTTCCGTATCTGAGCACAGTTTTAAGGTGAATTGAAGTAGACCAGTAAGCGATTGCACGTGGACTAGAGCCTAGGGTTGCAACTTGGGTTGGACAGTTTGGGTTTTTAAGAACCCTACCCAAGAAACTATCTCGGGCCGGGTCTAATTTTTATGGGAAAACCCCGAGATTCATAACCCGACCCTAAGCGAGATAGTTTCTCGGGTTGGGTTTTTATTTTTTAGCGTAGGTTAGTGATGAATTTCTAAGATTGTAGAAAACAACAAATCTCACACCAAAAATCCCTAAATTTAAGTAATCAAGTGTATAAATTTAAGAAGGAAACTATTTTTCCATATCACAAACATGATCACGTCAGTGTTTACAATTAGATCAAAATATTGGAAAATAATTTGTCATGTTATTCATTAGATATTTAAGAGATTCATAGTACAACTGTATAAGTCGGGTCGGCTTTTGGGTTTTCTTTTTCTTTAAACCCAACGACCACAGATTGGGTTGGGTGTTTCAATCTAAAAACCGACCCAACCTAAGACCCATGATCTCTAAACCTGACCCATGTTATTTTCGGGTCGAGTTGATATGGGTCGGGTAAACCATACCCAAGTTGCAACCCTACTGGAGCCTGTTTGGGCTGTTTTATCTTGGAGTGTCGATTTACAGATCTCGATTACACCGTAGGGGGGAGGATGCACGCAGTGGCCCACAAACCACGTTCATCAGGGTAAGTCCGGGTGGGATTCAAGCACTCGTCTCATGGGAGCAAACCCTTGACTTATGCCGAAGAGCCAACACCTGTTTGGGCTACTCTTCTTCCTTCAACAATCTGATTTCTACAGAGGGCTTTCGTCAAATCGACAAGTGCAATCTATCTTTTACAATTTTATTCTCATTCTGGAAGTTTTAACAATACATACCATTTGGGTTCGTGTGTAACTCTATCTGGTTCGACTAACCAAAATTTGGGTTCGAGTTGCACCAATTTGAGTTTGACCAAATATGGGTTCAAGTTGCACCATTTTGGCTTCGAGTAAGCCCTAGATCAGTCCCATTTCTATTATCAACTTCCAACAATCTTAAGTATTCATATTATTACTTTTGGATTTTCTCTAACAAGGCCAAACTGGCTTGATTGTATGTCATCCGATCAGTGCCATGCGTGCATGTTTCCATCTACAAAGGTGTCCTCCAGATGTGTGGTCTAGCTACTCGTGTCGAATTAATATGAAGGATTGAAGCTGCATTTCTTACTATCAATTTTTGGGTCCCACGTGGGGACATCTGTGTAATTGAAACAGTTGATCTTGTAGACAATCTTGATGTTACCTACATGATTCATGCTACATGCCATACTTTAACAATCAGTTGCCGAAAAAGTTTGCTTTTTTGATGTTACCTACATGATTCATGTTCCAAACAGGGCCTCCTCTTAATTAAAATTTTTACCATTTCAGGAAACAAAAAACAAAACGAGTTGGATTCTTGATGCATATCCAGTCTTTGGTTTGATAAAGCCACTCTGGGTCTTCACTGACCACACCAGAGTAGGGTTTGTCTATACAAGTGGCAATTTTTGAAGGGCTTGGTCCGAAGTTTAGGATGCCCTTTTGGAATTGTAATCTGGGCTCGCTGCTTTCTAACAAAGTGTCAGTATCTGGGTATTGATGAAGATATGTAGCCCTGTTCGTTTTGGATTGTGAGGGTTGAATTCGAGTCCAATAATCAGTTTTAGAATAAAAAATCCTAAACAAACAGGGCCTTATTGTCCGAATCTTAGCAAATGCTCACCAATTTAGGTGGCATGAAAGAGGCTCATAAATTTCCCTCATACATCTGATAAGTTCAGTACAGAGAAGATAATATCATGTGCTGAGAGTGAATCTCATCATTTGGATGATTCTAATCCTTCAACTTATGGCCACTAAACGTATGGTGAGAAAATTAAAAAGCTTGGGTCTATTTATCAAGAAAAAGCCCTTACAAATTGGATGGTAGAATTGTCCAACGGCGTGGGTTCTTTTTCCCATGACCCATCTGTCGCAGGTTCTAGGCAATAAATGGTTTGGAACATGAATCATGTAGGTAACATCAAAAAAGCAAATGCCCACCAATTTAGGTTGCATGAAAGAGGCTCATAAATTTCCCTCATACATCTGATAAGTTCAGTACAGAGAAGATAATATCATGTGCTGAGAGTGAATCTCATCATTGGATGATTCTAATCCTTCAACTTATGGCCACTAAACGTATGGTGAGAAAATTAAAAAGCTTGGGTCTATTTATCAAGAAAAAGCCCTTACAAATTGGATGGTTAGAATTGTCCAACGGCGTGGGTTCTTTTTCCCATGACCCATCTTTCGCAGGTTCTAGGCAATAAATGGTTTGGAACATGAATCTTGTAGACAATCTTGATGTTACCTACATGATTCATGCTACATGCCATACTTTAACAAACAGTTCTCTTCCTCCTTGGAGTGGTAGCAAAAGCAAACTTGCTTGGATCTTGCCAAACAATAGATCCATGAGCTAATGCAAATAAAACCTCTAATCAAACAATTAGGACAGATCGTAAACAGTCCCAACTGAAATTCAGTAGTCTTTCACTTTTTCGGTGGTTTCATAACCAGACGGTCCAGACCAACGAAATATACCTGCAAGAAACTTCAGCCAATATCACATTCTAATATTTGATTTTCCTCTTTAATATAGCCTGACTTCCTGTGCCAAATTTTTTTTTTTTTTTAAAACATAAGGGTTCATTTTTTTTAATATTTACAAGAAAGCAAGGAAACATACATAAGTAAATGCATGGAGGCATGTCTACAAAGCAAACATCACTCTGGCCAGCTTTCACTAAATTTGAAATAAAAAACTTATAATCATACAAGAAAGATAAATAACTAGAATGAAATACAAAAAGTTCCAGACTCATTGTTTATTGTCCATATGCCCACCCCTGTAGCCGTCCTAGCTTCCCAATGTGCATGTCCCCCATTTTGCCGATTGTTAATGCTGCTCTAATATATCCCCAACAGCTTTGGAAAAAGACGTTTGGTCTTCCATCCTAATAACCGGATCTGTAAAAAGCAAACTCCAGTTGTGTACTTACATTAGAAGATATGTCTGAACTGTTGTTTTCCAGTTATGAAGAAAAAGAGTTCGTAAATTGTTCCGAAGAGCAGAATTCTTGCGTGTCAACTGGATTTAACCTGCTACGATTTTCACAAATGTATCAGTTCCATGTCTCACCCCTGTAATCTATATTTTCAACAACCAAGTAAAAATTAGAAAGAACCCACTGAACCTTAGGAATAGCTGCATGAAATCCAAATTCAATGTCAATTACATTCTAAAAATTCATCAAGAAGACAGCATATCAAGGCACAATTAAGAGAGGACTTACACTTAATCTTGTACAAAATTTCCTCTGAGACATATCAAGACACATATAGCATCCAAAAGCAGAGAATGGGTATCGATCAAGTGTGGAAGAGACCATGAATCAAACTACCATGAAATGGATATTATTAAAGCTTTTAATTGAATGGAATCACCAAAACATTGACAATGAAGAAAATAAATAAAGGTTACCAAGCAAGAGTTTTTATATACTGTGTGCGTTTGGCGTCCAGTATTTTTCAAAAAGTACAGTGGGTCCCCCTTCATAGTTGCCATACATGGCCTGTGTGTGTTTTCCAAAATCAGTATTCACTTTTTTGTGAAGGTCTGAGATTAAAAACCTTATTTTTCAGTCAGGCTAATAATCTCAACCATTTATCGAAAAGTGAATGGGCTGATTTCCAGGAAATCCACTCTGATTTTTTGTAAAATTCGTTTCAGATTGTGGCAGCCAATTTTGAATCCCCAACCAATTATTAGACTCAAAATGAAACGTAATTTTGGGTACAATAATCTGCTTGGTGCTGACAATCGGTTCACAATCTGAAACGAACAGGGTCTTATGATTATAACAACCGATTGTGAGTGCTAAACTGATTATCATACTCAAAATTACATTTGAACAAGGATACTGCTTAGGACAACATTCACCCGACGAAGCAGGTAGTCCTCCAGGGTTTTAATTTTGGTTTGGCAACCAAGCAGGGTATTCGGCTGACATGGCACCCCAAAACTAACTAAAATATATGGATTAACCTGGCTTTTGGGCAACCAAACAGAGCAAAGGAACTTCTGTTGGCGGTCCTAACAGTGTAAAATACAACTCAACTCAACTCAACTCAACTCAACTAAGCCTTTGTCCCAAACTAGTTGGGGTGGCTAATGAATCCTTTAGAAAATTTTCATGAAGTCGGATAAAAGTGTGAAATAATTTAAAAAATATATATATATTTTTAAATATTTTAAATTAAGAAAAATCCCGAAAATTAGGTACAAAAAACCTGTGTATTCTATGTAAATCATAACATCCACTAGAAGAGCTTTTCTCGGTTCTAAAAATTCCGTAAGCTAAATGTACACATCATAACATCTAAGGAACTGTTGGAACCATGTTGAAAGAGCTCTTATTTAATGAAACCAAGCAAACTAAAATATACCACCATACTACAAAACATTATCTAATTTTAGAGGTTAGGTTCAATGCAAACTACAGTAAGGATCCACATTATTATCTATGCAAGGAAGACAAGATCACTGCAGAGGATTTAAAGTTTGTTGCATGAGTACACCCTACTTTTCACTTTGCTCCCCATTTTTTGCTTCCTGAGATGCAACAAAGTATAAAATCATTCTTCACTTTTCTGACAAAGAGTTGTTATTCGAATTGATAGAAAATCTATATATCCTACCAAGTGTTGGTAAAAAATACACTGGAATTTCAGATTATAATAATAAACAACACAAATAAAGCAATAATCCACATGTAACCGAACCAAAAATAATACAAAGAATCAAATAGTAAAGAGAGAGAATGACTTACGGTTGAGTCGAGGCACTGATCTAAACCTTAAGGAAAATATCGCCCCTGCATTTGACGAATCAAACGGTGAAAATGGATTCTCTAGCATATGCCTCCATGATACAACTCGTCCGCTCTAAGGGGACGTGCACTTAAACAGCCCGAAACCCTTGAGAACATGCCTCATGTTTGCGGAATAAATTGGGAAGAAGAAAAAACTTAAAAGCATGAGTGTATGTACGAATATTTATAGGAAACTAAGATAATATTTAAGACACACTTCTCTTTAATTGTAACTTTTAAAATATATATATGACTTTTCACATAAAGTAAATAAATAAAATTTGAATTATTAAATTAAAGAAAAAGGTCAACATTAAGTAAAAAGGTCAACACCAAATTTTGGACTTGACGATGAACCTCTTCAACATCGATGCCAAACCCTCTCAGATCTCCTTGGAGTTGAACCACCTATCAAAAAAGAGAAATGTTATCAGCACTACTGTATTTTGATTAGGGCACTCCTCACTTTATTAAAAGTATGGTATGGTGTCCGATCTAACCTATGGAAATGATTTTTGGGCCAATACCTATTTAGGCTGTGGCCCATCTAATGGACGGTTTGGATCATCCTATGGTGCGGACCATACCGTATTATTAATAAAGTGAGGAGTGCCCTCATTAAAATACAGTAGTGCTGATAACATTTCCCTAAAAAAATCATTACATGAATTTCTAGAAATGTTGATGCTCTACCCGAAACAGAAAAAAAAATCAATTATATTAAGCTACTAACCAATCACTCTTCATCTCTTGTAGCAGCATTAAGCGCATCACACTCAATTATGTTATTATCCACACGAACAATTGTTGAAGATAAATTTCTCTTGGTAGCCTGAAAAACCATAAGACCTTTGATCTAAGAAAAGGTATAATGCATGAGTGGCAGGGAAAGTGCGACGGGGCGTTGCTCAAGTGTGTAGAGACATGCTGTAATGTGTTTTGATGTCGATGTAACAAAGAAATCATAATCTTATGGGAGATTCCTTAAGTTCTCAAGTGGATGAGCATAAAAAGGAATTTGACCTTACTGTGATCAACACAACTCAGCAACCAATTCTGGATGTAACCTGGTCAGTCATAAACTGGTTTAAATTGGCATGTATAAACTGCCTTTTGCTATGATAAAATCCATCTGTCTGCCAGTGAGTGAGTCTTTAGAGCGGGCTTCAGACCCCTCTAAGATTCACCATGCAAACTATTTGTCTGTACCTCACTAACAGAGAATAGGATAACAATTTGCTTGATGTCAAAATTCATTTATATGAAACAAAAAACACCTATTCGGTTCACCTTCTTTCAAAGAAGCGATTCCCAACAAAACACGTAGTTCGTAAATGGAAGGAAAGAAAAGTTTAATGCTACCTAAATTTTGAAGGTTTCAAGTGTCGTTAAAACCTTGGAAGTAATTATCTTCACCTGTAAAACAGCCAACAACCACAAAAATTATAATGTAATAAGAAAAATAAGGAAAATATATCAAATTGTTGAAAGTTACCTTCTTATGTTCCCGTTTGAAGGGAACAAATATTCTCTATGGTTCTGGCACATTTGAAAATGGGTGCTTTTTGTAGAGTGGAGAGAGGGACAACCACTTCTTTCAACAAGAACCATTTCATTCATAAACCCAATTTTCAAAATTAATATTAAAATTAGTAATGATATCGATAAATAAATTAGTATTTGTGGAGGCTATTGGATACCTCATGACATCATCTCATTCCCATTGATTTGTAAATATATAATGACAAAAAGATTTCTGTTATTCTAATATATATTAATGATTGATAATGACAGGAGATGATGAGAATGAAATTGCAAGCATTGAGGCTAATCTTGGAATTCACCTTTCAAATGAGATTGGCGTTTTTCTGTTTTTCTCAGGAGTAATTGTAGGTAGTGAAAACAGATTTAGGTAGTGCTATGTCTAGTTGAGGAGACACTGACATCAGGTTGGTGTTTTTCTGTTTTTTTCAAAAGTATTTGTAAGTAGACAGTGTAGGAAACTGTTGTAGTTGGTATTATATGATCGAGAATCATGAAAAGTTAGTGAGGTTAATGAATTCTGTGTTGGTCTGTCTTTTGTCTATTTCTATTTGAGTTTTCTTTTTGGTGTGTATGAAAAATAGGAAAACCATGCAAACTGATTCATTAAAAGAAGAGGGTAAAATTTCTAAAATATTGCAAAATGAAATCAGGAAGAAGAGTTTTAAAAATGGAAAAAGTCATCTACAAAACTTCAAAATCTCAATTTTATTCAATTAATTAACAAATATTAATGATAAATTGGGGAAACCAATATTTAATCTTGAAAAATGAATAAATAACTCGCAATATTTATCGACTTTGAGCAGTAACTTCTATATATTTCCCTGAAAAAAGACAAAATGTTAAAAAGAAAAAGAAAAACAATGTATATGGTGCTCCGACAAACCCTAGCAATGACTGAAGTTTCTCAAATAAAACAAGAAAATGAATTGTGAGATGCATTTCATGTACTTAAGGGTATTTTGGTCATTGTACTTAATACACACACACACACACACACACACACACACATATATATATATATATATATATATATATATATATAGGGAGAGAGAGAGAGAGAGAGCTCTCACTCCAACTCACACATTTATCTCAATTTCATTTTCACTCAACATGAATAAATATCTTACATTTTTTTCAAATGTAAAATATTTCCAATTAACTGATCAGTCAACTGAGGCAGAACATAATACCAACCAAGGCAGACATCAACATACCAAGCTAGCATCCAAACATGTAGCAACTAGCAATAACTATAGATGCAATCAGAATAATAGATATAAAGGGAAATAGGGGAAAAATAATTGTTGAACTCAAAGTTTTACAAAAAAGAAAAAAAAAAAATGAAAGGGATAAAGGTAAAATGCCTCGGTAAAAAAAGAAGAGAGAAATGGTGGTTACAGATTACGATGTTCCTAAAATAAAAGGGATAAATGATGAGGTTACGTAACTTCCCATAAATGAGGGATGTTGAAATCGTGGAACAAAAGGTAAGGGTGAGCTGGTCGTTGGTAACGGCTCCAATAAGAGAAAGTGGAGATCGTGAAATTGAAGATAAGTGATGAGTTAGCATTAGCCAACGACACCAAGAAGCTCTATAAATAGAGGAAAGATACTTTTGAGAGGGACCAGATCATTTGGAGAGAAAAATGACGCAAAGGAAGAGAAGAACCAAAAAAAGAAGAAGAAATAAAAGAGAAAAAGGTAAACAAAAAAGACCTTTGAAACTAATAGTTTTCTTTTCCCTATTTTCAGACACCAAGAAGCTCTATAAATAGAGGAAAGATACTTTTGAGAGGGACCAGATCATTTGGAGAGAAAAAGGACGCAAAGGAAGATAAGAACCAAAAAAAGAAGAAGAAATAAAAGAGAAAAAGGTAAACAAAAAAGACCTTTGAAACTAACAGTTTTCTTTTCCCTATTTTCAGACTTTCTCCGAGAAGAAGAAAAGTACTTTTGAGTCTCTCCTGGGAGATTTAAAAGGAAGAAGATATTTTCTTACAGGAGAAATATGATGAAGATGTTAATCTTAAGATCTTACATTAATGTGCAAATAGATCCGTGCAAATAAACTAGAATACAAAGAAAGATTGTGAGACTTACCTCGATCAGCCATGGCGGTGATCGATCGGTCTAAGTATTCTACTGCCTCTCTGGTCCGCCTGGTGGGAGAAATCTCCTTTTGCTCAGTTTAGATGGAAGCAGAGACCGACCCCTCTATTTATTGAAAAAGACCTATGGTTCCACCCACAATAAATCCTAATTGGTTTAATCTATTTAACCAACGGATTTAGTTGAATCTAGGGCTACATTAATCATCCATGTCTCAATAAGGATGAGATGCACTGATTACCTTAATACCCTTCACCTTATAACTCCAGTAATTTCATATTTAATCTCATTCTTCAATCTAGACCGTCGATCTTAGATCAATGATTGCCAATATAAGATCCTACATTCTCCCACTTGGGCAAGCATTGAACATAAGACTAACCTTGATACGTATCTAGACTGGAAGACTTCTTGGCCAAATAAGATTAATGTGATGACATCTCAAAAATAGGATCACATCTAACAAGATTCTAACAACGAACCATAGAGGTCAATACTGCATCAAACGGTATACGACCAAGTACGATCACAATTACTAGAAATCTCGTTCAGAGATGATCATCAACAAGCATGGGACGTGTCGTATGGAAATACCATACTTTTATGTGATCATTTACGCTAAATCCAATATTGGTCAACCTTTGTGCTTTTCTCCTGAAGCTCTCATGTGAGTAATAACCGTCATGCTTAACTAGAAAACTTAAGGCTCTTTTGCTTCTTACCTGAAGCCCTTATGTGACTATTACCATCATGCTTAAGAATTAATGCTTCTTACATGAAGTCAACTACTACTGTCATGCTTAAGTATGAAACTTAAGGCTTTCATTCTAGGAATATTTCCACAATTACCCAAATGATAACACATTTCTTGACCGATATGAGAATTTTTTATTAAATCAAACCGGCTGCGCTCTAAGTAACTTTAAGAGCTGCCTACGTACCCGAAATTGGGATCAAGCCTGCACGTAGTTCTTGTTATTCTTTACAATATGTCAATTAAAATGTGCTCTCACTAACCAAGTACATTAAAGGATTAATCAACTGAAAATGGTCATTGTACTTCAAAAAATTATTTTCGACCAATTTTTATTAGCTCTAAGAAAGGTTTCTCGATTTACTACTTGGAAAGTGATTTCATCTTTAATTTGAACCCTCGGGCTTGTGAACATCCGCTGTTTTTTTCTTCTTTTCTACCCAAGGCGACACTCTATCTTCTTATGTCCCTTCTTCCTGCAATGGAAACATTTAATAACATGGCTATTCTCAGTCTTGGGATCTTGTGGCAGCTTCGACGTGTTCCGCTAGAAAGGTTCCTTAAACTTTGGCTTCTACCTTTGAAAGTGAACTCTTTAGTTTTCTCATGTTGTATCAAGTGAGCACCTTTAGTTCTTCCTTTCTTCAAACGATCCTCGTCTTGAACACACACAGAGATCAGCTCATTCAGCTCCCACTTTTCCCTTAATGCATTATAAGTGTCTCTAGTTGTCCAAATTTTAACAGAAGTAAATTCAAGGCCAAGGTACTATAAATGAATCTGATATGTCTACTCCCAGAGGCCTAAGTTTAGATCCCACGTCTATCATTCGTAAGATATGCTCGCGCACACTTTCGTTTCCATCATATTTCATGTTAATGACGGTATTCATTAAAATTCCAATCTATGCTTTCTCATTTTCAACAAATTTCTGCACCACGACATCTAAGAAATCCTTGGCCTTATCATACTCAGGAATACCACCCCTGATTACCTCGGACATATACCTCCTCATGATTAGAATACATATTCGATTGGCCATCACCCATCTTTCATACTTGGTACTCGCTTTACTAGAGCAATATTCTCATTGTTCGGGAGGATCATCTTCTCTAAGATCCAAGTCAAAATCCATGATCCCTAGAACAATCTCTAAGTGTCACTATCGATGGTAGTTGACTGGGTATAGATGAAGCGTTGATTACTATAAAAGTCGAATTGAAACTACGTCACCCACGCATTTATCTAGATTCCTTTAAGAATCCCCTCGAAGTCCTACCCACATCCATGTAATCTCTCCTTTGGGATAAGATCACAATGTGCAACGGTCCTCTCTAGAATTTTACAACAATTTCTTTAATCAATTCACTAGAAGTCCAAACTACATCTAAGTAATCTCTCCTTTGGGATAAGAACACAACATGCAACAGTCCTTTCCAGAACTTATCGCAATGACAACCGATGCAAATCACAATAGCTTTCGAAAATATCAACACCTTTGGTTTGAAGAGATCTTCTAGGCTATTAGACTTTCTTCGATTGCATGTGCTGTCTTGAATTGAGCCAAGTAGGGCTTTCCTTTGGGCCAACCACTACCTACTGTATTTCAAAATGCAAGAAAGTCCTTTAGTTTCCGTGAATGGACCACTTTGGTGGTTAACCACTCACTTCAACTCTTTCCAGATCATGTGAATAGGACAATTATATCAATGCTTCCACTTTTTTAATGATAATTCATCATATAGAGTTTAATTATTGTTATTCACATGCTATAATTCATAGAAGATTTATTTTAGCAATAGTAAACCTAATAAAGCAATATTCCATGAATATCCTTGATACTCTAACTCAACTCAACTGAGCCTGTACCCCAAACTAGTTGGGGTCGGCTAATGAATCCTTTAGAAAATTTTCATGGAGAAAGTGAAAGGATCAACCCGGCTGAAATTGACTAAGTCTAATCTTGACACTAGTTGGGTTCGTCTACATGGATCATTTTCTTCCATTCTATCCTATCCAAGGTCATGTTATTTGTTATGTTCCTAGCCCTCAAGTCTTTCCTCACTAAGTCTTGGCACGAGTCACTTCTTCTCACTGGAGCATCCAAATGCCCACGTTGGATATGTCCAAACCGTCTTAAGCGGTACTCCATCCTTGATGATTCTTCAAAATTATCTATCTATCTTTGATAAATAATCATGGGACAATTTATTGTACTATCTTTGAACAGAATAATTACAACATCCCCCCTGAATTTTTTTAATAATTACTAAAATGCTCATGGACTAATCATCATGATTAATAAATCACCTTTGGGCAATTATAATAATAACTAAACTTATTTACAGCACTTTATCATAATTATTAAAATTAGATAAATTTATAATACCAAATTATTTTTAATGTACTTTAATAATTTCTCAAAATCAATCAAAGCATAATATAAAGGGTATTATTTGCAAAAGAACACCTTAATTATGAAAACCGAACGTTACACATATTATAAAACATGCAAGAGTGACGATATCAATACATGTGTGTGTGTGTGTGTGCATGTCAAAACTTCCAGGTGCCATTAGCAATACTGAAAAAGACTTATACCATACACAAAGATCCCTTTAGAATCTCTTCCTAGAGATTCAAAAGGCAGAAGACCTTTCTCCTCATGGAGAAATATGATAAAGATGACGGTTTCCCAAAAGGAAGGAATGCTCCTCCGGGACAAAGATGATACGGTTCCCAAAAAGGAAGGAAAAGATGATTCCTTTGGAATCACTTCCTGGAGCCTCGAAAGGGAGAAGACCTTTCTCCTCCAAGAGAATAATGATAAAGATGATGGTTCATCAGAAGGAAGGAAAAGAAGATCCCTTCAAAATCTCTTCTTAGAAACTCAAGAGGGAAAAGACCTTTCTTCTCTGGGAGAAAGATGATAATAATGATGGTTCCCTAAAATGAAAGAAAAGACAATCACTTTAGCATCTCTTCCTGGAGACTCAGAAGGGAGAAGACCTTTCTCCTCACAGAGAAATATGATAAAGATGACGGTTCACCAAAAGAAAGGAAAAGAAGATCCTTTTAGAATTTCTTTCCAGAGACTTAAAATGGAGAAGACCTTTCTCCTCCGGGGAAAGATGATAAATATCACTGTTCCCCAAAACAAAGGAAAAGAAGATCCTTTTACAATCTCTTCCTGGACCCTGAAAAGGGAGAAGACCTTTCCCCTCCATGAGATATAATAAAGATGACGGTTCTCCAGAACCAAGGAAAAGAAGATACCTTTGAAATCTATTCCTGGATCCCCAAAAGGAGAAGACCTATATCCTTAGGGAGAAAGATGATAAAGATCAAGGTTCCCCAAAAGAAAGGAAAAAAAGATTCCATTCGATTCACTTCGTAGAACCTCAAAAGGGGGAAGACATTTAGCATCCGAGAGAATAATGATAAAGATGATGGTTCCTCAAAGGAAGGAAAAGAAGATCCCTTTAGAATCTCTTCCTGAAGACTCAACAGGGAGACGATCTTTTTGCTCTGGGAGAACGATGATAGAGATGACGGTTTCTAAAAAGAAGGAAAAGAAGATCCCTTTAGAATCTCTTTGTGGAGACTTAGATAACCTTTTTCCTCTGGGAAAACGATGGTAAAGACGACGATTTCTTCAAAAGGAAGGAAGACAAGATCCCTTTAGAATCTCTACTTAGAGATTCAAAAGAGAGAAGACCTTTCCCCTCAGGGAAAAAGATGATAAAGATGACAGTTCTCTAATGGAAGGAAAAGAAGATCCCTTTAGAATCATTTATTAGAGTCTCAAAAGGGAGAAAGCCTTTCTCTTCTTAGAGAAAGATGATACAGATGACGGTTGTTCAAAAGAAAAGAAAAGAAAATCCCTTTAAAATCTCTTCCTAGAGACTCAACAGGGTAAAGACCTTTCTCCTCCAGGAGAAAGATGATAGAGATGACGATTCTCTAGAAGGAAGGAAAAGAAGATACCGTTAGAATCTCTTATTAAAGACTCAAGAGGGAGAAAGATAATAAAGATAGCGGTTATTAGAGACCCAAGAAGGAGAATACCTTTCTCCTCTAAGAGAAAGATAATAAAGATAGCGGTTCCACAAAAGGAAAGAGAAAGAAAAAGAACCCTTTAGAATCTCTTCTTGGAGACTCAAAAGGCAGAAGACCTTTCGCCTCCTTTAGAAAGATGTTAAACATGATGCTTCCTCAAAAGGAATGAAAAGAAAATCCCTTCAGAATCTCTTCTAGGAGCCTCAAAAGGGAAAAAACCTTTCTCCCCCGAGAGTAAGATGATAAAGATGACTGTCCCCGAAAAGGAAGGAAAATAAGAGCCCTTCATAATCTCTTCCTAGAGACTCAAGAGGGAGAAGACCTTTATCCTTCGTAAGAAAGATGATAAAGAAGATTGTTCCTCAAAAAAAAGGAAAAGAAGATCGCTTAAAAATATCTTCTTAAAGACTTAAAAGGGAGAAGGCCATTCTCCTCCAGGAGAAAGATGATATGGTTCCACAAAAGGAAGAAAAAGAGGATCCCTTTAAAATCTCTTCTTAGAGCCTCAAAAGGGAGAAGACCTTTCTCCTCTATAAGAAAAATGATAAAGATGACGGTTCCCCAAAAGGATGGAAAAGAAGATCCCTTTAGAATCTCTTCCTGACGACTCAAAAGGGATGTCTTTCTCCTCAGGGAGAAAGATGATAAAGACGACGGTTCCCCAAAAGGAATGAAAATATCCCTTTAAACTCTCTTATTGAAACTTAAGAGGGAGAAGTCATTTCTCCTTCGGGAGAAAGATGAAAACGATGACGGTTCCTTAAAAGGAAGAATAAGAAGATCCCTTTAGAATATCTTTCTTGAGACTCAAAAGGGAGAAGATCCTTCTCCTTAAGGAGAAAGGTAATAAAGATGATGGTTCCCCAAAAGGAAACGAAGATCCCTTTTGAATCTCTTCGTAGAGACTTAAAAGGGTGAAGATCTTTCTCCTCCTGGAGAAAGATAATAAAGATAATAAAGACGACGGTTCACCAAAAGGAAGGAGAAAAAGATCCATTTAGAATCTCTTCCTTGAAAAATGATGATGGTTCCCCAAAAGGAAAGAAAAGGACTTTCTTCTCAGGGAAAATAATGATAGTGATGATGGTTCCCCAAAAGGCAGGAAAAGAATATCCATTTAGAATCTCTTCTCAAGAGGGAGAAGACCTTTCTCCTCTGGGAGAAAGACGATACATATGACGGTTCCCTAAAAGAAAGGAAAAGAAGATCTCTGGGGAATCTCTTCCTAGAACTTAGAAAATGGAGAACAATGATAAAGATGACGGTTTCTTCAAAAGGAAGGGAAAAGAAGATCCCTTTAGAATCTCTTCGTAGAGACATAAAAGGGAGAAGACCATTCTCATACGGGAGAAAGATCATAAAGATGCCTGTTCCCCAAAAGGAATGAAATGAAGATATCTTTAGAATCTCCTCCTAGAGACTGAAAAGAAAGAAGACCTTTCTCCTCTAGGAGAAAAATGATAAAGATGACGATTCTACAAAAGGAATGAAATGAAGATCCCCTTAGAATCTCTTCCTTGAGCTTCGAAAGGGAGAAGACATTTCTCCTTCGAGAGAACGGTGATAAAGACAGTTTCCCAAAAGGTAGGAAAAGAACCCTTTGGAATCTCTTCATGGAGACTCAAAAGGGAAGCCTTTCTTCTCCTACAGATAGACGATAAAGATGACAGTTACCTAAAAGAAAGGAAAAGAATATCCCTTCAGAATCTCTTCATGGAGATTCAAGAGGGAGTAGGTCTTTCTCTTCTGGGAGAAAGATGATAATCATGATGGTTTGCCAAAAAGGAAAGAAGATCCCTGGCAAACAAGCAGGGTATTCGGCTGACATGGCACCCCAAAACTAACTAAAATCCATGGATTAACCCGGCTTTTGGGCAAACAAACAGAGCAAAGGAACTTTTGCTGGCGGTTCTAACGGCGGATAAAAGTGTAAAATACAACTCAACTAAGCCTTTGTCCCAAACTAGTAGGGGTCGGCTAATGAATCCTTTAGAAAATTTTCATGAAGTCGGACAAAAGTGTGAAATATTTTTTAAAAATAATTTAAATTAAGAAAAATCCCAAAAATTAGGTACAAAAAACCTGTGTATTCTATGTCAATCATAACATACACTAGAAGAGCTTTTCTCAGCTCTAAAAATTCTGTAAGGGCCCGTTTGGATACCTCATGCATTTGTATTTTGATTTGGATTTGAGTTTTGGATACAAAATACATTATTCATCTTCATGATCATGTTTTAAGAGAGAGACAGAGAGAGATGAAGAGAGGGAGGGATGTCTCATCGCTGCTGCCGGAGCAACATTGAGGAGCACACGGTGAAGGAAGTTGCTACAAATGTTTATTTCCAAATAATGTCTAGCAGAAAAGATTTGAAAATCAGATTTTTTGGCACTGTTGTAGATGATTTGGAAATCTAAGGATCTGATCCAGGTCACAAAATATCAACTAAATCCAAATCTAAATCTTGTGGGTATCCAAACGTGGCCTAAGCTAAATGTACACATCATAACATCTAAGGAACTGTTGGAGCCATGTTGAAAGAGCTCTTATTTAATGAAACCAAGCAAACTAAAATATATCATCGTACTACAAAACATTATCTAATTTTAGAGGTTAAGTTCAATGCAAACTACAGTAAGGATCCACATTATGATCTTCAAGGAAGACAAGAACACTGTAGAGGATTTAAAAGTTTGTTGCATGAGTAACACCCCACTTTTCCACTTTGCTCCCCATTTTTTGCTTCCTGAGATGCAACAAAGTTTAAAATCATTCTTCTCATTTCTGACAAAGAGTTGTTATTCCAATTGATAGAAAATCCATATATAGTACCAAGTGTTGGTAAAAATACACTGGAATTTCAGATTATAATAATAAACAACACAAATAAAGCAATAATCCACATGTAACCGAACCAAAAATAATAGAAAGAATCAAACAGTAAAGAGAGAGAATGACTTACGGTTGAGTCGAGGCACTGATCTAAACCTTAAGGAAAATATTGTCCCTGCATTTGACGAATCAACGGTGCAAATGGATTCTCTAGCATATGCCTCCATGATACAACTCGTCCGCTCTAAGGGGACGTGCACTTAAACAGCCCGGAACCCTTGAGAACATGCCTCACGTTTGCGGAATAAATTGGGAAGAAGAAAAAACTTAAAAGCATGAGTGTATGTCGAATATTTATAGGAATTGAAGATAATACTTAAGATACACTTCTCTTTAATTCGCATAAAGTAAATAAATAAATTTTGAATTTTTAAATTAAAGAAAAAGGTCAACACTAAGTAAAATAAAGATAGATCACCAAATTTTGGACTTGACGATGAACCCCTTCAACATCAATGCCAAAACCTCTCAGATCTCCTTGTAGTTGAACCACCTATAAAAATGGGGAAGTGTTATCAGCACTACTGTATTTTGATGAGGGGATCTAACCTATGGAACTGATTTTTGGGCCACAACCTATTTAGGCTGTGGCCCATCTAATGGACGGTTTGGATCATCCTATGGTGCGGACCATACCATACTTTTAATAAAGTGAGGAGTGCCCTCATCAAAATACAGTAGTGCTGATAACATTTCCCTAAAGAAATGGTTACATGAATTTCTAGAAATGTTGATGCTCTGCGCGAAACAGAAAAAAATATAAATTATAATCAGCTACTAACCAATCACACTTCATCTCTTGTAGCAGCATTAAGCACATCACACTCAATTATGTTATTATCCACACGAACAATTGTTGAAGATAAATTTCTCTTGGTAGCCTGAAAACCCATAAGACCTTTGATCTAAGAAAAGGTATAATGCATGAGTGATGCAGGGAAAGTGCGACGGGGCGTTGCTCAAGTGTGTAGAGACATGCTCTAAGGAGTTTTGATGTAGATGTAACAAAGAAATCATAATCTTGTGGGAGATTCCTTAAGTTCTCAAGTGGATGTGCATAAAAAGGAATTTGACCTTGAAATCTTACTGTGATCAACACAACTCAGCAAACCAATTCTGGATGTAACCTGGTCAGTCATAAACTGGTTTAAATTGGCATGTATAAACTGCCTTTTGCTATGATAAAATCCATCTGTCTGCCAGTTAGTGAGGCTTTAGAGCGGCTTCGGATCCCTCTAAGATTCACCATGCAAACTATTTGTCTGTACCTCACTAACAGAGAATAGGATAACAATTTGCTTGATGTCAAAATTCATTTATATGAAACAAACAACACCTATTCGGTTCACCTTCTTTCCAAGAAGCGCTTCCCAACAAAACACGTAGTTCATAAATGGAAGGAAAGAAAAGTTTAATGCTACCAAAATTTTGAAGGTTTCAAATATCGTTAAAACCTTGGAAGTAATTATCTTCACCTGTAAAACAGCCAACAACCACAAAAATTATAATGTAATAAGAAAAATAAGAAAAACATATGAAAATGTTGAAAGTTACCTTCTTACGTTCCCGTTTGAAGGGAACAAATCTTCTCTATGGTTCTGGCACATTTGAAAATGGGTGCTTTTTGTAGAGTGGGGAGAGAGAGAGAGAGAGGGACAGCTACTTCTCTCAACAAGAACCATTTCATTCATAAACCCAATTTCCAAAATTAATATTAAAATTAGTTACGATATCGATAAATAAATTAGTATTTTTCGAGGCTATTGGATACCTCCTGACATCATCTGATTCCCATTAATTTGTAAATATATAATGCAAAAAGATTTCTATTATTCTAATATATTAATGATTGATAATGACAGGAGATGATGAGAATGAAATTGCAAGAATTGAGGCTAATCTTGGAGTTCGCTTTCAAATGAGATTGGCGTTTTTCTGTTTTTCTGAGGAGTAATTGTAAGTAGTGAAAACAGTTTAGGTAGTGCTATGTCTAATTGAGGAGAGAGTGACATCAGGTTGGTGTTTTTCTATTTTTCTCAAAAGTATTTGTAAGTAGACAGTGTAGGAAACTGTTGTAGTTGATATTATATGATCGAGAATCATGAAAAGTCAGTGACGTTAATGAATTCTGTGTTGCTCTGTCTCTTGTCTATTTCTATTTGAGTTTTCTTTTTTGGAATGTATGAAAAATAGGAAAACCATGCAAATTGATTCATTAAAAGAAGAGGGTAAAATTTCTAAAATATTGCAAAATGAGATCAGGAAGAAGAGTTTTAAAAATGGAAAAAGTCATCTACAAAACTTCAAAATCTCAATTTTATTCAATTAATTAACAAATATTAACGATAAATTGGGGAAACCAAATTTTAATCTTGAAAAATGAATAAATAACTCGCAATATTTATCCACTTTGAACAATAACTTCTATATATTTCCCTGCTGAATGACAAAATGTTAAAAACAAAAACAAAAACAATATATATGGTGCTCTGACAAACCCTAACAATGAGTGGATTTTTCTCAAATAAAACAAGAAAATGAATTGTTAGATGCATTCATGTACTTAAGAGTATTTTGGCCATTGTACTTAACACACACACACACACACACACACATATATATATATATATAGAGAGAGAGAGAGACATATTAGTGAGGGGGGCTGGGGGAGAGCTCTCACTCCAACTCACATTCATCTCAATCTCATTTTCAACATGAATAAATATCTTATATTTTTTCAAATGTAAAATATTTTCAATTAATTAATCAGTCAACTGAAGGAAGAACATAATACCAACCAAGGTAGACATCAACATACAAAGCTAGCACCCAAACATGTAGCAACTAGCAATAACAAGAGATGCAATCAGAAAAATAGATATAAAGGGAAATAGGGGAAAAATAATTGTTGAACTCAAAATTTTACAAAAAAAAAAAGAAAAATGAAAGGGATAAAGGTAAAATGCCTCGGTAAAAAAAGAAAAAAGAAATGGTGGTTACAGATTACGTTTTTCCTAAAATAAAAGGGATAAATGATGAGGTTACGTAACTTCCCATAAAAGAGGGATGTTGAAATCGTGGAACGAACGGTAAGGGTGAGCTGGTCGTTGGTAACGGCTCTAATAAGAGAAAGTGAAGATCGTGAAATTGAAGATAAGCGACGAGTTAGCATCAGCCAACGACACCAAGAAGCTCTATAAATAGAGGAAAGATACTTTTGAGAGGGACCAGATCATTTGGAGAGAAAGCGACGCAAAAGGAAGAGAAGAACCAACAAAAAAAGAAGAAGAAAAAGACAAAAAGGTAAACAAAAAAAGACTTCTCAAACTAGCATTTTTCTTTTTCCTATTTACCGACTTTCTCCGAGAAGCAGATAAGTACTTTTGAGTCTCTCCTCGGAGATTTAAAAGGAAGAAGACCTTTTCTTACAGGAGAAATATGATGAAGATGTTAATCTTAAGATCTTAAATTAATGTGCAAATAGATCCGTGCAAATAAACTAGAATACAAAAGAAAGATTGTGAGACTTACCTCGGTCGGCCATGTCGGTGATCGATCGGGCTAGGTCTTCTACTGCCTCTCTGGTCCGCCTGGTGGGAGAAATCTCCCTTTGGTCAGTTTAGATGGCAGCAGAGACGAGCCCCTCTATTTATAGAAAAAGACCTATCGTTCCACCCACAATAAATCCTAATTGGCTTAATCTATTTAACCAACGGATGTAGTTGAATCTAGGGCTACATTAATCATCCATGTCTCAATAAGGATGAGATGCACTGATTACCTTAAAATACCCTTCACTGATCAGTGTGGAAACAGGTAACTCCAGTAATTTCATATTTAATCTCATTCTTCAATCTAGACTGTCGATCTTAGATCAATGATTGACAATATAAGATCCTACATTCTCCCACTTGGCAAGCATTGAACATAAGACTAACATTGATACATATCTAGACTGGAAGACTTCTTGGCCAAATAAGATTAATGCGATGACATCTCAAAAACAGGATCACATCTCACAAGATTCTAAACACGAACCATAGAGGTCAATACTGCATCAAACGGTATAGGACCAAGTATGATCACAATTACCAGAAATCTCGTTCACAAATGATCGCCGACAAGCATGGAACGTGTAGTATGGAAATATCGTACTTTATGTGATCATTTTACGCTAAATCCAATATTGGTCAACCTTTGTGCTTTTCTCCTGAAGCTCTCATGTGAGTAATAATCGTCATGCTTAACTGTAAAACTTAAGGCACTTTTGCTTCTTACCTGAAGCCCTTATGTGACTATTACCATCATGCTCAAGAATTAATGCTTCTTACATGGAGTCGACTACTACGGTCATGCTTAAGTATGAAACTTAAGGCTTTCATTCTAGGAATATTTCCACAATTACCCAAATGATAACACATTCCTTGACCGATTTCAGAATTTTTTATTAAATCAATCCGGCTGCGCTCTAAGTAACTTTAAGAGCTGCCTACGTACCCGGAATTGGGATCAAGCCTGCACGTAGTTCTTGTTATTCTTTACAATATGTCAAAATTAAAATGTGCTCTCACTAACCAAGTACATTAAAGGATTAATCAACTGAAAATGGTCTCTGTACTTCGATAAATTATTTTTGACCAATTTTTATTAGCTCTAAGAAAACTTTCTCCATTTATTACTTGGAAAGTGACTTCATCTTTAATTTGAAGCCTCGGGCTTGTGAACATCCACTGCTTTTTTCTTCTTTTCTAGCCAAGCTGGATATTGGCGACACTCTATCTTCTTATATCCCTTCTTCCTGTAATGGAATCATTTAATAACATGGCTATTCTTAGTCTTGGGATCTTGTAGCAGCTTCGACGTGTTCAGCTAGAAAGGTTCCTTAAACTTTGGCTTCTACCTTTGAAAAGTGAACTCTTTAGCTTTCTCATGTTGTATCACGTAAGCACTTTTAGTTCTTTCTTTCTTCAAACGATCCTCGTCTTGGACACATACGGAGATCAGCTCATTCAGCTCCCACTTTTCCCTAAATGCATTATACGTGGTCTTTAGTTGTCCAAATTTTAACGGAAGTAAATTCAAGGCGAAGGTACTATAAATGAATCTGATATGTCTACTCCCAGAGACCTAAGTTTAGATCCCACGTTTATCATTCGTAAGATGTGCTCCCTCACACTTTCGTTTCCATCACATTTCATGTTAATCATGGTATTCATTAAAATTCCAGTCTATGCTTTCTCATATTCAACAAATTTTTGCACCACGACATCCAAGAAATCCTTGGCTCATACTCAGGAATACCACCCCTAATTACCTCAGACATATACCTACACATGATTAGAATACATATTCGATCGGCCATCACCCATCTTTCATACTTGGTACTCGCTTTACTAGAGCAATATTCTCATTGTTTGGGATCATCTTCTCTAAGATCCAAGTCAAAATCCATGATCCCTAGAACAATCGCTAAGTGTCACTATCGATGGTAGTTGACTAGGTATAGATGAAGCGTTGATTACTATAAAAGTCAAATTGAAACTACGTCACCGACGCTTTTATCTAGTTTCTTTTAAGAATTCCCTCGAAGTCCTACCCACATCCATGTAATCTCTCCTTTGGGATAAGATCATAATGTGCAACTGTCCTGTCTAGAATTTTACAACAATTTCTTTAATCAATTCACTAGAAGTCCAAACTACATCTAAGTAATCAACTACATCTAAGTAATCTCTCCTTTGGGATAAGAACACAACATGCAATAGTCCTTTCCAGAACTTATCGCAATGCCAACCGATGCAAAATACAATAGCTTTCGAAAATATCAATACCTTTGGGTTGAAGAGATCTTCTAGGCTATTAGACTTTCTTCAATTGCATGTGCCGTCTTGAATTGAGCCAAGTAGGGCTTTCCTTTGGGCCAACCACTACCTACTATAATTCAAAATGCAATTTCCTAAAATGATTTGGAAAGTCATTTAGTTTCCGTGAATGGAACACTTTGGTGGTTAACCACTCACTTCAACTCTTTCCAGATCATGTGAATAGGACAATTATATCAATGCTTCCACTTTTTTAATGATAATTCATCATATAGAGTTTAATTATTGTTATTCACATGCTATAATTCATAGAAGATTTATTTTAGCAATAGTAAACCTAATAAAGCAATATTCCATGAATATCCTTAATACTCAACTCAACTCAACTAAGCCTTTGCCCCAAACTAGTTGGGGTCGGCTGATGAATCCTTTAGAAAATTTTCATGAAGAAGGTGAAAGGATCTACCCGGCTCAAATTGACTAAGTCTAATCCTGACACTAGTTGGGTTCGTCTACATGGATAATTTTCTTCCATTCTATCCTATCCAAGCTTATGTTATCTGTTATGTCTAGCCCTGAAGTCTTTCTTCACTGTTTCTACCCCCTACCTCATTTACTCCATCAACTTGGCACGAGTCACTTCTTCTCACTGGAGCATCCAAACGCCCACGTTGGATATGTCCAAACCATCTTAAGCGGTACTCCATCCTTGATGATTCTTCAAAACTATCTATCTATCTTTGATAAATAATTATGGGACAATTTATTGTACTATCTATAAACAAAATAATTACAACACCCCCGTGAATTTTTTTGATAATTACTAAAATGCTCATGGACTAATCATCATGATTAATAAATCACCTTTGGGCAATTATAATAATAACTAAACTTATCTAGAGCACTTTATCATAACTATTAAAATTAGATAAATTTATAATACCAAATTATTTTCAATCTACTTAAATAATTTCTCAAAATCAATCAAAGCATAATATCAAGGGTATTATTTCCAAACGAACACCTTAATTATCAAAACCGAACCTTACACAAATTATAAAACATGTAAGAGTGACAATATCAATAAATGTGTCTGTGTGTGTTCATGTCAAAACTTCCAGGTGCCATTCGCCATACTGAAAAAGACTTATACCATACACAAAGATCCCTTTAGAATCTCTTCCTAGAGACTCAAAAGTCAGAAGACCTTTCTCCTCAAGGAGAAATATGATAAAGATGACGGATTCCCAAAAGGAAGGAATTCTCCTCGGGGACAAAGATGATACAGTTCCCCAAAAGGAAGGAAAAGAGGATTCCTTTAGAATCACTTCTCCGAGCCTCGAAAGGGACAAGACCTTTCTCCTCTGGGAGAATAATGATAAAGATCATGGTTCATCAGAAGGAAGGAAAAGAAGATCCCTTCAGAATCTCTTCGTACAAACTCAAGAGGGAAAAGACATTTCTTCTCTGGGAGAAAGATGATAAAGATGACGGTTCCCTAAAATGAAATAAAAGGCGATCACTTTAGCATCTCTTCCTAGAGACTCAAAAGGGAGAAGACCTTTCTCCTCAGGGAAAAATATGAAGGTCCTTTTAGAATTTCTTTCCGGAGATTTTAAAATGGAGAAAACCTTTCTCCTCCAGAGAAAGATGATAAAATATCATTGTTCCCGAAAAAAAAGGAAAATAAGATCCCTTCACAATCTCTTCCTAGACCCTAAAAAGGGAGAAGACCTTTCCCCTCCTTGAGAAATAATAAAGATGACGGTTCCCCAAAAGGAAGGAAAAGAAGATCACTTTAAAATCTCTTCCTGGATCATCAAAAGGAAAACCATTTTCCTCCGGAAGAAAGATGATAAAGATCACGGTTCCTCAGAAGCAAGGAAAAGAAGATACTTTTAGAATCTATTCCGGATCCCCAGAAAGAAAAGACCTATATCCTTAGGGAGAAAGATGATAAAGATCATGGTTCCCCAAAAGGAAGGAAAAGAAGATCCCATTCGATTCACTTCTTAGAACCTCAAAAGAGGAAAAACATTTTGCGTCCGGAAGAATAATGATAAAGATGACGGTTCCACAAACAAAGGAAAAGAAGATCCCTTTAGAATCTCTTCCTGAAGACTCAAGAGGGAGACGATCTTTCTGCTCTGGGAGAATGATGATAGAGATGACGGTTTCCTAAAAAGAAGGAAAAGAAGATTCCTTTAGAATCTCTTCTTGGAGACTTAGAAAACCTTTTTCCTCAGGGAGAACGATGGTAAAGACGAAGATTTCTTCAAAAGGAAGGAAAAGAAGATCCCTTTAGAATCTCTACTTAGAGATTCAAAAGAGAGAAGACCTTTCTCCTCTGGGAAAAAAGATGATAAAGATGACGGTTCTCTAATGGAAGGAAAAGAAGATCCCTTTAGAATCATTTATTAGAGTCTCAAAAGGGAGAAACCATTTCTCTTATAAGAGAAAGATAATAAAGATGACGGTTGTTCAAAAGAAAAAAAAAAGAAAATCCCTTTAGAATCTTTTTCTAGAGACTTAACAGGGTGAAGACCTTTCTCCTCCATGAGAAAGATGATAAAGATGATGATTCTGGAAGGAAAAGAAGATACCGTTAGAATCTCTTATTAAAGACTCAAGAGGGAGAAAGATGATAAAGATGACTGTTCCCCTGAAAGAAGGAAAAGAAGATCCCTTTAAAATCTGTTATTAGAGACTCAAGAAGGAGAATACCTTTCTCCTCTAAGAGAAAGATAATAAAGATGATGGTTCCCCAAAATGACGGAAAAGAAGAACCCTTTAGAATCTCTTCTTGGAGACTCAAAAGGTAAAAGACCTTTCGCCTCTTTTAGAAAGATGTTAAAGATGATTGCAGAAGACCTTTCGCCTTCTTTATAAAGATGTTAAAGATGATCGTTCCTCAAAAGGAAGGAAAAGAAAATCCCTTCAGAATCTCTTCTCGGAGCCTCAAAAGGGAAAAGACCTTTCTCCTCCAGGAGTAAGATGATAAAGATGATTGTTCCCGAAAAGGAAGGAAAACAACACCCCTTCAGAATCTCTTCCTAGAGACTCAAGAGGGAGAAGACCTTTATACTCCGAGAGAAATAGGATAAAGATGACAGTTCCTCAAAAGGAAGGAAAAGAAAATCACTTAAAAATCTCTTCTTAGACGCTTAAAAGGGAGAAGATCTTTCTCCTCCAGGAGAAAGATAATAAAAATGGTGTTGCCCCAAAAGAAAGGAAAAAATATCCCTTTATAATCTCTTCCTAGAGACTCAAGAGGGAGAAAACCTTTATCCTCCGTGAGAAAGAGGATAAAGATGATTGCTCCTTAAAAGGAAGGAAAAGAAGATCCCTTAAAAATATCTTCTTAAAGACTAAAAAGGGAGAGGACCATTCTCCTCCAGGAGAAAGATGATACGGTTCCACAAAAGGAAGCAAGGGAAGATCCCTTTAGAATATCTTCCTAGAGCCTCAAAAGGGAGAAGACCTTTCTCCTCTATAAGAAAAATGATAAAGATGACGGTTCCCCAAAAGGATGGAAAAGAAGATCCCTTTAGAATCTCTTCCTGAAGACTCAAAAGGGATGTTTTTCTCCTCAGGGAGAAAGACGATAAAGATGGCGGTTCTCCAAAAGGAATGAAAATATCCCTTTAAACTCTCTCATTTGAAACTTAAGAGGGAGAAGACAGTTCTCCTCCGGGAGAAAGATGAAAATGATGACGGTTCCTTAAAAGGAAGAATAAGATCCCTTGAGAATATCTTTCTTGAAACTCAAAAGGGAGAAGACCTTTCTCCTTAAGCAGAAAGGTAATAAAGATGATGGTTTCCCAAAAGGAAGGAAACGAAGATCCCTTTTGAATCTCTTCATAGAGATTTAAAAGGGTGTAGACCTTTCTCCTTCGGGAGAAAGATAGTAGAGATGAAGGTTCCCCAAAAGGAAGGAAAAAATGATTCGTTTAGAATCACTTCCTAGAATAATGATAACGATAATGATGATGGTTCCCCAAAAGGCACGAAAAGAAGGACTTTCTCCTCCGGGAAAATAATGATAACGATGATGGTTCCCCAAAAGGAAGGAAAAGAAGATCCATTTAGAATCTCTTCTTGAAGACTCAAGAGTGAGAAGACCTTTCTCCTCTGGGAGAAAGATGATAAATATGACGGTTCCTTAAAAGAAAGGAAAAGAAGATCCCTTGGGAATCTCTTCCTAGAGACTTAGAAAATGTTTCTCCTCCAGGTGAACGATGATAAAGATGACGGTTTCTTCGAAAGGAAGGAAAAGAAGATCCCTTTAGAATCTCTTCGTAGAGACATAAAAGGAAGAAGACCATTCTCCTACGGGAGAAAGATCCTAAAGATGACTGTTCCCCAAAAGGAATGAAATGAAGATCTCTTTAGAATCTCTTCCTAGAGGCGGAAAAGAAAGAAGATAAAGATGACGGTTCTAAAAAAAGAATGAAATGAAGATCCCCTTAGAATCTCTTCCTTGAGCTTCGAAAGGGAGAAGACCTTTCTCCTTCGAGAGAACGGTGATAAAGACGGTTTCCCAAAAGGAAGGAAAAGAACCCTTTGAAATCTCTTCATGGAGACTCAAAAGGGAGAAGGCCTTTCTTCTCCTACAGATAGATGATAAAGATGATGGTTACCAAAAGAAAGGAAAAGAATATACCTTCAGAATCTCTTCATGAAGATTCAAGAGGGAGTAGGCCTTTCTCTTCAAGGAGAAAGATGATAAGCATGACGGTTTTCCAAAAGGGAAAGAAGATCCCTTTAGAATCTCTTATATGAAACTCAAAACGGAGAAGATCTTTCTCCTAATGAAGAAAGTTGATAAAGATGACTGTTTCCTAAAAGGAAGTTAAAGAAGTTCCCTTTAGAGTCTCTTCCTGCAGAAGACGTTCTCCTCAAGGAGATGATAAAGATTATAGTTCACTAAGAGGAAAGAAAAGAGGATCCCTTTTGAATATCTTCTTACAGAATTAAAAGGGAAAATACCTTTCCCCTCCGGGAGAGAGATAATATATGGTTCCCCAAAAGGAAGGAAAGAGGACCCCTTAGAATATCTTCCTTGAGCCTCAAGACCTTTCTCCCAAAGGAGAAAGATGATAAATATGACGGTTCTCTAAAAGGAAGGAAAAGAAGATCCCTTTAGAATCTCTTCAAAGAGACTTAAAAGGGATAAAACCATTCTCCTTCGGGAGAACGATAATAAAGATGACGATTTCTTCAAAAGGAAGGAGAAAAAGATACCTTTAGATTCTCTTCGTAGAGACTTATAAAGGAGAAGACCATTCTCCTACGGGAGAAAGATCACAAAGAAGACGGTTACCCAAAAGGAGTGAAATGAAGACTCCTTTGGAATCTATTCGTAGAGCCTGAAAAGGAAGAAGGCCTTTCTCCTCCGGGAGAAAGATTATAAAGACGACGGTTCCTCAAAAGGAAAGAAAAAAAGATCCCCTTATAATCTCATCGGAGAAGACATTTCTCCTCCAAGAAAACGATGATAAAGACGGTTTCCAAAAAGGAACGAAAAGAAGATTCCTTCAGAATCTCTTCATAGAGACTCAAATGGGAGAAAGCCTTTCTGCTCCAGGAAATAGATGATAAAGCTAACGGTTCCCAAAAAAGGAAGGAAAAGAAGATCCCTTAAGAATCCCTTTCCTAAATACTCTAATGGAAGAAGACCTTTCTCCTTCGGGAGAAAGATGATAAAGATGACGACTCCCCAAAAGAAAGGAGAAAAAAGATAACTTCATAATCTCTTAATCGAGACTCAAGAGAGAGAAGGCCATTCTCCTCGGGGAGAAAGATGATAAGCGTGACGGTTTCTCAAAAGGAAGGGGAAGAAGATCCCTTTAGAATCTGTTATTTGAGACTCAAAAAGGAGAAAATATTTCTCCTTACGGAGAAAGCTGATAAAGATGACGGTTCCCTAAAAGAAGTAAAAGAAGTTCCCTTTAGAGTCTGTTCCTACAGAAGACCATTCTCCTCAAGGAGAAGATAAAGATAATGGTTCACTAAGAGGAAGGAAAAGAAGATTCCTTTAGAATCTCTTCATAGAGACTGAAAAGGGAGAAAGATGATAAAGAAGATGGTTCCCTAAAAGAAAGGAAAATAAGATTCCTTCAGAATCTTTTAATTGAGACTCAAGATGAAGAAGGCCTTTCTCCTCAGGGAGAAAGATAATAAGCATGACGGTTTCCCAAAAGGATGGGAAGAAAGATCGTTTAGAATCTCTTATTTGAGACTCAAAAAGGAGAAGACCTTTTTCTCCTAACGGAGATAGCAGATAAAGATGACGGTTACCTAAAAGGAAGTAAAAGAAGTTCCATTTAGAGTGTCTTCCTACAGAAGACTTTTCGCCTCAAGGAGAAGATAAAGATGATGGTCCGCTAAGAGGAAGGAAGAGAAGATCCCTTTAGAATCACTTCATAGAGACTTAAAAGGGAGAAGACCAGTCTCCTACAGGAGAAAGATCATAAAGATGACGGTTCCCCAAAAAGAAGGAAAAGAGGATCCCTATAGAATCTCTTTCCCGAGCCTCAAAATGTAAAAGAAGTTTCTCCTTCAGTAAAAAAAAGATAAAAATGATGGTTCCCCAAAAGGAAGGAAAAGCAGATCTCTTCATAATCATATCTTGTAGTCTCAAAAGGAGAACACCTTTCTCCTCCGGGAGAGTAATGATAAAGATGACGGTTATCCAAATGGAAGGAAAAGAAGATCCCTTTAAAACCTCTTCCTGGAGATCCAAGATGGAGAAAACCTTTCTCCTCCACGACAAAGATGACAAAGAAGACGGTTCCCTAAAAGAAAGGAAAAGAAGATCCCTTCAGAATCTCTAAATGGAGACCCACGAGGGAGAAGGCCTTTCTCCTCAGGGAGAAAGATGATAAGCATGACGGTTTCCCAAAAGGAAGTAAAAGAATTTCCCGTAGAGTATCTTCCAACAGAAGACCTTTCTCCTCAAGAAGAAGATAAAGATCCCTTTAGAATCACTTCTTAGAGAATTAAAAGGGAGAAGACCATTCATTCTCCTACGGGAGAAAGATCATGAAGATGACGATTCTCCAAAAAGAAGGAAAAGATGATCCTTATAGAATCTCTTCTCCGAGCCTCAAAAGGTAAAAGACGTTTCTCCTTCAGTAAAAAATGATAAAAATGATGGTTTCCCAAAAGGAAGGAAAAGAAGATCCCTTTAGAATCTCTTATTTAAGACTAAAAAAGGAGAAGACATTTCTCCTAACGGAGAAAGCTAAGAAAGATGACGGTACCCTAAAAGGAAGTAAAATAAGTCCCCTTTACAATGTCTTCCTACAGAACACCTTTTTCCTCTAGGAGAAGATAAAGATGATAGTTCGCTGAGAGGAAGGAAAAGAAGATCCCTTCAGAATCTCTTCATAGAGACTTAAAAGGGAGAAGACCATTCTCCTACGGGAGAAAGAACATAAAGATGACGGTTCGCCAAAAAGAAGGAAAAGAGGATCCCTGTAGAATCTCTTCCCCGAGCCGCAGCAGGTAAAAGACCTTTCTCGTTCAGTAGAAAAATGATAAAAATGGTGGTTACCCAAAAGGAAAGAAAAGAAGATCCCTTTAGAATCTCTTATTTAAGACTAAAAAAGGAGATGACTTTTCTTCTAACGGAGAAAGCTGATAAAAATGACGGTACCCAAAGAGGAAGTAAAAGAAGTTCCCTTTAGAGTGTCTTCCTAGAGAAGACCTTTCTCCTCAAGGAGAAGATAAAGATGATGGTTCACTAAGAGGAAGAAAAGAAGATCCCTTTAGAATCTCTTGACGGAGACTTAAAAAGAAGAAGACCATTCTCCTATGAGAGAAAGATCATAAAGATGACGGTTCCCCAAATAGAAAGAAAAGAGCATCCTTATAGAATCTTTTCCCCGAGCCTCAAAAGGTAAAAGACCTTTCTCGCACAGTAAAAAAATGATAAACGGTTTCCCAAAAGGAAGGACAAGAAGATCCCTTTAAAATCTCTTATTTTGGACTAAAAAAGGAGAAGACCTTTCTTTTAATAGAGAAAGCTGATAAAGACGACGGTTCTCTAAAAGGAAGTAAAAGAAGTTCTCTTTAGAGTCTCTTCTTACATAAGACCTTTCTCCTCAAGGAGAAGATAAAGATGATGGTTCACTACGAGGAAGGAAAAGAAAATCCCTTTAGAATCTCTTCATAGAGACTTAAAAGGGTGAATGGGAGAAAGATCATAAAGATGACGGTTCCCCAAAAAGAAGAAAAAGAGGATCCCTATAGAATCTTTTCCCCGAGCCTCAAAAGGTAAAAGACGTTTCTCTTTCAGTAAAAAAATGATAAAAATGATGGTTCCCCAAAAGGAAGGAAAAGAAGATCCCTTTAGAATCTCTTATTTGAGACTAAAAAAGGATAAGACATTTCTCCTAACGGAGAAAGCTGATAAAGATGACGGTTCCCTAAAAGGAAGTAAAAGAAGATCCCTTCAGAATCACTAAATGGAGACCCAAGCGGGAGAAAGCCTTTCTCCTCAAGGAAAAAGATGATAAGCATGACGGTTTCCCAAAAGGAAGTAAAAGAAGTTCCCTTAGAGTATCTTCCAACAGAAGACCTTTCTCCTCAAGAAGAAGATAAAGATCCCTTTAGAATCACTTCTTAGAGAATTAAAAGGGAGAAGACCATTCTCCTACGGGAGAAAGATCATAAAGATGACGGTTCTCCAAAAAGAAGGAAAAGATGATCCTTATAGAATCTCTTCCCCGAGCCTCAAAAGGTAAAAGACGTTTCTCCTTCAGTAAAAAATGATAAAAATGATGGTTTCCCAAAAGGAAGGAAAAGAAGATCCCTTTAGAATCTCTTATTTGAGACTAAAAAAGGAGAAGACATTTCTCCTAACGGAGAAAGCTGATAAAGATGACGGTTCCCTAAAAAGAAGTAAAAGAAGTTCCCTTTAGAGTGTATTCCTAGAGCAGACCTTTCTCCTCAAGGAGAAGATAAAGATGATGGTTCGCTAAGAGGAAGGAAAAGAAGATCCCTTCAGAAAATCTTCATAGTGACTTAAAAGGGAGAAGACCATTCTCCTACAGGAGAAAGATCATAAAGATGACGGATCTTCAAAAAGAAGGAAAAGAGGATCCCTATAGAATCTCTTCCCCAAGCCTCAAAAGGTAAAAGACGTTTCTCCTTCAGTTAAAATATGATAAAAATGATGGTTCCCAAAAAGGAAGGAAAAGAAAATCCATTTATAATCTCTTCATAGAGACTTAAAAGGGAGAAGACCATTCTCATACGGGAAAAAGATCATAAAGATGACGGTTTCCCAAAAAGAAGGAAAAGAGGATCCCTATAGAATCTCTTCCCCGAGCCTCAAAAGGTAAAAGACATTTTCTCCTTCAGAATCTCTTATTTGAGACTCAAAAAGGAAAAGATCTTTCTCCTAAAGGAGAAAGCTGATAAAGATGACGGTTCCCTAAAAGGAAGTAAAAGAAGTTCCCTTTAGAGTCTCTTCCTACAGAAGACCTTTCTCCTCAACGAGAAGATAAAGATGATTGCTCACTGAGAGGAAGAAAAGAAGGTCCATTTAGAATCTCTTCATGGAGAATTTAAAAGGAGAGGATCATTCTCCTACGGGAGAAAGATCATAATGATGACGTTTCCAAAAAAGAAGGAAAAGAGGATCCCTATAGAATCTCTTCCCCGAGCCCCAAAAGGTAAAAGACCTCTCTAATTCAGTAGAAAAATGATAAAAATGATATTTTCCCAAAAGGAAGGAAAAGAAGATCCTTTTGGAATCATTTTTTGTAGTCTCAAAAGGGAGAAGTCATTTCTCCTTCGGGAGAATAATGATAAAGATGACGGTTCTGCAAATGGAAGGAAAGGAAGATCCCTTTGGAATCTCTTCGTGGAGGCTCAAGATGAAGACCTTTCTCATCCAGGAGAAAGATAGTAAAGAAGACGGTTTCCTAAACGAAAGGAAAAGACGATATGTTCAGAATCTCTTGCTGGAGAGTCAAAAGGAAGAGGACCCTTCTTTTCAGAGAGAATGATGATAACGATGATGGTTCTCCAAAAGGAAGAAAAAGATCTCCTTTTAATGTCCTTTTAGAGACTTAAAAGGGAGAAGACCTTTGTCCTCTGGGAGAAAGATGACAGTTCCTCAAAAGGAACGTAAAGAATATCCCTTTAGAATCTCTTCCTGGAGCCTCAAAAGGGAGAAGGCCTTTCTCCTCCCTGAGAAAAATGATAAAGATGACGGTTCCCCAAAAGGATGGAACGGAGATCTATTTAGAATCTCTTCCTGAAAACTTAAGACGGAACGAAGATCCCTTAAAGATCTCTTCGTAGAGACTTAAAAAGGAGAAAACCATTCTCCTCTTGGAGAAAGAATATAAAGAGGACAGTTTCCTAAAAGGAAGGAAAAGAAGTTCCCTCTAGAATCTCTTCCTAGAGATTCAAAAGGAAGAAAACCTTTCTGCTTTGGAGAAATATGATAAAGATGAAGACTCTCCAAAAAGAAAGAAAAGAAGATCCCTTTAGAATCTCTTATTGAAACCGAAGAGGGAGAAAACCTTTCTCCACAAGGAGAAAGATGATAAATATAAAGCTTCCCCAAAAGGAACGAAAAGAATATCCCATTAAACTCACTTGCATATTAAAGAGGGAGAAGACCTTTCTCCTCCGGGAGAAAGATGATAAAGATGATGGTTCTACAAAAGGAAAGAAAAGAATATCCCTTTAGAATCTCTTCCTGTATACTCAAGTGGGTGAATACCTTTTTCCTCTTGGAGAAACATGATAAAGATGACGGTTCCCAAAATGGAAAGAAAAGAAAATCCCTTTAGAATCTCTTCTTAGAGACTAAAGAGGGAGAAAAATTTTCTCCTCTAAGAGAAAGATGATAAAGATGGAAATTCCCCATAAGGAAGGAAAAATAAGGAAATGATAAAGATGACGGTTCCACAAAAGGAATGAAATAAATATCCCCTTAGAATCTCTTCCTTGAGCTTCGAAAGGGGGAAGAGCTTTCTCTGTCGAGAGAACGGTGATAAAGACAGTTTCCCAAAAGGAAGGAAAAAACCCTTTAGAATCTCTTCAAGGAGACTCAAAAGGGAGAAGGCCTTTCTTCTCCTAGAGATAGATGATAAAGATGACGTTCCCCGAAAGGAAGGAAAAGAGGATCCCTTAAGAATCTCTTCCTAGAGACTCAAATGGGAAAGTAAGGAAAAGAAGATCCCTTAAGAATCCCTTCCTAGAGACTCAAATGGGAGAAGACCTTTCTCCTTCAGGAGAAAGATGATAAAGATGACGGTTACCAAAAAGAAAGGAAAAGAAGATCCCTTCATAATCTCTTCATGGAGATTCAAGAGGAAGAAGGCCTTTCTCCTCAGGGAGAAAGATGATAATCATGACGGTTTTCCAAAAGGGAAAGAACATCCCTTTAGAATCTCTTATATGAGACTCAGAAAGGAGAAACCTTTTTCCGTTAACTCCTTAGAATCTCTTCATGGAGACTCAAAAGGGAGAAGGCATTTCTCGTCCAGAAGGAAGGAAAAGAATATCCCTTCAAAATCTCTTCCAAGAGACACAAGAGGGAGCATACATTTATCCTCCGTGAGAAAGAGGATAAAGATGACGGTTCATCAAAAGGAAGGAAAAGAAGATCCCTTAAAAATCTCTTCTTAGATAGCTTAAAGGGACAAGACCTTTCTCTTCCGAGAGAAAAATGATAACGATGGCGTTGCCCCCAAAGGAAAAGAATATCCCTTCAGAATCTCTTCCTAGAGACTCAAGAGGGAGAACACATTTCTCCACCGGGAGAAAGATGATAAAGATGACGGTTCCCTAAAAAGAATGAGAAGATCTCTTTAGAACCTGTTCCTGGAGACTCAAGAGGGAGAAAGACATTTCTCCTCCAGGAGAAAGACGACCAGGACGATGGTTCCCAAAAAGGAACAAAAAGATCCCTTTATAATCTCTTCCTAAAGACTCAAGAGGGAGCATACCTTTTTCCTTCAGGAAAAAGATGATAAAGATGAGGGTTCCCTAAAAGGAAGGAAAAATAAATCCTTTTATAATCTCTTCTTGGAGACTCGAGAGGGAGAAGACCTTTATCCTGCTGGAGAACGATGATAAAGATCGTAGTTTCCCAAAAGGAAGGAAAAGAAGATTCCTTTAGAATCTCTTCCTGGATACTCAAAAGAGAGAAGACCTTTCTCCTCCATGAGAAAAATAATAAAGATGATGGTTCTAGTTAACTTACTAACTTCTCAAAAAGCTTAAGCTATTGGAGAAAGGCGTTATTTATCTTTTAAACTTTAACACTCCCCCGCACGTGTGGCCCACTTGGCAAACACGTGGCACATGTGGTCCCACTTTGGGCTGACCATCGCATGTGGATTTTTACTGTCCCGGAGGTTTTAACTCGAGACCTTTGGTTCTTATACCATGTTAACTTACCAACTTCTCTAAAAGCTTAAGCTGTTTGAGAAAGGCGTAATTTATCATTTATACTTTAAAAGGTCCAAATGGGAAGGAAAAGAAGATCCATTTATAATCTCTACGTCGAGACATAAGAGGGAGAAGACCTTTATCTTTTAGGAGAAAAGATAATATAGATGACGGATTCGTAAAAGGAATCTCAGGAAGATCCTTTAGAATCTCTTCCTAGAGACTCAAAAGGGAGAATGCTTTTCTGCTCCGGCAGAAAGATGACAAAGATAATGGTTCCCCAGAAGGAAGGAAAAGAAGATCCCTTTAGAATCTGTTATTACAGACTCAAGAGGGAGAATACCTTTCTCCTTTGAGAGAAAGATAAGAATATCCCGCAAGAATCTCTTCCTAGAGACTCAAGAGGGAGACGACCTTTATCCTCCGTGCTAAAGAGGATAAAGATGACGGTTCCTCGAAAGGAAGGACAAGAAGATCCCTTAAAAATCTCTTCTTAAAGACTTCAAGGGAGAAGACCATTCTCCTCCGTGAAAAAGATGATATGATTCCACAGAAGTAAGCAAAAGAGCATCCCTTTAGAATCTCTTCCTAGAGCTTCAATAGGGAGAATACCTTTCTCCTCAATAAGTAAAATGATAAAGATGACGATTCCCCAAAAGGAGGAAAATAAGATCCGTTTAGAATCTATTCCTGAAGACTCAAAAGGGATGTCTTTCTCTTCAGGGAGATAGATGATAAAGATGACGGTTCCTCAAAAGTAGCGAAAGTATCTCTTTAAACTCTCTTATTAGAGACTCAAGAGGGAGAAGACCTTTCACCTCTTAGAGAAAGATGAAAACGATGACGGTTTCTTAAAAGGAAGTATAAGAAGATCCCTTTAGAATATCTTCCTTGAGAATCAAAAGGCAAAAGACCTTTATCCTTAGGGAGAAAGTTAATAAAGATGATGGTTCCCCAAAAGGAAAGAAAAGATGATCCCTTTTGAATCTCTTTCCAGAGACTTAATAGGGTGAAGACCTTCCTCCTCCGGGAGAATGATAATAAAGATGACGGGTCCCCATAAGAAAGGAAATGAAGATTTGTTTAGAATCACTTTCTAGAGCCACAAAAGGGAGAACTTTCTCCTTCGGGAGAATAATGATAATGATGATGGTACCCCACAAGGAAAGAAAAGAAGATCCATTTAGAATCTCTTTCAGAAGACAGAAGAGGGAGAAGACCTTTCTCCTTTGGGAGAAAGATGATAAATATAACGATTCTCTAAAAGGAAAGAAAAGAAGATCCCTTTCGAATCTCTTCATAGAGACTTAAAAGGGATAAGACCATTCTCCTCCGAGATAACAATGATAAAGATAACGATTTCTTCAGAAGGAAGGAAAAAAAGATACCTTTAGATTCTCTTCGTAGAGACTTAAAAGGGAGAAGATCATTCTCCTACGAGAGAAAGATCATAAAGATGACGGTTACCCAAAAGGAATGAAATGAAGATCCCTTTAGAAGCTATTCCTAGAGTCAGAAAAGGAAGAAGACCATTCTCTACTGGGAGAAAGATTATAAAGAAGATCCCTTGAGAATCTCTTCAGAATCTCTTGATGGAGAGTCAAAAGGGAGAAGGCCTTTCTTCTCTAGGAAATAGATGATAAAGATGATGGGTCCCAAAAAGGAAGGAAAAGAAGATCCCTTAAGAATCTCTTTCCTAGAGACTCAAATGGGAGAAGACCTTCCCCCTTCGGGAGAAAGATGATAAAGATGACGACTCCCCAAAAGAAAGGAAAAAGAAGATCCCTTCAGAATCTCTTAATGGGGACTCAAGAGAGAGAAGGCATTTCTCCTCAGGGAGAAAGATGATAAGCATGACAGTTTCCCAAAAGGAAGCGAAAGAAGATCCCTTTAGAATCTCTTATTTGAGACTAAAAAAGGAGAAGACATTTCTCCTAACGGAGAAACCTGATAAAGAGGACAGTTCTCTAAAGGAAGTAAAAGAAGTTCCATTTAGAGTCTATTCCTACAGAAGACCTTTCTCCTTGAGGAGATAAAGATGATGGTTCACTAAGAGGAAGGAAAACAAGATCCCTTTAGAATCTCTTCATAGAGACTTAAAAGGGACACGACAATTCTCCAATGGGAGAAAGATCATAAAGATGACCGTTCCCCAAAAAGAAGTAAAAGAGGATCCCTATAGAATCTCTTCCACAAGCCTCAAAAGGTAAAAGACGTTTCTCCTTCAGTTAAAAATGATAAAAATGATGGTTTCCCAAAAAGAAGGAAAAGAAGATCACTTTAGAATCTCTTATTTGAGACTAAAAAAGGAGAAGATATTTCTCCTAACGGAGAAAACTGATAAAGATGACGCTTCCCTAAAAGGAAGTAAAAGAAGTTCCTTTAAGAGTGTCTTTCTACAGAAGACCTTTCTTCTCAAGGAGAAGATAAAGATGATGGTTCACTAAGAGGAAGGAAAAGAAGATCCCTTTAGAATCTCTTCATAGAGAGTTAAAAGGGAGAAGAACATTCTCCTACGGGAGAAAGATCATAAAGATGACGGTTCCCCGAAAAGAAGGAAAAGAGGATCCCTATAGAATCTCTTCCCTGAGCCTCAAAAGGAAAAACACCTTTCTTCTTCAGTAGAAAAATGATAAAAATGATGGTTCCAAAAGGAAGGAAAGGAAGATCCCTTAGAATCATTTCTTGCACTCTCAAAAGGGAGAGGACCTTTCTCCTCCGGGAGTGTAATGATAAAGATGACGGTTTCCTAAAAGAAAGGAAAAAAATATCCCTTCAGAATCTCTTAATGGAGACTCAAGAGGGAGAAGGCCTTTCTGCTTAGGAAGAAAGATGATAAGCATGACGGTTTCCCAAAAGAAAGGCAAAGAAGATCCCTTAAGAATCTCTTATTTAAGACTCAAAAAGGAGAAGACCTTTTTCCCTTGGGAGAAAGATAGATGATAAGGATAATAGTTCCGTAAAATGAAGTAAAAGAAGATTACTTTAGAATCTATTCCTTAAGACTCAAATGGGAGAAGACCTTTCTCCTCAGGGAGAAAGATGATGGTTCTCCAAAAGGAACGAAAAAGAAGATCTCTTTTGAATCTCTTCTTAGAGACTTAAAAGGGAGATGACCTTTGTCCTCCAGGAGAAATATGATAAAGATTATGATTCCTCAAAAAAAAGGAAGAAGATCCATTTAGAATTTCTTCCTAGAGTGTTAAAACAGAGAAGGCCTTTCTCTTCCGGGGAAAGATGAAAAAGATCACTGTTTCCCAAAACGAAGGAAAAGAAGATCCCTTCATAACTTCTTCCTGGACCCTCAAAAGGGAGAAGACCTTTTTCCTCTGGGAGAAAGACGATACAGATCACGATTCCTCCGAAGGAAGGAAAAGAAGATCCCTTTAGAATTTCTTCCTGGATCCTCAAAAGGGAGAAGACCTTTTTTCCTCCGGGAGAAAGATAATAAAGATCACGATTCCCCAGAAGGAAGGAAAAGAAGATCCCTTTAGAATCTCTTCATGGAGCCTCAAAAGGGAGAAGACCCATCTCCTCCAGGAGAAATATGATAAAGGCGACAATTCCCTGAAAGGAACGAAAAAAAGATCCTTTAGAATCTCTTCCTCGACACACAAGAGGGAGAAGACCTTTGTCCTCCGGAAGAAAGATGATAAAGATGGCAGTTCCCAAAAGGAAAGAAAAGAAGATCCCTTTAGAATCACTTCCTGGAGCCTCAAAAGGGAGAAGACGTCTCTCCTCCGGTTCCCCAGAAGGAAAGAAAAGATCTCTTTAGAATATCTTCCTGGATCCTCAAAAGGAAGAAGACCTTTATCCTCCGGGAGAAAGATGATAAAGATCACGGTTCCCCAGAAGGAAGGAAAGAAGATCCCTTTAGAATCTCTTCCTAGATCCTCAAAAGGGAGAAGAATAAGATCACGTCTCTCCAGAAGGAAGGAAAAGAAGATCCCTTTAGAATCTTTTCCTGGATCCTCAAAAGGGAGAACGCCTTTGTCCTTCGGGAGAAGGATGATAAAGATCACGATTCCCCGGAAAGAAGGAAATGAAGATCCCTTTAGAATCTCTTCACGGAGCCTCAAAACGGATAAGACCTATCTCCTCCGTGAGAAAGATGATAAAGACGACAGTTCCCGAGAATGAAGGAAACGAAGATCCCGTTAGAATCTCTTCCTCGATACACAAGAGGGAGAAGATCTTTGTCCTCGAGAAGAAAGATGATAAAGATGGCAGTTCCCAAAAGGAAAGAAAAGAAGATCCCTTTAGAATCACTTCTTGGAGCCTCAAAAGCGAGAAGACCTTTCTCTTCCTGGAGAATAATGATAAAGATGATGGTTCATCAAAAGGAAGGAAAGGAAGATCCCTTTAGAATCTCTTCCTAGAAACTCAAAAGCAAAAAGACCTTTCTCCTATGGGAGACAAATGATAAAGATGGTGGTTCCTTAAAATGAAGGAAAAGAAGATCCATTTAGGATCTCTTCCCGCAAACTCAAAAGAGAGAAGACCTTTCTCCTGAGGGAGAAAGATGATGGTTCTCCAAAAGGAACGAAAAGAAGATGTCTTTTGAATCTCTTCTTAGAAACTTAAAAGGGAGAAGCCCTGTGTCCTCCGGGAGAAATATGATAAATTTGACAGTTCCCCAAAAGAAAGGAAAAGAAGAACCCTTTAGAATTTCTTCCTGGAGACTTAAAACAGAGAAGACCTTTCTCTTCCCGGGGAAAGATGATAAAGATTATTGTTCCCCAAAAGGAAGGAAAAGAAGATCCCTGTAGAATCGCATCCTGGACCCCCAAAAGGGAGAAGCCCTTTCTCCTCTAGGAGTAAAATAATAAAGATGACGGTTCCCAAGAAGGAAGGAAAGAATCCCTTCCTAAATCCTCAAGTCCTCAAAAGGGAGAAGACCTTTTTTCCTCCAGGAGAAAGATGATAAAAATCACGGTTCCCAGAAGGAAGAAAAAGATGATCCCTTTATAATCTCTTCTTGGATCCTCAAAATGGAGAAGACCTTTTTCTTTCGGGAGAAACTTAATAAAGATCATGGTTCCCCGGAAGGAAGGAAAACAAGATCCCTTTAGAATCACTTGCTAGAGCCTCATAAGGGGGAAGACATTTTGCCTCCCGGAGAATAATGATAAAGATGACAGTTCCCCAAAAGGAAGGAAAGAAGATCCCTTTAGAATCTCTTCCTGAAGACTCAGGAGGGAGATGACCTTTCTGCTCTGGGAGAACGATGATAGAGATGACAGTTTCAAAAAAGAAGGAAAAGAAGATTCATTTAGAATATCATCCTGGAGACTTAGAAAACCTTTCTCCTCTGGGAGAACAATGGTAAAGATGATTGTTTCTTCAAAATGAAGGAAAAGAAGATCCCTTTAGAATCTCTTCTTAGAGACTCAAAAGAGAGAAAATCTTTCTCCTCTAGGAGAATGATGATAAATATGACGGTTCTCCAATGGAAGGAAACGAAGATCCATTTAGAATCGCTTATTAGAGGTTCAAATGGAAGAATCGCTTTCTCCTAGAGGAGAAAGATGATAAAGATGACAGTTGTTCAATGGAAATAAAAAGAAAATCCCTTTAAAATCTCTTCCTAGAGACTCAAGAGGGTAAAGACCTTTCTCCTTCTGGAGAAAGATGATAAAGATTATAATTCTCCAGATGGAAGGAAAAGAAGATACCTTTAGAATCTCTTATTAAAGACTCAAGAGGGAGAAAGATGATAAAGATAACGGTTCCCCAAAAGGGAGAAAAATAAGATCCCTTCATAATCTCTTCCTAGGTCTTCAAAAGGGAGAAGAACTTACTCCATCAGAAGAAAAGGGATAAAGATGACGGTTCCCCAAAAGGAAGGAAAAGAATATCCTTTAGAATCTCCACCTGAAGGCTCAAGAGTAGGAGTGCAACTCAGGTCGGCTTGAGGCCAACCCGAACCCGATCTGACTTCCAACCCAATGAGGTTCAACCCGACCCGACCCGAGGAACCCTTTTTTCCAAACCGAACTCGAACCGACTTCAACCCGACCCAACCCGAGATTTTAAGCTTAGAAAATAAAAAATTATTAAAAATGTCAGGTTTCACTCAGGTCGGGTTGCCCATGCCCTCAACCCGAACCTGACCTGAACTCAACCCGGGTTGAGAAAACTAAACCCGAACGCGAAACCCGAACCTGACCCGAACTCAACCCAACCCGGCTTTTTTTCGGGATGAACCCGACCCGAGTTGCACCCCTACTCAAGAGGAAGAAGACGTTTATTCTCCGGGAGAATCAAGATAAAGATGATGATTCCCCAAAAGGAAAGGAAAGAAGATCCCTTAAGAGTCTCTTCTTAGACGCTTAAATGGGAGAAGACCTTTCTCGTCCAGAGATAGATGATAAAGATTACGGTTCCCCAAGAGGAAGGAAAAGAAGATCCCTTAAAAATCTCTTTGTAGAGACTTAAAAGGGAGAACACCATTCTCCTCTGGGTGAAAGAACATAAAGATGACAGTTTCCTAAAAGGAAGGAAAAGAAGGTCCCTTCTCCTCTAGGAGAAAGAACATAAAGATGACGGTTTCCTAAAAGGAAGGAAAAGAAGGTCCCTCTACAATCTCTTCCTGGAGATTCAAAAGGAAGAACACCTTTCTGCTATGGGAGAAATATGATAAAGATGAAGGCTCTCTAATATCCCTTTAGAATCTCTTATTGAAACCCAATAGGGAGAAAAGAATATCCCATTAAACTCACTTCTTGGATACTAAAGAGGGAGAAGACCTTTCTCCTTCGGGAGAAAGATGATAAAGATGATGATTCTCCAAAAGGAAAGAAAAGAAAATCCCATTAGGATCTCTTCCTCTATACTCAAGAGAGTGAATACCTTTCTCCTCTGGGAGAAAGATGATAAAGATGATGGTTCCCAAAATGGAAGGAAAAGAAAATCCCTTTAGAATCTCTTCCTAGAGACGAAGGAGGGAGAAAAAATTTCTCCTTTGAGAGAAAGATGATAAAGATGGAAATTTCTCAGAAGGAAGGAAAAGAAGATCCCTGTAGAATCTCTTCCTGGAGATTCAATAGAGAGAAGACCTTTATCCTTTGGGAGAATAATGATAAAGAAGATTCCCCAAAAAGAAGGAAAAGAACCCTTCATAATATCTTCAAAAGGGACAAGGCCTTTCTTCTCCGGGAGATAGATGATAAAGATGACGATTCCTCAAAAGGAAGGAAAAGATCCCTTTAGAATCCTTTCCTAATAACTCAAAAGGGAGAATACCTTTCTCCTTCAGGAAAAAGATGATAAAAATGACGGTTCCCAAAACGGAAGGAAAACATCCCTTTAAAATCTCTTCTTAAAGACTCAAGAGGGTGAAGGCCTTTGTCCTTGAGGAGAAAGATGATAAACACTACGATTCCCCAAATGGAAGCAAAAGAAGATCCCTTTAGAATCTCATATTGGAGACTCAAGAAGCAAAAGACCTTTCTCCTTGAGGAGAAAGATGATAAATATGATGGTTCCCCAAGAGGGAGGAAGAGAAGATTCCTTTTGAATCTTTTCTTAAAGACATATAAGGTAGAAGACCTTTCTCATGTGGAAGAAAGAGATGATAGGGTTCCCAAAAAGGAAGGAATAGGGGATCCCTTTAGAATCTCTTCTTAAAGCTTCAAAAGGGAGAAGTACTTTCTCCTCAGGGAGAAAGACGATAAAGTTGACGGTTCCCCAAAAGGAAGGAAAAGAAGATCCCTTTAAAATCTTTTCCTCGAGGCTTAAAAGGGAGAAGGCATTTCTCCTATAGGAGAAAGATGATAACAGTGACGGTTCCGAAAAGGAACAAAAAGGAGAAAGATAATAAAGATGAAGGTTCCCCAAAAAGAATGAAAAGATCCCTTTAGAATCTCTTATTGGAGACTCACAAGGAAGAAGATGATAAAGATGATGGTTCCCCAAACGAAAGGAAAAGAAGATCCCTTTTGAATCTTTTCTTAAAGAATTAAAAGGGAGAAGATCTTTCTCCTCCGGGAGAAAGATAACTAAGATGACAGTTCCCCAAAAAGAAGGAAAAGAAGATCCCTTTAGAATCACTTCCTGAAGCCTCAAAAGGGAGAAGACCTTTGTTCACAAGGAAAAATATGATAAAGATGACGGTTCCCCAAAAGGAAGGAAAGAAGATCCCTTTAGAATCTCTTCCTGGAGCTTCACAAGGGGAAGACCTTTCTCCTTCACAATAAAATGATAAAGATGACGGTTATCCAAAAGGAAGGAAAAGAAGATCCGTTTTCAATCTCTTCCTCAAGACTCAAGAGGGAGAGGACCTTTATCCTCCGGGAAAAAGAGGATAAAGATGACGATTCCCCAAAAGGAATGAAAAGAAGATTCCCTTTAGAATCTCTTCTTAGAAACTTAGAAAACCTTTCTCGTCCGGAAGAAAGATGATAAAGATGACAGTTTCCTCAAAAGGAAGGAAAAGAAGATCCCTTTAGAATCTCTTAGTAGAGACTTAAAAGGGAGAATACCATTCTCCACCAGAAGAAGGATCATAAAATTAACGGTTCCCCAAAAGGAATGAAAAGAAAATCCCTTTAGAATCCCTTCCTAGAGACTCAAAAGGGAGGAGACCTTTCTCCTCCGAGAGAGATGATGAAGATGACTGGTTTCCAAAAAGAAGGAAAAGATCCCCTTTAGAATCTCTTATCGGATATTCAAAAGATAGAAACCCTTTCTCCTCCAGGAGAAAGATGATAAAGATGATGGTTCCCAAAAAAAACGGGAAATAATAGCCCTTTGGAATCTCTTCTTGGATATTCAAGTGGGAGAAGACATTTCTTCTCCGGGAGAAAGATGACGGTTCCCCAAAGGAAACGAAAATAAGATCCCTTTAGAATCTCTTACTGGAGACTCAAGAGGGAGAAGACCTTTCTCCTCCGGGAGAAAAACCATAAAGATGATGGCTTTCTCCAAAAGGAAGGTGTTAAATATAGAAGATCAAATAATACCATCTCCATCAGCTCAAGCTTTTGAAGTAACTGGTCGTTTCACATGGTATCAGAGCCAATGGTCCTGAGTTCAGACCTCTTGGATAGCAAAACTCCACATGCAATTGCCAACCCAACCGAAAAGTGGGGCCACATGTGCCACGTGTAGGTCAACCCGTGAAAGAGGGGCTACACGTGAGGAGGAGTGTTAAAGTATAAAAGATTAATTAACACCATCTCCATCAGCTTAAGCTTTTGGAGTAAGTGGTCGTTTCACATAAGGAAGAGAAGATCCCTTTAGAATCTCTTCCTAGAGACTCAACAGGGAGGGAGAAGAGCTTTCTCCTTCGGGAGAAATATGATAAAGATGACGGTTCCCCAAAAGAAAGGGAGTGGATTTTCTCAATGAAAACAAGAAAAAATGAATAAAAATATCTTACATTTTCTGAAATGTAAGATATTTTCAATTAACTAATCATTCAACTGCGAGCACAGCAATTTCCAACACCAACCAATGTAGATATCAACATGCCAAGCTAGCTCCCACACATGTGCCAACTAGCAATAAGTAGAGATGCAATCATAAAATAGATATAAAAGGAAACAGGGGGGAAATAATCTAGCTATAAGTGATTGAAATCTTAAATTAGGTAGAAATACATGGGGAAAAATGAGCTTGGGAAGCTTCTGTTGTCAAAAAATGACTACACAAACATTTGGAATGGTGCCCAAAAATGAGACTCATGGAAGATTGTACAAGCACATTAAAAGAGAGGACTCCCAACATATTCACAAAAACATATGGTAATATTCGTTAGCAAATGGTCATGACCTCCCAATTGTAAAAATTAAGAGCTAGCATGTAAATGAGTAACTACAAGTCAAACTTGAAAACATAAATAAAAAATAGAAGAACGAATTTGAAAAACTCTTTTTCTTTAAGCGGGTCAAGAATCAGGTTTAGAGCCACAAATTCTCTCATTTACACTCGTATCCTAGTAAGGAGCGGTTTGTTTTGGATTTTAAGAATTGATTTTGCGTCCATAACTGACATTTTGGATCCAATAATCAGTTTTGGACTCAAAATCGATTCTCAAAAATCCAAAACAAATAGGGCCACTGGATTTTGAAAAAGGATTTCTAAGACTGATTATTGAACTCAAGAGTTCATTTAATTTTAAGTCTACTAATCAGTTTTGGACTCTCAATCAATTCTCAAAATCCGAAACAAATAGGGCCGCAATGGCACAAAATTAATTGATTAGTTCAAAGTGCAAAGTAATGCACTGCAGAATAATCTATACTTGCATATAAAAGATGTGCAAGAAAGAACATGTGATGTATGATAAATAACAACTAAATATGTAATATTTGACTAAGCCGCTCTTGAACTGAAACAAGAAATTATCTTAAGAAGAAGTGTTCACAAGCTGTTGACTGAGAAATGCATGCAGGTAGAAGTGACGAATGGATTGCTTAATATATTAATAAAGGTTGCAAAGATCAGATAACAAAGAAAAGGGATTTAAATAGAACATTTAGAAATAGGATCATGTCAGATAATAAGAGAGGAAAGAAGCTCTAAACTCCACCGCTTGATTTCTCAAGCTTAAAGCAAGAAGGATCTAGTGCTCTAAATTCTAAACACTACCATGTGATTTGTAATGCATCATAATAAATGGTTTATGTTGCTTAGAGCTATAAAAACAAATTATTAATATTCAAAAGAGAGAGAGAGAGAGAGCTACAGAAATATTGTCACATGCATTCATACCTAAGGTTTCAATGATCATATGACAAAGAAAAAGGATTTATAAAGAGCATTTAGAACGTAGGATCATGTAAGATAATAAGAGAGGAATGACGCTCTAAACACCACCAGTTGATTTCTCAAGCTTAAAGGCAGTAGGATCTGATGCTCTAAACACTATGAATCAATCATTACAACTGCTCTAAAAATTCCTACAATGGTTCAGTGAGACCTATCCAACTAAAGTTCCCTACTTCCGAAGAAAACAGTCCCCTACTTCTACCATACGTCCTTCCACTTGGGTTTCTTCACCCCACTAAAAGGCAATGGAGTAGCTACTTTTGGATTCTGAAGGCTTTGAATGGGTTTCTTCATCCCACTGAAAGGCAAACGATTCTCAAGGATTTGAATGGGTTTCTTCATCCCACTTAAAGGCAAACGATCCTGGTCAATTCCCTTTTCAGTTTTCACCACTCCATTCTTTGTCAATGGAGCAGTTACTTTTGGATTCTCAAGGATTTGAATGGGTTTCTTCATCCCACTGAAAGGCAAACGAACTTGGCCAATTGCCTTTTCAGTTTTCACTTGAATGGGTCTCTTCATCCCACTGAAAGGCAAACGAACCTGGCGAATTGCCTTTTCAGTTTTCACCACTCCATTTTTTGGCAATGGAGTAGCTACTTTTGGATTATCAAGGCTTTGAATGGGTCTATTCATCCCACTGAAAGGCAAACGAGCCTGGCCAATTGCCTTTTCAGTTTTCACCACTCCATTGTTTGGCAATGGAGCAACTACTTTTGGATTCTCACAGATCTGAATGGGTTTCTTCATCCCACTGAAAGGCAAACGAACCTGGCCAATTGCCTTTTCAGTTTTCACCACTCCATTCTTTGGCAATCGAGCATCTACTTTTGGATTCTCACGGATTTGAATGGGTCTCTTCATCCCACTGAAAGGCAAACGAACCTGTCCAATTGCCTTTTCAGTTTTCACCACTCCATTCTTTGGCAATGGAGCAGCTACTTTTTGATTCTCAAGGCTCTGAATGGGTCTCTTCATCCCACTGAAAGGCAAACGAACCTGGCCAATTGCCTTTTCAGTTTTCACCACTCCATTCTTTGGCAATGGAGAAGCTACTGTTGGATTCACAAGGCTTTGAATGGGTTTGTTCATCTCACTGAAAGGCAAACGATTCTGGCCAATTGCCTTTCCAGTTTTCACCACTCCATTCATTGGAAATGGAGCAGCTACTTTTGGATTCACAAGGCTTTGAATGGGTTTCTTCATCCCACTGAAAGGCAAACGATTCTGGACAATTGCCTTTTTACTTTTCACCACACCATTCTTTGGTAATGGAGTAGCAACTTTTGCATTGGGTTCCAAATTTGGTGACACTATTTTGTACCTTGGAGTTGTCAATGCCTTAGGATCAGTAGATGCTTTCTCTGTCTTCCTGACTTTTGGGATTGGGTTCCAGATTTGGTGACACTATTTTGTACCTTGGAGTTGTCAATGCCTTAGGATCAGTAGATGCTTTCTTTGTCTTCCTGGTCTTGTTCAATATTGTTATACTATCCTTGGCAGATTTTGCAGGTGCAGGAAGTGGACGACATTTCACTGTTGCACTGAAAGTTAAAAGAGATTTTGTCATTGAATTGTTTTTGGGAAATTGAAAAAATATTGGATTGGGTTCCAGATTTGGTATCACTATTTTGTACCTTGGAGTTGTCAATGCCTTAGGAGCAGTTATACTATCCTTGGCAGATTTCGCAGTTGCAGGAAGTGGACGACATCTCATAGTTGCACTGAAAGTAAAGGAGATTTTGTCATTGAATTGTCTTTGGGAAATTGAAGAAATAATAATAATTCAATGTTTAAAGAACTTAAAATACCGTGATGTTTGTTCCTTTAGTGATTTTTGATGTCTTAGGCTCCTCGCTGTCATGACCTGCACGATTTAAGACTCAAGAAGTCATGAAGTTAAATGAACAACAATATCATCCATTCAAGTAGGACAAAGAGTGATGCTTAACATACCCGAAGTTCAAATTTTCTATGGAGAATATCATGATCATCTTCTTCATCATGCTTTTGGTTGCATCCTGTAACACAATACCCCAGAAAGCACATCCATAAATTTCATATTTATAATTCAAGAGAAAGCATAAAACTCGAATAAAATCATTCAAACATTTTTAAATCAGAGGGAGAATTTGAATGGAAGTTACAAAGTAATGGGGAAGAGCGTTAGTAAACATGTGCAATCAGTTGAATTTAAGATAAAATCAGAAGCTAACTGCATATGGCATTAGTGCAACAGAGTCTCAAGATTCTCTCCAAAGAGATGGGAAGGATTGCTCATGCATAAGGAATTACTATGCAGAAAAAGGTAAAAAGAGAAAAGATCCGGGAGAATTCAAAGATTATGTAATAGCTTACAGAGTTGAGGATTCAAATTTCGTCTGTGAACATGTTGCCAAAGAGGATGAGTCTCTTGTGAACTATGATGAGACAAGCGTCTGTTGCGAGAAGGCTCAAGAAGCTGAAAGGAAGAGAAACGAGAACCAATCAAGCTGTCAAGGAAGAAGTTGAATCTGAAGATCAAGGAGAAATTTGTATTGATCAAGAGGAAATTAATTGCAAAGATCACGACCAAGTTGAAGAGGTGAAAGTATGTGGTGAATCAGCTCAAAGGGAAAATGAAGATACCAGAACAAAATTTGAATCTGACGAATGTGAAGCAGCTGCCCATATAGAGTCTAACAAAGCCTCAGAACAAGAAAATGAGGAAATGAGTGCAGCTATGTGTGCTTGAAATGTCCAAGTTCAAGAAAATGAGGAATTGAGCAATGGCCCAAGTTGAACCAGCAGGGAGGGAATCTGTAGATGATAGTACAGTGGGGATTGAAGATAATGCTGAGATTGAAATGTCCTGCATGGAGAGTCTAAGGAAATGGAAGGATTTGGGAGTGGAGAACTTTAACATATGAATCTCTAGCAGCTGCTGAAAATTCAGCAACAGTTTCTCCTTTTAATCTTGAGATGGGTCTAGATAACCAAAACTTTGAGGATTGCAGAGAACTTTCCAGGTTGAAAGCAATTGCTAGAAAATTAGTGCGTTGGCATATCAAGTTTCTATCCTAAAATGTATTGCACATCCCCCATACAAGTGGATCGTTTCAGTGGATAAGCATGAAGAAGGAGAAAGAAAGGGAGAAAAGTCTTTTAACATAGAATCTAAGGAGTTCTGCAACTTGGATACTAATTAGTTTTCAGGGCACGATGTAGAAGAGGAAGTGGAAAAGTTGGTTTACAAAAATACAGTAGTTGCTGGCTTAACAATGGTAGATGTGTCACCTGTTGAGAGTCATCGCGGACTTTCCACAGTGTAGGAGGGGACGGATCGGCGCGGCCACGGTCCGAGGCGGGCCCACATGGATCTTTCCTATTCTAAACTAAGACTTGTCAATTTGGTAGTTAGAGTTTATTCTAAATTGGGTTTTGGAAACTGGTAGCTTTAGGATGTTGGATTGTTTTAGGAAACATAATTAGTTACTAATTTTGTTTTGGAAAAGGGTAGTATATAGAAATAGGGAATTGGTTTAATAGGTTAGTTTCTTATTAGTGTCATGAAATATTTCATGAAGGTGAAGAAGATCTTTCATGCAATATCACAACTTGATGAAGAGTCCAAGATTTCAGATAAGCGGATGTGGAGGATTATAATCCGGTGATTGAACCTCGAGTACAGTGGAATGGTAAGATAGCAGAGTATCTTGCTACATTCGAAAGGTTGGACTACAATAGGTTTGTGAACTCTAGAAATGAACTTACCACGACTCGCAGAGAGTCACCACTGAAGGGGAGTGATGAAATTCATCGATGACTCTCCATGGCACTGGAGGGGATGGGTCGGTGCGGGAAGGGCACGGGCAGACGTGGGCCCACATGGATCTTTCATAGTCTAAACTAGGATTTGTCAATTTGGTAGTTAGAGTTAGATTCTAATTTGGGTTTTGGAAAGTGGTAGATTTAGGAGGTTGGATTGTTTTAGGAAACATAACTAGTTACTAATTGTGTTTTGTAAAAGGGTAGTATATAGAAATAGGAAAGTGGTTTAATAGGTTAGTTTTTAATTAGTGTTTCAGATAGTGTTTTTTTGGAAAGTAGAGGGGATTGTATAGCATGGGAAGTTTCTATATGTGTTTGAGTGTCTTTGTTTTCTACGGAGCATAAAGAAAGTGGAAATGTTGAGGTTACGGAATGTTTTAAAGAAGTGGCAATTGCAAATTCAAATATAGACCAGTTCCTCTCAGCTGGATCAATGTTTCAAAGAAGTGGCAATTGTAAATTCAAATATAGACCAGTTCCTCGCATTTGTTGATCCAGCGTAGTATCAAAATGAACACAAAAAGAATTTGATTTCTAATTTAAATAGTCTGAAGACTACTAAAATACTAGAACGATAGAAAATAGAAGAAGGTGATGCATGTAGGTTGTTGAGAAGATTTCTCGCAATCAAAGAAGCCCGGGTTGACAAAGTAAAATTCAGAACTCATTGGAAATTGTAATTTGGAAGATACAAGTGGAGGTGATCAGCAGTGGGTTCAATGAAATGTCCATTTCCACAGTAAAAGCTGAGAAAAGGCCAGCAGAATTGAAAACAAGCCACTAAGACCAATCGAGAGTTTGAAACATTTTTTCTCATAGGTTGAGAGCTTGAAATATTGGCCGATAGTGACTTCATAAAATCCACAGTAAAAGCTGAGAAAAGGCCAGCAGAGTTGAAAACAAGCCACTAAGACCAATCGAGAGTTTGAAACATTTTTTCTCATAGGTTGAGAGCTTGAAATATTGGCCGATAGTGACTGACATGAAGGAGAACACTCCAATTTTGAAGAAGGAGAAGTTGAGCAACCATAAGGTCGGTTAATCGGCGACACCCATGTTGAGAAGACAACCCTAGACAACTTGCATAACAGTAGAAAGAGTGACGAGGTGAGGGTTCACTTATTCAACCATTGGTTGAAGGATTAAATAGGTGCTACACTATATTAGAACAAAGGGTTCATTATTTTGATGACATGGTGATTTCAGATGGATTTTTTTTTTCTTAAATCACTGCAAAACTGTTCATCGATATGGGCAATCATTTTGTTGAAGATACAAGTGGAAGTGATTCAAGGGTCTAGCATGCATTGTCAACTTCATTTTTAAATATAGGTAACACAAAATGATTGATTTTATATCGTGGGACATGCTCCTACTTTTAATTCCACAAAGAAAAGCATCAAAATTTCTCAAAGATGTGAGGAGAATCAAAATTTCAACTCCGATCCCCCTTCTTCTTCAAGGACATTTTGGCAATCAAGTCCAAGCAAGTCGAGGGTTGATCTTGCCACTCGATTTGATGATGCTTACCAAAGAAAATGTCCAATCAAGTGAAAGCAATGAGAAGTAGAATCAGCCAACACATTGCCATGTTGTGCAACAATTTTACTCTGGACAAGTTCAATTTTTGGAAATTTCAAAGAAAACTAGATGGAAATGACTTCTTCAAGCAAGATCAGTTCGGAGCAGCCATCGACGCTTACACCCAGGTGCACAATCACATACATTTTCTCTATCATTTTCCCTCTTTGTTTCTAAAATTCTTGTGTTTTTTTTCTCTCCCCTTTTGTCTTCCTTTAATATGGATTTTAGGCTATTACTCTCTGCCCAAATGTGACAGTATATTGGACAAACCGGGCACTTTGCCAACTTGAACGAAAGTAAGGGATTAAATCCTTTTGTTTTCTTTTTTCCCATTTTACCCTTCATCTGTATTTTCTTTTTCTTGTTGGGTTTTATAGTAACTTGACTAAAGTGGAGGAGGATTGTAAGAGAACTCTGAAGCTTGATGAGAATTCTGTCAAGGTATTATTCAGTTCTTTCTTCTTTTTTCTTGTCTCAACTCCACTCCTTTTCCTTAGACCTAATGCAACTTTTTTCATACCCTAGTATGTGAGTATGTCTAATGATGTACTAGATTTCCTAACTTTTTTCATACCCTAGTATGTCTGATTACTAGGTGTATGTGCTATCCTGTTTTTAATTCCTGTAAGCATTTTATACCTGATTGGTATCCTAAATAGACATGGTACTGGGCACCCATAAAGCATTTTTTTGCCCATGTTGTGATTTATGAATAATTTCACATATCGGTGGAAATCCTGTAAAATCGCGGAAACGTAGGCAAACAATTGCAAATGATAGAATTTTAACATGAAACTTCAGGAAATGCTATAGAATTTTAACATGAAACTTCAGGAAATGCTTCAGTAAACACAAATACAAACTTAGCACATAAGAAATACAGATATAGATAATGTTTTAATAACATAAAATACCAGAAGACATGTGTTGTTAAGCAAGTCCGTTCAATTTTGGTATCGTTTCAATGGGGATGGAAATGGAAACGTATCAATCGTTTGTTTCAGTGGAAATTTAAAAACATGTTGCTAAGTCCAACCAAGTAAAACAATGCCAAATATAATCACCAAAGCCAACCTATGTTGTGTAAGGATTCAGCTTTAGATAAGTTTTGTGAGTAACGTGGTTCTAGAACCATCAAAATGAGTCAACTAGAGCCCGCCACGACTATTTTAACTATATAAAAAAAAAAGATTCAAAAGCAAAGAAGCCTTTGAAAACCTTTAGGATTCAATTAATTTAAACAAAGAGATATGTGTTTTCGGAAGCATGCATGTCAGATTTAAAACAAATGTCTATACTCAAGAAGATGAAAAGGGCAGAAACAGAGTCGACCCAAGAAAAATTAATTGGAAGAAAAGTTTCAGATCCAAGAAAAATTAATTGGAAGAATCAATCATTGTGTTTCGATAGTGTTTTAATAGAGGGAAAAACAGACAAAAATGGCAAAAAAAACATGGAAATGAAAAAAAAAAAAACTTATCGAGGCGTGTGGAAAAGCGTAGTACATAGAAATAGGAAAGTGGTTTAATAGGTTAGTTTCTAATTAGTGTTTCGATAGTGTTTTTTTTTTTTTGGGAAAGTAGAGGGGATTGTACAGCATGGGTAGTTTCTATATGTGTTTGAGTGTCTTTGCTTATAAATATGCAGAGAGAGAACATGAATGAAATAGAGAAGTGAGACTTAACATGAAAAAGTGGAGAAAAAGAGAAGAGTGTGAAACGTGAACTCTTTGGTATTAAGAAGCTGTGTATGGTTTGTGCCTTCAATAGTATTCAAGAGAAATTCTCCCTCTCTCTCTCTCCCGCTCTTTCTCTTCCCTCTTCTCCTTGTGTTGTGATCTTTTGTGTTGTGGGTTTTGTGCTTCTGCTTGATCTTTGTTTTTAACAAGTGGTATCAAAGCTTTTGTGCTTTGATCTTAATTTTCTAGATCACCAAGCAAAGGTGAAACGGCTAGAAAAGTTGCACCAGTGATCATTGAACAGATTTCAGAATAGGAACATATTGGAAAAAGAAAGGTTACTATTGTGTGGTGTGTGTTCTTAAAAGGTAACGGTCCTAACGGACATAGGTAAGGCAAGTGTTAATGGGTTTTTTAGTCTTCAAAAGTAGTTTTGATTTAGAAAGTGTAGCTTCTAATTAGTTTAAATGGGTTGGGCAAATCGAAAAGAAAACATAGTGATATGGTAGTTTATATTATTTTTATTTTAAGGTTAGTTTTAAATGTAACTGTTGAAGGGTATTATAGTCTTGTACATGTAACCCTAATTTGGGCATATATATAGAGAGAGGAAATGAAGTATGCGCAGCTGCACAGATAAGCTATCTGTGCATGGCTACACAAACCGTAGTGGGGGCCACATTGTTTGGGGGATCCAGCGATCAAATTCTTGGTCGTGACGATGGACTTATCTCCAATAACAGTATGTATAATATGATCTCTTGTCCGGTCTGTAGCCTTTCCTTGATTTACAAAGATAAAAGATGTCAAGGGTACCATGTCTTTGTCTTTTACTATACATTTCAGAGGCGGGTCTCATCAGGCTTATTGTGGTTGTATCATTCACAATTAGGACAAAATCATGAAAAAAGAGATGAGTTAGCAAAGATTCAGGACAATATAACAAAGGCAACATGAATTATTTTTTTCCGCAGCTCTTAACATGTCGGAATTTCGAGGATTTTAATATAAGTGACAGACTTTGTTTATGTTCTTGTTTACCCTATACTTCATTAAATGTGAAATTTGATGTACTGTGGGTTTGAATATGGAATGCATTCATTTGCATATTTGATTTGTAATTGGCAATGTTGAATGTTAGAATGTTATATTATTTATGGGTTTGAATATGGAAATGGAATGCATTTGAATGTATATTTTGATTTACATTTGGTGATGTAAAATGTTAGAATATATAATCCATTCACATGTATATTTGATTTGAAATGAGCAATGTTAAGTTTTGAAATGTTACAGTAAAATATAATGCACACATTTATATTCAATTTGGAATTGGGGCTCTTGAATTGTAAATTATGTATATCATATTTTTGGCTGATTTTATTGCAGTTTATCAAGAATAAATATAGAATAGAAAATCAGTCTAGGTCCAACTAATTGTCAAAAGTCTATTTGTTGGAATTTTATTATGGATTGTCTCATCGGACTTCTAGTGGAGCAAACACATTTTTAAATATAGATAACACAAAATGATTGATTTTATATCGCGGGACATGCTCCTACTTTTAGTTCCACAAAGAAAAGCATCAAAATTTCTCAAAGATGTGAGGTAGTGTGCAGTCGGCACGCATAGAGAATCAAAATTTCAACTCCGATCCCCCTTCTTCTTCTAGGACATTTTGGCAATCAAGTCCAAGCAACCCGAGGGTTGATCTTGCCACTCGATTTGATGATGCTTACCAAAGAAAATGTCCAATCAAGTGAAAGCAATGACAGGTAGAATCAACCAATACATTGCCATGTTGTGCAACAATTTTACTTTAGACAAGTTCAATTTTTGGAAATTCTACTAAGCAAGGTTTTAAATTTCAGTTTCAGTTATGGTTTCGGTCATCACGGAAATATGACCCATTCAGTTTCGGTTGGACATTTTGGTGGAAATCCGGTAAAATCACCGAAACGTAGGCAAACAATTGCAAATGATAGAATTTTAACATGAAACTTCAGGAAATGCTACAGTAAACACAAATACAAACTTACCACATAAGAAAAACAGATATACATAATGTTTTAATAACATAAAATACAAAAAGACAAGTGTTCTCACGCAAGTCCGATAATTCAATCTATACCACGTTGCAACTGTGATTCAATTAATTGAAATTGCAATATTCTATCAAATTCAAACAGAGCAAAAGAAATTTGGGTTCAATAAACAGAAAATTGGGTTCAATAAAGAAAGAGATAAGCATGCATGTCAGATTTAAAACAAATGTTTATAGCAAGAAAGGTCAAGAATATGAAAAGGGTAGAAACAGAGTCGACCCAAGAAAAAATAATTGGAAGAACCATTCAAGAAGTTGAAATGTGAAGATGAAAAAGACAAGAAAAACAGGGGAAAAACAGACAAAAATGGCAAAAAAGAAAACAACATGCAAATGAAAAACAAATACTTACCGAGGCGTGTGCAAAACCATTCTTTATCATCCTCAAAGGATCGATCCGGGTTCGTTAAGTCGACGAACATCGGTGCAGAGAAACTTTCGTAAAAGTCATCTACCTCGAATTCGTAAGTTTCATTGGGATTAAAGTGGTAGAACTCTTCATCAAACTCCATTTCTGTCTGAGAGGGACAGATGGCAAGAAAGAGAAATTACAGAGAGAAGAGATCGCAAGAAAGAGAGATTAGAGAGAGAAAGAGCAAGAACGAGAGATTAGAGAGAGAAAGAGCAAGAAAAAGAGGCGCGGAGAGCTGTGAGAGAGAGAGAGAGAGAGAGAGAGAGGCAGACAGAGAGATAAGAGAGTTTGTATTTTTCTTTTAGGGGATTTATAGCTTGATGATGTAAGTGGAAGTGAGCCGTTGGGGTGCGCGCTCTTTATTTCTACAGGTAGGGGTCGAATTTACTGATAATAGCACTACTGTGCTCTGATAAATGCACGAACTACGCTTGTCTTTTCTTTTTTAATCAGGTTCTTTTTTTACTGTTATAAGATGTTTCAATAATAAAACAAGATAAGTTTCTGCACTTATCAAAACATGGTAGTGCGAAAATCAATAGCCATATTAAAGCAATTAAAGAAAACGAAAGGTCAGCCATCTTTCTTTTGACGTTTCACGTTTTCTCTACTTCACAAAAATAAACCCTGTGATTTCTTTTTGGTAACTGGAATCAAGATCGTTGATCTTGTTGATCATAATGAGCCGACCCACGTGGCACCTAGTCCTATGCAGAACGGACGTTCCATCAATGAGAAAAAAGAAAAGCCCCAGATGAAATAGCATATGTGACCCGGGCGACCGGACCCAATCGAGCGACCAATACCAGCCGACTGAGGAGCATCAACCAGCCGAACGGTGCTTGTTGTTCAAATAAAAAATGGACCAGCCCTTGAGGGGCGGTCGACTAAGACCCTCCGTCAACCGGTCCAGTTGAGAAAAACTAGTCGTTAGGGCGTAACAGGCAGAGTTTAAAGTGGCTAGAAATTACAACTTTACCACTAACAGCTAGATTTGAGGTGTTGGGTCTATATATATAACCCATAAACATAAACTTTAATGACTTTTGGAAAGATCTACCTGTAAGAGTTTTGTGTGGCCTTTCAACATTTTTACTTCATTTACATTTATCTTATATGGATGCTCATATTTAGCACATGTAATGGTTATTATTCACTATTTGAGATATCCTTGTTTTTGCATTTATGCTCATGCTTATGTTGATTGAATAGGTGGATTAACTATTTAAATAGATGGATTTAGATGGATTAAATAGATGGATTTAGTTAATGCTCATGCTTATGTTGATTAAATAGATGGATTTAGTTAATCGATGAGGTTGATTAATGATCATCAACAGGTACGGTCTGCTACTCACACGGCATAGACCAGCCCCGACATCTGGGATGTGCGGAATGAGACTAATCGCACTGACATCTGGAATGTCCGAGGAGGTGATTGGTCGCCCTGATTCCACAGGAGATTAGGACAATTGACCTGTTTTAGAGCCAAGATGAGGCATTCCCGAGATGATTCGAATGGGCCTTACAGTCATTGAGGACTGATCCTACATAGTGTAACCGCATAGCGATATATTTAGTTCTGGATTGCTATGAGCTTTCCAGATTTACACCACGGCTTGTGCACTGGGTGTGACAAAGTGCTAGAGACCACTACCTACATGTGTATGATTAATCCCTTTTACCTAGCACCGTGTGTGAGGAGCCAGTTCCGTGGTAACCCTTGTGCCCTTAGGTTACCCTTGGCTATGCTAAGAAGTTGAAGTCTAATGCTCGCTACTTTGGCATGCTAATCTGCGGTTGTGATCGATTCGACCTACTAGAGCATTGCTGGGAAAACAGTTGGACTGATACGGAATAACATATGTGGTTGGAGAAGATCCCATGATATTTACACTATGGCTGGGTTATGGCGTGCACTTATTTCTCTTTATCAGTCTCGACATTTTTATTTAATTTTATCTGTCATTTTGCAAATTGTTTTCTAAATCTATTTATATAATTAGATATGTTTATTTTGGAAAATAGTATTGCAAAGCATTGGTTTACTCGAGAAATGAACAAGTGCATGATGAGGTGAATGGGGGCTCTTTGGGATTAGAGCAATTCATCTCGGTGTATATTGTGTGGGTCTAGGGCAGGCTAAATGGGATTGTCCTGTTGCCGTTCTAGTCAGATGAAGATTTGGTATGGTGCTCTCATTGAGGAGATGATGGTCCCTGAGGTCTCATCTGTTAGGTTTCAGTATTTGAGATCAGGTGTCGATGGTTAGAAATGCTTAAGGGTTAGTTTTGTGATGTTGATTTGACTGCCTTTTGGGTTAGGCAGGTTGGTAATTATCATTATGCCCTGAGGGTATTTTGGTATTTTAGATCACTAATGGCACATCTATATAAAGTTGAAGAGGGAGGGCTGTTTGTTTGCCCTTAAGTGTAGAGATTTTTGTGGTAATTTGGGAATTACCAAGTTTCCTCTCTCTATATAAGTGAGCTTATAGCTCATTCTCTACACACCACGTGACATTCTCTCCTCCCCCTAGTGTATTTTCTATCCACCCTCGATCTCTCTTGTCCATCTTCTTTGAACTGAGATCTAATGGGTGTACAGTCACAGACTCTTTCGTGATGTACGTACAAACCCCCTCAAGGTTTCTGGTCATCTTCCATTCCATCAGATTGTGGTTTCGATTGCGTTTTTGGCGTGATTAGGTGTCCGGTTAAACGATTCAAAGGGTGAAATTTTTTGAAATCAGAGCTTCCGCAGCGATCACTATCAACCCTCATGAAGCCCAACAACTACTTTGCAATCAATTTGGCTTAATTTAACTCTCCCCAAGATTTCACCTTGATTTGTCTACATAAAGTGCTTGATTTAGGCGTTGCTTATATTCAAGAGAGAGAAAGATTTGTTGAGCATTCATTGTGCATTCAAGCCCCAAGGGAGGCCAACTAATCTTTATACTTCAAGCATTCAATACATGTAATGTGGAGTGGGCACTGTAATTAAATCCCTCAGAGGAAAACTTGTAAGGAGCCTTGAAGCCGAGTGTCGTGTAGTATTCGGATAGTGGATACCCTCAAGTACTTCCCTGAGAAGAGTGGAGTAGGCCTTGGGTTTGAAGGCTGAACCACTTAAAAATTAGCGTGTCCCTTTCTCTTGTCTCCTCTATTTCTATTGTCTTTTGTGGTTTGTAGTTTCTTTATTTATTTTTGAGCTAACCACTTAAGAAAGAGAAAAGTAAGTGAATTTGGTTCCATTAACCTTAGAAGCTTAAATTTCTAATTGCCAACCAATTCACCCCTCTCTTGGTTGCCCTATACCTAGGAATTCAATTGGTATGAGAGTAAGTCTCTAGGAAAAGACTTAACCCTATATTGAGTAAAGATCCTAACTAATGGTAACCTTTCTCCAACAATTAGAATGTCAATCGACCACTAGACCACTGTACTTTAATGGATCAAACTATAGGTATTGGAAAGCAAAAATAAAAATCTTTTTAACGCAAGACTATCAAATGTGGAGACCTATTCAAAATGAATACAGATTACCCACAACTAATCTAGATAAGTGGAGTGAACAAGAACAACAAGCCTCAAACTATAATGCAAAAGCTATGAATGCCCTAATTTGTGCACTATCATCGGAAGAAGTCAATAGGGTGGCTAATTTAACATGGGCAAAAAAAATTTGGGACCTTCTAGAGATAACCCATGAAGGAAAAAGGCAAGTAAGAGAATCTAAAATGAATCATATGTTTAAGCAATATGAACTATTTCAAATGGAACCTAATGAAACTATTGTCGATATGTGCACTGGATTCTCAAACACAACACATGGTTTAAAGAGACTAGGAAAACAATTTTCTAACAAAAAACCAGTCTTTAAACTACTTAGAAAATTAACTAAGAATTGCATGCTCAACTAGAAAATTAATTAAGGAAGTACTTTAAAAAATTGCATGCTCAAGTAGAAGATCAACTAGCAAAGAACATAACTCTTAAAAATTCATTAACTAGTGTAACTAAAGAATTTGGATGGTTCAGAAAATATCATGAATACTTAACCGAAGAAAATGAGAAGTTCAATGTTGAATTAATGAGTTGTATGATACTATTGATAGATTGAATGTTACTAGACATGACTTATCTAATGAGAATAATAAGTTGAAATATGAAATTGGTGAACTCCAACTCAAATATGATGATTTAAAGAAATTATTTGATAGATTTGAAGATGGTTCACTTAAGTTAGATAAGTTAGTCAATATAAATCATTGGTCACATGATAAAGTTTGTCTTGCCTATAAATGGGAAACTAATATAACCAACTTTAAAAATAAGTATGTAAAAGGATCCTCTAGTGACACCAAAACATATTATTGTGGGCTAGAAGGGCATAACAAGTTTGCTTGCATGTATGCTAAACAAGATAACTTAAATATGAAAATGAAAGATAAATCTAACATAATTAGGCATAGCAAATTTAGAAAGATTTGGGTATGTAAGAAGTCTAACCTATCTATTCACATGTAGGCATGCCTTAGAAGCCTAAAAAGGGACACATGGTACCTTAACAATGAATGCTTTAGACGCATGACTGGTGATCTCACACAATTTGCATCCCTCTCTCTCAGAGATGTGTAGACACCCAATTTTGTCAAGGTGGAAGTAATGATAGGTTGTCCCGGGGAAGAGTCTCATGACAAGTCCCAGAGCCATACTCTCTCTCTCTCTCTATGTGGTTCATGAAATGGGAAAGATTTCTAAAAAATGAGTTTATCCCAGAGATTACAACAAAATTCCGTCTTTACACGGCACCCTCTTTTACGGCACAATCAAAAAGCCCGTTTTCAAATGGCATTTCAACCAGAAGTTAACTTTGAGTTGAAAACGTACATTTTTTTTTTATCAAAAACACTTCACACCCCAAACACTCGTAAGATTAGACTCATTGGATTCTCCTTGCAGCAAGGAATCCAACAGATTTGACCCCCGTACGAGTTTGAACGAACAAGATATGGTGTTTCAATGTTTCGAAAAACCGTGAAAAACCAAGTTTTGGACCCTAACAAAAAGATTAAATTTCGCAACTGACGAAACCCACCAGGCAATTTCTCAATTTGCGAAATTCTTGTCGACCTGACACTGTCAGTTCCGATCGCAAATATGCGAAATTGGATCGTAATTTGCTAATCCATTTCTCAAATTGCAAAATTCCATTTCGCAAATTGCAAAATTCCATTTCGCAAATTGCGAAATTTCCCCGAACTCTATAAATAGAGGGGGGCTAAGAGTAAAATCAGATTTCAACAAGAGAAGGTTTTGATTTCTAGTTTTTACTACTTCTAGAGTTACTTTTTCAGATAAAAAACCTCTGACTCTTTGCTTTCAAACCCCTTTTCAAAGAAAACTCTGTCCAAAAACCCTAGTTTCTATACTTGAGAGAGAGAAAGTAGAGAAATCCTTAGGTAGCTCACACTGGGCGTCGGCATTCTGCCGAATTTCTGAATACTCAGAGAGACATCCTCCATCTAGGGTCGTTGTTCTGCCAAATTTTCAGGGAACTCGGAGCTCCATCGTCAGAATAGCACCGTTGTTCTACTGAATTTCTTGGAGAACGCAAGCTACGCCATCCAAGTAGCGTCATTACGCCGCCGATTTTTTGGAAGGCATTCTCGCTCCCTTGGTAGAATTACATTTATTTTCCTGCTTTCTGCATACAATTACCAATGGGGGACAAAAATTAGGCGAAATTATGAACATGACCCATGCTTTTCAGAAATTATCAACAAGGGACAAAAGAGGTCTTGTCATTAAAAGTTGGACGAAAATGCCCTTTCCTTAAGCAACATGTTTTGCTTTTCCACTTTTCCCTCCTCTCTTCTTTCCCTCTTTCTTTTTACTTTTTCATTTTCAACTTTGTTTTTTTTACCTCATCAGTCATCTTCTTCATCATTTAGCCACCATTGGAGGCGGGAAAGCTCGAAAACTTGAAACGTGAGTTCATTCCCATCTATCTCTCTATATCTAGGTTTTGTTTTTATTTCTTTTAGGGTTTTGCATTTCTCCTTCTCCCTTTCAATGGAGGATGAGAAAGATGAATCGTAGGGTAGAAAGAAAAAAAACAGTGAAAATGAACGAGTGAAAAAAAACAGGAAGTAAAAACGTGTTCATAAGGGACTTGATAAGCCCATTCGGCATTTTGATACTGGATAACCCCAACCCCAGAGACTTGCAAACCCCCTTCCAAAACTCCAGTACCGTTGGGCAATTTTAAGGGACTTGATAAGCTCATTCATAAATTGGTAACCCCATTTTGATACTAGATAACCCCAATCCCAAATACTTGAAAACCCCCTTCCAAAACTCTAGTACCCCTGGCCAATTTTCAGGGACTTGATAAGCCCATTCGGAAATTGGTAACACCATTTTAATACTTGATAACCCCAATCCCAAAGACTTGAAAACCCCCTTCCAAAACTCCAGTACCCTCGGCCAATTTTCAAGGACTTGATAAGCCCATTCGGAAATTGGTAACCCCATTTTTGATACTAGATATAACCCCCTTTCCAAAACTCCAGTACCCTTGGCCAATTTTTAGGGACTTGACACCCCGTTCAGAAATTGATAACCCCATTTTTTATATTAGATAACCCCAATCCTAGAGACTTGAAAACCCCCTATAGCAACTCTTCTAATGACATTACAATTCTGCTCATGATAGAAATAACAAAAGAAATGGATGTTGTTTTCATTAAATGTGCTTCATGTATTACATCCCAATTTGTGTATTACAAAAAAAAATTGAGTAAATAAAAAAATGTGTACCCATCCATTCATGTATTACATCAACTTTTTCTTATACAACCACTTGTCTTCCAAAAAAGTGAGTGAAGCCATCCATGCATTATCTCTAGAACACACCCTAAAATACAAACCGCTTAAACCCTAAACAAGATAAATCAGAAACAATGGAACAAAAAATAGTGCAAAACCCTAAAAACAAAAAAGAAAAATGAAACCTAGATATAGATGGTAAGAACTAAACATTCAAGTTTTCAAGATTTGCAAGCAACAATGGTGGCTGAACAAGGAGGAAGATGACTAGTTGGGTAAAAAATCAAAAAGGTGATAATGGAAAAGTAAAAGAAGAGGGAAGAAGGAAAAAACAAGGTCAAAATGTGTTGTAAATGCCAAAGGGCATTTTCATCCAACTTTTACTGACAAGACCTCTTTTGTCCCTCTTTGATAATTTTTGAAAAGCATGGGTCCTGTTGATAATTTCGCCTAATGTATGTCCCCCATTGGTAATTGTTCCATATACTAATATAATGAGGGACAATGCCCAATGGATTATGGGTAAAAGAAAACATAAAAAGCTATTTCAGGGACAAAACTATACTAATGGAAATTATGAAAATTTTGGGGGAATCTTGTAGATATGTTTCGATCCAAGGGGTTTCTAGTAGTTTTCCCAAAAAAAAATAAAAAAATACAAGAAAAAAATGGCATTAATGAGGGCGGGGCCAACTCCATCCCTTTCTCCTCCCCTTCCCCACACCGGGGAATTTTTTAAATCCCCTTCCCCTTTCCTGCTCAAATCTGGGAATCCCCTCCCCAAGCGGGGGTGAATTGCCAGCCCTACTTGGGATGCGTTTAACCCCTTTCTGAGAATTTAGCCACCTCAACCCTTTTTTGAGATTTTCAGTTAAAAATCCCATTTTTTTTTATCATTTTCCCTAAGAAAGGTAAGACACATATTTTAAAAAAATCAGGAATATCAAATCGAGGAAAATTTGGAAATAAGATCCGTCAGTTTTGCTATTTCTATAGCCATTCTACTTCCCTAAAATCTTTTGGTTTGCCATTCTCTGATTTATGGGAAATTTATTAGCTATTAATAGCATCCCTAAAAGGAATAAAATTGTTTGGTTTTCCATTCTCTACTCTTTTATAGATTTATTAGCTCTTAATAGCAGCCCTAAAAGAAACAAAATCATTTGGTTTTCCAATCTCTGATTTATTGCAGATGTATTAGCTATTATTAGCATACCTAAATGAAACAAATTCCTTTCTATACACATACGTTCGATGTATATTACCCTTTCTCTTAAAAGAGACTATACACATAAGTTGCGTGTATTGAGGGGGGACACGTGGCAGCACCACGTTGAACCACATTCAGCTTTACTTATATACTAGTTGCAGTCTCGTGCGATGCACGGGTCGACGAAAAAATTATGATCTTGAAATATTTTTCTAAAATATTTTTCCTTATAACTTAACTGCAAAACAACCCAAAATAGTTCTTATAAGACATTAAAACAGTGAAAACTAAAGTCCAAAATAGAATGACATTCTCGAAATAGACAGAATTTAAACAAATTAGAAATTATTTTATATCTACCAATATAATTAAATGAAAATAAGGAAATAAAATCTTTTGAAGAATCTTTAGAAGAATAAGAAAATACGTAAAAAAAGATAATGCATAAACATTAGGCAAAAGAAATAGAGAGATTGTGGAAGAAACAAACCTCGCTTGGTAACTTCTAGTCTGCCAAAGTATATGGTGGAAAATGTGTTTTCTTCGTCGATCCTAGATTGGATTTCGTCCAACACAACATGCATAATACAGCATACACATGACTAAAAAATATTCATCAAGACAAATGCCAAAAACAACTAAAAGCAAAAATATGGGTGTGGAAAAAGAAGAAAAGTAACTCACAGATCTTACCACCCTGAAAGCATTTACTTTTCATATGAGGTAAACTACAGATGGAGGAGAAGAGAACATGAGAATAGATTGATATTGCGGGCAACACCTTCAGTTGAGAAAAATGGCAAGACGGATTGGAGATGGTAATGAGAAGCGTGCTCATTTGAGAAAGCAATCAGAAACCAATCAATAATCACATAAGAAAAAAAGAAAGAAAAGCCAATCAATAATCACAAAAGTCCCAATCAATAATGACATGGAAAAAGATTGATTTAAGGGATTTAAATGCATATGGAAAGGAACCCAAAGGTTGTAGAATTTGGTAACCGAAAGGTTGTAGCAAAACTATAGTGTTTGGAAACAAATCTCCAATAATACCTATTAAAGGAGATCCATTTCTATCAATAATTCAATATGACAGAGGACACCGATTCTCATTTGCAGAATTTTTTGCATATAATAGCAAGTGATCTTTCCTATTCCCGTCATATGCTATAATTCAGGAGATTTCGTGGAGAAATTAAAAAAATTGATATACGGATAGGGAGTACCAGCGGAGCCCACCATTTATGCCTCAACGTTTGATTTTGTGGGGCCACCATCTACCTGAACCCATGCATATAGCAAGGGCACCACTTTACACCTTGGACATGTAGCTTGGGTGGGCCTCTAATTTATATCTCATGTTTCGATGGGGTGGGGCCACATTTTACACCTTATGTTTTGATGCCATGGCCCCATCGATATGAGGCTTGCATAATCCGGCTTTGTAGCGCCAATTCGATATCTCTTAAAGAATATCTCCTCTAATTAAGACTTTAAATAAATTTCTCTAAAGAATATCTCCTCTAATTAAGGCTTTAAATAAATTTCTCTAAAGAATATCTCCTCTAATTAAGGCTTGAAAAAAATTTCCTTTATTAGAGAATCAGAGGAGGAACCGTAATTTGGGGAGACGTACAGGGGCTATAGAAAGCATATTTGCAAAGCTTGTTTCTAATACGTATTGTTTCCAAAATTTATGGCATTAATTTGTTGATAGAGGAATACATGACGTGTTAAACGGTGACATGTCAAACGGTGTGCAACATCCCCTTAAATTATTTTTCAATTTCAGAATGCAATGGGGGTGCCACGTGGCACAACCTCAGCTTGCAACATTCAGCTTTACATATACTAGTAATACCCGCCAAAAAAAGGGCTATGATACCAAGAAAATAATTAGTTAAAAATATGTAGAAACAATATTTTTAACCACGACTTGCATTGCATGACACGACCAAAAAAAGGAGTACGATACCCGACGTGCAATGCACGACACGACAAAAAAAGAGAGACTATGATAACAAGAAAAAAAGGTTAAATATATGTAGAAACAATAAGCAAAAAAGTACGCATAACCACATACCAAGTAATGAAAAAATGCAAAAGAAAGAGTTTTCTAATTACTTTTTCTGGAAAAAAAATATGCACGATACGACGGAAAAAAGTATATGATACAAAATTTCGTAATTAATTTTTGTGTAAAAAATATGCACGACACGGCAAAAAAAAAGTATATGATACAAAATTTCATAATTAATTTTTGTGTAAAAAAAATAAAAATATGCACGACACGGCCAAAAAAAAGTATATGATACGAAAAAATGTTATTTAAAAAATATGTAGAAAAAAGTAAAAATGTAGCTAAAAATAAATAAATAAAGTATCATATACTTTTTCTAAAAATATATGCTTTTTATATTTTTCTAAAAATATTTTCTAATGCTTTTTAACAAAGGAGGGGGGTAGGATTGAAATTATGTTGGTTTAATGGGTGCCTTTGTTAAAAAGCATGAAGGAGGGGGTAGGATTGAAAATATGTGGGTTGAATGGGAGCTATTGTTAAAAAGCATAAAGGAGGGGGTAGGATTGAAAATATGTGGGTTGAATGGGTGCTTTTGTTAAAAAGCATAAAGGAGGGGTAGGATTGAAAATATGTGAGTTGAATGGGTGTCTTTGTTAGAAAAAGTCAAAAAAAGTGAGGTGTAAATTCCATAGACTTTTCCATCCAGCTTATTATAGTAGATATATATATATATATATATATATATATATATATATATATATATATATATATATATAATAATAATAATTAGATTAGGTTCTTTTTAGACAAGATATGTTTCTGCACTTATCAAAACATGGCAGATCCAAAATCAATGGCATATTGAAGCAATTAAAGAAAACAAAAGGTTGGCTATCTTTCTTTGATGTTTCATGTTTGAGGAATGATAGATGCAAGGGCCCTCTTTATGCAAGGACTGGAGAAGGGCCCTTGAATAGATCCACATCATTTTTAAATTTAGTTGAGAAACTGAATTCGGTTGCACTTAATGACGTGGATGTATTCTAGGGCCCTTCTTTTGCCCTTGCATAAAGAGGGCCCTTGCATCTATCATTCCTCTTCATGTTTTCTCCGCTTCATAAAAAATAAACCCTATGATGTCTTTACCGTTGATCTTGTTGATCATCATGAGCCGACCCACGTGGCATGTTCCATCAATAAGAAAAGATAATCAACTGTTTAAATTTTCATGGCAGGCCTGTTTGGATTGGAGGAAAAACATTTCTCAAGGAATTTTTATCCTAAAATTTTTTTTCCACAAATTAGAGGGAAATGATAAATTTTGATGATAATCATTATTACTTGAATTGTGGTTGTTCAAGTCATTTTTATTGATATGTAATAAAACAATGGACAAAATATTTTTCTTTTCCAAACTTTTCTTGAAATTTCAAGGAATCAAAACAGGGAGCAAAGGAGGCTTGATGTGTCAAGGAGATACCTCATCCCATCAAAGTGGAATCAATGGCAATGGACCAGAACTGTGACCATAGTTCTGATCAATGGATTCGATCACATCCACATGGAGACCCCGAAAGTAAAGTTAGGGAATGTCCAGAAATCATGATCCTTTGGCATTTTTCTAAATGAAATTTACATGAATTCATTATTAAGCGTAGCTGATAAAAAGATCTGGATCGTCCGTATATGGACTCCGGCATGGATGTGCTCATGTGCCATGATAAATAGAGATCGACTAGTACGTTTTCTTAAAAATATAAAGCTAGATTGATAGGTACAGGATTTAAATAAAAAGAATGTATAGATTTCTTTGATAAGTACTCACTATTCACTAGAATAATCATTATTCGAGTATTAATTTCCTCCTTAGCTATCATTTATAACTTAACAATTCTATCAATTAGAAGCTAAAATAATATTGTTAAACAGTGAGTAGATGAAGAAATTTATATGGACCAACCTTAAGTCTTTATAGATCAAGATCAAGAACACAGTGTATAAATTAATAAATTTTCTTTGTGGTCTATAACAAGATTCCAAGCAATGACACGAAATTTAGATAGTTTGAAGTAAGGCAACAAGAAACTCTTACCTAATAAATTTGAGATGAAGAATTGAGAAGAGCTACTGTAGCACTAGGAATTTTAGAATACATAGAAACCTTGATGATTTTTTAACACAAAGACACTATGTAGGGAAAAATTTACAAAACCTTACTCAATTTAAGTCTGGCTAAATATCTACACCTTATGATTCAAATATGTGGGGGTAAAACTGGACCACCATTGATATGCTTACATGTGGCAAGACCTGCGGAGATGGGACAAGACCGCTCGGACAGCCAAGAGCCGAGTGCCGACGACACTCCACCTCGTGGAGCAAAGAGACGCCTATCATCTGAATAGAAGGCATTTGCCCGAGAAGGGCCCTCGATGCCAAGACCCGTGACCGAGTGCCGCCACGTGGTACCGTTACCGTCTTGTCCGAGAGGAGAGACCTTGGGCGACTTGCTTCTACCAGCATCTGGTCGAGTGCCACTACACGACAGGACAAAGGCTTGATGACGGATGAGGCATCGATACCCTCAATTGAGTAGAAGCCTCCCCCCTAGGATCATATGACATCATCGCCTGCTGACTCGTTTCGTCCACCATAGAAGATCAAGCAACGTCCCATCACTTTCCAGTGCTATTTCTGTCAGCAATTGTACAAGATCCCAACATCTACCATCCCCAACATGTCACCTTCTGAGATGACACACCTCACCTGTCACATCACATCATCTACTTGTAGCTTCTGGCTTACCGTACTACACCAGTGTCAGTGCCTGAACTGTTGTTCACCATGACGTCCGTCGTTGCCACATCGCACCCAGGAACATGGAACCTCAGGCTATAAAAGGGGAACCCTCCACTCCACTCGAGGAGGATACTTCAATTCCACTCAAAAGTGCACAAACCAAATTGTCACCACCCTCGTAACCATCATAGACAACCCAGGTGCATATATTTATTTGGACTACCCTATACCCCCACGAACACGCAAGGCTCAACTTCTAACAATTCACTAATTTGCATGTGCTTTGAAGGGATCACCACCATTAGTTCTTCCATAAGCTTGTGGCCAATCCGCATGTGTAAGTGAATTGGCTGCTATGTATGTGCTTTGAAGGGATCACCACCATTCGTTCTTCTCTAAGCTTGTGGCCAATCCGCATGTGTAAGTGAACTCTTGAGTTTGCTTTGGTCTATGTGACTTGTATCAATTTTGATCAACCAACAATTTGAGTCTTTGAGTGAGTCACCATATGTAGTTCACCTCCAAGCCTCCATTTAGCTACTACTATTGATTTTGATAAAACCTAGCTAAAGAACAAAACTAGCAAAACCATTAGCATCATATAATCAATTTGAGTTTGCAAATCATCAAAATGTGGATAAGGTTGAACCCTTAGGCTTACAACCTTACCCTTTTTGATGAAGACAAACCAAATTGATTATGAGGTGGAAGCTCCCCCTTAGAGATTGAAAAATGTTAATCTAGCTCGCCCTAGATCTATGCTTATAATAAACATTGCAAATAATGATATGAAGCATGTTTAACAAGTTTATAATATTGAAGCACAATAAGCATAGAATATGCATGCTTTGTGATCACAAAAGGGACATATAAGCCTGATATGAGATTTATGTGCAAAGGTAGTCCAAATATCATGAACAATATGTAAAACATAATCGATTTATTCTTACTTGTCCCCCTTTTGTCACATAAAAAAGATGGAGAAAGAATATAACCATTTAAGTAGTTCTCCCCCCAAGTTTTTTTTTTTAACTTTGAAATCTTTTCTCCCCCTAATTAACTAATTATATGTCGTAAGCATATTCAAGTAGAGCATATAGATACATGGTCCCTATGTGGCCTATAGCCGATATTAGATTTCTTAATTAGAGGTGATGGTTCTCTCTTTCTCTCTCTCTCTCTTAACTAGTAAGAAGGCTAAGGGCACCAATTGAGTAGCTTTTAGTGTTAGGGTTTGACATCTTGACCGTGCAGTCAATACCAAGCAACGAGTATATATAAGTAATATGTATATATAATTCAATTTTAGAATTTATTTACTTGGTTGGCACTCCAAATATTGAGACCACTTCTTATATCACAAAAACTTTCTTCATTAAGTGGTTTAGTAAAAATTTCTACCAGTTAATCATTTGTGTTTGTATATTCATTTGAAATGTCCCCTTTTAATGAATGATCTCTAAGGAAATGGTGTCTTATCTCTATATATTTAGTCCTAAAGTGTTGAATTATATTCTTGGCTAAATTGATTGCACTTGTGTTATCACAATTAATCGGAACACATTCAAACTTTAGACCATAGTTCTCTAAGGTATTCCTCATCCAAAGGATTTGTGCACAATAAGCCCCAGCTGCAATATATTCAGCTTCAGTCGTAGATAGGGCAACTGAATTTTGCTTCTTACTAAACCAAGACACAAGGGATCTACCTAAGAACTGACAAGTGTCACTTGTGCTCTTCCTATCAACTCTACATTCGGCAAAGTCAGAATCTGAATACCCTACTAGGTTAAATTCCTTAGAGTTTTCAAATTACAAACGTAGACTAGGAGTTCCCTAAGATATTTCAATATTAGTTTAACATCGCATAAATGGGATTCCTTAGGATCAGACTTAAACCTAGCACACAAGCAAACACTATTTCAATATCGGGTCGGCTAGCAGTCAAGTAAAGTCTCTATCATGTCCCTATATTTCTTTTGATCAATGAATGGGCCAAGTTCATCCTTGCTTAGTTTGGTGGATGTGCTCATAGGTGTAGGCTTTGTTTGAGAGCTATCCATCACAAACTTCTTAAGCAATTCCTTAGTGTATTTCTCTTGATTAATGAATATGTCATTCTTTAATTAATGAATTTGTAGTCTTAGGAAATACTTGAGTTCTCAATCATACTCATTTCAAATTTACTTTGCATGCATTGGGCAAAGTCCTTTCACATACTCTCATTGGTTGATCCAAAGATGGTATCATCAACATATATTTGCACAATGGGTATGTCATCTTCTTGTCTTTTGACGAAAGATTTTTGTCAACCTTGCCCTTATCAAAACCTTTGTCCAAAAGGAAAGACTAAGCCTATCATGCCATGCTCTAGGAGCTTGCTTTAGTCCATGTAAGGCTTTGTCCAACTTATAGACATGGTTAGGGTATTTAAAATCATCAAAACCGGGAGGTTGTTCAACATAAACGTCCTCCATGATATTCCCATTTAGGAATGCACTCTTGGCATCCATTTCATATAACAAGAAACCTTTATGACAAGCAAATTCAAGAACTAAGCTTACCATATTATTAAAGGCTATTGATAATAGCACTACTGTGCTTGGATAATATCATGAACGAAGCTTGTCTTTTCTTTTTTAATTAGGTTCTTTTTAGACCAGATAAGTTTATGCACTTATCAAAACTTGGTAGATCCAAAATCAATGGAATTTTAAAGCAATTAAAGAAAATGTTTTCGGTCGGCTATCTTTCTTTGATGTCTCATGTTTTCTCTGCTTCACAAAAATAAACCCTATGATTTCTTTTTGGTAACTGGAATCAAGACCGTTGATCTTGTTGATCATGATGAGCCGACCCACGTGGCACGTTCCATCAATAAGAAAAAAATAATCAACTGTTTAAATTTTCATGGCAGGCCTATTTGGATTGCAGGAAAAACATTTTTGAGGGATATTTTTCCTTAGGAATTTTTTTCCACAAATTAGAGGGAAATGATAAATTTTGACGATAATCATTATAACTTGAATTGTGGTTGTTCAAGTCATTTTTATTGATATGTAATAAAATAGTGGAAAAGCAAAATGTTTTTCTTTTCCAAACTTTTCTTGAAATTTGATGGAATCAAAACAAGGAGCAAAGGAGGCTTGATGTGTCAAGGAGATATCCTCATCCCATCAAAGTGGAATCAATGGCAATGGACCAGAACTGTGATCATAGTAGGGGTGCAACTTGGGTCGGGCTCAACCCGAACCCAAGGGGTTCAACCCAATTTTGAGTCGGGTTCGGTTGGCATTTCCTCGGGTAGGGTTGGTTTAGGGATGACTTTTCCCAACCCGATTTATTTCAGGTTGGGTTAGGGTTGATGCCTTGGCAACCCGACTCGACCCGCACCCGACCTCCGTCCTCTAATTTTATCTTGATTGTCATTTTGTTATTTTATTTTTCTATTTCGCCCAAAGTGAATCCGAACCAACCCGACCCGATTTCGGGTAGATCAGTTGGGTTAGGGTTGAGAGATTTAGAGGCGGGTTGGGTCAAGGTTGACCGTCCTCAACCTGAGGCTCGGGTTGGGTTAGGGTTGAGGGAATGCTATCTCAGGTTGGGTTAGGGTTGGCCTCAACCCGATCCAACCCGACTCGAGTTGCACCCCTATATCATAGTTCTAATCAACGGGTTCGATTACGTCCACATTGAGACCCGGAGTAAATGTTAGGGAATGTCAAGAAACCACCATCTTTTTTCATTTTTCTAAATGAAATTTACATGTATCCATTATTAAGCGTAGCAAATAGAAAGATCCGGATCGTCCGTATAGTGGACTCCACCATGGTTGTGCCCATGTGCCATAATAAATGGAGATCGACTTGTATGTAAGACATTAATTACTTAAAAATATAAAGCTAGAATGATAGCTAGAGGATTTAAATAAAACAATGTATAGATTTCTTTGATAAGTATTCACTATTCACTAGAATAATTATTATTTTAGTATTAATTTCCTCCTAAGCTATCATTTATAACTTACAATTCTATTAATTAGATGCTATAACAATATTGTTAAATAGTTAGTAGATGAAGAAATTTATATGGACCAATCTGAAGTCTTTATAGTTCAAGATCAAGAACACAGTGTATTGATTAATAAATTTTCTTTATGGTCTAAACAAGATCCCAAGCAATAACATGTAAATTTATATAGTTTGAAGGCAACAAGAAACTCTTATCTAATAAATTTGAGATGAGGAATTGAGAAGAGCTAATGCAGCCCTAGCAATTATAATATATAGAAACCTTGATGATTTTTTAACACAAAGACACTATTTAGGGAAAAATTTTAAAAACTTAAGTCAATTTAAGTCTGGCTAAATATCTACACCTTATGATTCAAATATGTTTGGGGTAAAACCGAACCACCGATGATACACTGACATGTGGCAAGACCTGCAGAGATTGGACAAGACCACTCGGACAACCAAGAGCAGAGTGCCACCGACCACTCCACCTCACGGAGCAAAGAGATGCCTATCATCCGAATAGAAGGCATTTGCCCGAGAAGGGCCCTCGATGCCAAGACCCCTGACAGAGTGCCGCCACGTGGTTCCGTCACCATCTTGTGCGAGAGGAGAGACCTCGGGCTGCTTGCCTCTAGCAGCATTTGGTCGAGTGCCACTACACGAAAGGACAAAGACTCAATGACGGGCGGGGCATCAATACCCTCGGTTGAGTAGAAGCCCCCAGAGGATCATATGACGTCATCGCCTGCTAACTCATTTCCACCACCATAAAAGATCATGCAACGTCCCATCACTTACTAGTGCTAATTCTGTCAGCAATCGTACAAGATCCCAACATCTACCAACCGCCAACATGTCACCTTCTGGGATGACACACCTCACCTTTCATACCACGTCATCTACTTGTAGCTTATGGCTTACTGTACTACACCACTGCCATCGCCCAAATTACCATTCATCATGACGTCCGTCGTTGTCACATCGCACCCAGGAACACAGAACCTCAGGCTATAAAAGGACAACCCTTCACTCCACCCGGGGAGGATACTTCAATTCTGTAATACCCGGTCCCAAGTTGGGAAATTTATTTATTTATATATTTATTTTAATGGGTGTCATTATCAAAAGTTGGGTTGAAATCTTTTTGGGCCTGTAAAGGGTGTTGTTATCAAACTAAAGGGGAGCATTAAAGTATTTTTATGGGTGTCCCTATCAAAGTTACTAAATATAGTAAGTCCGCGCTTACTATAAATAGTAAGTCCGTTCATACTAAAAATAGTAAGCTTGTTTTTACTATAAATAGTAAGTGGGTCACAATACTTTAATTATAACCCAAATCTCATTAAAATTGGTATTCCTTATATTTAAGAATCCTTTCATGACACAAATTGCTTTATTTAACCAATAGAAAATCTACAACTAGGGAAAGGGATAAACTATAAAAGAAAGGAGAATAAAAGAAGGAAACTAACTCAACCCTCAATTAAAAGGGAGCTCACGTTTTCCCATAAAGAGGAGAACGTGCTCACATCCCAAAACTCCAAAATGTGAGAGAGAGAGAGAGAGAGAGAGAGAGAGAGAGAGAGAGAGAGAGAGAGAGAGGAAAAGGAAGAAAGAGAAAAAAAAAGAAAAAGAGAAAGAGAGAGGAAGAAAAGAAGAAGAGAAGAAAAGAGGAAAAGATTTGGGCATTATTTGGCATCTTTCATCTCTCAAGTATGTATCCTACATGTTTTTTCTTTAGATGTTCATGCTAATGACAATTATGCTAATTTTTGTGTTCTAAAATTATGTGCATATATTATGTATCTTTAAATATGAAATTTTTATCCCTAAAATATGCGTATATATTATTATATAGTTAAAATATGAAATATATATATATATATATATATATATATATCTTTAAATATATATGTTTGTGTGTGTGTGTGTGTGTGTGTGTGAATATGGTTTCAAATCTAAAAATATTTTACTAAAAATAGTAAATTCAGATTTTACTAAAAATAGTAAGTTCGTTTTTTTACTAAAAATAGTAAATATGATTTTTACTAAAAGTAGTATGTGTATAAATATTTATTTTATTTACAATCTAAAATTTATATCTTGATATATGTGCATAAGTGTAGAGTTTAAAATTTGGAGTTTTTAACTCTAATATACATGCATATAGACATCTATGTGAAAATCCATGGTTTGTTAGTATTTGTGTACGAAAACAAATATATCAAGTTTTGAATATTCACACATACTGATATAAGCATGTGTGCATGAAAATAAATTCATTTTTTATTCAACAGTATTTGTAAGCGCATAAGTATAATTATATGTATAATTCTAATTTTTTCTGTATACATACATAGCGGTATAAGTAAAAAAGTTTAGGATTTTTATCCGTATTCATATGCTTATAAATATAAGAATATGATTCCTATTTGTGATTAAAAACATATACACATGTATAATCTATAGCATGTATCAGTCCTTGCACATGTATAATCTTATGTAAGAAAATCGAGATTTACTAATTCATGTATCTATATATATATATTCATAATTTTGACAGTTATATTGGTTAGTTACATTAGTGTAGCATGCTTATAAATTTATACCAATATATAAATGTATGTTTATAAATTTAAGATTTTCCTTCAGTATACACTGATGAGTAGAAATAAAAGATTTTAAAGATCGATTTGTATTAGTGTGATTATGTGCATGCATTTAGGGAGATTTAATCCATGATTTCATCAATTTGCACACATGTATATAATTAGTATGTAAAATTTATGGTTTTTGGTTATGGTTGTTTACACTGGTCACATTTACGTATGCAAGTAGTATATATATAGTAATTATGTTTCTTATTTTCATATTTAGCAAACGATAAAAATAGAGTGTCTAGGGTAAATAGAACACTCAAGCACAAAAGATTTCCATAAACCATACTATAAAGAAACTTAAAATTTTGGAAAAAAAACTTAGTGTATATGGTCTCTTATTTTTAGGTTGATTTCGTCCTAATCTCACATAGAATATTTCTCACTCTCTCACATTTCAAGTGGTTAACGTAGGTGATGGTATCCTAAACTTACATTTCTGGACAATGATTGATATAATTGTATGCAATGAAGGTTCTTAGTGGTTTATGACAATGACTTGTAGACATAACTGCTGTTAAATGATATGTATTTTCCTATTATGTTTTGCCATATTAGTAGCATGCAATAAATTTAATAATGATGCTATGCCCACAAATAATGACGTGCTAATGCTCACAAATGATGGAATACTATGATTCCTTGTTAAAGGAAAATACTTTGGAAGCAAGAAAATTGCTAATGAATATCTTAAGGATATTGAAAATGGATGACATGGCAGAAAACTGATAATAAATAAATGAAATAAAAGACATTGGGAAATATGATTTGATGGATTGGGCGGAGGTATGAGTCGTACATGATTAATGAAATTTCGCGCTGGCCATGGGTTTTTAGCGCACCCCATGGTGGCAAATGCATCCTCTTAGACCGTGATGTCAAGAGGCAGACTGGCCAGTAGGCACATTGTAAAAAGTTCCCATGCCCACTACTTGTAGACGAGAGCAGTGGAACGTATTGGGGGGCAACAAGCTAAGGGAGCTTGATTGTCTTGCATGAGTCGTCTCAACTCATGTATTACAAATAATAATAACAAACATAAGTTTTTTACTTGTAAAACATTGTTTGCCTTGCTAGAATAACTGTTTGACATTGTTTAAATGCCATAGCATGATCCCAATTAATGTTTCAGGCTTTCTTTAGAGATGATTGTTATTATGTGCTCACCTAATGAATTAAGTTGTATGCTTTAAATTTAAAAATTGTTTAAGTGTGTATGTTTATTACCGAATGAATCTACTTAGTTTGTTGAACTAACCATATATAAATTTATATAGATCAGACAGTTAGGATCTCCTATCGAGATGATTTTTGGGGTACAACATATTTAAGTTGGGGCTCAACAAATGAATGTTTTCGATCAGGGTCCTTCTATTATGGGTGATGTATTTTAAAAATAAAATGCTTGCAAGAATGTTCTTGATGGGACAGAAACTCTAGGTTGTTTAAGACACCTATACATGTAGGGATTTGCTAGGGACCATCGCAGTGTTGCATGAGAGACAACTACCTCATATTAATTATATGTATAAAACAAAATCTGTTGAAAAGTGAGCATGTGTTTGCTCTCCCATGCACACATGGTTTTCAATTTCGGTTTCGGCTAAAATTTTAGAGTTATCCGAAACAAAAAATTTAGCCGAAATCCCGAAATTTCGGGCTAAATTTGGTATTGATGCACAAAATCCTGGATTTTAGGGACGAAATTAAATTAGTTAACACAATAAAAAATTATTATTTTAATAGAAATTTCGACGAAATTAACCAATCGAAATTTCTGAAATTTCGAACGAAATTTTATAAATTTTAGGAATTTCGATTTTCGTACCTTTTCATTTTGGTCCTCACTGAAATCCGAAATTTCGGATTTCGGTCAAAATTTAAAACCATGCTCATGCAACAGCGGTTCCACTAAATGCCTTATGAGATGGTCCCTAGCAAATCCCATATATGTATATTTTCGATAGATTATCTCACGTACCCAATAATTAAATTAAATTAATTAGTGTATTTTACTATAAATCTTACTAAAAGATGGCTCTATTTACTTTCGATATGTTAATGCATGACAACTCTACATATGATTGCATTTTAATGATTTTTTCTTCTCCAAAACGAGAAAGGAGTATCAAAAGTTTCCTACGAGAGAAAGGCCTCTTAGCAAGAGCTTGATTAAGATCTTGTTTTTTCTTCCATCTCCCACAAATGGACCACTGAGATTATTTACTATTATTTTCTTATCATTTTCTCCATTTCAAGTTAGAATAATAAATAAAATAAATTTACTACTCTCCCTCCTTGATATTTTTCTATTTGGTTGGACTTATATCCACCGTTTTCCTTTTTATCATTTGTAACTGACCATCTCGGTCCCCTTTTCTAATGAATTCTTCGTCATTCAAATTTTTTTTTTTTTAAATTATAACATCGTGACAGCAGGTAGAACAATTGGGTGTCTTTTATGGGAACATATATGTATATCTCTACAGTGTATATATGCTGGCAAGATATATATACGGTGTATGTGTGTGTTTAATATTGAGTAGATTTACCTCAGTATCTGCCAGTGTTTTGAATGGGGTTTTAAAATTTGTGAACCAGCTAACATGTCAGTTGTTAAAGGCACGTGCAAGCATAAACGACACTTGTACGTTTTGACACGTGTAGGGATGAGTTTCACGTGGGAACACACAACGGGGTGTCATTATAAAAGGTAAGGGGTGTGTTCCATCTGATCAATGTGATTGAAAGGTGAGACTCGTTGTATTGGACGGGTCAGATTAACGATCAGACCAGTTTTGTTGGATTTCCTGACATGCCAAGTTGGCTTGTTATGTTTTGCCATATTAGTAGCATGCAATTAATTTAATAATGATGCTATGCAACAAATAATGAGGTGTTAATGCTCACAAATGATGGAATACTACGATTCCATGTTAAAGGAAAATACTTTGGAAGCAAAAAAATTGCTAATGAATATCTAAAGGATATTAAAAATGGATCACATGGCAGAAAAACTGGTAGTAAATAAATGAAATAAAAGGCATTGAGAAATATGATTTGATGGATTGGGCGGAGGTATGAGTCGTACATGAATAATGAAATTTCGCGCCGGCCATGGGTTTCTAGCGCACCCCATGGTGGCAAATGCATCATCTTTGACCGTGATGTCAAGAGACAAAGTGGCTAGTAGGCAACATTGTAAAAAGTTCCCATGCCCACTACTTGTAGACGGGGGCAGTGGAACGTATAGGGGGCAACAAGCTAAGGGAGCTTGATTGTCTTGCATGAGTCGTCTCAACTCATGTATTACAAATAATAATAACAAACATAACTTTCTTACTTGTAAAACATTGTTTGCCTTGCTAGAATAACTGTTTGACATTGTTTAAATGCCATAGCATGATCCCAATTAATGTTTCAGGCTTTCTTTAGAGATGATTGTTATTATGTGCTCACCTAATGAATTAAGTTGTATGCTTTAAATTCAAAAATTGTTTAAGTGTGTATGTTTATTACCAAATGAATCTACTTACTTTGTTGAACTAACCATATATAAATTTATATAGATCAGACGGTTAGGATCTCCTCTCGAGATGATTTTTGGGGTACAGCATATTTAAGTTGGGGCTCAACAAATGAATGTTTTAAATTAGGGTCTTTCTATGACGGGTCATGTAAAAATAAAATTCTTGCAAGAATGTTCTTGATGGGACAGAAACTCTAGGTTGTTTAAGACACCTATACATGTAGGGATTTGCTGGGGACCATCGCAGTGTTGCATGAGAGAGCAACCACCTCATATGAATTATATGTATAAAACAAAATCTGTTGAAAAGTGAGCATATGTGTCTGCTCTCTCATGCAACATCGGTTCCGCTAAATGACTTATGCGATGGTCCCTAGCAAATCCCATATATGTATATTTTCTATAGATTATCTCACATACCCAATAATTAAATTAAATTAATTAGTGTATTTTACGATAAATCTTACTAAAAGATGGCTTTATTTATTTTGGATATGTTAAAGCATGACAGCTCTGCATATGATTGCATTTTAATAATTTTTTCTTCTCCAGAACAAGAAAAAGAGTATCAGAGGTTTCCTATGAGAGAGTGGCATCTTAGTAAGAGCTTGATTAAGATTAAACCTGGCAAACGGATAACTCGGGCGGGTACGGGTACAACCCGTGCGGGTACAGGTAACGGCGGGTACGGGTAAGAAATAACGGCGCGGGTACGGGTAGCCTTTCATGAACCCGGAACCCACCCGGGCGGGTACGGGTATACCCGCTGGTAACTCGGCAAATCTAAAGAAGAAATTATATATATATTTACGAAAAGAAATTATATGATGAATGGGTGTATGAACACATAAAGGTGGTACGATGGATGTACAAGCCTTGATATTTAATCCAACAACAGCTTCTTAACAAGTCAGCTGCTGTTGGATCAAATATCAAGGATGGGATGATGAGTACCCTCTTTTATTGAATCTAGTCAATATTTTACTTCCACAGTTTACCTATGTTAGTCCTAACATTCTGTTCTTTATATGTCTCGGTAAACCTTCGACCAAGAGTGTAGGATGCCTACCATTGATCATTTATAATAAAATTACTAATAAACTAGATCTAAATGGTTGATAATATTCCTACATCATTTCCAATGATTAGTGTATCAACAACATACAAGCTTAAGTCATATTTTTATTTGCCCCTTTCTATACAAGCTTCATCAACATTTTGTGAGAAGCCAAATATTTGATTGCCTCCTGAAAATATATGTTGTAACTCAGGAAGCTTCTTTTAAGTCCTATATCGACCTCAATAACTTGTATATTTTCTTATTATCATGATTAACAGACTAAAAATCTTTTTAACTGAAATCTTAGCCTCAGCTTCAAGAAAAATCTTGCCCCTATTGAAATTATTCATTTTTAGAAGAAACAAATCCACCAAAAATGAGTTAACCAAAAGTTGAAGAACTTATATTTATGTTTGTTAGTTTGAGGCTTGTAATTCAAAGAATTTTGATCCATTAGATGTTCAAGTCTACAATTTTGATCCATTAGATGTTTGATGTTTAGGCTTTAAGAATAAAAAGTTGAAAACCGAATGGCGGTTAACCTGTGGGCACCCGCTGCACCAACGCCTGACCCAGACCCAACCGCGGGTCACGAGTACGGGTTGGGTGCTGGTATTTTTTTTCGCGGGTATTGAAATTGGTACCCGTACCCCTACAGGCCGGGTGTACCCACGGGTACGGGTCCCATTTTTCCGGGTCTAATTAAGATCTTGTTTTTTGTTCCATCTCCACAAATGGACCACTGAGATTATTTATTATTATTTTCTTATCATTTTCTCCATTTCAAGATAGAATAATGAATAAAATAAATTTATTATTCTCCCTCCTTGATATTTTTGTATTTTGTTGGATTTATATCCACCGTTTCCTTTTTTATCTTTTGTAATTGACCATCTCGGTCCCCTTTTTTAATGAATTCTTCATCATTCAAAAATAAATAAAATATAAATTATAACATCGTGACAGCAGGTAGAACAATTGGGTGTCTTTTATGGGAACATATATGTATATCTCTACAGTGTATATATGCTGGTAAGATATATATACGATGTATGTGCGTGTTTAATATTGAGTGGATTTACCCCAGTATCTGCCAGTGGTTTGAATGGGGTTTCAAAATCTGTGAACCAGCTCAGGAATAAGGACATGTGAAATAGCCACATGTCAGTTGTTAAAGGCAGGTGCAAGCCTAAACGACACTTGTACTTTTTAACACGTGTAGGGAGATCCTTGAGTTTCACGTGGGAACACACAGACGGGGTGTCAGTATAAAAGGTAAGGGGTGTGTTCTATCTGATCAATGTGATTGAAAGGTGAGGGTCGTTGTATTGGACGGTTAACATTCACGATCAGACCAGTGTTGGAAGGGCTTGATGGGTGCAACTTGGGTTGGGTTGGGTCGGGTTGAGGCCAACCCCGAGCCTTGGGTTGGGGCCAACCCTAACCCAACCTGCCTCCAAATCGGGTCGGGTTGGGTCAGGTTCATCTCAGGCCAAATAGAAAAATACAGGGGAAAAAAGCATAATCCTAGAAAAACATGAGAAAACTAGAGGACAGAGGCTAGGTTTGGGTCGGATTGGGTTGCCAAGTCCTCAACCCTAACCCAGCCAGAATTTAAATCGGGTTGGCTTTTCCCAATTTGAACCCGTCGGGTTCGGGTTGAGCCCGACCCAAGTTGCACCCGTAATTTCCTGACAGGCCAAATTCACTTCATTGTATGTATGGCTAGGATCATCCGATCAGGGCATGCATGTCTCCCATCTACAGAGGTACCCACCAGATATGTGGCCTAGATCGATGATCAAACTACTTGTGTCAATTTAATAAAATGGATTTAAGCTGCATTTCTTACTATATATAAATCAAGGGGCTAGGATCGTCCAATCAAGCTGGCTAAAGGGACATGGGGCACGCTTGTGGACGTTGATGAGCTAATCCGATTACACCAGCATTCCTTACTTGGGCCCCTAAGAGTGGTTGTTATAAAAGAGAGTAACTTTAGCATATTTCTTGCTCGGGATTTGCTAGGCAATTTCGCAGAAAGCCATTTCGCTGCTCACTTCTGCATGAGAGAACAGCCACATAGGCTTTAGTAGATTTTGTCTTATTCATTTAATTAATCAGAGCTGGCTATTCTCTAATGCAAAAGTCAGGTGCGAAATGGTTTCATTTCCCGAGAAATTGCCAAGCAAATAATTGCATGCATTAATACTCCTTAATAATTTAAAGAAAATTGCACCACTTAAATTCGAAAAGATTTTGAAATTCCCACGTCCCAACTAAAGCCATGTTTAACAGTCATGAAAATTATTTCCATGGAATATTAATTTATACAGTGGTGGGAGAGGGGGCAAGGGAGTACGGGGTGGAGATCCTCTCCCTCCCACTCTCTCTTTTCTCTCACCCCTTGAAAAATTAATATTCCTTGAAAAAAAAATTCGTAGTTGCCAAACATGGCCTTTTTTTCCAGTTAGGCTAATAATCTCAACCATTCATCGAAAAGTGAATGGGCCGATTTCCAGGAAATCCACTCTGAATTTTTGTAAAATTCGTTTCAGATTGTGGCAGCCAAGTTTGAACCCCCCAACCAATTATTGGACTCAAAATGAAACGTTATTTTGGGTACAATAATCTGGTTGGTGCTGACAATCGGTTTTCACAATCTGAAACGAACAGGGTCTTTTGATTATAACAACCGATTGTGAGTGCTAAACTGATTATTGGACTCAAAATCACATTTGAACAAGGATACTGCTTCGGACAACATTCACCCGACGAAGCAGGTAGTCCTCCAGGGTTTTAATTTTGGTTTGGCAAACAAGCAGGGTATTCGGCTGACGTGGCACCCCAAAACTAACTAAAATCCATGGGTTAACCCGGCTTTTAGGCAACCAAAGGAACTTTTGCTGGCGGTTCTAACGGCGGATAAAAGTGTAAAATACAACTCAACTAAGCCTTCGTCCCAAACTAGTAGGGGTCGGCTAATGAATCCCTTAGAAAATTTTCATGAAGTCGGATAAAAGTGTGAAATAATTTTTAAAATAATATTTTTTAAAAATATTTTAAATTAAGAAAAATCCCAAAACTTAGGTACAAAAAACCTGTGTGTTCTATGTCAATCATAACATACACTAGAAGAGCTTTTCTCAGCTCTAAAAATTCCGTAAGGGCCCGTTTGGATACCTCATGCATTTGTATTTTGATTTGGATTTGAGTTTTGGATACAAAATACATTAATCATCTTCATGATCATGTTTTAAGACACAGAGAGAGAGAGATGGAGGTAGGGATGTCTCATCGCTGCTGCCGGAGCAACATTGAGGAGCACACGGTGAAGGAAGTTGCTACAAATATTTATTTCCAAATAATGTCTAGCAGAAAAGATTTGAAAATCAGATTTTTTGGCACTGTTGTAGATGATTTGGAAATCTAAGGATCTGATCCAGCTCAAAATATCAACTAAATCCAAATCTAAATCTTGTGGGTATCCAAACATGGCCTAAGCTAAATGTACACATCATAACATCTAAGGAACTGTTGGAACCATGTTGAAAGAGCTCTTATTTAATGAAACCAAGCAAACTAAAATATATCATCGTACTACAAAACATTATCTAATTTTAGAGGTTAAGTTCAATGCAAACTACAGTAAGGATCCACATTATGATCTACGCAAGGAAGACAAGAACACTGTAGAGGATTTAAAAGTTTGTTGCATGAGTAACACCCCACTTTTCCACTTTGCTCCCCATTTTTTGCTTCCTGAGATGCAACAAAGTTTAAAATCATTCTTCTCATTTCTGACAAAGAGTTGTTATTCCAATTGGTAGAAAATCTATATATCCTACCAAGTGTTGGTAAAAATACACTGGAATTTCAGATTATAATAATAAACAACACAAATAAAGCAATAATCCACATGTAACCAAACCAAAAATAATGGAAAGAATCAAACAGTAAAGAGAGAGAATGACTTACGGTTGAGTCGAGGCACTGATCTAAACCTTAAGGAAAATATTGTCCCTGCATTTGACGAATCAACAGTGCAAATGGATTCTCTAGCATATGCCTCCATAATACAACTCGTCCGCTCTAAGGGGACGTGCACTTAAACAGCCCGGAACCCTTGAGAACATGCCTCACGTCTGTGGAATAAATTGGGAAGAAGAAAAAACTTAAAAGCATGTGTATGTACGAATATTTATAGGAATTGAAGATAATACTTAAGATACACTTCTCTTTAATTGTAACTTTTAATATATATATATATATATATATATATATATATATATATATATATATATATATATATATATATATATATATATATATATATATATTTGACTTTTTGCATAAAGTAAATAAATAAATTTTGAATTTTTAAATTAAAGAAAAAGGTCAACACTAAGTAAAATAAAGATAGATCACCAAATTTTGGACTTGACGATGAACCTCTTCAACATCAATGCCAAAACCTCTCAGATCTCCTTGTAGTTGAACCACCTATAAAAATGGGGAAATGTTATCAGCACTACTGTATTTTGATGAGGGCACTCCTCACTTTAGGATCTAACCTATGGAAATGATTTTTGGGCCACAACGTATTTAGGCTGTGGCCCATCTAATGGACGGTTTGGATCATCCTATGGTGCGAACCATACTGTACTTTTAATAAAGGAGTGCCAAAACCCCTCATCAAAATACAGTAGTGCTGATAACATTTCCCTAAAAAAATGGTTACATGAATTTCTAGAAATGTTGATGCTCTGCGTGAAACAGAAAAAAATATCAATTATAATCAGCTACTAACCAATCACACTTCATCTCTTGTAGCAGCATTAAGCACATCACACTCAATTATGTTATTATCCACACGAACAATTGTTGAAGATAAATTTCTCTTGGTAGCCTGAAAAACCATAAGACCTTTGATCTAAGAAAAGGTATAATGCATGAGTGATGCAGGGAAAGTGCGACGGGGCGTTGCTCAAGTGTGTAGAGACATGCTCTAATGAGTTTTGATGTAGATGTAACAAAGAAATCATAATCTTGTGGGAGATTCCTTCAGTGCTCAAGTGGATGTGCATAAAGAGGAATTTGACCTTGAAATCTTACTGTGATCAACACAACTCAGCAAACCAATTCTGGATGTAATCTGGTCAGTCATAAACTGGTTTAAATTGGCATGTATAAACTGCCTTTTGCTATGATAAAATCCATCTGTCTGCCAGTGAGTGAGGCTTTAGAGCGGCTTCGGATCCCTCTAAGATTCACCATGCAAACTATTTGTCTGTACCTCACTAACAGAGAATAGGATAACAATTTGCTTGATGTCAAAATTCATTTATATGAAACAAACAACACCTATTCGGTTCACCTTCTTTCCAAGAAGCGCTTCCCAACAAAACACGTAGTTCATAAATGGAAGGAAAGAAAAGTTTAATGCTACCAAAATTTTGAAGGTTTCAAATGTCGTTAAAACCTTGGAAGTAATTATCTTCACCTGTAAAACAGCCAACAACCACAAAAATTATAATGTAATAAGAAAAAAAAGGAAAACATATGAAAATGTTGAAAGTTACCTTCTTATGTTCCCGTTTGAAGGGAACAAATCTTCTCTATGGTTCTGGCACATTTGAAAATGGGTGCTTTTTGTAGAGTGGGGAGAGAGAGAGAGAGAGAGGGACAACCACTTCTTTCAACAAGAACCATTTCATTCATAAACCCAATTTTCAAAATTAATATTAAAATTAGTAACGATATCGATAAATAAATTAGTATTTTTCGAGGCTATTGGATACCTCCTGACATCATTTGATTCCCATTAATTTGTAAATATATAATGACAAAAAAATTTCTATTATTCTAATATATTAATGATTGATAATGACAGGAGATGATGAGAATGAAATTGCAAGAATTGAGGCTAATCTTGGAGTTCGCTTTCAAATGAGATTGGCGTTTTTCTGTTTTTCTCAGGAGTAATTGTAAGTAGTGAAAACAGTTTTAGGTAGAGCTATGTCTAGTTGAGGAGAGAGTGACATAAGGTTGGTGTTTTTCTGTTTTTCTCAAAAGTATTTGTAAGTAGACAGTGTAGGAAACTGTTGTAGTTGGTATTATATGATCGAGAATCATGAAAAGTCAGTGACGTTAATGAATTCTGTGTTGCTCTGTCTCTTGTCTATTTCTATTTGAGTTTTCTTTTTTGGAATGTATGAAAAATAGGAAAACCATGCAAATTGATTCATTAAAAGAAGAGGGTAAAATTTCTAAAATATTGCAAAATGTGATCAGGAAGAAGAGTTTTAAAAATGGAAAAAGTCATCTACAAAACTTCAAAATCTCAATTTTATTCAATTAATTAACAAATATTAACGAGAAATTGGGGAAACCAATATTTAATCTTGAAAAATGAATAAATAACTTGCAATATTTATCCACTTTGAACAATAACTTCTATATATTTCCCTGCTAAATGACAAAATGTTAAAAAGAAAAAGAAAAACAATATATATGGTGCTCCGACAAACCCTAACAATGAGTGGATTTTCTCAAATAAAACAAGAAAATGAATTGTTAGATGCATGTCATGTACTTAAGAGTATTTTGGCCATTGTACTTAACACACACACACACACACACACACACATATATATATATATATATATATATATATATATATATATATATATAGAGAGAGAGAGAGAGAGAGAGAGAGAGAGAGAGAGAGAGAGACATATTAGTGAGGGGGGCTCGGGGAGAGCTCTCACTCCAACTCACATTCATCTCAATCTCATTTTCAACATGAATAAATATCTTACATTTTTTCAAATGTGAAATATTTTCAATTAATTAATCAGTCAACTGAAGGCAGAACATAATACCAACCAAGGTAGACATCAACATACCAAGCTAGCACCCAAACATGTAGCAACTAGCAATAACTAGAGATGCAATCAGAAAAATAGATATAAAGGGAAATAGGGGAAAAATAATTGTTGAACTCAAAATTTTACAAAAAAAAAAGAAAATGAAAGGGATAAAGGTAAAATGCCTTGGTAAAAAAAGAAAAAAGAAATGGTGGTTACAGATTACGTTTTTCCTAAAATAAAAGGGATAAATGATGAGGTTTCGTAACTTCCCATAAAAGAGGGATGTTGAAATCGTGGAACGAACGGTAAGGGTGAGCTGATCGTTAGTAACAGCTCTAATAAGAGAAAGTGAAGATCGTGAAATTGAAGATAAGCGATGAGTTAGCATTAGCCAACGACACCAAGAAGCTCTATAAATAGAGGAAAGATACTTTTGAGAGGGACCGGATCATTTGGAGAGAAAACGACGCAAAAGGAAGAGAAGAACCAACCAAAAAAAAAGAAGAAAAAGGCAAAAAGGTAAACAAAACAAGACTTCTCAAACTAGCAATTTTGTTTTCCCTATTTACCGACTTTCTCCGAGAAGCAGATAAGTACTTTTGAGTCTCTCCTCGGAGATTTAAAAGGAAGAAGACCTTTTCTTACGGGAGAAATATGATGAAGATGTTAATCTTAAGATCTTAAATTAATGTGCAAATAGATCCGTGCAAATAAACTAGAATACAAAAGAAAGATTGTGAGACTTACCTCGGTCGGCCATGGCGGTGATCGATCGGGCTAGGTCTTCTACTGCCTCTCTGGTCCGCCTGGTGGGAGAAATCTCCCTTTGGTCAGTTTAGATGGCAGCAGAGACGAGCCCCTCTATTTATAGAAAAAGACCTATCGTTCCACCCACAATAAATCCTAATTGGCTTAATCTATTTAACCAACAGATGTAGTTGAATCTAGGGCTACATTAATCATCCATGTCTCAATAAGGATGAGATGCACTGATTACCTTAAAATACCCTTCACTGATCACTGTGGAAACAGGTAACTCCAGTAATTTCATATTTAATCTCATTCTTCAATCTAGACTGTCGATCTTAGATCAATGATTGACAATATAAGATCCTACGTTCTCCCACTTGGCAAGCATTGAACATAAGACTAGCCTTGATACATATCTAGACTGGAAGACTTCTTGGCCAAATAAGATTAATGTGATGACATCTCAAAAACAGGATCACATCTCACAAGATTCTAACAACGAACCATAGAGGTCAATACTGCATCAAACGGTATACGACCAAGTATGATCACAATTACTAGAAATCTCGTTCACAAATGATTGCCGACAAGCATGGAACGTGTAGTATGGAAATACCGTACTTTATGTGATCATTTTACGCTAAATCCAATATTGGTCAACCTTTGTGCTTTTCTCCTGAAGCTCTCATCTGAATAATAACCGTCGTACTTAACTGTAAAACTTAAGGCACTTTTGCTTCTTACCTGAAGCCCTTATGTGACTATTACCATCATGCTCAAGAATTAATGCTTCTTACATGGAGTCGACTACTACGGTCATGCTTAAGTATGAAACTTAAGGCTTTCATTGTAGGAATATTTCCACAATTACCCAAATGATAACACATTCCTTGACCGATATCAGAATTTTTTATTAAATCAATCCGGCTGCGCTCTAAGTAACTTTAAGAGCTGCCTACGTACCCAGAATTGGGATCAAGCCTGCACGTAGTTCTTGTTATTCTTTACAATATGTCAAAATTAAAATGTGCTCTCACTAACCAAGTACATTAAAGGATTAATCAACTGAAAATGGTCTCTGTACTTCGATAAATTATTTTTGACCAATTTTTATTAGCTCTAAGAAAACTTTCTCCATTTACTACTTGAAAAGTGACTTCATCTTTAATTTGAAGCCTCGGGCTTGTGAACATCCACTGCTTTTTTCTTCTTTTCTAGCCAAGCTGGATATTGGCGACACTCTATCTTCTTATGTCCCTTCTTCCTGTAATGGAATCATTTAATAACATGGCTATTCTTAGTCTTGGGATCATGTAGCAGCTTTGACGTGTTCAGCTAGAAAGGTTCCTTAAAGTTTGGCTTCTACCTTTGAAAAGTGAACTCTTTAGCTTTCTAATGTTGTATCACGTAAGCACTTTTAGTTCTTTCTTTCTTCAAACGATCCTCGTCTTGGACACATACGGAGATCAGCTCATTCAGCTCCCACTTTTCCCTAAATGCATTATACGTGGGCTTTAGTTGTCCAAATTTTAACGGAAGTAAATTCAAGGCCAAGGTACTATAAATGAATCTGATATGTCTACTCCCAGAGACCTAAGTTTAGATCCCACGTTTATCATTCGTAAGATGTGCTCGCTCACACTTTCGTTTCCATCACATTTCATGTTAATCACGGTATTCATTAAAATTCCAGTCTATGCTTTCTCATATTCAACAAAGTTTTGCACCACCACATCCAAGAAATCCTTGGCTCATACTCAGGAATACCACCCCTGATTACCTCAGACATATACCTACACATGATTAGAATACATATTCGATCGGCCATCACCCATCTTTCATACTTGGTACTCGCTTTACGAGAGCAATATTCTCATTGTTTGGGCGGATCATCTTCTCTAAGATCCAAGTCAAAATCCATGATCCCTAGAACAATCGCTTAGTGTCACTATCGATGGTAGTTGACTAGGTATAGATGACGCGTTGATTACTATAAAAGTCAAATTGAAACTACGTCACCGACGCTTTTATCTAGTTTCTTTTAAGAATCCCCTCGAAGTCCTACCCACATCCATGTAATCTCTCCTTTGGGATAAGATCATAATGTGCAACGGTCCTGTCTAGAATTTTACAACAATTTCTTTAATCAATTCACTAGAAGTCCAAACTATATCTAAGTAATCAACTACATCTAAGTAATCTCTCCTTTGGGATAAGAACACAACATGCAATAGTCCTTTCCAGAACTTATCGCAATGCCAACCGATGCAAAATACAATAGCTTTCGAAAATATCAATACCTTTGGGTTGAAGAGATCTTCTAGGCTATTAGACTTTCTTCGATTGCATGTGCCGTCTTGAATTGAGCCAAGTAGGGCTTTCCTTTGGGCCAACCACTACCTATTATAATTCAAAATGCAATTTCCTAAAATGATTTGGAAAGTCATTTAGTTTCCGTGAATGGAACACTTTGGTGGTTAACCACTCACTTCAACTCTTTCCAGATCATGTGAATAGGACAATTATATCAATGCTTCCACTTTTTTAATGATAATTCATCATATAGAGTTTAATTATTGTTATTCACATGCTATAATTCATAGAAGATTTATTTTAGCAATAGTAAACCTAATAAAGCAATATTCCATGAATATCCTTGATACTCAACTCAACTCAACTAAGCCTTTGCCCCAAACTAGTTGAGGTCGGCTGATGAATCCTTTAGAAAAATTTCATGAAGAAGGTGAAAGGATCTACCCGGCTCAAATTGACTAAGTCTAATCCTGACACTAGTTGGGTTCGTCTACATGGATCATTTTCTTCCATTCTATCCTATCCAAGGTTTTGTTATCTGTTATGTCTAGCCCTGAAGTCTTTCTTAACTGTTTCTACCCAAGTTGTTTTCGGTCTGCCCCTACCTCTTTTTACTCCATCAACTTGGCACAAGTCACTTCTTCTCACTGGAGCATCCAAACGCCCACGTTGGATATGTCCAAACCATCTTAAGCGGTACTCCATCCTTGATGATTCTTCAAAATTATCTATCTATCTTTGATAAATAATTATGGGACAATTTATTGCACTATCTATAAACAAAATAATTACAACAACCCCCTGAAATTTTTTAATAATTACTAAAATGCTCATGGACTAATCATCATGATTAATAAATCACCTTTGGGCAATTATAATAATAACTAAACTTATCTAGAGCACTTTATCATAATTATTAAAATTAGATAAATTTATAATACCAAATTATTTTCAACCTACTTAAATAATTTCTCAAAATCAATCAAAGCATAAAATCAAGGGTATTATTTCCAAAGGAACACCTTAATTATCAAAACCGAACCTTACACAAATTATAAAACATGTAAGAGTGACGAAATCAATAAATGTGTCTGTGTGTGTTCATGGCAAAACTTCCAGGTGCCATTAGCCATACTGAAAAAGACTTATACCGTACACAAAGATCCGTTTAGAATCTCTTCCTAGAGACTCAAAAGTCAGAAGACCTTTCTCCTCAAGGAGAAATATGATAAAGATGACGAATTCCCAAAAGGAAGGAATTCTCCTCCGGGACAAAGATGATACAGTTCCCCAAAAGGAAGGAAAAGAGGATTCCTTTAGAATCACTTCTTCGAGCCTCGAAAGGGAGAAGACCTTTCTCCTCTGGGAGAATAATGATAAAGATCATGGTTCATCAGAAGGAAGCAAAAGAAGATCCCTTCAGAATCTCTTCGTAGAAACTCAAGAGGGAAAAGACATTTCTTCTCTGGGAGAAAGATGATAAAGATGACGGTTCCCTAAAATGAAAGAAAAGACGATCACTTTAGCATCTCTTCCTGGAGACTCAAAAGGGAGAAGACCTTTCTCCTCAGGGAGAAATATAAAGGTCCTTTTAGAATTTCTTTCCGGAGACTTAAAATGGAGAAAACCTTTCTCCTCCGGGGAAAGATGATAAAAGATCACTGTTCCCGAAAACAAAGGAAAGGAAGATCCCTTCACAATCTCTTCCTAGACCCTAAAAAGGGAGAAGACCTTTCCCCTCCATGAGAAATAATAAAGATGACGGTTCCCCAAAAGGAAGGAAAAGAAGATCACTTTTAAATCTCTTCCTGGATCATCAAAAGGAAAACCATTTTCCTCCGGAAGAAAGATGATAAAGATCACGGTTCCCCAGAAGCAAGGAAAAGAAGATACTTTTAGAATCTATTCCTGGATCCCTAGAAAGAAAAGACCTATATCCTTAGGGAGAAAGATGATAAAGATCATGGTTCCCCAAAAGGAAGGAAAAGAAGATCCCATTCGATTCACTTCTTAGAGCCTCAAAAGAGGAAAAACATTTTGCGTCCGGAAGAATAATGATAAAGATGACGGTTCCACAAACGAAGGAAAAGAAGATCCCTTTAGAATCTCTTCCTGAAGACTCAAGAGGGAGACGATCTTTCTGCTCTGGGAGAATGATGATAGAGATGACGGTTTCCTAAAAAGAAGGAAAAGAAGATTCCTTTAGAATCTCTTCTTGGAGACTTAGAAAACCTTTTTCCTCAGGGAGAACGATGGTAAAGACGAAGATTTCTTCAAAAGGAAGGAAAAGAAGATCCCTTTAGAATCTCTACTTAGAGATTCAAAAGAGAGAAGACCTTTCTCCTCTGGGAAAAAAGATGATAAAGATGACGGTTCTCTAATGGAAGGAAAAGAAGATCCCTTTAGAATCATTTATTAGAGTCTCAAAAGGGAGAAACCATTTCTCCTATAAGAGAAATATAAAGCTGACGGTTGTTCAAAAGAAAAAAAAACAAAATCCCTTTAGAATCTCTTTCTAGAGACTTAACAGGGTGAAGACTTTTCTCCTCCATGAGAAAGATGATAAAAATGATGATTCTAGAAGGAAAAGAAGATACCGTTAGAATCTCTTATTAAAGACTCAAGAGGGAGAAAGATGATAAAGATTACTGTTCCCCAAAAGGAAGGAAAAGAAGATCCCTTTAAAATCTGTAATTAGAGACTCAAGAAGGAGAATACCTTTCTCCTTTAAGAGAAAGATAATAAAGATGATGGTTCCTCAAAATGACGGAAAAGAAGAACCCTTTAGAATCTCTTCTTGGAGACTCAAAAGGTAAAAGACCTTTCGCCTCTTTTAGAAAGATGTTAAAGATGATTGAGAAGACCTTTCGCCTCCTTTATAAAGATGTTAAAGATGATGGTTCCTCAAAAAGAAGGAAAAGAAAATCCCTTCAGAATCTCTTCCCGGAGCCTCAAAAGGGAAAAGACATTTCTCCTCCGGGAGTAAGATGATAAAGATGATTGTTCCCGAAAAGGAAGGAAAACAACACCCCTTCAGAATCTCTTCCTAGAGACTCAAGAGGGAGAAGACCTTTATACTCCGAGAGAAATAGGATAAAGATGACAGTTCCTTAAAAGGAAGGAAAAGAAAATCACTTAAAAATCTCTTCTTATACGCTTAAAAGGGAGAAGATCTTTCTCCTGCAGGAGAAAGATAATAAAAATGGCGTTGCCCCAAAAGGAAGGAAAAAATATCCCGTTATAATCTCTTCCTAGAGACTCAAGAGGGAGAAAACCTTTATTTTCCATGAGAAAGAAGATAAAGATGATTGCTCCTTAAAAGCAAGGAAAAGAAGATCCCTTAAAAATATCTTCTTAAAGACTAAAAAGGGAGAGGACTATTCTCCTCCAGGAGAAAGATGATACGGTTCCACAAAAGGAAGCAAGAGAGGATCCCTTTAGAATATCTTCCTAGAGCCTCAAAAGGGAGAAGACCTTTCTCCTCTATAAGAAAAATGATAAAGATGACGGTTCCCCAAAAGGATGGAAAAGAAGATCTCTTTAGAATCTCTTCCAGAAGACTCAAAAGGGATGTTTTTCTCCTCAGGGAGAAAGATGATAAAGATGACGGTTCTCCAAAAGGAATGAAAATATCCCTTTAAACTCTCTTATTTGAAACTTAAGAGGGAGAAGACAGTTCTCCTCCGGGAGAAAGATGAAAATGATGACGGTTCCTTAAAGGAAGAATAAGAAGATCCCTTGAGAATATCTTTCTTGAGACTCAAAAGGGAGAAGACCTTTCTCCTTAAGCAGAAAGGTAATAAAGATGATGGTTCCCCAAAAGGAAGGAAACGAAGATCCCTTTTGAATCTCTTCATAGAGATTTAAAAGGGTGTAGACCTCTGTCCTTCGGGAGAAAGATAATAGAGATGACGGTTCCCCAAAAGGCAGGAAAAGGACTTTCTCCTCCGGGAAAATAATGATAACGATGATGGTTTCGGAAAAGAAGATCCATTTAGAATCTCTTCTTGAAGACTCAAGAGCGAGAAGACCTTTCTCCTCTGGGAGAAAGATGATAAATATGACGGTTCCTTAAAAGAAAGGAAAAGAAGATCCCTAGGGAATCTCTTCCTAGAGACTTAGAAAATGTTTCTCCTCCAGGAGAACGATGATAAAGATGACGATTTCTTCAAAATGAAGGAAAAGAAGATCCCTTTAGAATCTCTTTGTAGAGACATAAAAGGAAGAAGACCATTCTCCTACGGGAGAAAGATCCTAAAGATGATTGTTCCCCAAAAGGAATGAAATGAAGATCTCTTTAGAATCTCTTTCTAGAGGCGGAAAAGAAAGAAGACCTTTCTCCTCTAGGAGAAAGATGATAAAGATGACGGTTCTAAAAGAGGAATGAAATGAAGATCCCCTTAGAATCTCTTCCTTGAGCTTCGAAAGGGAGAAGACCCTTCTCCTTCGAGAGAACGGTGATAAAGATGGTTTCCCAAAAGGAAGGAAAAGAACCCTTTGAAATCTCTTCATGGAGACTCAAAAGGGAGAAGGCCTTTCTTCTCCTACAGATAGATGATAAAGATGACGGTTACCAAAAGAAAGGAAAAGAATATACCTTCAGAATCTCTTCATGGAGATTCAAGAGGGAGTAGGACTTTCTCTTCAAGGAGAAAGATGATAAGCATGACGGTTTTCCAAAAGGGAAAGAAGATCCCTTTAGAATCTCTTATACGAAACTGAAAACGGAGAAGATCTTTCTCCTAATGGAGAAAGTTGATAAAGATGACGGTTGCCTAAAAGGAAGTTAAAGAAGTTCTCTTTAGAGTCTCTTCCTGCAGAAGACGTTCTCCTCAAGGAGATGATAAAGATTATAGTTCACTAAGAGGAAAGAAAAGAGGATCCCTTTTGAATATCTTCTTATAGACTTAGAAGGGAAAATACCTTTCTCCTCCGGGAGAGAGATGATATATAGTTCCCCAAAAGGAAGGAAAGAGGACCCCTTAGAATATCTTCCTTGAGCCTCAAGACCTTTCTCCCAAAGGAGAAAGATGATAAATATGACGGTTCTCTAAAAGGAAGGAAAAGAAGATCCCTTTATAATCTCTTCAAAGAGACTTAAAAGGGATAGGACCATTCTCCTTCGGGAGAACGATGATAAAGATGACGATTTCTTCAAAAGGAAGGAGAAAAATATACCTTTAGAGTCTCTTCGTAGAGACTTATAAGGGAGAAGACCATTCTCCTACGGGAGAAAGATCACAAAGAAGACGGTTACCCAAAAGGAATGAAATGAAGACTCCTTTGGGAATCTATTCGTAGAGCCTGAAAAGGAAGAAGGCCTTTCTCCTCCGGGAGAAAGATTATAAAGACGACGGTTCCTCAAAAGGAAAGAAAAAAAGATCCCCTTATAATCTCATCGGAGAAGACATTTCTCCTCCAAGAAAACGATGATAAAGACGGTTTCCCAAAAGGAACGAAAAGAAGATTCCTTCAGAATCTCTTCATAGAGACTCAAATGGGAGAAAGCCTTTCTGCTCCAGGAAATAGATGATAAAGCCAACGGTTCCCAAAAAGGAAGGAAAAGAAGATCCCTTAAGAATCCCTTTCCTAAATACTCTAATGGAAGAAGACCTTTCTCCTTCGGGAGAAAGATGATAAAGATGACGACTCCCCAAAAGAAAGGAGAAAGAAGATAACTTCATAATCTCTTAATGGAGACTCAAGAGAGAGAAGGCCATTCTCCTCAGGGAGAAAGATGATAAGCGTGACGGTTTCTCAAAAGGAAGGGAAAGAAGATCCCTTTAGAATCTGTTATTTGAGACTCAAAAAGGAGAAGATATTTCTCCTAACGGAGAAAGCTGATAAAGATGACGGTTCCCTAAAAGAAGTAAAATAAGTTCCCTTTAGAGTCTGTTCCTACATAAGACCTTTCTCCTCAAGGAGAAGATAAAGATGATGGTTCACTAAGAGGAAGGAAAAGAAGATTCCTTTAGAATCTTTTCATAGAGACTGAAAAGGGAGAGAGATGATAAAGAAGATGGTTCCCTAAAAGAAAGGAAAAGAAGATTCCTTTAGAATCTTTTAATTGAGACTCAAGATGAAGAAGGCCTTTCTCCTCAGGGAGAAAGATAATAAGCATGATGGTTTCTCAAAAGGATGGGAAGGAAGATCATTTAGAATCTCTTATTTGAGACTTAAAAAGGAGAAGACCTTTTTCTCCTAACGGAGAAAGCTGATAAAGATGACGGTTACCTAAAAGGAAGTAAAAGAAGTTTCCTTTAGAGTGTCTTCCTACAGGTGACCTTTCTCCTAAAGATGATGGTTCACTAAGAGGAAGGAAAAGAAGATCACTTTAGAATCTCTTCATAGAGACTTAAAGGGAGAAGACCATTCTTCTACAGGAGAGAGATCATAAAGAAGACAGTTTCCCAAAAAGAAGGAAAACAAGATCCCTATAGAATCTATTCCCCGAGCCACAAAAGGTAAAAGACGTTTCTCTTTCAGTAAAAAATTGATAAGAATGACGGTTTCCCAAAAGGAAGGGAAAGAAGATCCCTTTAGAATCTCTTATTTGAGACTAAAAAAGGAGAAGACCTTTCTCATAACAGAGAAAGCTGGTAAAGATGACGGGTCCTCAAAAGGAAGTAAAAGAAGTTCCCTTTAGAGTGTCTTCCTACAGAAGACCTTTCTCCTCAAGGAGAAGATAAAGATGATGGTTCGCTAAGAGGAAGGAAAAGAAGATCCTTTTAGAATCTCTTCATAGGGACTTAAAAGGGAGAAGTCCATTTGCCTACGGGAGAAAGATCATAAAGATGACAATTACCCAAAAAAGAAAGAAAAGATGATCCCTATTGAATCTCTTCCCCGAGCCTCAAAAGGTAAATGACGTTTCTCCTTCAGTAAAAAAAATGATAAAAATCATGGTTCCCCAAAAGGAAGGAAAAGAAGATCCCTTTAGAATCTCATATTTGAGACTAAAAAAGGAGAAGAACTTTCTCCTAACGAAGAAAGCTGATAAAGATGACGATTCTCTAAAAGAAAGTAAAAGAAGTTCCATTTAGAGTGTCTTCCTACAGAAGACTTTTCTCCTCAAGGAGAAGATAAAGATGATGGTCCGCTAAGAGGAAGGAAAAGAGGATCCCTTTAGAATCTCTTCATAGAGACTTAAAAGGGAGAAGACTAGTCTCTTACAGGAGAAAGATCGTAAAGATGATGGTTCCCCAAAAAGAAGGAAAAGAGGATCCCTATAGAATCTCTTTCCCGAGCCTCAAAATGTAAAAGACGTTTCTCCTTCAGTAAAAAAAAGATAAAAATGATGGTTCCCCAAAAGGAAGGAAAAGCAGATCTCTTCATAATCATATCTTGTAGTCTCAAAAGGAAGGAAAGACGTTTCTCCGGGAGAGTAATGATAAAGATGACGGTTATACAAATGGGAGGAAAAGAAGATCCCTTTAGAACCTCTTCCTGGAGATTCAAGATGGAGAAGACCTTTCCTCCACGAGAAAGATGACAAAGAAGACGGTTCCCTAAAAGAAAGGAAAAGAAGATCCTTTCAGAATCTCTAAATGGAGATCCAAGAGGGAGAAGGCCTTTCTCCTCAGGGAGAAAGATGATAAGCATGACGGTTTCCCAAAAGGAAGTAAAAGAAGTTCCCTTAGAGTATCTTCCAACAGAAGACCTTTCTCCTCAAGAAGAAGATAAAGATTCCTTTAGAATCACTTCTTAGAGAATTAAAAAGGAGAAGACCATTCTCCTACGGGAGAAAGATAACAAAGATGATGGTTCTCCAAAAAGAAGGAAAAGATGATCCTTATAGAATCTCTTCCCCAAGCCTCAAAAGGTAAAAGTCGTTTCTCCTTCACTAAAAAATGATAAAAATGATGGTTTTCCAAAAGGAAGGAAAAGAAGATCCCTTTAGAATCTCTTATTTGAGACTAAAAAAGGAGAAGACATTTCTCCTAACGGAGAAAGCTGAGAAAGATGACGGTTCCCTAAAAGGAAGTAAAATAAATCCCCTTTACAATGTCTTCCTACAGAAGACCTTTTTCCTCTAGGAGAAGATAAAGATGATGGTTCGCTGAGAGGAAGGAAAAGAAGATCCCTTTAGAATCTCTTCATAGAGACTTAAAAGGGAGAAGATCATTCTCCTACGGGAGAAAGATCATAAAGATGACGGTTCGCCAAAAAGAAGGAAAAGAGGATCCCTATAGAATCTCTTCCCCGAGCCTCAGCAGGTAAAAGACCTTTCTCGTTCAGTAGAAAAATGATAAAAATGGTGGTTACCCAAAAGGAAAGAAAAAAATATCCCTTTAGAATCTCTTATTTGAGACTAAAAAAGGAGATGACCTTTCTTCTAACGGAGAAAGCTGATAAAAATGACGGTACCCAAAGAGGAAGTAAAAGAAGTTCCCTTTAGAGTGTCTTCCTAGAGAAAACCTTTCTCCTCCGGGAGAAAGATGATAAAGATGATGGTTCTACAAAAGGAAAGAAAAGAAGATCCCTTTAGAATCTCTTCCTGTATACTCAAGTGGGTGAATACATTTTCCTCTTGGAGAAACATGATAAAGATGATGGTTCCCAAAATGGAAGGAAAAGAAAATCCCTTTAGAATCTCTTCTTAGAGACTAAAGAGGGAGAAATTTTCTCCTCTAAGAGAAAGATGATAAAGATGGAAATTCCCCATAAGGAAGGAAAAATAAGGAAATGATAAAGATGACGGTTCCACAAAAAGAATGAAATAAATATCCCCTTAGAATCTCTTCCTTGAGCTTCGAAAGGGGGAAGACCTTTCTGCGTCGAGAGAACGGTGATAAAGACGGTTTCCCAAAAGGAAGGAAAAACCCTTTAGAATCTCTTCAAGGAGACTCAAAAGGGAGACGGCCTTTCTTCTCCTAGAGATAGATGATAAAGATGACGTTCCCCGAAAGGAAGGAAAAGAGGATCCCTTAAGAATCCCTTCCTAGAGACTCAAATGGGAAAGTAAGGAAAAGAAGATCCCTTAAGAATCCCTTCCTAAAGACTCAAATGGGAGAAGACCTTTCTCCTTCAGGAGAAAGATGATAAAGATGACGGTTACCCAAAAGAAAGGAAAAGAAGATCCCTTCATAATCTCTTCATGGAGATTCAAGAGGAAGAAGGCCTTTCTCCTTAGGGAGAAAGATGATAATCATGACGGTTTTCCAAAAGGGAAAGAACATGCCTTTAGAATCTCTTATATGAGACTCAGAAAGGAGAAACCTTTTTCTGTTAACTCCTTAGAATCTCTTCATGGTACTCAAAAGGGAGATGGCATTTCTCGTCCAGAAGGAAGGAAAAGAATATCCCTTCAAAATCTCTTCCAAGAGACACAAGAGGGAGCATACATTTATCCTCCGTGAGAAAGAGGATAAAGATGGCGGTTCATCAAAAGGAAGGAAAAGAAGATCCCTTAAAAATCTCTCCTTAGACAGCTTAAAGGGACAAGACCTTTCTCCTCCGAGAGAAAAATGATAACGATGGCGTTACCCCAAAGGAAAAGAATATCCCTTCAGAATCTCTTCCTAGAGACTCAAGAGGGAGAACACATTTCTCCACCGGGAGAAAGATGATGAAGATGACGGTTCCCTAAAAAGAATGAGAAGATCTCTTTAGAACCTGTTCCTGGAGACTCAAGAGGGAGAAGACATTTCTCCTCCAGGAGAAAGACGACCAGGACGATGGTTCCCAAAAAGGAACAAAAAGATCCCTTTATAATCTCTTCCTAAAGACTCAAGAGGGAGCATACCTTTTTCCTTCAGGAAAAAGATGATAAAGATGAGGGTTCCCTGAAAGGAAGGAAAAGTAAATCCTTTTATAATCTCTTCTTGGAGACTCGAGAGGGAGAAGACCTTTATCCTGCTGGAGAACGATGATAAAGATCGTAGTTCCCCAAAAGGAAGGAAAAGAAGATTCCTTTAGAATCTCTTCCTGGATACTCAAAAGAGAGAAGACCTTTCTCCTCCATGAGAAAAACAATAAAGATGATGGTTCTAGTTAACTTACTAACTTCTCAAAAAGCTTAAGCTGTTGGAGAAAGGCGTTAACACTCCCCCGCACGTGTGGCCCACTTGGCAAACACGTGGCACATGTGGTCCCACTTTGGGCTGACCATCGCATGTGGATTTTTACTGTCCCGAAGGTTTTAACTCGAGACCTTTGGTTCTTATACCATGTTAACTTACCAACTTCTCCAAAAGCTTAAGCTGTTTGAGAAAGGCGTAATTTATCTTTTATACTTTAAAAGGTCCAAATGGGAAGGAAAAGAAGATCCATTTATAATCTCTACGTCGAGACATAAGAGGGAGAAGACCTTTATCTTCTAGGAGAAAAGATAATAGAGATGACGGATTCGTAAAAGGAATCTCAGGAAGATCCTTTAGAATCTCTTCCTAGAGACTCAAAAGGGAGAATGCTTTTCTGCTCCGGCAGAAAGATGACAAAGATAATGGTTCCCCACAAGGAAGGAAAAGAAGATCCATTTAGAATCTGTTATTAGAGACTCAAGAAGGAGAATACCTTTCTCCTTTGAGAGAAAGATAAGAATATCCCGCAAGAATCTCTTCATAGAGACTCAAGAGGGAGACGACCTTTATCCTCCGTGCTAAAGAGGATAAAGATGACGGTTCCTCGAAAGGAAGGACAAGAAGATCCCTTAAAAATCTCTTCTTAAAGACTTTAAGGGAGAAGACCATTCTCCTCCGTGAAAAAGATGATATGATTCCACAGAAGTAAGCAAAAGAGCATCCCTTTAGAATATCTTCCTAGAGCTTCAATAGGGAGAATACCTTTCTCCTCAATAAGTAAAATGATAAAGATGATGATTCCCCAAAAGGAGGAAAAGAAGATCCCTTTAGAATCTATTCCTGAAGACTCAAAAGGGATGTCTTTCTCTTCAGGGAGATAGATGATAAGGATGACGGTTCCCCAAAAGTAACGAAAGTATCCCTTTAAACTCTCTTATTAGAGACTCAAGAGGGAGAAGACCTTTCACCTCTTGGAGAAAGATGAAAACGATGACGGTTTCTTAAAAGGAAGGATAAGAAGATCCCTTTAGAATATCTTCCTTGAGAATCAAAAGGCAAAAGACCTTTCTCCTTAGGGAGAAAGTTAATAAAGATGATGGTTCCCCAAAAGGAAAGAAAAGAAAATCCCATTAGGATCTCTTCCTCTATACTCAAGAGAGTGAATACCTTTCTCCTCTGGGAGAAAGATGATAAAGATGATAGTTCCCCAAAAGGAAGGATAAGAAAATCCCTTTTGAATCTCTTTCCAGACACTTAATAGGGTGAAGACCTTCTTCCTCCGGGAGAACGATAATAAAGATGACGGGTCCCCATAAGAAAGGAAATGAAGATTTGTTTAGAATCACTTTCTAGAGCCACAAAAGGGAGAACTTTCTCCTTCGGGAGAATAATGATAATGATGATGGTACTCCACAAGGAAAGAAAAGAAGATCCATTTAGAAACTCTTTCAGAAGACAGAAGAGGGAGAAGACCTTTCTCCTTTGGGAGAAAGATGATAAATACGACGATTCTCTAAAAGGAAAGAAAAGAAGATCCCTTTCGAATCTCTTCATAGAGACTTAAAAGGGATAAGACCATTCTCCTCCGAGATAACAATGATAAAGATAACGATTTCTTCAGAAGGAAGGAAAAAAAGATACCTTTAAATTCTCTTCGTAGAGACTTAAAGGGAGAAGATCATTCTCCTACGGGAGAAAGATCATAAAGATGACGGTTACCCAAAAGGAATGAAATGAAGATCCCTTTAGAAGCTATTCCTAGAGCCTGAAAAGGAAGAAGACCATTCTCTACTGGGAGAAAGATTATAAAGAAGATCCCTTGAGAATCTCTTCAGAATCTCTTGATGGAGAGTCAAAAGGGAGAAGGCCTTTCTTCTCCAGGAAATAGATGATAAAGATGACGGTTCCCAAAAAGGAAGGAAAAGAAGATCCCTTAAGAATCCCTTTCCTAGAGACTCAAATGGGAGAAGACCTTCCCCCTTCGGGAGAAAGATGATAAAGATGATGACTCCCCAAAAGAAAAGAAAAAGAAGATCCCTTCAGAATCTCTTAATGGGGACTCAAAAGAGAGAAGGCCTTTCTCCTCAGGGAGAAAGATGATAAGCATGACAGTTTCCCAAAAGGAAGCGAAAGAAAATCCTTTTAGAATCTCTTATTTGAGACTCAAAAAGGAGAAGACATTTCTCCTAACGGAGAAACCTGATAAAGAGAACCGTTCTCTAAAGGAAGTAAAAGAAGTTCCATTTAGAGTCTATTCCTACAGAAGACCTTTCTCCTTAAGGAGATAAAGATGATGGTTCACTAAGAGGAAGGAAAACAAGATCCCTTTAGAATCTCTTCATAGAGATTAAAAAGGGGCAAGACAATTCTCCAATGGGAGAAAGATCATAAAGATGACGGTTCCCCAAAAAGAAGTAAAAGATGATCCCTATAGAATCTCTTCCACAAGCCTCAAAAGGTAAAAGACGTTTCTCCTTCAGTAAAAAATGATAAAAATGATGGTTTCCCAAAAGGAAGGAAAAGAATATCACTTTAGAATCTCTTATTTGAGACTAAAAAAGGAGAAGATATTTCTCCTAACGGAGAAAGCTGATAAAGATGACGCTTCCCTAAAAGGAAGTAAAAGAAGTTCCTTTAAGAGTGTCTTTCTACAGAAGACCTTTCTCCTCAAGTAGAAGATAAAGATGATGGTTCACTAAGAGGAAGGAAAAGAAGATCCCTTTAGAATCTCTTCATAGAGAGTTAAAAGGGAGAAGACCATTCTCCTACGGGAGAAAGATCATAAAGATGACGGTTCCCCAAAAAGAAGGAAAAGAGGATCCCTATAGAATCTCTTCCCCGAGCCTCAAAAGGTAAAACACCTTCTTCAGTAGAAAAATGATAAAAACGATGGTTCCAAAAGGAAGGAAATGAAGATCCCTTAGAATCATTTCTTGCACTCTCAAAAGGGAGAGGACCTTTCTCCTCCGGGAGAGTAATGATAAAGATGACGGTTTCCTAAAAGAAAGGAAAAAAAGATCCCTCCAGAATCTCTTAATGGAGACTCAAGAGGGAGAAGGCCTTTCTGCTTAGGAAGAAAGATTGATAAGCATGACGGTTTCCCAAAAGAAAGGCAAAGAAGATCCCTTAAGAATCTCTTATTTAAGACTAAAAAAGGAGAAGACCTTTTTCCCTTGGGAGAAAGATAGATGATAACGATAATAGTTCCGTAAAATGAAGTAAAAGAAGATTACTTTAGAATCTATTCCTTAAGACTCAAATGGGAGAAGACCTTTCTCCTCAGGGAGAAAGACGATGGTTCTCCAAAAGGAACGAAAAAGAAGATCTCTTTGAATCTCTTCTTAGAGACTTAAAAGGGAGATGACCTTTGTCCTCCAGGAGAAATATGATAAAGATGATGATTCCTCAAAAAAAGGAAGAAGATCCATTTAGAATTTCTTCCTAGAGTGTTAAAACAGAGAAGACCTTTCTCCTCCGGGGAAAGATGAAAAAGATCACTGTTTCCCAAAACGAAGGAAAAGAAGATCCCTTCATAACTTCTTCCTGGACCCTCAAAAGGGAGAAGACCTTTTTCCTCTAGGAGAGGACGATACAGATCACGATTCCTCCGAAGGAAGGAAAAGAAGATCCCCTTAGAATTTCTTCCTGGATCTTCAAAAGGGAGAAGACCTTTTTTCCTCCGGGAGAAAGATAATAAAGATCACGGTTCCCCAAAAGGAAGGAAAAGAAGATCCCTTTAGAATCTCTTCATGGAGCCTCAAAAGGGAGAAGACCCATCTCCTCCAGGAGAAATATGATAAAGGCGACGATTCCCTGAAAGGAACGAAAAAAAGATCCTTTAGAATCTCTTCCTCGACACAAAAGAGGGAGAAGACCTTTGTCCTCCGGAAGAAAGATGATAAAGATGGCAGTTCCCAAAAGGAAAGAAAAGAAGATCCCTTTAGAATCACTTCCTGGAGCCTCAAAAGGGAGAAGACGTCTCTCCTCCGGTTCCCCAGAAGGAAAGAAAAGAAGATCTCTTTAGAATATCTTCCTGGATCCTCAAAAGGAAGAAGACCTTTGTCCTCCGGGAGAAAGATGATAAAGATCATGGTTCCCCAGAAGGAAGGAAAGAAGATCCCTTTAGAATCTCTTCCTAGATCCTCAAAAGGGAGAAGAATAAGATCACGTCTCTCCAGAAGGAAGGAAAAGAAGATCCCTTTAGAATCTTTTCCTGGATCCTCAAAAGGGAGAACACCTTTGTCCTCCGGGAGAAGGATGATAAAGATCATGATTCCCCGGAAAGAAGGAAATGAAGATCCCTTTAGAATCTCTTCACGGAGCCTCAAAAGGGATAAGACCTATCTCCTCCGTGAGAAAGATGATAAAGACGACGGTTCCCGAGAATAAAGGAAACGAAGATCCAGTTAGAATCTCTTCCTCGATACACAAGAGGGAGAAGATCTTTGTCCTCGAGAAGAAAGATGATAAAGATGGCAGTTCCCAAAAAGAAAGAAAAGAAGATCCCTTTAGAATCACTTCTTGGAGCCTCAAAAGGGAGAAGACCTTTCTCTTCCGGGAGAATAATGATAAAGATGATGGTTCATCAAAAGGAAGGAAAGGAAGATCCCTTTAGAATCTCTTCCTAGAAACTCAAAAGCAAAAAGACCTTTCTCCTTTGGGAGATAAATGATAAAGATGGTGGTTCCTTAAAATGAAGGAAAAGAAGATCCGTTTAGGATCTCTTCCCGCAGACTCAAAAGAGAGAAGACCTTTCTCCTAAGGGAGAAAGATGATGGTTCTCCAAAAGGAATGAAAAGAAGATGTCTTTTGAATCTCTTCTTAGAAACTTAAAAAGGAGAAGCCCTGTGTCCTCCGGGAGAAATATGATAAATTTGACAGTTCCCCAAAAGAAAGGAAAAGAAGAGCCCTTTAGAATTTCTTCCTGGAGACTTAAAACAGAGAAGATCTTTCTCTTCCTGGGGAAAGATGATAAAGATTATTGTTCCCCAAAAGGAAGGAAAAGAAGATCCCTGTAGAATCGCATCCTGGACCCTCAAAAGGGAGAAGCCCTTTCTCCTCCAGGAGTAAAATAATAAAGATGACGGTTCCCAAGAAGGAAGGAAAGAATCCCTTCCTAAATCCTCAAGTCCTCAAAAGGGAGAAGACCTTTTTTCCTCCAGGAGAAAGATGATAAAAATCACGGTTCCCAGAAGGAAGAAAAAGATGATCACTTTATAATCTCTTCTTGGATCCTCAAAAGGGAGAAGACCTTTTTCTTTCGGGAGAAACTTAATAAAGATCATGGTTCCCCGGAAGGAAGGAAAACAAGATCCCTTTAGAATCACTTGCTAGAGCCTCATAAAGGGGAAGACATTTTGCTTCCCGGAGAATAATGATAAAGATGACAGTTCCCTAAAAGGAAGGAAAGAAGATCCCTTTAGAATCTCTTCCTGAAGACTCAGGAGGGAGATGACCTTTCTGCTCTGGGAGAACGATGATAGAGATGACAGTTTCAAAAAAGAAGGAAAAGAAGATTCATTTAGAATCTCATCCTGGAGACTTAGAAAACCTTTCTCCTCCGGGAGAACAATAGTAAAGATGACTGTTTCTTCAAAAAGAAGGGAAAGAAGATCCCTTGAGAATCTTTTCTTAGAGACTCAAAAGAGAGAAAATCTTCCTCCTCTAGGAGAATGATGATAAATATGACGGTTCTCCACTGGAAGGAAACGAAGATCCATTTAGAATCTCTTATTAGAGGTTCAAATGGAAGAATCGCTTTCTCCTAGAGGAGAAAGATGATAAAGATGACAGTTGCTCAATGGAAATGAAAAGAAAATCCCTTTAGAATCTCTTCCTAGAGACTCAAGAGGGTAAAGACATTTCTCCTTCTGGAGAAAGATGATAAAGATTATAATTCTCCAGATGGAAGGAAAAGAAGAAACCTTTAGAATCTCTTATTAAAGACTCAAGAGGGAGAAAGATGATAAAGATAACGGTTCCCCAAAAGGGAGAAAAATAAGATCCCTTCATAATCTCTTCCTAGGTCTTCAAAAGGGAGAAGAACTTACTCCATCAGAAGAAAAGGGATAAAGATGACGGTTCCCCAAAAGGAAGGAAATAATATCCTTTAGAATCTCCACCTGGAGGCTTAAGAGTAGGAGTGCAACTCAGGTCGGCTTCAGGCCAACCCGAACTCGACCTGACTTCCAACCCAATGAGGTTCAACCCGACCTGAGGAACCCTTTTTTCCAACCCGAACTCGAACTGACTTCAACCCGATCCAACCCGAGATTTTAAGCTTAGAAAATAAAAAATTATTAAAAATGTCAGGTTTCACTCAGGTCGGGTTGCCCATGCCCTCAACCCGAACCTGACTTGGACTCAACCCGGGTTGAGAAAACTAAACCCGAACGCGAAACCCGAACCTGACGCGAACTCAACCCAACCCGGCTTTTTTTCGGGATGAACCCGACCCGAGTTGCACCCCTACTCAAGAGGAAGAAGACGTTTATTCTCCGGGAGAATCAGGATAAAGATGATGATTCCCCAAAAGGAAAGGAAAGAAGATCCCTTAAGAGTCTCTTCTCAGATTCTTAAATGGGAGAAGACCTTTCTCGTCCCAGAGATAGATGATAAAGATTACGGTTCCCCAAGAGGAAGGAAAAGAAGATCTCTTAAAAATCTCTTTGTAGAGACTTAAAAGGGAGAACACCATTCTCCTCTGGGTGAAAGAACATGAAAATGACAGTTTCCTAAAAGGAAGGAAAAGAAGGTCCCTTCTCCTCTGGGAGAAAGAACATAAAGATGACGGTTTCCTAAAAGGAAGGAAAAGAAGGTCCCTCTACAATCTCTTCCTGGAGATTCAAAAGGAAGAACACCTTTCTGCTATGGGAAAAATATGATAAAGATGAAGGCTCTCTAAAAAGAAGCAAAAGAATATCCCTTTAGAATCTCTCATTGAAACCCAATAGGGAGAATATCCCATTAAACTCACTTCTTGGATACTAAAGAGGGAGAAGAGCTTTCTCCTTCGGGAGAAAGATGATAAAGATGATGGTTCCCCAAAAGGAAAGAAAAGAAAATCCCATTAGGATCTCTTCCTCTATACTCAAGAGAGTGAATACCTTTCTCCTCTGGGAGAAAGATGATAAAGATGATGGTTCCCAAAATGGAAGGAAAAGAAAATCCCTTTAGAATCTCTTCCTACAGACGAAGGAGGGAGAAAAAATTTCTCCTCTGAGAGAAAGATGATAAAGATGGAAATTTCCCAGAAGGAAGGAAAAGAAGATCCCTGTAGAATCTCTTCCTGGAGACTCAATAGAGAGAAGACCTTTATCCTTTTTGGGAGAACAATGATAAAGAAGATTCCCCAAAAAGAAGGAAAAGAACCCTTCATAATATCTTCAAAAGGGACAAGGCCTTTCTTCTCCGGGAGATAGATGATAAAGATGACGATTCCTCAAAAGGAAGGAAAAGATCCCTTTAGAATCCTTTCCTAATGACTCAAAAGGGAGAATACCTTTCTCCTTCAGGAAAAAGATGATAAAAATGACGGTTCCCAAAAAGGAAGGAAAACATCTCTTTAAAATCTCTTCTTAAAGACTCAAGAGGGTGAAGGCCTTTGTCCTTGAGGAGAAAGATGATAAACACTATGATTCCCCAAATGGAAGGAAAAGAAGATCCCTTTAGAATCTCTTATTGGAGACTCAAGAAGCAAAAGACCTTCCTCCTTGAGGAGAAAGATGATAAATATGATGGTTCCCCAAGAGGGAGGAAGAGAAGATTCCTTTTTAATCTTTTCTTAGAAACATATAAGGTAGAAGACCTTTCTCATGTGGAAGAAAGATGATAGGGTTCCCAAAAAGGAAGGAATAGGGGATCCCTTTAGAATCTCTTCTTATAGCTTCGAAAGGGAGAAGTACTTTCTCCTCAGGGAGAAAGACGATAAAGTTGACGGTTCCCCAAAAGGAAGGAAAAGAAGATCCTTTTAAAATCTCTTCCTCGAGGCTTAAAAGGGAGAAGGCATTCTCCTATAGGAGAAAGATGATAACAATGACGGTTCCGAAAAGGACCAAAAAGGAGAAAGATAATAAAGATGAAGGTTCCCCAAAAGGAATGAAAAGATCCGTTTAGAATCTCTTATTTGAGACTCACAAGGAAGAAGATGATAAAGATGATGGTTCCCCAAACGAAAGGAAAAGAAGATCCCTTTTGAATCTTTTCTTAAAGACTTAAAAGAGAGAAGATCTTTCTCCTCCGGGAGAAAGATAACTAAGATAGCAGTTCCCCAAAAGGAAGGAAAAGAAGATCCCTTTAGAATCACTTCCTGGAGCCTCAAAAGGGAGAAGACCTTTGTTCACTAGGAAAAATATGATAAAGATGACGGTTCCCCAAAAAGAAGGAAAGAAGATCCCTTTAGAATCTCTTCCTGGAGCTTCACAAGGGGAAGACCTTTCTCCTTCACAAAAAAATGATAAAGATGACGGTTATCCAAAAGGAAGGAAAAGAAGATCCGTTTTCAATCTCTTCCTCAAGACTCAAGAAGGAGAGGACCTTTATCCTCCGGGAGAAAGAGGATAAAGATGACGGTTCCCCAAAAGGAATGAAAAGAAGATTCCCTTTAGAATCTCTTCTTAGAAACTTAGAAAACCTTTCTCGTCCGGAAGAAAGATGATAAAGATGACAGTTTCTTCAAAAGGAAGGAAAAGAAGATCCCTTTAGAATCTCTTAGTAGAGACTTAAAAGGGAGAATACCATTCTCCACCAGAAGAAGGATCATAAAGTTGATGGTTCCCCAAAAGGAATGAAAAGAAAATACCTTTAGAATCTCTTCCTAGAGACTCAAAAGGGAGGAGACCTTTCTCCTCCGAGAGAGATGATGAAGATGACTGGTTTCCAAAAAGAAGGAAAATATCCCCTTTAGAATCTCTTATCGGAGATTCAAAAGATAGAAACCCTTTCTCATCCAGGAGAAAGATGATAAAGATGATGGTTCCCAAAAAGGACGGGAAATAATAGCCCTTTGGAATCTCTTCTTGGATATTCAAGTGGGAGAAGACATTTCTTCTCCGGGAGAAAGATGACGGTTCCCCAAAAGAAACGAAAATAAGATCCCTTTAGAATCTCTTACTGGAGACTCAAGAGGGAGAAGACATTTCTCCTCCGGGAGAAAAACCATAAAGATGATGGCTTTCTCCAAAAGGAAGGTGTTAAATATAGAAGATCAAATAATACCATCTCCATCAGCTCAAGCTTTTGGAGTAACTGGTCGTTTCGCATGGTATCAGAGCCAATGGTCCTGAGTTCAGACCTCCTAGATAGCAAAAATCCACATGCAATTGCCAACCCAGCCGAAAAGTGGGGCCACATGTGCCACGTGTAGGTCAACCCGTGAAAGAGGGGCTACACGTGAGGAGGAGTGTTAAAGTATAAAAGATTAATTAACACCATCTCCATCAGCTTAAGCTTTTGGAGTAACTGGTCGTTTCACATAAGGAAGAGAATATCCCTTTAGAATCTCTTCCTAGAGACTCAACAGGGAGGAAGAAGACCTTTCTCTTTCGGGAGAAATATGATAAAGATGACGGTTCCCCAAAAGAAAGGGAGTGGATTTTCTCAATGAAAACAAGAAAAAATGAATAAATATCTTACATTAGAGATTCTCAAATAGAACAAGGAAAAATGAAAAAAATATCTTACATTTTCTGAAATGTAAGATATTTTCAATTAACTAATCATTCAACTGCGAGCACAGCAATTTCCAACACCAACCAATGTAGATATCAACATGCCAAGCTAGCTCCCACACATGTGCCAACTAGCAATAAGTAGAGATGCAATCATAAAATAGATATAAAAGGAAACAGGGGGGAAATAATCTAGCTATAAGTGATTGAAATCTTAAATTAGGTAGAAATACATAGGGAAAAATGAGCTTGGGAAGCTTCTGTTGTCAAAAAATGACTACACAAACATTTGGAATGGTGCCCAAAAATGAGACTCATGGAAGATTGTACAAGCACATTAAAAGAGAGGACTCCCAACATATTCACAAAAACATATGGTAATATTCGTTAGCAAATGGTCATGACCTCCCAATTGTAAAAATTAAGAGCTAGCATGTAAATGAGTAACTACAAGTCAAACTTGAAAACATAAAGAAAAAATTGAAGAACGAATTTGAAAAACTTTTTTTCTTTAAGCGGGTCAAGAATCAGGTTTTGAGCCTCAGATTCTCTCATTTACACTCTTATCCTAGTAAGGAGCCGTTTGTTTGGGATTTTAAGAATTGATTTTGCGTCCAGAACTGACATTTTGGGTCCAATAATCAGTTTTGGACTCAAAATCGATTCTCAAAAACCCAAAACAAATAGGGCCACTGGATTTTGAAAAAGGATTTCTAAGACTGATTATTGAACTCAAGAGTTCATTTAATTTCAAGTATACTAATCAGTTTTGGACTCTCAATCAGTTCTCAAAATCCGAAACAAATAGGGCTGCAATGGCACAAAATTAATTGATTAGTTCAAAGTGCATAGTAATGCACTGCAGAATAATGTATACTTGCATATAAAAGATGTGCAGGAAAGAACATGTGATGTATGATAAATAACAACTAAATATGTAATATTTGACTAAGCCGCTCTTGAACTGAAACAAGAAATTATCTTAAGAAGAAGTGTTCACAAGCTGTTGACTGAGAAATGCATGCAGGTAGAACTGACGAATGGATTGCTTAATATATTAATAAAGGTTGCAAAGATCAGATAACAAAGAAAAGGGATTTAAATAGAACATTTAGAAATATGATCATGTCATATAATAAGAGAGGAAAGAAGCTCTAAACTCCACTACTTGATTTCTCAAGCTTAAAGCAAGAAGGATCTCGTGCTCTAAATTCTAAACACTACCATGTGATTTGTAATGCATCATAATAAATGGTTTCTGTTGCTTAGAGCTATAAAAACAAATTATTAATATTCAAAAGAGAGAGAGAGAGAGAGAGCTACAGAAATATTATGTCACATACATTCATACCTAAGTTTTCAATGATCATGTGACAAAGAAAAAGGATTTATAAAGAGCATTTAGATCGTAGGAGCGTTTCGCACGGTATCAGAGCCAATGGTCCTGAGTTCAAATCTCCCGGATAGCAAAAATCCACATGCAATTGCCAATCCCAACTGAAAAGAGGGGCCACATGTAGGTCGACCCGAGAAAGAGGGGATACACGTGATAAAAGATTAAATAACACCATCTCCATCAGCTTAAGCTTTTGGAGTAACTGGTCATTTCACAGAAGGAAAAAAAGATCCCTTTAGAATCTATTCCTAGAGACTCAATAGGGAGAACACCTTTCTCTTTCGGCAGAAATACGATAAAGATGACGGTTCCCCAAAAGAAAGGGAGTGAATTTTCTCAACGAAAACAAGAAAAAATGAATAAATATCTTACATTTGAGATTCTCCAATAGAACGAGAAAAAATGAAAAAAAAATATCTTACATTTTCTGAAATGTAAGATATTTTCAATTAACTAATCATTCAACTGCGAGCACAACATTATCCAATACCAACCAATGTAGATATCAACATGCCAAGCTAGCTCCCACACATGTGCCAACTAGCAATAAGTAGAGATGCAATCATAAAATATATATATAAAGGGAAACAGGGGAAAAATAATCTAGCTATATGTGATTGAAATCTGAAATTAGGTAGAAATACATAGGGAAAAATGAGCTTGGGAAGCTTCTGTTGTCAAAAAATAATTGCATAAACATTTGGAATGGTGCCCAAAAATGAGACTCATGGAAGATTGTACAAGCACATTAAAAGAGAGGACTCCCAACATATTCATAGAAACATATGGTAATATTCGATAGCAAATGGTCATGATCTCCCAATTGTAAAAATTAAGAGCTAGCATGTAAACGAGTAACAACAAGTAAAACTTGAAAACATAAAGAAACAACTGAAGAACAAATTTGAAATTTTTTTCTTTAAGCGGGTCAAGAATCAGGTTTAGAGCCTCAGATTCTCTCATTTACACTCTTATCCTAGTAAGGACAGCTTTGTTTTGGATTTTGAGAATTGATTTTGAGTCCAGAACTGACATTTTGGATCCAATAATCAGTGTTGGACTCAAAATCGATTCTCAAAAACCCAAAACAAATAGGGCCACTGGATTTTGAAAAAGGATTTCTAAAACTGATTATTGGACTCAAAATTTAATTTCAAGTCTACTAATCAGTTTTGGACTCTCAGTCAGTTCTCAAAATCCGAAACAAATAGGGCCGAATTAATTAATTAGTTATACCTGCATAGTAATGCATTGCAGAATAACAACTAAATATGTAATAGTTGACTAAGCCGCTTTTGAACTGAAACAGCAAATTATCTTAAGATGCAGTGTTCACAAGCTGTTGACTGAGAAATGCATGCAGGTAGAAGTGAAGAATGGATCACTTTTGCAAGATCATATAACAAAGAAAAGGGATTTACGTAGAACATTTAGACATAGGATCATGTCAGATAATAAGAGAGGAAAGAAGCTCTAAACACCACCACTTAATTTCTCAAGCTTAAAGCCAAAAGGATCTGGTGCTCTAAATTCTAAACACTACCACGTGATTTGTAAGCATCATAATAAATGGTTTCTGTTACTTAGAGCTATAAAAACAAATTATTAAAATTCAAGAGAGAGAGAGAGAGAGAGCTACAGAAATATTATGAGACATACATTCATACCTAAGGTTTCAATGATCATATGACAAAGAAAAAGGATTTATAAAGAACATTTAGAAGGTAGGATCATGTAAAATAATAAGAGGAATGATGCTCTAAACACCACCAGTTGATTTCTCAAGCTTAGAGGCAGAAGGATTTGATGCTCTAAACACTATGAATCAATCATTACAACTGCTCTAAAAATTCCTACAATGGTTCAGTGAGACCTATCCAACTAAAGTTCCGTACTTCCGAAGCAAACAGGATAACCTTCACTCCTATAATTAAGCACTTAGACTCCTACAATTAAGCATGACAGACTCCACTAGATAGACTCCTATCCAGCTAAAGTTTATCCCACCCTACTTTCAAAGAAAACAGTCCCCTACTTCTACCATACGTCCTTCCACTTGGGTCTCTTCACCGCACTAAAAGGCAATGGAGTTGCTACTTTTGGATTATGAAGGCTTTGAATGGGTTTCTTCATCCCACTGAAAGGCAAACGATTCTGAATGGGTTTCTTCATCCCACTAAAAGGCAAACGATCCTGGCCAATTGCCTTTTCAGTTTTCACCACTCCATTCTTTGGCAATGGAGCAGTTACTTTTAGATTCTCAAGGCTTTGAATGGGTTTCTTCATCCCACTGAAAGGCAAACGAACCTGGCCAATTGCCTTTTCAGTTTTCACTACTCCATTCTTTGGCAATGGAGCAGCTACTTTAGGATTCTCACGGATTTGAATGGGTTTCTTCATCCCACTGAAAGGCAAACGAACCTGGCCAATTGCCTTTTCAGTTTTCACCACTCCATTATTTGCCAATGCAGCTATTTTTCGATTCTCAAGGCTTTGAATGGGTCTCTTCATCCCATTGGAAGGCAAACGAACATGGAGAATTGCCTTTTCAGTTTTCACCACTCCATTCTTTGGCAATGAAGCAGCTACTTTTGGATTCTCAAGGCCTTGAATGGGTCTCTTCATCCCACTGAAAGGCAAACGAACCTGGCCAATTGCCTTTCCAGTTTTCACCACTCCATTCTTTGGCAATGGAGCAGCTACTTTTGGATTCTCACAGATTTGGATGGGTTTCTTCATCCCACTGAAAGGCAAATGAACCTGGCTAATTGCCTTTTCAGTTTTCACTACTCCATTCTTTGGCAATGGAGCAGCTACTTTAGGATTCTCACGGATTTGAATGGGTTTCTTCATCCTACTGAAAGGCAAACGAACCTGGCCAATTGCCTTTTCAGTTTTCACCACTCCATTATTTGCCAATGCAGCTACCTTTCGATTCTCAAGGCTTTGAATGGGTCTCTTCATCCCATTGGAAGGCAAACGAACATGGAGAATTGCCCTCTCAGTTTTCACCACTCCATTCTTTGGCAATGAAGCAGCTACTTTTGGATTCTCAAGGCCTTGAATGGGTCTCTTCATCCCACTGAAAGGCAAACGAACCTGGCAAATTGCCTTTTCAGTTTTCACCACTCCATTCTTTGGCAATGGAGCAACTACTTTTGGATTCTTAAGGCTTTGAATGGGTTTCTTCATCCCACTGAAAGGCAAACAATTCTGGCCAATTGCCTTTTTACTTTTCACCACTCCATTCTTTGGTAATGGAGTAGCTACTTTTGGATTGGGTTCCAGATTTGGTGTCACTAATTTGTACCTTGGAGGATCATTAGATGCTTTCATTGTCTTCCTGATCATGTTTAATATTGCCATCCTTTCCTTGGCAGATTTCGCAGGTGCAGGAAGTGGACGACATCTCGCAGTGCAACTGAAAGGCAAAGGAGATTTTGTCATTGAATTGTTCATGGGAAATTGAAGAAATAATAATAATTCAATGTTTAAAGAACTTAAAATACCGTGATGTTTGTCCCTTTAGTGAGTTTTGAAGTCTTAGGCTCCTCGCTGCCATGACCTGCACGATTTAAGACTCAAGATGTCATGAAGTTACATGAACAACAATATCATCCATTCACGTAGGACAAAGAGTGAGGCATAACATACCCGAAGTTCAAATTTTCTATGGAGAATATCAGGATCATCTTCTTCATCATGCTTTTGGTTGCATCCTGTAACACAATACCCCAGAAAGCACATCCATAAATTTCATATTTATAATTCAAGAGAAAGCATAAAACTCGAATAAAAGCATTCAAACATTTTAAAATCAGAGAGAGAATTTGAATGGAAGTTACATAGGAATAAGAAAGAGCGTTAGTAAACATGTGCAATCAGTTGAATTTAAGATAAAATCAGAAACTGCATACGGCATCAGTGCAACAGAGTTTCAAGATTCTCTCCAAAGAGATGAGAACGATTGCTCATGCATAAGGAATTACTATGCAGAAAAAGGTAAAAAGGGAAAAGATCAGGGAGAATTCAAAGATTATGTAATAGCTTACAGAGTTGAGGATTCAAATTTTGTCTGTGAACATGATGCCAAAGAGGATGAGTCTCTTGTGAACTATGATGAGACAAACGTCTATTGTGAGAAGGCTCAAGAAGCTGAAAGGAAGAGAAACAAGAACCAATCAAGCTGTCAAGGAAGAAGTTGAATGTGAAGATCAGGGAGAAATTTGGATTGATCAAGAGGAAATTAATTGCAAAGATCACGATCAAGTGGAGGAGGTGAAAGTATGTGGTGAATCAGCTCAAAGGGAAAATGAAGATACGAGAACAAAATTTGAATCTGAGGAATGTGAAGCAGCTGCCCATATCGAGCCTAACAAAGCCTCGGAACAAGAAAATGAGGAAATGAGTGCAGCTATCTGTGCTTGAAATGTCCAAGCTCAAGAAAATGAGGAATTGAGCAATGGCCCAAGTTCCACTAGCAGGGAGGGAATCTGTAGATGATAGTACAGTGGGGATTGAAGATAATTCTTAGATTGAAATGTGCTGCATGGAAAGTCTAAGGAAGTGGAAGGTTTTGGGAGTAGAGAACTTTAACATATGAAGCTCTGGCAGCTGCTGAAAATTCTGCTGCAGCTTCTCCTTTTAAGCTTGAGATGGGTCTAGATAACCAAAACTTTGAGGATTGCAGAGAACTTTCCAGGTTGAAAGCATTTGCTAGAACAAGTTCACAGAAAATTAGTGCGTTGGCATATCAAGTTTCTATCCTAAAATGTAGTGCACATTCCCCATACAAGCAGATTGTAGATCGTTTCACTGGATAAGCATGAAGAAGGAGAAAGTAAGGGAGAAAAGTCTTCTAACATAGCATCTAATGGTGAAGCCGATTCTTCAGCCAAATCAAGGGTTAGAAGGCTGGGTTTGGAGTGGTTTGATTTCCTCCTGCCGTAAATTGTATTTTTGTTTTTCTTGTATTTATTCCTTCTGTAATGTTTGTGCCTTTGTGGACCATCTTGGTTCCCTTTAATTCAATATATCACTATTTCAAACAAAAAAAAAACATAGCTTCTAACGAGTTCTGCAACTTGGATACTGATTTGTTTTCAGGACACGATGTAGAAGAGAAAGTGGAAAATTTGGTTTACAAAAATATAGTAGTTGTTGGTTTAACAATGGTAGATGTGTCACCTGTTGAGAGTCATCGCGGACTCTCCACAGTGAAGGAGAGGATGGGTCGGCACGGACGCGGGCCGAGGCGGGCCCACATGGATCTTTCCTATTCTAAACTAGGACTTGTCAAGTTGGTAGTTAGAGTTGATTCTAAATTGGGTTTTGGAAACGAGTAGCTTTAGGATGTTGGATTGTTTTAGGAAACATAATTAGTTACTAATTTTGTTTTGGAAAAGGGTAGTATATAGAAATAGGGAAGTGGTTTAATAGGTTAGTTTCTTATTAGTGTCATGAAATATTCACGAAGATCTGTCATGCAATATCACAACTCGATGAAGAGTCCAAGATTTCAGAGACGGGGATGCAGAGGATTATAATCCGACGATTGAAACCTGAGTACAGTGGTACGGTAAGATAGCGGAGTATCTTGCTACATTCGAAGGGTTGGAGTACAATAGGTTTGTGAAGTTTAGAAATGAACTTAGCATGACTTGCAGAGAGTCAGCAGTGAAGGGGAGTGATAAAAGTTATCGTTGACTCTCCATGGCGCCGGAGGGGATGGGTCGGTGCGGACGGGGCGCGGGCGGACGCGGGCCCACATGGATCTTTCCTAGTCTAAATTAGGATTTGTCAATTTGGTAGTTAGAGTTAGATTCTAATTTGGGTTTTGGAAAGTGGTAGCTTTAGGAGATTGGATTGTCTTAGGAAACATAATTAGTTACTTATTGTGTTTTAGAAAAGGCTAATAAATAGAAATACGAAAGTTTTTTAATAGGTTAGTTTCTAATTAGTGTTTCAAATAGTGTTTTTTGAGGGGGAGTGTTGATGTAGGTTCCATGGATGGAGTGGTGTATTGATGTCTTGTGTTGTCTTGTTGTTGTCGTGTTATAGTCTTGTTGTTGTCTTGTGGGTAGTTGTTCCACATGGAGTTCCTTGTTGGTGCTCCTTTGTTGGTGGTTGTTCTTCCTATTATGTTTTGTCATGGTCTTCGGGTTAGTGTAGTATCGTCCTCCTTGTTGAAGTGTTGTGAGGTTTCCTTAGTTGATTCATTGGTTGGTTGGTTAGTTTCTTTTTTGCATTGTTAGTTGTTGGTTCTTCATGTTGCTAGTTGTTTCCTTCTGCTTAGCGTTTGTTGGTGTGTTGTTGGTGACTTAAGTTGATGTTCTTTCACCATGCTTCGCGTTCTTGGTTAGTTGCTCCTTCTATTTGTTGTTGGTTGGTTGGTTGGTTGGTTTGGTTGGTTGTTTGGTTGGTTTTTTGGTTGGCTGGGTTGGTTGTGGTTGAGGTTGGTTGGGTTGATCGTGGTTGAGATCATTGCTGTTGTGGTTGGTTGGTTCTTCGCGCTTCGTGTTATTGGTGGACTCGCTTTGCGAGTCCTGTTTGTTGATGCTTCTACATGTGTGCAGTTGCCTTGCATAATTTTGCGCATTCATTGTTGCTGTAGAGGTTTGCGTTGCAATCCACTTTATTGGTTCTTCTATATAGTGTGTGTAGTTGCTTTGCGCAGTTTTACGCATTCGTTGTCATTGTAGTGGTTTGCGTTGCAATCCACTTTGTTAGTGGCTATATGCCCGGTCATTTGCGTTGAATTCGGCCTTATTGTTGTTTCTCCCAGGCGACGTGTTGTGTGGCCTTCTTTGGTTGGTTGTTTCCCAAGCGACGTGCTGTGTGGCCATCATTGGTTGGTTGTTGTTGTGGGCTGATTTTCTATCGCCCTGTTGTTGGTTGGTTGTTGGTCCTGGTTGGGCTTCTTCTTCGATATGATGTTCTCTTGATCTCTACTCGTGGTGCTTCGTCGTTGTTCGTGTGCGCGCCTTTGGTGTGCTTATTTTATTCTATGGATCGTTGTTGTTTCCTTGCCGAGGCCCTTTCGTTCGATCGTTATTGGTGTAGATTTGATAGCCGTGCTCTGATTCAGGGGGAGGCTCTATGTTGATCGCTCTGACGGTAATGCTAATTTAGGGGGAGCTCGTTGTTTTTTTGGCCGTTGAACTCGCTGTTGTACTAGTTGTGGCCATGGTCCTTTTTTGTTATGTTTTTTACTATGTATTCACCACACCAGCTTGACGGGGTGTGTTGTACCAAGCTGGCTATGTCTATGGGATTATTGTTTTTCTGTTGTATGGGTATTATAGTTAATTGTTTTAGTTTTCTTTGTAGGAATCTGGAGTGTGGAGTTATACCGTATATACACTCCAGCTTGAGGGGAAGTGTTGAAGGGTATCTTAGTCATTATGTGTAGTGTGAGGGGTATTGTAGCCTTTGTACCATGTTTCCCTACTTTGGACCTATATATACATCATATTAATGGGTGGACTCCTAAGTGGAGAATCTCACCATCTTCACCCTCACACTTCTTCTTCCCCTCTAAACCCTAGCCACATTTCTAACATATATAAAAGGAGAGTGCAAAACGTGAAACAATATGTGAGTGAGAAAAAAAACATGAATAGAGTATTGAAGAGAAGTGGTGTACGGTTTGAGTCTTGGAATAGTATATTTAAGAGAACTCTCTCTCTTCCTCCCTCCTTTTGTGATTTGTGTTATTTGGGTTTTGCTTCTTTTGCTTTTGATCTTGTTTTCAAAAAACTTTGTGCTTTGATCATTGTTTTATATGGAACATAAAGAAAGTGAAAATGTTGACATTACAGAATGTTTCAGAGAAGTGGCAATTGGAAATTCAAATATAGACCAGTTCTCCGCATTTGTTGATCCAGCATAGTATCAAAACGAACACAAAAAAGAATTTGATTTCTGCACAAGTTACTATTTTAAATAGTCCAGAGACTGCTAAAATACTAGAACGATACAAAATAGAAGATGGGGATGCATGTAGGTTGTTGAGAAGATTTCTCGCAATCAAAGAATCCTGGGTTGACAATGTAAAATTCAGAACTCATTGGAAAACCGTAATTTGAAAGATAAAAGTGGATGTGATCAGCAGTGGTTCAATGAAATGTCCATTTCCACAGTAAAAGCTGAGAAAAGGCCAGCAGAGTTTAAATCAAGCCACTGAGACCAATCAAGAGTTTGAAACATTTTTTTCCCATAGGTCGAGAGCATGAAATATTGGCCGATAGTGACAGATATGAGGCAGAACACTCCAATTCTGAAAACGGAGCAGTTGAGCAACCATAAGGTCGGGTAATTGGCGACACCCATGTTGAGAAGGCAACCCTAGACAACTTGCATAGCAGTAGAAAGAGAGAGGAGGAGAGGGTTCACTTTTTCAACCATTGGTTGAAGGATTGAAATGGTTTGGCAGATAGGTGCTGCACTATATTAGAACAAAGGGTTCATTATTTTGATGACATGTTGATTTCAGATGGATTTTTTTTTCTTACATCACTGCAAAACTATTCATCAATATGGACAATCATTTTGTTGAAGACACAAGTGGAAGTGATTCAAGGGTCTAGCATGCATTGTCAACTTCATTTTTAAATATAGATAACACAAAATGATTGATTTTATATCGCAGGACATGCTCCTACTTTTAATTCCACAAAGAAAATGTCGAATCAAGTGAAAGCAATGACAGGTAGAATCAACCAACAATGACAGGTAGAATCAACCAACATATTGCCATGTTGTGCAACAATTTTACTTTACACAAGTTCAATTTTTGGAAAATCTACTAATCAAGGTTTTAAATTTCAGTTTCAGTTATGGTTTCGGTCACCACAGAAATGGGACCTTTTAAGTTTCGGTTGGACATTTTGGTGGAAATCCTGTAAAATCGCCGAAACGTAGGCAAACAATTGCAAATGATAGAGTTTTAAAATGAAACTTCAGGAAATGCTACAATAAACACAAATACAAACTTAGCACATAAGAAATACAGATATAGATAATGTTTTAATAATATAAAATACCAAAAGACATGTATTGTTGAGCAAGTCCGTTCAGTTTTGGTATCATTTCGATGGGGATGGGGATGGAAACATATCAGTCGTTTGTTTCATTGGAAATTTAAAAACATGTTACTAAATCCAACCAAGTAAAACAATGCCAAACATAATCACCAAAACCAACCTATGTTGTGTAAGGATTCAGCTTTAGATAAGTTTTGTGAGTAACGTGGTTCCAGAACCATCAAAATGAGTCAACTAGAGCCAGCCACGACTATTTTAACTATATAAAAAAAAGTTTCAAAAGCAAAGAAGCCTTTGAAAACCTTTAGGATTCAATCAATTTAAACAAAGAGATATGTGTTTCGGAAACATGCATGTCAGATTTAAAAGGGCAGAAATAGTGTCGACCCAAGAAAAATTAATTGGAAGAAAATTTTCAGATCCAAGAAAAATTAAAAGGAAGAACCATTCAAGAAGTTGAATGTGAAGATGAAAAAGGGAGGGCAAAACAGACAAATATGGCAAAAAAACAACAACATGCAAATGAAAAAAAAAAAAACTTACCGAGGCATGTGGAAAAGGGTATTATATAGAAATAGGAAAGTGGTTTAATAGGTTAGTTTCTAATTAGTGTTTCGATAGTGTTTTTTTGGAAAGTAGAGGGGATTGTATAGCATGGGTAGTTTCAATACGTGTTTGAGTGCCTTTGCTTATATGCAGAGAGAGAGAGAGAGAACATGAATGAAATAATGAAGTGAGAGTAAACATGAAAAAGTGGAAAAAAGAGAGGAGTGTGAAACGTGAACTCTTTGTTATTAAGAAGTTGTGTATGGTTGCTGCCATCAACAGTATTCAAGAGAAATTTTCCCTCTCTCTCTTCCCTCTTCTCCTTTTGTTGTGATCTTTTGTGTTGTGGGTTTAGTGCTTCTGCTTGATCTTTGTTTTTAACAAGTGGTATCAAAGCTTTTGTGCTTTGATCTTGATTTTCTACATCAGCAAGCAAAGGTGAAACAGCTAGAGAAGTTGCACCAGTGATCATTGGACAGATTTTAGAATAGGAACATATTGGAAAAGAAAGGTTACTATTGTGTGTGGCTGTGTGTTCTGAAAAGGTCACGGTCCTAACGGACATGGGTAATGGGAAGTGTTAATGGGCTTTTTAGTCTTTAAAAGTAGTTTTGATTTAGAAAGTGTGATTTCTAATTAGTTTAAATGGGTTGGGCAAATCGAAAAGGAAACATGGTAATATGGTAGTTTATATTATTTTTATTTTACGGTTAGTTTTAAATGTAACTGTTGAAGGGTATTATAGTCATGGTTTTAAATTTCGATCGGATTTTGTCGGGACCGAAACGAAATTGCACCGAAACGGAAATTCCCGAAATGTACCAAATTTCGGTCGAAATTTCGGTGAAATAATAGATAAAATAATATTATTTTAATCCTTTACCAAATTTCAACCGAAATTTCGGTTTTGGGAAAGACCGAAATTTCGCCCGAAACCGAAATTTAAAACCTGCGCAGCTGCGCTAGGAGTTATCTGCACATTAGTGGCTTATAAAGCCACCGATTGGTTCGTATGGCGGGTCCACCTTTGCGGGGTCCAAAAAAGCGACCAATTGGTGGCTTTATAAGCCACTAATGCGCAGGTAACTCCCTGCGCAGCTGCGCACGAACACTTTTCTCTCTCTCTCTCTCTCTCTCTCTCTCTCTCTCTATATATATATATATATATATATATATATATATATATATATATATATATTATATGGGAGCTCCCTAAGGAAACTCCATATTCACTCTTCTTCTTCTTCCTTATCAACAATAACATGGTATAAGAGCTGATCCAATAAACAAAATTCAAAAAAGGAAGGAAACCTAGCCGCATCTCTCCACCTCTCCCGCATCTCTCTCCTTGTCGTAAAATCTTGCTAAGGAAACCTTGCCGTAAAACTCTCGCGCGCGTGCATCCCTTTCATTCACATACAAAGGGACTGCTCCTAGCATAAGCGGTAAAGAAGGAGGTAGACTCAAACAAAGTGACGTCGGTGGAAACAAATATCGGCGAAGTCGAGGACGGTAACTCCGATCACTTTTCTGGGTACGAAAGTAGCACAGAAAGACACAACGCTCCGCCTGAGGATCCAATTTATCTAGCCCTGGGGTAAGGGTGTGAACAAAGCAAACACAGCCAAAGACTCTTGAAACAGTATGTGAGTGAGAGAAAAAGTGTGAATAGAGTATTGAAGAGAAGTGGTGTACGGTTTGAGTCTTGGAATAGTATATTCGAGGGAACTCTCTCTCTCTCTCTCTCTCTCTCTCTCTCTCTCTCTCTCCCTTTGTGATTTGTGTTATTTGGGTTTTGCTTCTTTTGCTTTTGATCTTGTTTTCAACAAGTAATATCAAAGCTTTGTGCTTAGATCTATGCTTTCCACAGAACATAAAGAAAGTGAAAATGTTGAGGTTACGAAATGTTTCAAAGAAGTGGCAATTGCAAATTCAAATATAGACCAGTTCCTCTCAGCTGGATCAATGTTTCAAAGAAGTGCCAATTGCAAATTCAAATATAGATCAGTTCCACGCATTTGTTGATCAAGCATAGTATCAAAATGGACACAAAAAGAATTTGATTTCTGCACAAGTTACTAATTTAAATAGTCCAGAGACTGCTAAAATACTAGAACGATACAAAATAGAAGACGGTGATGCATGTAGGTTGTTGAGATGATTTCTCACACTCAAAGAATCCTGGGTTGACAATGTAAAATTCAGAACTCATTGGAAAATTGTAATTTAGAAGATAAAAGTGGATCTGAACAGCAATGGTTCAATGAAATGTCCATTTCCACAGTAAAATCTGAGAAAAGGCCAGCAGAGTTGAAATCAAGACACATACCAATTGAGAGTTTGAAACATTTTTTCTCATAGGTCGAGAGCTTGAAATATTGGCCAATAGTGACTGATATGAAAGAGAACACTCCAATTCTGAAGAGGGAGCAGTTGAGCAACCACAAGGTCGGGTAATCAGCAACACCCATGTTGAGAAGGCAACCCAAGACAACTTGCATAGCAGTAGAAAGAGAGAGGAGGAGAGCGTTCACTTATTCAACCATTGGTTGAAGGATTGAAAAGGTTTGGCAGATAGGTGCTGCACTATATTAGAACAAAGGGTTCATTATTCTGATGACATGTTGATTTTAGATGGATTTGTTTTCTTACATCACTGCAAAACTGTTCATCAATATGGAAGTGATTTTGTTGAAGATACAAGTGGAAGTGATTCAAGGGTCTAGCATGCATTGCCAACTTCATTTTTAAATATGGATAACACAAAATGATTGATTTTATATCGCAGGACAATGAAGTGAAAGCAATGACAGGTAGAATCAACCAACACATTGCCATGTTGTGCAACAATTGTACTTTAGACAAGTTCAATTTTTGGAATTTCTTAAATTTCAGTTTCAGTTATGGTATCGGTCATCACGAAAATGGGACCTTTTCAGTTTCGGTCGGACATTTCGGTGGAAATCCGCAGGCAAACAATTGAAAATGATAGAATTTTAACATGAAACTTCAGGAAATGCTACAATAAACACAAATACAAACTTACCACATAAGACAAATATCTATACATAATGTTTTAATAACATAAAATCCCAAAAGACATGTGTTGTCACGCAAGTCCGATAATTCAATACATACCATCTGTAATTCATATAAATATTTATACATAGTACAAACACCGCATTTCACATGCAATTCATAATGAGTCAACTAGAGCCAGCCACGACTATTTTAACTATATATAAAAAAAAAAGATTCAAAAGCAAAGAAACCTTTGAAAACCTTTAGGATTCAATCAATTGAAATTGCAATATTCTATCAAATTCAAACAGAGCAACAAAAATTTGGGTTCAATAAACAGAAAATTGGGTTCAATAAACAGAGAGATAAGCATGCATGTCAGATTTAAAACAAATGTCTATACTCTATAGCAAGAATTGTCAAGAAGATGAAAAGGGCAGAAACAGAGTCGACCCAAGAAAAATTAAGTGGAAGAAAAGTTTCAGTTCCAAGAAAAATTAATTGGAAGAACCATTCAAGAACTTGAACGTGAAGATGAAAAAGACAAGAAAAAGGGGGGGAAACAGACAAAAATGGCAAAAAAAAAAACATGCAAAAGAAAAAAAAAAAAAAACTTACCGAGGCGTGTGCAAAACCATTCTTTATCATCCTCAACGGATCGATCCGGGTTTGTTAAGTCGACGAACATTGGTGCAGAGAAATTTTCATAAAACTCGTCGAACTCAAATTCGTAAGTTTCATTTGGATTAAAGTGACAGAACTCTTCGTCATAGTGATCAAACTCCATTTCTGTCTGAGAGAGACAGATAGCAAGAAAGATAGATTAGAGAGAGAGAGAGAGAGAGAGAGAGAAGAGATTGCAAGAAAGAGGGATTAGAGAGAGAAACAGAAGAGATTAGAGAGAGAAAGAGAGGAGATTAGAGAGAGAAAGAGCAAGAGCAAGAAAGAGAGATTAGAGAGCGCGGAGAGCTGAGAGAGAGGGAGAATTAAGAATAGATTGAGAGTCGGTGTCTTTCTTTCCTCTCTCGCTGAAGGAATTTATTTATAGCTCTTTATTTCTATTGGTAAGTGATATATTCACCCCCCCTTTTTTTACTTGGGGACATCCCCGTCTAGTGTATTTATGACTGTTCTTTTACACTAGAGAGGGCTGTCCCAAGTAACAAAAAAGGGTCGAATTTACCCTTTACCATATTATTAAAATCTACTGATAATAGCACTACTGTGCTTGAATAATTGCACGAACTAAGCTTGTCTTTTCTCTTTCAATTATGTTCTTTTTACTGTTATAAGTGTTTCAATAATAAAAGACAAGATAAGTTTCTGCCCTTATCAAAACATTGTAGTGCGAAAATCAATAGGCATATTAAAAGGTTGGCGGCTATCTTTCTTTTGACATTTCATGTTTTCTCTACTTCACACAAATAAAATCAAGACCGTTGATCTTGTTGATCCTCGTGAGCTGACCCACGTGACATCTAGTCCTATGCAGGCCTGTTTGGATTGCAGGAAAAAACATTTCTCAAGAAATTTTTTCCTAGGAAATATTTTTTTGTTTCCACAGATTATGGGGAAATGATAAATTTTGAGTATAATCATTATAACTTTAAAGGTTCCTCCCGTGAACAAACGTTGAATTGTGGTTGTTCATGTCACTTTTATTTCTATGTAATAAAACAATGGAAAAGCAAAATGTTTTTCTTTTCCAAACTTTTCTTGAAATTTCATGGAATCAAAACAAGGAGCAGAGGAGGCCTGATGTGTCAAGGAGATATGATCATCCCACATAAGTGGAAACAATGGCGGTGGACCGGAACTGTGATCATAGTAGGGGTGCAACTTGGGTCGGGTTCAACCCAATTTTGAGTCGGGTTCGGTTGGCATTTCCTCGGGTTGGGTTGGGTTGGGTTAGGGATGGCTTTTCCAAACCCGATTTAATTTCAAGTTGGGTTAGGGATGATGCCTTGGCAGCCCGACTCGACCGGCACCCGACCTTTGTCCTCTAATTTTATCTTGATTTTCTTTTTGTTATTGTATTTTTCTATCTGGCACGAACTAAACTTGTCTTTTCTTTTTTAACTACTTGCAGTCCTGTGCGATGCACGGGGCAACGAAAAATTATGTTCTTGAAATAATTTTTACTAAAACTTAAGAGCAAAACAGCCCAGAATAGAATACCAGATGTTAAGGTGTAGAATTCCTTTTTTATAGGTGTAGATTGCGAAACATTAGTATAGAATTCCGTTTATAGATATAGATGAGAGATTTTAGCATCTATTTTCTCTTTAAGAGAAATGGAGTACACTAAAGAGGGAATATAGAACGATTTGTTTTTCTAGAAAGAACTTTTGGAATTCCAAAAGTGTAAAACGGTGTGCAACATCCCCTTAAAGCGTTTTTAATTTCAGAATGCAGTGGGGGTGCCACCTGGCGCCACTCCAGCTTACCACATTCAGCTATATATATATATAGGAAATTAAAACGGAAAACATTAAAAAAGTGCATAAATTCAAACCATAAGGTACGACACAACTGATTATGGGTGTAGACGGTTTTCATTAGGAAAGGAATTGGGAATTGTGTAACTAATATTAAAAAAGGGAAAATGATCAAAAAATGGGATTTTTAACTGAAAATCTCAAAAAAGGGTTGAGTTGGCTAAATTCTTCGAAAGGGGTGAAACGCATCCCAAGGCATGTTTTAAGACAAAAATGCCCTTGAGTTGCTTGTCCCTCCAAGAAGGTAAGAAATGGATCCCAATGCATTTCACCTAACCTCTACCTTTTTACCTTCTTCTTCCCCACGCCAACTGATGAAACTCCATTGCCTGTTGTAAAACTCCATTGAAATTACATTGCAGACCGATGAAATTCCCCTTGAGAATATCTGGATTTTATTGGATCTCTTTATTTTCTTTGGCTATGAAACCTAAGGTTCTCTAGTAGTCCATTGTCATACATTTGCTTAGGTTTCACATGTTCCTTACAATGCTATGGTGTATTGTCATAATCTTGTTTTGTTTGTTAGGGTTTTGTTATGGTTTTGTTAGGCATTTGTTATTGTCATCATCCTCTTTACAATGCTATGATATATTTTCATCATCTCCCTATCTCTCTATTGCCCTCTATGTTTCTATTTAGAGTAAACCCGGATGAAACTCATGTCTATACAATTAGAAGCACTATTTAAATGTGTAGAAGCAATATTTTGTTCTCGGAACCACTATTGATATGTGGGAACCAATATTTAGTCCTCTCAACCACTAAGTAGTGGTTCCAATGATTTGAATAGTGGTTCTGAATGTGGAAATACAGTGAGGACCCTATGTAGAAGATCAGAACCACTATTTAAACACTGAGGTAATCTATTTATACCGTCCTAACCACCATGTAGACCTCCAAATCACTATATAGTGGTTCCGACAGTATAAATAGTGAGAATAAAAGGTTATGCAATCAAAACCACTATAAAAAGTGACAATCAGTGTATAAATAGGGGATTAAACACTCATTACCAGTAATTATACGTAGGAACCACTATTTACCACTATATAGTAGTTCTGAGGTATAAATAGTGGTTCTGAGGTATAAATAAAGGTTCACACATTCTACTGGTATTTCATTTGATGTCAAAGTTGCAATGAATTTATGAACAATGGGTTAAATAGTTGTCTAAACACTCAGATCTTATGATGGTTCATAGTTTAGATGGCCTAATACTTGTTCCTAGAGTTTAAATTGTGAGATTGAAAAAGTTATTCACTCAAAACCGCTATAAAAAGTGAGAATGGGTGTATTTATAGGATTTTAAACACTCAAAACCACTAATTATACCTAGGAACCACTGCTTACCACTATGTAGTGATTTCGAGGTATAAATAGTGGTTCCAAGGTATAAATAGTGGTTCCATAGTAGAAATATTGCTTCACACAATCTAATGGTATTTCATTGGGTGTCAAAGTCGCAATGAATTTATGAACAATGGGTTAAATAGTTGTCTAAACACTCAGATCTTATGGTGGTTCATAGTTTAGATGGCCTAATACTTGTTCTGAGAGTTTAAATTGTGAGATTGAAAAAGTTATGCACTCAAAACACTATAAAAAGTGAGAATGAGTGTATTTATAGGGTTTTAAACACTCAGAACCACTAATTATACCTAGGAACCACTATTTACCACTATGTAGTGGTTCCGAGGTATAAATATTGGTCCATACATTCTGATAGTATTTTATTGGGTCTCAAAGTTGTCATGAATTTATACACAGTGGTTTAAACACTAAGAACCACATTGAGATGAAAGGAACGACAATTAAATCCTTGCAAGCACTAATTGTGGTTTCAAGATTCATGTGAACCACAATTACAGTCAAAACCACTATAAAAAGTAAGAATGAGTGTATACATAGTGGTTTAAACACTCAGAACTACTAATTATACAGTGAGAACAACTATTTATACCTCGAAACCACTATTTACTACTAAGTAGTGGTTCCGAGGTATAAATAGTGGTTCCAAGGTATAAATAATGGTTCATAGATTCTAATAGTATTTCATTTGATCCATTATCCTTTTTGGAGTGCTTTTGGATCTCAATTTCTGATTCCAGGTCACAATCTATTTTGAGTCGAGTGGGACCATCCATCAAAGTGTCCTAAGTCCGACTTATATTGTACATAGTTAGCGCTTAGAGTTAGAGATCAAGAGAAAGTGAAAAGAAACTCGAGAAGATGGACAATTTTTATCCAAACAAAAATACAGAACATAAAATGATGTTTGAAGTTTTGAGTTTGTTTTCCATAGGCTGATCCTCGCCCTTGAATCTATAGAGGTTTCCATAATACGAATTTTCTCTATGGATTGGACGGCTAGGATCACCTCCTATGGAAATGATTTTTTGGGCACAACCTATTTGCATTGTGGCCCATCTAATGGACGTTTTGGATCATCCTATGGTGTGACCCGTACAATACTTTTTGAAAAATGCAGGAGTATACGGGTTTACACCTTATAAAAACTCTTTCTCATGAAGAAACAAATAGGTCTTCCCTACCACCAAGTCAAAAGGCAAGCGTATTTATGTAGTTGAACACAATTTCTAGAATGTACAGCCCACACCATAGGATGATCCAAACTGCCCAATTGATGGGCCACAACATAAATAGGCTGTGCCCCAAAAATTATTTCCATAGATGATCCCAACCGTTCGATCTATAGAAGTTTCCATAATCTGAGTCCCTCTTTAGATGGGATGGTTAGAATCATCCTATGGAAATGATTTTTGGGGCTCAATCTATTTACGTTGTGGCCCATCAATTGGGCAGTTTGGATCATCCTATGGTATGGGCTGTGTAGTCCACTTAGAAAAATATGGGCTGAATTCATCCTAGAAGGGGGCTGTACAATGGAGTTTTACGAAAGGCAATGGACTTTCAACACTTGGCGTGGGAAAGAAGAAGGTTAAAAAGGTGAATAGGGTTTGTGAAATGCATTGGGATCTGTTTCTCAAAAAAGGTGAAGGGAAAAGCAAGTAAATGTCATTCTTGTCTTAAAACATGCCTTGGGATGCGTTTCATCCCTTCCTGAGAATTTAGCCAACTCAACCCTTTTTTGAGATTTTCAGTTAAAAATCCCATTTTTTCTCATTTTCCCTAAAAAAAAGGTAAAACACATATTTAAAAAAAATCAGGAATATCAAATCGAGGAAAATTTGGAAATATGATCCGTCAGTTTTGCTATTTCTATAGCCATTCTACTTCCGTAAAATATTTTGGTTTGCCATTCTCTGATTTATTGCAAATTTATTAGCTATCAATAGCAGCCCTAAAAGGAATAAAATTGTTTTGTTTTCCATTCTCTGCTTTTTTATAGATTTATTAGCGCTTAATAGCAGCCTTAAAAGAAACAAAATCATTTGGTTTTCCAATCTCTGATTTATTGCAGATGTATTAGCTATTATTAGCATACCTAAATGAAACAAATTCCTTTCTATACACATACGTTCGGTGTATATTACCCTTTCTCTTAAAAGAGACTATACACAGAAGTTGCGTGTATAGGAGGGGGACACGTGGCAACACCACATTGAACCACATTCAGCTTTACTTATATACTAGTTGCAGTCTCGTGCGATGCACGGGTCGACGAAAAAATTATGATCTTGAAATATTTTTCCTTATACTGCAAAACAACCCAAAATAGTTCTTATAAGACATTAAAACAGTAAAAACTAAAGTCCAAAATAGAATGACATTCTCGAAATAGAAAGAATTTAAACAAATTAGAAATTATTTTATATCTACCAATATAATTAAATGAAAATAAGGAAATAAAATCTTTTGAAGAATCTTTAGAAGAATAAGAAAATATGTAAAAAAGATAAAGCATAAACATTAGGCAAAAGAAATAGAGAGATTGTGGAAGAAACAAACCTCGCTTGATAACTTCGAGTCTGCCAAAATATATGGTGGAAAATGTGTTGTCTTCGTCGATCCTAGATTGGACTTGGTCCAACACAACATGCATAGTACAGCATACACATGACTGAAAAATATTCATCAAGACAAATGCCAAAAACAACTAAAAGCAAAAATATGGGTGTGGAAGAAAAAGAAAAGTAACTCACAGATCTTACCACCCTGAAAGTATTTACTTTTCGTATGAGGGAACCTACAGATGGAGGAGAAGAGAACATGAGAATAGATTGAGATTGCAAGCAACACCTTCAATTGAGAAAAATGGCAAGACGGATTGGAGATGATCATGAGAAGCATGCTCAATTGAGAAGGCAATCAGAAACCAATCAATAATCACATAAGAATAAAAATGAAAAGCCAATCAATAATCACAAAAGGCCCAATCCATAATGACATGGGAAAAGATTGATTTAAGGGTTTAAATGCATATGGAAAGGCACCCAAAGGTTGTAGCAAAACTATAGTGTTTGGAAACAAATCTCCAATAATACCTATTAAAGGAGATCCGTTTCTATCAATAATTCAATATGACAGAGGACACCGATTCTCATTTGCAGAATGTTTTGCATATAATAGCAAGTGATCTTTCCTATTCCCATCATATGCTATAATTAAGGAGATTTGTGGAGAAATTTAAAAAATTTTAAAAATTGATTTACAGATAGGGAGTACCAGCGGAGCCCACCATTTACGCCTCAGCATTTGATTTTGTGGGGCCACCATCTACTTGAACCCATGCATATAGCAAGGGCACCATTTTACACCTCGGACATGTAGCTTGGGTGGGCCTCTAATTTATATCTCATGTTTCGATGGGGTGGGGCCACATTTTACACCTTATGTTTTGATGCCATGGCCCCATCGATATGAGGCTTGCATAATCCGGATATCCTTCTTCTAATGGCCTATGAGTTGTATAAGACATAGCGTGAAAATCTCTCCGTTCAATTTTTTCTAATAATCCATATCTCCTTCATCCAATAGCCTATGACTTATATATGACATAACATGAAAATCTCTCCGTTCAATTGTTTCTAACCATTAGATAGGAACTCTATTACAACCTTATCTTTTTCCAAAATTTGGTGACTTTAAAATAATAAGAAAAATGATTGGATTTAGAGATAGACGAAATTCTCTCTTTATGTCCTATTTTGTAGGTGTGAATAATAAGCAAAGAGATTATTTAGTGAGAGAGAGGGAATTCTCTCTCTATGCGCCAATTCTGTAGGGGTGAAAGTTTTATATAGGAAACGAAGCGTCAGAATAGGAAACACATGGTACTCATGGTATTGATATAATCTATTTAGAAGGGCATTGAAACGAATCGTTCGGTCTTCAAATAAATTCAGGAAAATTAAGGATACGAGAGAGATGATAGGATGGTGATGCATTTTTATAGGGGAAGATATAATTAGATTAGATATTGATGGGCAAGTAGCAAATGATGTCATGCCATATTTCGGTTGATCATTAGATCAATTTATTCATATATTTCGGTTGATCATTAGATCAATTTATTCATATGCAGCCTATTAACCTTATATTTTGAATGAGAAATCTATCCTAAATTATCTAATGAAGATTTACACCCACTTTCCATGGTTTCGAAATCTGAATAAAAAAGTAACCCATACAAAATCTGAACATCAGCTTCAGAGGTCACCCAAAAAAAATGAAGGAACAAACAATGCTTTATCTAACAAAGAAACATACTAATAGCAAGAATATAGGATCAAACCACCAGCAGTGAGATTCTCACCCTTTCCGCAAGAACTCTAATCTCATAAGCAATCATATAAACCGATCCCATTGGCGAAGCAGAATGAGTCTGAACTCGAATCTCATAAGCAATCATATAAACCGATCCCATTGGCGAAGCAGAATGAGTCTCCAAACACAATTGCCGAATCCCATTTTCTTCTTGGCTGAATTATGGGCAAAGGAGTCTCCAATATAGGTGCAGATATAGATGCGTCTGCATCACATCCACCTATAATTTTGTCGCCCTTCATGTTTATTACGGAAGACAAAAAAAAAATAGATATCAAATTTAGTCATTTTCTTTTAAAGAGATTTATAATTTTAAAAAATGTAGATAATCCAAAGTCCAAACCATTCATTATTTAGCCCCAACTTAAATACCTCCAGTAGAAAAATTCACCAGAACCCAAACAGAATGAGTAACTAAACCTATTTTTAATTTCTTCCAAGAAAAAATTCAGATGAAAATAAATAAAAAATTAAACCAAGAAAACACTGACCTTCAGAGAATCGAGTGAGAAAGAGTGCTAACATCCATGGCGACAGAAACGCCTCTGCAACCAATATGAAGCGGCTGATAGAATGGATTCCTCTACCGATGTTATTGGCTATTACTTTTTATATACCAGTTTCCAAATCTAATAAAAAATTATTTAAAGAGGAAAATATTAGAGAGGGAGAGAGAGACTTGAAAGCTGGCTTTGCTCAGGAAGATTTATCATTTTGTGCAGATTTTTTTGGTCATTTTGCGAAAGTTTTTTGGGATTTTGGATTTCTGTGCGATTTTAAAGATAGAAGTGAAACGCAATTTGAAAGGTTTCCAAGGAAAATGGGAAAAATCAACTTCCTTCCTTTTAGAGAAAGTTAATAAAAAGTGAATTCAAGAGAGTCCCATAAATACGGAATATGAAGGTTGCGTGTACGTTTTTTTTTTTTTTGAGAGGAGGTGAAACGGTGTGAGAAAATCTTTGCTAATATACCGGTTGTAGAGGGGTGCCACGTGGCGACACCGGCTTACTTATACGACATTAGATTTGCCGCGTAATTTTGAGATTATATTTCTAATTTTGGGAGGATTTGTAGCGCCAATTCGATATCTCTTAAAGAATATCTCCTCTAATTAAGGCTTTAAATAAATTTCTCTAAAGAATATCTCCTCTAATTAAGGCTTGAAATAAATTTCCTTTATTAGAGAATCAGAGGAGAAACGTAATTTGGGGAGACGTACAGGGGATATAGAAAGCATATTTACAAAGCTTGTTTCTAATACGTATTGTTTCCAAAATTTATGGCATTAATTTGTTGATAGAAGAATACGTGACGTGTGAAACGGTGACATGTCAAACGGTGTGCAACATCCCCTTAAATCGTTTTTCAATTTCGGAATGCAATGGGGGTGCACGTGGCGCAACCTCAGCTTGCAACATTCAGCTTTACATATACTAGTAATACCCGACGTGCGATGCACGACACTGCCAAAAAAGGGCTATGATACCAAGAAAAAAATTAGTTAAAAATATGTAGAAACAATATTTTTAACCACGACTTGCGATGCACGACACGGCCAAAAAAAGGAGTATGATACCCGACGTGCAATGCACCACACGGCAAAAAAAGAGAGAATATGATAACAAAAAAAAATTAGTTAAATATATGTAGAAACAATAAGCAAAAAAGTATGCATAACCATATACCAAGTAATGAAAAAATGCAAAAGAAAGAGTTTTCTAATTACTTTTTCTGGAAAAAAAATATGCACGATACGGTGGAAAACAAGTATATGATACAAAATTTCGTAATTAATTTTTGTGTTAAAAAAAATAAAAATATGCACGACACGGCAAAAAAAGAGTATATGATACAGAATTTCGTAATTAATTTTTGTGTAAAAAAAATAAAAATATGCACGACACGGCCAAAAAAAGTATATGATACGAAAAAATGTTATTTAAAAAATATGTAGAAAAAAGTAAAAATGTAGCTAAAAATAAATATAAAAAAAGTATCATATACTTTTTCTAAAAATATATGCTTTTTATATTTTTCTAAAAATATTTTCTAATGCTTTTTAACAAAGGAGGGAGGTAGGATTGAAATTATGTCGGTTTAATGGGTGTCTTTGTTAAAAAGCATGAAGGAAGGGGTAGGATTTAAAATATGTGGGTTGAATGGGTGCTATTGTTAAAAAGCATAAAGGAGGGGGTAGGATTGAAAATATGTGGGTTGAATGGGTGCTTTTGTTAAAAAGCATAAAGGAGGGGTAGGATTGAAAATATATGTGTTGAATGGGTGTCTTTGTTAGAAAAAGTCAAAAAAAGTGAGGTGTAAATTCCATAGATTTTTCAAAAAATTCAAACAAGCTTGGGCTTTTCCATCCAGCTTATTATAGTAGATATATATATATATATAGAGAGTGGAAAATGATTGTGAGCTTGAAGCTCACATGTGGGCCCACATTGTTAGGATGATCCAAAGCATTCATTTGAAAGGCCCTTACATAGATAGGGTGTGTAGAAAGAATCAGCTCCATAGGATCATCCTAACCCATCCAAAAGTGGAGGGCAAAATGGACAAACACCGTTTGCCACAAATCTACCCATTTTCCCTCCGCTTTTGGAGGGGTTAGGATGACCCAATAGAGCTGATTTTTGGTACACACCCTATCTATGATGGGGCCTTGCAAATGAATGGTTTGGATCACCACAAAAAATGTGGGACCCATGTGTTTGGGCCCTCAAGCTCATATAAGCTATATGAGCTTCAAGCTCACAATCATTTTCCTCATATATATATATATATATATATATATATATATATATATAATAATTAGATTAGGTTCTTTTTAGACAAGATATGTTTATATATATATATATATATATATATATATATATAATAATAATAATAATTAGATTAGGTTCTTTTTAGACAAGATATGTTTCTGCACTTATCAAAACATGGCAGATCCAAAATCAATGGCATATTAAAGCAATTAAAGAAAACAAAAGGTTGGCTATCTTTCTTTGACGTTTCATGTTTGAGTAATGATAGATGCAAGGGCCCTCTTTATGCAAGGACTGGAGAAGGGCCCTTGAATAGATCCACATCATTTTTAAATTCAGTTGAGAAACTGAATTCGGTTGCACTTAATGACGTGGGTGTATTCTAGGGCCCTTCTTTAGCCCTTGCATAAAGAGGGCCCTTGCATCTATCATTCCTCTTCATGTTTTCTCTGCTTCACAAAAAATAAACCCTATGATGTCTTTACCGTTGATCTTGTTGATCATCATGAGCCGACCCACGTGGCATGTTCCATCAATAAGAAAAGATAATCAACTGTTTGAATTTTCATGGCAGGTCTGTTTAGATTGGAGGAAAAACATTTCTCAAGGAATTTTTTTCCTAGAAATTTTTTTCCACAAATTAGAGGGAAATGATAAATTTTGAGGATAATCATTATTACTTGAATTGTGGTTGTTCAAGTCATTTTTATTGATATGTAATAAAACAATGGACAAAATATTTTTATTTTCCAAACTTTTCTTGAAATTTCAAGGAATCAAAACAGGGAGCAGAGGAGGCTTGATGTGTCAAGGAGATACGTCATCCCATCAAAGTGGAATCAATGGCAATGGACCAGAACTGTGACCATAGTTCTGATCAACGGATTCGATCACATCCACATGGAGACCTCGAAAGTAAAGTTAGGGAATGTCCAGAAATATCGATCTTTTGGCATTTTTCTAAATGAAATTTACATGAATTCATTATTAAGCGCAGCTGATAAAAAGATATGGATCGTCCGTATATGGACTCCGGCATGGATGTGCTCATGTGCCATAATAAATAGAGATCGACTAGTACGTTTTCTTAAAAATATAAAGCTAGATTGCTAGGTACAGGATTTAAATAAAAAGAATGTATAGATTTCTTTGATAAGTACTCACTATTCACTAGAATAATCATTATTCGAGTATTAATTTCCTCCTTAGCTATCATTTATAACTTAACAATTCTATCAATTAGAAGCTAAAATAATATTGTTAAACAGTGAGTAGATGAAGAAATTTATATGGACCAACCTTAAGTCTTTATAGATCAAGATCAAGAACACAGTGTATAAATTAATAAATTTTCTTTATGGTCTATAACAAGATTCCAAGCAATGACACGAAATTTAGATAGTTTGAAGTAAGGCAACAAGAAACTCTTACCTAATAAATTTGAGATGAAGAATTGAGAAGAGCTACTGTAGCACTAGAAATTATAGAATACATAGAAACCTTGATGATTTTTTAACACAAAGACACTATGTAGGGAAAAAATTTACAAAACCTTAGTCAATTTAAGTCTGGCTAAATATCTACACCTTATGATTCAAATAAGTCAGGGGTAAAACCGGACCACCATTGATATGCTTACATGTGGCAAGACCTGCGGAGATGGGACAAGACCGCTCGGATAGCCAAGAGCCGAGTACCGACGACACTCCACCTCGCGGAGCAAAGAGACACCTATCATCTGAATAGAAGGCATTTGCCCGAGAAGGGCCCTCGATGCCAAGACCCGTGACCGAGTGCCGCCACGTGATACCGTTACCGTCTTGTCCGAGAGGAGAGACCTCGGGCAACTTGCCTCTAGTAGCATCTGGTCGAGTGCCACTACACGACAGGACAAAGGCTTGATGACAGACGAGGCATCGATACCCTCAGTTGAGTAGAAGCCCCCCCCCCCCCCCCCCCGAGGATCATATGACATTATCGCTTGCTGACTCGTTTCGTCCACCATAGAAGATCAAGCAACGTCCCATCACTTTCCAGTGCTATTTCTGTCAGCAATTGTACAAGATCCCAACATCTACCATCCCCAACATGTCACCTTCTGAGATGGCACACCTCACATGTCACATCACGTCATCTACTTGTAGCTTCTGGCTTACCGTACTACACCAGTGCCAGTGCCTGAACTGCCGTTCACCATGACGTCCATCGTTGCCACATCTCACCCAGGAACACGGAACCTCAGGCTATAAAAGGAGAACCCTCCACTCCACCCGAGGAGCATACTTCAATTCCACTCAAAAGTGCAAAAACCAAATTGTCACCATGCTGGTAACCATCATAGACCACCCAGGTGTGTATATTCATTTGGACTACCCTATACCCCCACGAACACGCAAGGCTCAACTTCTAACAATTCACTAATTTGCATGTGCTTTGAAGGGCTCACCACCATTGGTTCTTCCATAAGCTTGTGGCCAATCCGCATGTGTAAGTGAATTGGCTGCTATGTATGTGCTTTGGAGGGATCACCACCATTGGTTCTTCTCTATGCTTGTGGCCAATCCGCATGTGTAAGTGAACTCTTGAGTTTGCTTTGGTCTATGTGACTAGTATCAATTTTGATCAACCAACAATTTGAGTCTATGAGTGAGTCACCATGTGTAGTTCACCTCCAAGCCTCCATTTAGCTACTACTATTGATTTTGATAAAACCTAGCTAAAGAACAAAACTAGCAAAACCATTAGCATCATATAATCATTTTGAGTTTGCAAATCATCAAAACATGGATAAGGTTGAACCCTTAGGCTTACAACCTTCCCCTTTTTGATGAAGACAAACCAAATTAATTATGAGGTGGAAGCTCACCCTTAGAGATTGAAAAATGTAAATCTAGCTCGCCCTAAATCTATGCTTATAATAAACATTGCAAATAATGATATGAAGCATGTTTAACAAGTTTATAACATTGATGCACAATAAGCATAGAATATGCATGCTTTGTGATCGCAAAAGGGACACATAAGCCTGATATGAGAATTATGTGCAAAGGTAGTCCAAATATCATGAACAATATGTAAAACATAATTGATTTACTCTTACTTGTCCCCCTTTTGTCACATCAAAAAGATGGAGAAAGAATATAACCATTTAAGTAGTTCTCCCCCCAAGTTTTTTTTTTTTTTTAACTCTGAAATCTTTTCTCCCTCTAAGTAACTAATTATATGTTGTAAGCATATTCAAGTAGAGCATATAGATACATGGTCCTTATGTGAAATATAGCCAAGAGATTAGATTTCTTAATTAGAGGTGATGGTACTCTCTCTCTTAACTAGTAAGAAGGCTAATGGCACCAATTGAGTAGCTTTTAGTGTTAGGGTTTGATATCTTGACCATGCAGTCAATACCAAGCAACGTGTATATATAAGTAATATGTATATATAATTCAATTTTAGAATTTATTTACTTGGTTGGCACTCCAAATATTGAGACCACTTCTTATATCACAAAAACTTTCTTCATTAAGTGGTTTAGTAAAAATTTCTGCCAGTTAATCATTTGTGTTTGTATATTCATTTGAAATGTCCCCTTTTAATGAATGATCTCTAAGGAAATGGTGTCTTATCTCTATATATTTAGTCCTAAAGTGTTGAATTAGATTCTTGGTTAAATTGATTGCACTTGTGTTATCACAATTAATCGGAACACATTCAAACTTTATACCATAGTTCTCTAAGGTATTCCTCATCCAAAGGATTTGTGCACAATAAGCCCCAGCTGCAATATATTCAGCTTCAGTGGTAGATAGGGCAACTGAATTTTGCTTCTTACTAAACCAAGACACAAGGGATCTACCTAAGAACTGACAAGTGCTACTTGCGCTCTTCCTATCAACTCTACATTTGGCAAAGTCGGAATATGAATACCCTACAAGGTTAAATTCCTTAGAGTTTTCAAATCACAAACGTACAATAGGAGTTCCCTAAGATATTTCAATATTATTTTAACAGCGCATAAATGGGATTCCTTAGGATCAGACTTAAACTTAGCACACAAGCAAACACTATTTCAATATCGGGTAGGCTAGCAGTCAAGTAATGTAGGCTCTCTATCATGTCCCTATATTTCTTTTGATCAATGAATGGGTCAAGATCATCATTGCTTAGTTTGGTGGATGTGCTCATAGGTGTAGGCTTTGTTTGAGAGCTATCCATCACAAACTTCTTAAGCAATTCCTTAGTGTATTTCTCTTGATTAATGAATTTGTAGTCTTAGGAAATACTTGAGTTCTCCTATCATACTCATTTCAAATTTACTTTGCATGCATTGGGCAAACTCCTTTCACATACTCTCATTGGTTGATCCAAAGATGGTATCATCATCATATATTTGCACAATGGGTATGTCATCTCCTTGTCTTTTGACGAAAGATTTTTGTCAACCTTGCCCTTATCAAAACCTTTGTCCAAAAGGAAAGACTAAGCCTATCATGCCATGCTCTAGGAGCTTGCTTTAGTCCATATAAAGCTTTGTCCAACTTATAGACATGGTTAGGGTATTTAAAATCCTCAAAACCGGGAGGTTGTTCAACATAAAGGTCCTCCATGATATTCCCATTTAGGAATGCACTCTTGGCATCCATTTGATATAACAAGAAACCTCTATGACAAGCAAATGCAAGAACTAAGCTTACCAAATTATTAAAGGCTATTGATAATAGCACTACTGTGCTTGGATAATATCACGAACGAAGCTTGTCTTTTCTTTTTTAATTAGGTTCTTTTTAGACCAGATAAGTTTCTGCACTTATCAAAACATGGTAGATTCAAAATCAATGGAATTTTAAAGCAATTAAAGAAAACGTTTTCGGTCGGCTATCTTTCTTTGATGTCTCATGTTTTCTCTGCTTCATAAAAATAAACCCTATGATTTCTTTTTGGTAACTGGAATCAAGACCGTTGATCTTGTTGATCATGATGAGCCGACCCACGTGGCACGTTCCATCAATAAGAAAAAACTAATCAAGTGTTTAAATTTTCATGGCAGGCCTATTTGGATTGCAGGAAAAACATTTTTGAAGGAATTTTTCCCTAGGAATTTTTTTCCACAAATTAGAGGGAAATGATAAATTTTGAGGGTAATCATTATAACTTGAATTGTGGTTGTTCAAGTCATTTTTATTGATATGTAATAAAGTAGTGGAAAAGCAAAATGTTTTTCTTTTCCAAACTTTTCTTGAAATTTGATGGAATCAAAACAAGGAGCAAAGGAGGCTTGATTTGTCAAGGAGATATCCTCATCCCAACAAAGTGGAATCAATGTCAATGGACCAGAACTGTGATCATAGTAGGGGTGCAACTTGGGTCGGGCTCAACCCGAACCCAAGGGGTTCAACCCAATTTTGAGTCGGGTTCGGTTGGCATTTCCTCGGGTTGGGTTGGTTTAGGGATGACTTTTCCCAACCCGATTTATTTCAGGTTGGGTTAAGGTTGATTCCTTGGCAACCCGACTCGACCCACACCCGACCTCCGTCCTCTAATTTTATCTTGATTTTCATTTTGTTATTTTATTTTTCTATTTGGCCCAAAGTGAATCCGAACCAACCCGACCCGATTTCGGGTAGATCAGTTGGGGTAGGGTTGAGAGATTTAGAGGCAGGTTGGGTTAGGGTTGACCGTCCTCAACCTGAGGCTCGGGTTGGGTTAGGGTTGAGGGAATGCTATCTCAGGTTGGGTTAGGGTTGGCCTCAACCCGATCCAACCTGACTCGAGTTGCACCCCTATATCATAGTTCTAATCAACGGATTTGATTACGTCCACATGGAGACCCAGAGAGTAAATGTTAGGGAATGTCAAGAAACCACCATCTTTTTTCATTTTTCTAAATGAAATTTACATGTATCCATTATTAAGCGTAGCAAATAGAAAGATCCGGATCGTCCGTATAGTGGACTCCACCATGGTTGTGCCCATGTGCCATAATAAACGGAGATCGACTTGTACGTAAGACATTAATTACTTAAAAATATAAAGCTAGAATGATAGCCAGAGGATTTAAATAAAAACAATGTATAAATTTCTTTGATAAGTATTCACTATTCAGTAGAATAATTATTATTCTAGTATTAATTTCCTCCTAAGCTATCATTTATAACTTACAATTCTATTAATTAGATGCTACAACAATATTGTTAAGTAGTTAGTAGATGAAGAAATTTATATGGACCAATCTGAAGTCTTTACAGTTCAAGATCAAGAACACGGTGTATAGATTAATAAATTTTCTTTATGGTCTAAAACAAGATCCCAAGCAATGACATGTAAATTTATATAGTTTGAAGGCAACAAGAAACTCTTATCTAATAAATTTGAGATGAGGAATTGAGAAGAGCTAATGTAGCCCTAGCAATTATAATACATAGAAACCTTGATGATTTTTTAACACAATGACACTATGTAGGGAAATTTTTTAAAAACTTTAGTCAATTTAAGTCTGGCTAAATATCTACACCTTATGATTCAAATATGTTTGCGGTAAAACCGGACCACCGATGATACACTGACTTGTGGCAAGACTTGCAGAGATTGGACAAGACCACTCGGACAACCAAGAGCCGAGTGCCACCGACCACTCCACCTCACGGAGCAAAGAGATGCCTATCATCCGAATAGAAGGCATTTGCCCGAGAAGGGCCCTCGATGCCAAGACCCCTGACAGAGTGCCGCCACGTGGTTCCGTCACCGTCTTGTGCCAAAGGAAAGACCTCGGGCTGCTTGCCTCTAGCAGCATCTGGTTGAGTGCCACTACACGAAAGGACAAAGACTCAATGACGGGCGGGGCATCAATACCCTCGGTTGAGTAGAAGCCCCCAGAGGATCATATGACGTCATCGCCTGCTGACTCATTTCCACCACCATAAAAGATCATGCAACGTCCCATCACTTACCAGTGCTAATTCTGTCAGCAATCGTACAAGATCCCAACATCTACCAACCGCCAACATGTCACCTTCTGGGATGACACACCTCACCTTTCACACCACGTCATCTACTTGTAGCTTATGGCTTACCGTACTACACCACTGCCATCGCCCAAACTACCGTTCATCATGACGTCCGTCGTTGTCACATCGCACCCAGGAACACAGAACCTCAGGCTATAAAAGGACAACCCTTCACTCCACCCGGGGAGGATACTTCAATTCTGTAATACCCGGTCCCAAGTTGCGAAATTTATTTATTTATATATTTATTTTTAATGGGTGTCATTATCAAAAGTTGGGTTGAAATCTTTTTGGGCTTGTAGGGGGTGTTGTTATCAAACTAAAGGGGAGCATTACAGTATTTTTATGGGTGTCCCTATCAAAGTTACTAAATATAGTAAGTCCGCGCTTACTATAAATAGTAAGTTCGTACTTACTATAAATAGTAAGCCTGTTTTTACTATAAATAGTAAGTGGGACACACTACTTTAATTATAACCCAAATCTCATTAAAATTGGTATTTCTTATATTTAAGAATCCTTTCATGACACAAATTGCTTTATTTAACCAATAGAAAATCTACAACTACGGAAAGGGATAAACTATAAAAGAAAGGAGAATAAAAGAAGGAAACTAACTCAACCCCCAATTAAAGGAAAGATTTGGGCATTCTTTGGCATTCTTCATCTCTCAAGTATGTATCCTACATGTTTTTTCTTTAGATGTTCAAGCTAATGACAATTATGCTAATTTTTGTGTTCTAGAATTATGTGCATATATTATGTATCTTTAAATATGAAATTTTTATCCCTAAAATATGCGTATATATTATTATATAGTTAAAATATGAAATATATATATATATATATATATATATATTTATCCCTAAAATATGCGTATATATTATATATATATATATATATCTTTAAATATATATGGTTTCAAATATATATGGTGTGTGTGTGTGTGTGTGTGTGTGTGTGTGTGTGAATATGGTTTCAAATCTAAAAATATTTTACTAAAAATAGTAAATTCAGATTTTACTAAAAATAGTAAGTTCGTTTTTTTACTAAAAATAGTAAATATGATTTTTACTAAAAGTAGTATGTGTATAAATATTTATATTATTTACAATCTAAAATTTATATCTTGATATATGTGCATAAGTGTAGAGTTTAAAATTTGGAGTTTTTAACTCTAATATACATGCATATAGACATCTATGTGAAAATTCATGGTTTGTTAGTATTTGTGTACGAAAACAAATATATTAAATTTTGAATATTCACACATACTGATATAAGCATGTGTGCATGAAAATAAATTCATTTTTTATTCAACAGTATTTGTAAGTGGTTCATGACAATGACTTGTAGACATAACTGTTGTTAAATGATATGTATTTTCCTATTATGTTTTGCCATATTAGTAGCATGCAATAAATTTAATAATGATGCTATGCCGACAAATAATGACGCGCTAATGCTCACAAATGATGGAATACTATGATTCCTTGTTAAAGGAAAATACTTTGGAAGCAAGAAAATTGCTAATGAATATCTTAAGGATATTGAAAATGGATGACATGGCAAAAAACTGATAATAAATAAATGAAATAAAAGGCATTGGGAAATATGATTTGATGGATTGGGCGGAGGTATGAGTCGTACATGAATAATGAAATTTCGCGCTGGTCATGGGTTTTTAGCGCACCCCATGGTGGCAAATGCATCCTTTTAGACCGTGATGTCAAGAGGCAGACTGGCCAGTAAACACATTGTAAAAAGTTCCCATGCCCACTACCTGTAGACGAGGGCAGTAGAACGTATTGGGGGGCAACAAGCTAAGGGAGCTTGATTGTCTTGCATGAGTCGTCTCAACTCATGCATTACAAATAATAATCACAAACATAAGTTTCTTACTTGTAAAACATTGTTTGCCTTGCTAGAATAACTATTTGACATTGTTTAAATGCCATAGCATGATCCCAATTAATGTTTCAAGCTTTCTTTAGAGATGATTATTATTATGTGCTCACCTAATGAATTAAGTTGTATGCTTTAAATTTAAAAATTGTTTAAGTGTGTATGTTTATTACCGAATGAATATACTTAGTCTGTTGAACTAACCATATATAAATTTATATAGATCAAACGGTTAAGATCTCCTATCGAGATGATTTTTGGGGTACAACATATTTAAGTTGGGGCTCAACAAATGAATGTTTTAGATCAGGGTCCTTCTATTATGGGTGATGTTTTTTTAAAAATAAAGTTCTTGCAAGAATGTTCTTTATGGGACATAAACTCTTGGTTGTTTAAGACACCTATACATGTAGGGATTTGCTAGGGACCATCGCAGTGTTGCGTGAGAGAGCAACCACCTCATATGAATTATATGTATAAAACAAAATCTGTTGAAAAGTGAGCATGTGTCTGCTGTCCCATGTACACATGGTTTTAAATTTTGGTTTCGGCTAAAATTTTAGAGTTATCCGAAACCGAAATTTTAGCCGAAATCCCGAAATTTAGGGCTAAATTTGGTATTGATGCACAAAATCCTGGATTTTAGGGACGAAATTAAATTAGTTAACACAATAAAAATTTATTATTTTAATAGAAATTTCGAACTAAATTTTATAAATTTCAGGAATTTCGGTTTCCGCACCTTTTCGTTTCGGTCCTCACTGAAATCCGAAATTTCGGATTTCGGTCAAAATTGAAAACCATGCTCATGCAACAGCGGTTCCACTAAATGCCTTACGAGATGGTCCCGAGCAAATCCCATATATGTATATTTTCAATAGATTATCTCACGTACCCAATAATTAAATTAAATTAAATTAATTAGTGTATTTTACTATAAATCTTACTAAAAGATGGCTTTATTTACTTTGAATATGTTAATGCATGACAACTCTACATATGATTGCATTTTAATGATTTTTTCTTCTCCAAAACGAGAAAAGAGTATCAGAAGTTTCCTACGAGAGAAAGGCCTCTCAGCAAGAGCTTGATGACCAGTGAGATTATTTATTATTATTTTCTTATCATTTTCTCCATTTCAAGTTAGAATAATAAATAAAATAAATTTACTACTCTCCTTCCTTGATATTTTTGTATTTGGTTGGATTTATATCCACCGTTTTCTTTTTGATCTTTTGTAACTGACCATCTCGGTCCCCTTTTCTAATGAATTCTTCGTCATTCAAAAAAAAAAATTATAAATTATAACATCGTGACAGCAGGTAGAACAATTGGGTGTCTTTTATGGGAACATATATGTATATCTCTACAGTGTATATATGCTGGCAAGATATATATATACGGTGTATGTGTGTGTTTAATATTGAGTAGATTTACCTCAGTATCTGCCAGTGTTTTGAATGGGGTTTTAAAATCTGTGAACCAGCTAACATGTCAGTTGTTAAAGGCAGGTGCAAGCATATACGACACTTGTACGTTTTGACACGTGTAGGGATGAGTTTCACGTGGGAACACACAACGGGGTGTCATTATAAAAGGTAAGGGGTGTGTTCCATTTGATCAATGTGATTGAAAGGTGAGACTCGTTGTATTGGACGGGTCAGATTAACGATCAGACCAGTTTTGTTGGATTTCCTGACATGCCAAATTGGCTTGTTATGTTTTGCCATATTAGTAGCATGCAATTAATTTAATAATGATGCTATGCCAACAAATAATGAGGTGCTAATCCTCACAAATGATGGTATACTACGATTCCATGTTAAAGGAAAATACTTTGGAAGCAAAAAAATTGCTAATGAATATCTAAAGGATATTAAAAATGGATAACATGGCAGAAAAACTGGTAGTAAATAAATGAAATAAAAGGCATTGAGAAATATGATTTGATGGATTGGGCGGAGGTATGAGTCGTACATGAATAATGAAATTTCGCGCCGGCCATGGGTTTCTAGCGCACCCCATGGTGGCAAATGCAACATCTCTGACCGTGATGTCAAGAGGCAGAGTGGCTAGTAGGCAACATTGTAAAAAGTTGGTATGATGGATGTACAAGCCTTGATATTTAATCCAACAGCAGCTTCTTAACAAGTCAGCTGCTGTTGGATCAAATATCAAGGATGGGATGATGAGTACCCTCTTTTATTGAATCTAGTCAATATTTTACTTCCACAGTTAACCTATTGTAGTCCTAACATTTTGTTCTTTATATGTCTCGGTAAACCTTCGACCAAGAGTGTAGGATGCCTACCATAGATCATTTATAATAAAATTACTAATAAACTAGATCTAAATGGTTGATAATATTCCTACATCATTTCCAATAAGTAGTGTAGCAACAACATACAAGCTTAAGTCATATTCTTATTTGCCCCTTTCTATACAAGCTTCATCAACATTTCGTGAGAAGCCAAATATTTTGATTGCCTCCTGAAAATATATGTTGTAACTACAGGAAGCTTCTTTTAAGTCCTATATCAACCTCAATAACTTGTATATTTTCTTATTATCATGATTAACAGACTAAAAAGATTTTTAACTGAAATCTTAGCCTCCTCTTCAAGAAAAATCTTGCCCCTATTGAAATTATTCATTTTTAGAAGAAAAAAATCCACCAAAAATGAGTTAACCAAAAGTTGAAAAACTTATATTTATGTTTGTTAGTTTGAGGCTTGTAATTCAAAGAATTTTGATCCATTAGATGTTCAAGTCTACAATTTTGATCCATTAGATGTTTGGTGTTTAGGCCTAAAGAATAAAGAGTTGAAAACCGAATGGCGGGTAACCCGCGGGCACCAACGCCTGACCCAGACCCAACCGCGGGTCACGAGTACGGGTTGGGTGGGGGTATTTTTTTTCGCGGGTATTGAAATTGGTACCCGTACCCCTGCGGGCCGGGTGTACCCGCGGGTACGGGTCCCATTTTTTCGGGTCTAATTAAGATCTTGTTTTTTGTTCCATCTCCCACAAATGGACCACTGAGATTATTTATTATTATTTTCTTATTATTTTCTCCATTTCAAGTTAGAATAATGAATAAAATAAATTTATTATCCTCCCTCCTTGATATTTTTGTATTTGGTTGGATTTATATCCACCGTTTCCTTTTTTATCTTTTGTAATTGACCATCTCGGTCCCCTTTTTTAATGAATTCTTCATCATTCAAAAAAAATATTATAAATTATAACATCGTGACAGCAGGTAGAACAATTGGGTGTCTTTTATGGGAACGTATATGTATATCTCTACAGTGTATATATGCTGGTAAGATATATATACGGTGTATGTGCGTGTTTAATATTGAGTGGATTTACCCGAGTGTTGGCCAGTGGTTTGAATGGGGTTTTAAAATCTGTGAACCAGCTCAGGAATAAGGACATGTGAAATAGCCACATGTCAGTTGTTAAAGGCAGGTGCAAGCCTAAACGACACTTGTACTTTTTAACACGTGTAGGGAGATCCTTGAGTTTCACGTGGGAACACACAGACGGGGTGTCAGTATAAAAGGTAAGGGGTGTGTTCCATCTGATCAATGTGATTGAAAGGTGAGGCTCGTTGTATTGGACGGTTAACATTCACGATCAGACCAGTGTTGGAAGGGCTTGATGGGTGCAACTCGGGTTGGGTTGGGTCGGGTTGAGGCCAACCCCGAGCCTTGGGTTGGGGCCAACCCTAACCCAACCTGCCTCCTAATCGGGTCAGGTCGGGTCGGGTTCATCTCGGGCCAAATAGAAAAATACAGGGGAAAAAAGCATAACCCTAGAAAAACGTGAGAAAACTAGAGGACAGAGGCTAGGTTTGCGTCGGATTGGGTTGCCAAGTCCTCAACCCTAACCCAACCAGAATTTAAATCGGGTTGGCTTTTCCCAATTTGAACCCGTCGGGTTCGGGTTGAGCCCGACCCAAGTTGCACCCCTAATTTCCTGACAGGCCAAATTCACTTCATTTTATGTATGGCTAGGATCATCCGATCAGGGCATGCATGTCTCCCATCTACAGAGGTACCCACCAGATGTGTGGCCTAGATCGATGATCAAACTACTTGTGTCAATTTAATAAAATGGATTTAAGCTGGATTTCTTACTATCAATTTTTGGGTTCCACAGGGGGACATCTAGTGTAATTGAGACCGTTGATCTTGTGGACGATCATGACGTGACCTACATGATTCATATTGAATGCCACACGGACATCCTATCCGTAAGATAACTAACTGTACAAATCAACAGTTGGACTTTTCTTTGCGGAAGCCCTAAACAAGCCATTATGGATCAAGGGGCTAGGATCGTCCAATCAAGCTGGCTAAAGGGACATGGGGCACGCTTGTGGACGTTGATCTGACCAGCTAATCCGATTACACCAGCATTCCTTACTTGGGCCCCAGAGAGTGGTTGTTATAAAAGAGAGTAACTTTAGCATATCTTTTGCTCGGGATTTGCTAGGCAATTTCGCAGAAAGCCATTTCGCTGCTCACTTCTGCATGAGAGAACAGCCACATAGGCTTTAGTAGATTTTGTCTTATTCATTTAATTAATCAGAGCTGGCTATTCTCTAATGCAAAAGTCAGGTGCGAAATGGTTTCATTTCCCGAGAAATTGCCAAGCAAATAATTGCATGCATTAATACTCCTTAATAATTTAAAGAAAATTGCACCACTTAAATTCGAAAAGATTTTGAAATTCCCACGTCCCAACTAAAGCCATGTTTAACAGTCATGAAAATTATTTCCATGGAATATTAATTTATACAGTGGTGGGAGAGGGGGCAAGGGAGTAGGGGGTGGAGATCCTCTCCCTCCCACTCTCTCTTTTCTCTCACCCCTTGAAAAATTAATATTCCTTGAAAAAAAAATTCGTAGTTGCCAAACATGGCCTTTTTTTCCAGTTAGGCTAATAATCTCAACCATTCATCGAAAAGTGAATGGGCCGATTTCCAGGAAATCCACTCTGAATTTTTGTAAAATTCGTTTCAGATTGTGGCAGCCAAGTTTGAACCCCCCAACCAATTATTGGACTCAAAATGAAACGTTATTTTGGGTACAATAATCTGGTTGGTGCTGACAATCGGTTTTCACAATCTGAAACGAACAGGGTCTTTTGATTATAACAACCGATTGTGAGTGCTAAACTGATTATTGGACTCAAAATCACATTTGAACAAGGATACTGCTTCGGACAACATTCACCCGACGAAGCAGGTAGTCCTCCAGGGTTTTAATTTTGGTTTGGCAAACAAGCAGGGTATTCGGCTGACGTGGCACCCCAAAACTAACTAAAATCCATGGATTAACCCGGCTTTTAGGCAACCAAAGGAACTTTTGCTGGCGGTTCTAACGGCAGATAAAAGTGTAAAATACAACTCAACTAAGCCTTTGTCCCAAACTAGTAGGGGTCGGCTAATGAATCCCTTAGAAAATTTTCATGAAGTCGGATAAGAGTGTGAAATAATTTTAAAAATAATATTTTTTTAAAATATTTTAAATTAAGAAAAATCCCAAAAATTAGGTACAAAAAACCTGTGTGTTCTATGTCAATCATAACATACACTAGAAGAGCTTTTCTCAGCTCTAAAAATTCCGTAAGGGCCCGTTTGGATACCTCATGCATTTGTATTTTGATTTGGATTTGAGTTTTGGATACAAAATACATTATTCATCTTCATGATCATGTTTTAAGACACAGACAGAGAGAGATGGAGGTAGGAATGTCTCATCGCTGCTGCCGGAGCAACATTGAGGAGCACACGGTGAAGGAAGTTGCTACAAATATTTATTTACAAATAATGTCTAGCAGAAAAGATTTGAAAATCGGATTTTTTGGCACTGTTGTAGATGATTTGGAAATCTAAGGATCTGATCCAGCTCAAAATATCAACTAAATCCAAATCTAAATCTTGTGGGTATCCAAACATGGCCTAAGCTAAATGTACACATCATAACATCTAAGGAACTGTTGGAACCATGTTGAAAGAGCTCTTATTTAATGAAACCAAGCAAACTAAAATATATCATCGTACTACAAAACATTATCTAATTTTAGAGGTTAAGTTCAATGCAAACTACAGTAAGGATCCACATTATGATCTACGCAAGGAAGACAAGAACACTGTAGAGGATTTAAAAGTTTGTTGCATGAGTAACACCCCACTTTTCCACTTTGCTCCCCATTTTTTGCTTCCTGAGATGCAACAAAGTTTAAAATCATTCTTCTCATTTCTGACAAAGAGTTGTTATTCCAATTGGTAGAAAATCTATATATCCTACCAAGTGTTGGTAAAAATACACTGGAATTTCAGATTATAATAATAAACAACACAAATAAAGCAATAATCCACATTTAACCAAACCAAAAATAATAGAAAGAATCAAACAGTAAAGAGAGAGAATGACTTACGGTTGAGTTGAGGCACTGATCTAAACCTTAAGGAAAATATTGTCCCTGCATTTGACGAATCAACAGTGCAAATGGATTCTCTAGCATATGCCTCCATGATACAACTCGTCCGCTCTAAGGGGACGTGCACTTAAACAGCCCGGAACCCTTGAGAACATGCCTCACGTCTGTGGAATAAATTGGGAAGAAGAAAAAACTTAAAAGCATGAGTGTATGTACGAATATTTATAGGAATTCAAGATAATACTTAAGATACACTTCTCTTTAATTGTAACTTTTAATATATATATATATATATATATATATATATATATATATATATATATATATATATATATATATATATATTTGACTTTTTGCATAAAGTAAATAAATAAATTTTGAATTTTTAAATTAAAGAAAAAGGTCAACACTAAGTAAAATAAAGATAGATCACCAAATTTTGGACTTGACGATGAACCTCTTCAACATCAATGCCAAAACCTCTCAGATCTCCTTGTAGTTGAACCACCTATAAAAATGGGGAAATGTTATCAACACTACTGTATTTTGATGAGGGCACTCCTCACTTTAGGATCTAACCTATGGAAATGATTTTTTGGGCCACAACGTATTTAGGCTGTGGCCCATCTAATGGACGGTTTGGATCATCCTATGGTGCGAACCATACTGTAGTTTTAATAAAGTGAGGAGTGCCCTCATCAAAATACAGTAGTGCTGATAACATTTCCCTAAAAAAATGGTTACAAGAATTTCTAGAAATGTTGATGCTCTGCGTGAAACAGAAAAAAATATCAATTATAATCAGCTACTAACCAATCACACTTCATCTCTTGTAGCAGCATTAAGCACATCACACTCAATTATGTTATTATCCACACGAACAATTGTTGAAGATAAATTTCTCTTGGTAGCCTGAAAAACCATAAGGCCTTTGATCTAAGAAAAGGTATAATGCATGAGTGATGCAGGGAAAGTGCGACGGGGCGTTGCTCAAGTGTGTAGAGACATGCTCTAATGAGTTTTGATGCAGATGTAACAAAGAAATCATAATCTTGTGGGAGATTCCTTAAGTTCTCAAGTGGATGTGCATAAAGAGGAATTTGACCTTGAAATCTTACTGTGATCAACACAACTCAGCAAACCAATTCTGGATGTAATCTGGTCAGTCATAAACTGGTTTAAATTGGCATGTATAAACTGCCTTTTGCTATGATAAAATCCATCTGTCTGCCAGTGAGTGAGGCTTTAGAGCGGCTTCGGATCCCTCTAAGATTCACCATGCAAACTATTTGTCTGTACCTCACTAACAGAGAATAGGATAACAATTTGCTTGATGTCAAAATTCATTTATATGAAACAAACAACACCTATTCGGTTCACCTTCTTTCCAAGAAGTGCTTCCCAACAAAACACGTAGTTCATAAATGGAAGGAAAGAAAAGTTTAATGCTACCAAAATTTTGAAGGTTTCAAATGTCGTTAAAACCTTGGAAGTAATTATCTTCACCTGTAAAACAGCCAACAACCACAAAAATTATAATGTAATAAGAAAAAAAAGGAAAACATATGAAAATGTTGAAAGTTACCTTCTTATGTTCCCGTTTGAAGGGAACAAATCTTCTCTATGGTTCTGGCACATTTGAAAATGGGTGCTTTTTGTAGAGTGGGGAGAGAGAGAGAGAGAGGGACAACCACTTCTTTCAACAAGAACCATTTCATTCATAAACCCAATTTTCAAAATTAATATTAAAATTAGTAACGATATCGATAAATAAATTAGTATTTTTCGAGGCTATTGGATACCTCCTGACATCATCTGATTCCCATTAATTTGTAAATATATAATGACAAAAAAATTTCTATTATTCTAATATATTAATGATTGATAATGACAGGAGATGATGAGAATGAAATTGCAAGAATTGAGGCTAATCTTGGAGTTCGCTTTCAAATGAGATTGGCGTTTTTCTGTTTTTCTCAGGAGTAATTGTAAGTAGTGAAAACAGTTTTAGGTAGTGCTATATCTAGTTGAGGAGAGAGTGACATAAGGTTGGTGTTTTTCTGTTTTTCTCAAAAGTATTTGTAAGTAGACAGTGTAGGAAACTGTTGTAGTTGGTATTATATGATCGAGAATCATGAAAAGTCAGTGACGTTAATGAATTCTGTGTTGCTCTGTCTCTTGTCTATTTCTATTTGAGTTTTCTTTTTTGGAATGTATGAAAAATAGGAAAACCATGCAAATTGATTCATTAAAAGAAGAGGGTAAAATTTCTAAAATATTGCAAAATGTGATCAGGAAGAAGAGTTTTAAAAATGGAAAAAGTCATCTACAAAACTTCAAAATCTCAATTTTATTCAATTAATTAACAAATATTAACGAGAAATTGGGGAAACCAATATTTAATCTTGAAAAATGAATAAATAACTTGCAATATTTATCCACTTTGAACAATAACTTCTATATATTTCCCTGCTAAATGACAAAATGTTAAAAAGAAAAAGAAAAACAATATATATGGTGCTCCGACAAACCCTAACAATGAGTGGATTTTCTCAAATAAAACAAGAAAATGAATTGTTAGATGCATTTCATGTACTTAAGAGTATTTTGGCCATTGTACTTAACACACACACACACACACACACACACATATATATATATATATATATATATATATATATATATATATATATATAGAGAGAGAGAGAGAGAGAGAGAGAGAGAGAGAGAGACATATTAGTGAGGGGGGCTCGGGGAGAGCTCTCACTCCAACTCACATTCATCTCAATCTCATTTTCAACATGAATAAATATCTTACATTTTTTCAAATGTGAAATATTTTCAATTAATTAATCAGTCAACTGAAGGCAGAACATAATACCAACCAAGGTAGACATCAACATACCAAGCTAGCACCCAAACATGTAGCAACTAGCAATAACTAGAGATGCAATCAGAAAAATAGATATAAAGGGAAATAAGGGAAAAATAATTGTTGAACTCAAAATTTTACAAAAAAAAAAGAAAATGAAAGGGATAAAGGTAAAATGCCTTGGTAAAAAAAGAAAAAAGAAATGGTGGTTACAGATTACGTTTTTCCTAAAATAAAAGGGATAAATGATGAGGTTTCGTAACTTCCCATAAAAGAGGGATGTTGAAATCGTGGAACGAACGGTAAGGGTGAGCTGATCGTTGGTAACAGCTCTAATAAGAGAAAGTGAAGATCGTGAAATTGAAGATAAGCGATGAGTTAGCATTAGCCAACAACACCAAGAAGCTCTATAAATAGAGGAAAGATACTTTTGAGAGGGACCGGATCATTTGGAGAGAAAACGACGCAAAAGGAAGAGAAGAACCAACCAAAAAAAAAGAAGAAAAAGGCAAAAAGGTAAACAAAACAAGACTTCTCAAACTAGCAATTTTCTTTTCCCTATTTACCGACTTTCTCCGAGAAGCAGATAAGTACTTTTGAGTCTCTCCTCGGAGATTTAAAAGGAAGAAGACCTTTTCTTACGGGAGAAATATGATGAAGATGTTAATCTTAAGATCTTAAATTAATGTGCAAATAGATCCGTGCAAATAAACTAGAATACAAAAGAAAGATTGTGAGACTTACCTCGGTCGGCCATGGCGGTGATCGATCGGGCTAGGTCTTCTACTGCCTCTCTGGTCCGCCTGGTGGGAGAAATCTCCCTTTGGTCAGTTTAGATGGCAGCAGAGACGAGCCCCTCTATTTATAGAAAAAGACCTATCGTTCCACCCACAATAAATCCTAATTGGCTTAATCTATTTAACCAACAGATGTAGTTGAATCTAGGGCTACATTAATCATCCATGTCTCAATAAGGATGAGATGCGCTGATTACCTTAAAATACCCTTCACTGATCATTGTGGAAACAGGTAACTCCAGTAATTTCATATTTAATCTCATTCTTCAATCTAGATTGTCCATCTTAGATCAATGATTGACAATATAAGATCCTACATTCTCCCACTTGGCAAGCATTGAACATAAGACTAGCCTTGATACATATCTAGACTGGAAGACTTCTTGGCCAAATAAGATTAATGTGATGACATCTCAAAAACAGGATCACATCTCACAAGATTCTAACAACGAACCATAGAGGTCAATACTGCATCAAACGGTATACGACCAAGTATGATCACAATTACTAGAAATCTCGTTCACAAATGATTGCCGACAAGCATGGAACGTGTAGTATGGAAATACCGTACTTTATGTGATCATTTTACGCTAAATCCAATATTGGTCAACCTTTGTGCTTTTCTCCTGAAGCTCTCATGTGAATAATAACCGTCGTACTTAACTGTAAAACTTAAGGCACTTTTGCTTCTTACCTGAAGCCCTTATGTGACTATTACCATCATGCTCAAGAATTAATGCTTCTTACATGGAGTCGACTACTACGGTCATGCTTAAGTATGAAACTTAAGGCTTTCATTGTAGGAATATTTCCACAATTATTCTAGGAATATTTCCACAATTACCCAAATGATAACACATTCCTTGACCGATATCAGAATTTTTTATTAAATCAATCCGGCTGCACTCTAAGTAACTTTAAGAGCTGCCTACGTACCCAGAATTGGGATCAAGCCTGCACGTAGTTCTTGTTATTCTTTACAATATGTCAAAATTAAAATGTGCTCTCACTAACCAAGTACATTAAAGGATTAATCAACTGAAAATGGTCTCTGTAATTCGATAAATTATTTTTGACCAATTTTTATTAGCTCTAAGAAAACTTTCTCCATTTACTATTTGAAAAGTGACTTCATCTTTAATTTGAAGCCTCGGGCTTGTGAACATCCACTGCTTTTTTCTTCTTTTCTAGCCAAGCTGGATATTGGCGACACTCTATCTTCTTATGTCCCTTCTTCCTGTAATGGAATCATTTAATAACATGGCTATTCTTAGTCTTGGGATCATGTAGCAGCTTTGACGTGTTCAGCTAGAAAGGTTCCTTAAAGTTTGGCTTCTACCTTTGAAAAGTGAACTCTTTAGCTTTCTAATGTTGTATCACGTAAGCACTTTTAGTTCTTTCTTTCTTCAAACGATCCTCGTCTTGGACACATACGGAGATCAGCTCATTCAGCTCCCACTTTTCCCTAAATGCATTATACGTGGTCTTTAGTTGTCCAAATTTTAACGGAAGTAAATTCAAGGCCAAGGTACTATAAATGAATCTGATATGTCTACTCCCAGAGACCTAAGTTTAGATCCCACGTTTATCATTCGTAAGATGTGCTCGCTCACACTTTCGTTTCCATCACATTTCATGTTAATCACGGTATTCATTAAAATTCCAGTCTATGCTTTCTCATATTCAACAAAGTTTTGCACCACCACATCCAAGAAATCCTTGGCTCATACTCAGGAATACCACCCCTGATTACCTCAGACATATACCTACACATGATTAGAATACATATTCGATCGGCCATCACCCATCTTTCATACTTGGTACTCGCTTTACGAGAGCAATATTCTCATTGTTTGGGCGGATCATCTTCTCTAAGATCCAAGTCAAAATCCATGATCCCTAGAACAATCGCTTAGTGTCACTATCGATGGTAGTTGACTAGGTATAGATGAAGCGTTGATTACTATAAAGTCAAATTGAAACTACGTCACCGACGCTTTTATCTAGTTTCTTTTAAGAATCCCCTCGAAGTCCTACCCACATCCATGTAATCTCTCCTTTGGGATAAGATCATAATGTGCAACAGTCCTGTCTAGAATTTTACAACAATTTCTTTAATCAATTCACTAGAAGTCCAAACTATATCTAAGTAATCAACTACATCTAAGTAATCTCTCTTTTGGGATAAGAACACAACATGCAATAGTCCTTTCCAGAACTTATCGCAATGCCAACCGATGCAAAATACAATAGCTTTCGAAAATTCAATACCTTTGGGTTGAAGAGATCTTCTAGGCTATTAGACTTTCTTCGATTGCATGTGCCGTCTTGAATTGAGCCAAGTAGGGCTTTCCTTTGGGCCAACCACTACCTATTATAATTCAAAATGCAATTTCCTAAAATGATTTGGAAAGTCATTTAGTTTCCGTGAATGGAACACTTTGGTGGTTAACCACTCACTTCAACTCTTTCCAGATCATGTGAATAGGACAATTATATCAATGCTTCCACTTTTTTAATGATAATTCATCATATAGAGTTTAATTATTGTTATTCACATGCTATAATTCATAGAAGATTTATTTTAGCAATAGTAAACCTAATAAAGCAATATTCCATGAATATCCTTGATACTCAACTCAACTCAACTAAGCCTTTGCCCCAAACTAGTTGGGGTCGGCTGATGAATCCTTTAGAAAAATTTCATGAAGAAGGTGAAAGGATCTACCCGGCTCAAATTGACTAAGTCTAATCCTGACACTAGTTGGGTTCGTCTACACGGATCATTTTCTTCCATTCTATCCTATCCAAGGTTATGTTATCTGTTATGTCTAGCCCTGAAGTCTTTCTTAACTGTTTCTACCCAAGTTGTTTTCGGTTTGCCCCTACCTCTTTTTACTCCATCAACTTGGCACAAGTCACTTCTTCTCACTGGAGCATCCAAACGCCCACGTTGGATATGTCCAAACCATCTTAAGCGGTACTCCATCCTTGATGATTCTTCAAAAATTATCTATCTATCTTTGATAAATAATTATGGGACAATTTATTGTACTATCTATAAACAAAATAATTACAACACCCCCCCTGAAATTTTTTAATAATTACTAAAATGCTCATGGACTAATCATCATGATTAATAAATCACCTTTGGGAAATTATAATAATAACTAAACTTATCTAGAGCACTTTATCATAATTATTAAAATTAGATAAATTTATAATACCAAATTATTTTCAACCTACTTAAATAATTTCTCAAAATCAATCAAAGCATAAAATCAAGGGTATTATTTCCAAAGGAACACCTTAATTATCAAAACCGAACCTTACACAAATTATAAAACATGTAAGAGTGACGAAATCAATAAATGTGTCTGTGTGTGTTCATGGCAAAACTTCCAGGTGCCATTAGCCATACTGAAAAAGACTTATACCGTACACAAAGATCCGTTTAGAATCTCTTCCTAGAGACTCAAAAGTCAGAAGACCTTTCTCCTCAAGGAGAAATATGATAAAGATGACGAATTCCCAAAAGGAAGGAATTCTCCTCCGGGACAAAGATGATACAGTTCCCCAAAAGGAAGGAAAAGAGGATTCCTTTAGAATCACTTCTTCGAGCCTCGAAAGGGAGAAGACCTTTCTCCTCTGGGAGAATAATGATAAAGATCATGGTTCATCAGAAGGAAGCAAAAGAAGATCCCTTCAGAATCTCTTCGTAGAAACTCAAGAGGGAAAAGACATTTCTTCTCTGGGAGAAAGATGATAAAGATGACGGTTCCCTAAAATGAAAGAAAAGACGATCACTTTAGCATCTCTTCCTGGAGACTCAAAAGGGAGAAGACCTTTCTCCTCAGGGAGAAATATAAAGGTCCTTTTAGAATTTCTTTCCGGAGACTTAAAATGGAGAAAACCTTTCTCCTCCGGGGAAAGATGATAAAAGATCACTGTTCCCGAAAACAAAGGAAAGGAAGATCCCTTCACAATCTCTTCCTAGACCCTAAAAAGGGAGAAGACCTTTCCCCTCCATGAGAAATAATAAAGATGACGGTTCCCCAAAAGGAAGGAAAAGAAGATCACTTTTAAATCTCTTCCTGGATCATCAAAAGGAAAACCATTTTCCTCCGGAAGAAAGATGATAAAGATCACGGTTCCCCAGAAGCAAGGAAAAGAAGATACTTTTAGAATCTATTCCTGGATCCCCAGAAAGAAAAGACCTATATCCTTAGGGAGAAAGATGATAAAGATCATGGTTCCCCAAAAGGAAGGAAAAGAAGATCCCATTCGATTCACTTCTTAGAGCCTCAAAAGAGGAAAAACATTTTGCGTCCGGAAGAATAATGATAAAGATGACGGTTCCACAAACGAAGGAAAAGAAGATCCCTTTAGAATCTCTTCCTGGAGACTCAAGAGGGAGACGATCTTTCTGCTCTGGGAGAATGATGATAGAGATGACGGTTTCCTAAAAAGAAGGAAAAGAAGATTCCTTTAGAATCTCTTCTTGGAGACTTAGAAAACCTTTTTCCTCAGGGAGAACGATGGTAAAGACGAAGATTTCTTCAGAAGGAAGGAAAAGAAGATCCCTTTAGAATCTCTACTTAGAGATTCAAAAGAGAGAAGACCTTTCTCCTCTGGGAAAAAAGATGATAAAGATGACGGTTCTCTAATGGAAGGAAAAGAAGATCCCTTTAGAATCATTTATTAGAGTCTCAAAAGGGAGAAACCATTTCTCCTATAAGAGAAAGATAATAAAGCTGACGGTTGTTCAAAAGAAAAAAAAACAAAATCCCTTTAGAATCTCTTTCTAGAGACTTAACAGGGTGAAGACTTTTCTCCTCCATGAGAAAGATGATAAAAATGATGATTCTAGAAGGAAAAGAAGATACCGTTAGAATCTCTTATTAAAGACTCAAGAGGGAGAAAGATGATAAAGATTACTGTTCCCCAAAAGGAAGGAAAAGAAGATCCCTTTAAAATCTGTAATTAGAGACTCAAGAAGGAGAATACCTTTCTCCTTTAAGAGAAAGATAATAAAGATGATGGTTCCCCAAAATGACGGAAAAGAAGAACCCTTTAGAATCTCTTCTTGGAGACTCAAAAGGTAAAAGACCTTTCGCCTCTTTTAGAAAGATGTTAAAGATGATTGAGAAGACCTTTCGCCTCCTTTATAAAGATGTTAAAGATGGTTCCTCAAAAAGAAGGAAAAGAAAATCCCTTCAGAATCTCTTCTCGGAGCCTCAAAAGGGAAAAGACATTTCTCCTCCGGGAGTAAGATGATAAAGATGATTGTTCCCGAAAAGGAAGGAAAACAACACCCCTTCAGAATCTCTTCCTAGAGACTCAAGAGGGAGAAGACCTTTATACTCCGAGAGAAACAGGATAAAGATGACAGTTCCTTAAAAGGAAGGAAAAGAAAATCACTTAAAAATCTCTTCTTATACGCTTAAAAGGGAGAAGATCTTTCTCCTGCAGGAGAAAGATAATAAAAATGGCGTTGCCCCAAAAGGAAGGAAAAAATATCCCGTTATAATCTCTTCCTAGAGACTCAAGAGGGAGAAAACCTTTATTTTCCGTGAGAAAGAAGATAAAGATGATTGCTCCTTAAAAGTAAGGAAAAGAAGATCCCTTAAAAATATCTTCTTAAAGACTAAAAAGGGAGAGGACCATTCTCCTCCAGGAGAAAGATGATAAGGTTCCACAAAAGGAAGCAAGAGAGGATCCCTTTAGAATATCTTCCTACAGCCTCAAAAGGGAGAAGACCTTTCTCCTCTATAAGAAAAATGATAAAGATGACGGTTCCCCAAAAGGATGGAAAAGAAGATCTCTTTAGAATCTCTTCCCGAAGACTCAAAAGGGATGTTTTTCTCCTCAGGGAGAAAGATGATAAAGATGACGGTTCTCCAAAAGGAATGAAAATATCCCTTTAAACTCTCTTATTTGAAACTTAAGAGGGAGAAGACAGTTCTCCTCCGGGAGAAAGATGAAAATGATGACGGTTCCTTAAAAGGAAGAATAAGAAGATCCCTTGAGAATATCTTTCTTGAGACTCAAAAGGGAGAAGACTTTTCTCCTTAAGCAGAAAGGTAATAAAGATGATGGTTCCCCAAAAGGAAGGAAATGAAGATCCCTTTTGAATCTCTTCATAGAGATTTAAAAGGGTGTAGACCTCTCTCCTTCGGGAGAAAGATAATAGAGATGACGGTTCCTCAAAAGGCAGGAAAAGGACTTTCTCCTCCGGGAAAATAATGATAACGATGATGGTTTCGGAAAAGAAGATCCATTTAGAATCTCTTCTTGAAGACTCAAGAGCGAGAAGACGTTTCTCCTCTGGGAGAAAGATGATAAATATGACGGTTCCTTAAAAGAAAGGAAAAGAAGATCCCTAGGGAATCTCTTCCTAGAGACTTAGAAAATGTTTCTCCTCCAGGAGAACGATGATAAAGATGACGATTTCTTCAAAAGGAAGGAAAAGAAGATCCCTTTAGAATCTCTTTGTAGAGACATAAAAGGAAGAAGACCATTCTCCTACGGGAGAAAGATCCTAAAGATGATTGTTCCCCAAAAGGAATGAAATGAAGATCTCTTTAGAATCTCTTTCTAGAGGCGGAAAAGAAAGAAGACCTTTCTCCTCTAGGAGAAAGATGATAAAGATGACGGTTCTAAAAGAGGAATGAAATGAAGATCCCCTTAGAATCTCTTCCTTGAGCTTCGAAAGGGAGAAGACCCTTCTCCTTCGAGAGAACGGTGATAAAGATGGTTTCCCAAAAGGAAGGAAAAGAACCCTTTGAAATCTCTTCATGGAGACTCAAAAGGGAGAAGGCCTTTCTTCTCCTACAGATAGATGATAAAGATGACGGTTACCAAAAGAAAGGAAAAGAATATACCTTCAGAATCTCTTCATGGAGATTCAAGAGGGAGTAGGACTTTCTCTTCAAGGAGAAAGATGATAAGCATGACGGTTTTCCAAAAGGGAAAGAAGATCCCTTTAGAATCTCTTATACGAAACTGAAAACGGAGAAGATCTTTCTCCTAATGGAGAAAGTTGATAAAGATGACGGTTGCCTAAAAGGAAGTTAAAGAAGTTCTCTTTAGAGTCTCTTCCTGCAGAAGACGTTCTCCTCAAGGAGATGATAAAGATTATAGTTCACTAAGAGGAAAGAAAAGAGGATCCCTTTTGAATATCTTCTTACAGACTTAGAAGGGAAAATACCTTTCTCCTCCGGGAGAGAGATGATATATAGTTCCCCAAAAGGAAGGAAAGAGGGCCCCTTAGAATATCTTCCTTGAGCCTCAAGACCTTTCTCCCAAAGGAGAAAGATGATAAATATGACGGTTCTCTAAAAGGAAGGAAAAGAAGATCCCTTTAGAATCTCTTCAAAGAGACTTAAAAGGGATAAGACCATTCTCCTTCGGGAGAACGATGATAAAGATGACGATTTCTTCAAAAGGAAGGAGAAAAATATACCTTTAGAGTCTCTTCGTAGAGACTTATAAGGGAGAAGACCATTCTCCTACGGGAGAAAGATCACAAAGAGGACGGTTACCCAAAAGGAATGAAATGAAGACTCCTTTGGGAATCTATTCGTAGAGCCTGAAAAGGAAGAAGGCCTTTCTCCTCCGGGAGAAAGACTATAAAGACGACGGTTCCTCAAAAGGAAAGAAAAAAAGATCCCCTTATAATCTCATCGGAGAAGACATTTCTCCTCTAAGAAAACGATGATAAAGACGGTTTCCCAAAAGGAACGAAAAGAAGATTCCTTCAGAATCTCTTCATAGAGACTCAAATGGGAGAAAGCCTTTCTGCTCCAGGAAATAGATGATAAAGCTAACGGTTCCCAAAAAGGAAGGAAAAGAAGATCCCTTAAGAATCCCTTTCCTAAATAATCTAATGGAAGAAGACCTTTCTCCTTCGGGAGAAAGATGATAAAGATGACGACTCCCCAAAAGAAAGGAGAAAGAAGATAACTTCATAATCTCTTAATGGAGACTCAGGAGAGAGAAGGCCATTCTCCTCAGGGAGAAAGATGATAAGCGTGACGGTTTCTCAAAAGGAAGGGAAAGAAGATCCCTTTAGAATCTGTTATTTGAGACTCAAAAAGGAGAAGATATTTCTCCTTACGGAGAAAGCTGATAAAGATGACGGTTCCCTAAAAGAAGTAAAATAAGTTCCCTTTAGAGTCTGTTCCTACATAAGACCTTTCTCCTCAAGGAGAAGATAAAGATGATGGTTCACTAAGAGGAAGGAAAAGAAGATTCCTTTAGAATCTTTTCATAGAGACTGAAAAGGGAGAAAGATGATAAAGAAGATGGTTCCCTAAAAGAAAGGAAAAGAAGATTCCTTTAGAATCTTTTAATTGAGACTCAAGATGAAGAAGGCCTTTCTCCTCAGGGAGAAAGATAATAAGCATGATGGTTTCTCAAAAGGATGGGAAGGAAGATCATTTAGAATCTCTTATTTGAGACTCAAAAAGGAGAAGACCATTTTCTCCTAACGGAGAAAGCTGATAAAGATGACGGTTACCTAAAAGGAAGTAAAAGAAGTTCCCTTTAGAGTGTCTTCCTATAGGTGACCTTTCTCCTAAAGATGATGGTTCACTAAGAGGAAGGAAAAGAAGATCACTTTAGAATCTCTTCATAGAGACTTAAAGGGAGAAGACCATTCTTCTACAGGAGAGAGATCATAAAGAAGACAGTTTCCCAAAAAGAAGGAAAACAGGATCCCTATAGAATCTATTCCCCGAGCCACAAAAGGTAAAAGACGTTTCTCTTTCAGTAAAAAATTGATAAGAATGACGGTTTCCCAAAAGGAAGGGAAAGAAGATCCCATTAGAATCTCTTATTTGAGACTAAAAAAGGAGAAGACCTTTCTCCTAACAGAGAAAGCTGGTAAAGATGACGGGTCCTCAAAAGGAAGTAAAAGAAGTTCCCTTTAGAGTGTCTTCCTACAGAAGACCTTTCTCCTCAAGGAGAAGATAAAGATGATGGTTCGCTAAGAGGAAGGAAAAGAAGATCCTTTTAGAATCTCTTCATAGGGACTTAAAAGCGAGAAGTCCATTCGCCTACGGGAGAAAGATCATAAAGATGACAGTTACCCAAAAAGAAAGAAAAGATGATCCCTATTTATTCTCTTCCCCGAGCCTCAAAAGGTAAATGACGTTTCTCCTTCAGTAAAAAAAATGATAAAAATCATGGTTCCCCAAAAGGAAGGAAAAGAAGATCCCTTTAGAATCTCATATTTGAGACTAAAAAAGGAGAAGAACTTTCTCCTAACGAAGAAAGCTGATAAAGATGACGATTCTCTAAAAGAAAGTAAATGAAGTTCCATTTAGAGTGTCTTCCTACAGAAGACTTTTCTCCTCAAGGAGAAGATAAAGATGATGGTCCGCTAAGAGGAAGGAAAAGAGGATCCCTTTAGAATCTCTTCATAGAGACTTAAAAGGGAGAAGACCAGTCTCTTACAGGAGAAAGATCGTAAAGATGACGGTTCCCCAAAAAGAAGAAAAAGAGGATCCCTATAGAATCTCTTTCCCGAGCCTCAAAATGTAAAAGACGTTTCTCCTTCAGTAAAAAAAAGATAAAAATGATGGTTCCCCAAAAGGAAGGAAAAGCAGATCTCTTCATAATCATATCTTGTAGTCTCAAAAGGAAGGAAAGACGTTTCTCCGGGAGAGTAATGATAAAGATGACGGTTATACAAATGGGAGGAAAAGAAGATCCCTTTAGAACCTCTTCCTGGAGATTCAAGATGGAGAAGACCTTTCCTCCACGAGAAAGATGACAAAGAAGACGGTTCCCTAAAAGAAAGGAAAAGAAGATCCTTTCAGAATCTCTAAATGGAGATCCAAGAGGGAGAAGGCCTTTCTCCTCAGGGAGAAAGATGATAAGCATGACGGTTTCCCAAAAGGAAGTAAAAGAAGTTCCCTTAGAGTATCTTCCAACAGAAGACCTTTCTCCTCAAGAAGAAGATAAAGATTCCTTTAGAATCACTTCTTAGAGAATTAAAAGGGAGAAGACCATTCTCCTACGGGAGAAAGATAACAAAGATGATGGTTCTCCAAAAAGAAGGAAAAGATGATCCTTATAGAATCTCTTCCCCAAGCCTCAAAAGGTAAAAGTCGTTTCTCCTTCACTAAAAAATGATAAAAATGATGGTTTTCCAAAAGGAAGGAAAAGAAGATCCCTTTAGAATCTCTTATTTGAGACTAAAAAAGGAGAAGACATTTCTCCTAACGGAGAAAGCTGAGAAAGATGACGGTTCCCTAAAAGGAAGTAAAATAAATCCCCTTTACAATGTCTTCCTACAGAAGACCTTTTTCCTCTAGGAGAAGATAAAGATGATGGTTCGCTGAGAGGAAGGAAAAGAAGATCCCTTTAGAATCTCTTCATAGAGACTTAAAAGGGAGAAGACCATTCTCCTACGGGAGAAAGATCATAAAGATGACGGTTCGCCAAAAAGAAGGAAAAGAGGATCCCTATAGAATCTCTTCCCCGAGCCTCAGCAGGTAAAAGACCTTTCTCGTTCAGTAGAAAAATGATAAAAATGGTGGTTACCCAAAAGGAAAGAAAAAAATATCCCTTTAGAATCTCTTATTTGAGACTAAAAAAGGAGATGACCTTTCTTCTAACGGAGAAAGCTGATAAAAATGACGGTACCCAAAGAGGAATTAAAAGAAGTTCCCTTTAGAGTGTCTTCCTAGAGAAAACCTTTCTCCTCCGGGAGAAAGATGATAAAGATGATGGTTCTACAAAAGGAAAGAAAAGAAGATCCCTTTAGAATCTCTTCCTGTATACTCAAGTGGGTGAATACATTTTCCTCTTGGAGAAACATGATAAAGATGATGGTTCCCAAAATGGAAGGAAAAGAAAATCCCTTTAGAATCTCTTCTTAGAGACTAAAGAGGGAGAAAAATTTTCTCCTCTAAGAGAAAGATGATAAAGATGGAAATTCCCCATAAGGAAGGAAAAATAAGGAAATGATAAAGATGATAAAGATGACGGTTCCACAAAAAGAATGAAATAAATATCCCCTTAGAATCTCTTCCTTGAGCTTCGAAAGGGGGAAGACCTTTCTGCGTCGAGAGAACGGTGATAAAGACGGTTTCCCAAAAGGAAGGAAAAAACCCTTCAGAATCTCTTCAAGGAGACTCAAAAGGGAGACGGCCTTTCTTCTCCTAGAGATAGATGATAAAGATGACGTTCCCCGAAATGAAGGAAAAGAGGATCCCTTAAGAATCCCTTCCTAGAGACTCAAATGGGAAAGTAAGGAAAAGAAGATCCCTTAAGAATCCCTTCCTAAAGACTCAAATGGGAGAAGACCTTTCTCCTTCAGGAGAAAGATGATAAAGATGACGGTTACCCAAAAGAAAGGAAAAGAAGATCCCTTCATAATCTCTTCATGGAGATTCAAGAGGAAGAAGGCCTTTCTCCTTAGGGAGAAAGATGATAATCATGACGGTTTTCCAAAAGGGAAAGAACATGCCTTTAGAATCTCTTATATGAGACTCAGAAAGGAGAAACCTTTTCTGTTAACTCCTTAGAATCTCTTCATGGTGACTCAAAAGGGAGATGGCATTTCTCGTCCAGAAGGAAGGAAAAGAATATCCCTTCAAAATCTCTTCCAAGAGACACAAGAGGGAGCATACATTTATCCTCCGTGAGAAAGAGGATAAAGATGGCGGTTCATCAAAAGGAAGGAAAAGAAGATCCCTTAAAAATCTCTCCTTAGATAGCTTAAAGGGACAAGACCTTTCTCCTCCGAGAGAAAAATGATAACGATGGCGTTACCCCAAAGGAAAAGAATATCCCTTCAGAATCTCTTCCTAGAGACTTAAGAGGGAGAACACATTTCTCCACCGGGAGAAAGATGATGAAGATGACGGTTCCCTAAAAAGAATGAGAAGATCTCTTTAGAACCTGTTCCTGTTCCTGGAGACTCAAGAGGGAGAAGACATTTCTCCTCCAGGAGAAAGACGACCAGGACGATGGTTCCCAAAAAGGAACAAAAAGATCCCTTTATAATCTCTTCCTAAAGACTCAAGAGGGAGCATACCTTTTTCCTTCAGGAAAAAGATGATAAAGATGAGGGTTCCCTGAAAGGAAGGAAAAGTAAATCCTTTTATAATCTCTTCTTGGAGACTCGAGAGGGAGAAGACCTTTATCCTGCTGGAGAACGATGATAAAGATCGTAGTTCCCCAAAAGGAAGGAAAAGAAGATTCCTTTAGAATCTCTTCCTGGATACTCAAAAGAGAGAAGACCTTTCTCCTCCATGAGAAAAACAATAAAGATGATGGTTCTAGTTAACTTACTAACTTCTCAAAAAGCTTAAGCTGTTGGAGAAAGGCGTTAACACTCCCCCGCACGTGTGGCCCACTTGGCAAACACGTGGCACACGTGGTCCCACTTTGGGCTGACCATCGCATGTGGATTTTTACTGTCCCGAAGGTTTTAACTCGAGACCTTTGGTTCTTATACCATGTTAACTTACCAACTTCTCCAAAAGCTTAAGCTGTTTGAGAAAGGCGTAATTTATCTTTTATACTTTAAAAGGTCCAAATGGGAAGGAAAAGAAGATCCATTTATAATCTCTACCTCGAGACATAAGAGGGAGAAGACCTTTATCTTCTAGGAGAAAAGATAATAGAGATGACGGATTCGTAAAAGGAATCTCAGGAAGATCCTTTAGAATCTCTTCCTAGAGACTCAAAAGGGAGAATGCTTTTCTGCTCCGGCAGAAAGATGACAAAGATAATGGTTCCCCACAAGGAAGGAAAAGAAGATCCCTTTAGAATCTGTTATTAGAGACTCAAGAAGGAGAATACCTTTCTCCTTTGAGAGAAAGATAAGAATATCCCGCAAGAATCTCTTCATAGAGACTCAAGAGGGAGACGACCTTTATCCTCCGTGCTAAAGAGGATAAAGATGACGGTTCCTCGAAAGGAAGGACAAGAAGATCCCTTAAAAATCTCTTCTTAAAGACTTTAAGGGAGAAGACCATTCTCCTCCGTGAAAAAGATGATATGATTCCACAGAAGTAAGCAAAAGAGCATCCCTTTAGAATATCTTCCTAGAGCTTCAATAGGGAGAATACCTTTCTCCTCAATAAGTAAAATGATAAAGATGATGATTCCCCAAAAGGAGGAAAAGAAGATCCCTTTAGAATCTATTCCTGAAGACTCAAAAGGGATGTCTTTCTCTTCAAGGAGATAGATGATAAGGATGACGGTTCCCCAAAAGTAACGAAAGTATCCCTTTAAACTCTCTTATTAGAGACTCAAGAGGGAGAAGACCTTTCACCTCTTGGAGAAAGATGAAAACGATGACGGTTTCTTAAAAGGAAGGATAAGAAGATCCCTTTAGAATATCTTCCTTGAGAATCAAAAGGCAAAAGACCTTTCTCCTTAGGGAGAAAGTTAATAAAGATGATGGTTCCCCAAAAGGAAAGAAAAGAAAATCCCATTAGGATCTCTTCCTCTATACTCAAGAGAGTGAATACCTTTCTCCTCTGGGAGAAAGATGATAAAGATGATAGTTCCCCAAAAGGAAGGATAAGAAAATCCCATTAGAATCTCTTATTTGAGACTAAAAAAGGACAAGATATTTCTCCTAACGGAGAAAGCTGATAAAGATGACGCTTCCCTAAAAGGAAGTAAAAGAAGTTGCTTTAAGAGTGTCTTTCTACAGAAGACCTTTCTCCTCAAGTAGAAGATAAAGATGATGGTTCACTAAGAGGAAGGAAAAAAGATCCCTTTAGAATCTCTTCATAGAGAGTTAAAGGGGAGAAGACCATTCTCCTACGGGAGAAAGATCATAAAGATGACGGTTCCCCAAAAAGAAGGAAAAGATGATCCCTATAGAATCTCTTCCCCGAGCCTCAAAAGGTAAAACACCTTCTTCAGTAGAAAAATGATAAAAACGATGGTTCCAAAAGGAAGGAAATGAAGATCCCTTAGAATCATTTCTTGCACTCTCAAAAGGGAGAGGACCTTTCTCCTCCGGGAGAGTAATGATAAAGATGACGGTTTCCTAAAAGAAAGGAAAAAAAGATCCCTTCAGAATCTCTTAATGGAGACTCAAGAGGGAGAAGGCCTTTCTGCTTAGGAAGAAAGATTGATAAGCATGACGGTTTCCCAAAAGAAAGGCAAAGAAGATCTCTTAAGAATCTCTTATTTAAGACTAAAAAAGGAGAAGACCTTTTCCCTTGGGAGAAAGATAGATGATAACGATAATAGTTCCGTAAAATGAAGTAAAAGAAGATTACTTTAGAATCTATTCCTTAAGACTCAAATGGGAGAAGACCTTTCTCCTCAGGGAGAAAGACGATGGTTCTCCAAAAGGAACGAAAAAGAAGATCTCTTTGAATCTCTTCTTAGAGACTTAAAAGGGAGATGACCTTTGTCCTCCAGGAGAAATATGATAAAGATGATGATTCCTCAAAAAAAGGAAGAAGATCCATTTAGAATTTCTTCCTAGAGTGTTAAAACAGAGAAGACCTTTCTCCTCCGGGGAAAGATGAAAAAGATCACTGTTTCCCAAAACGAAGGAAAAGAAGATCCCTTCATAACTTCTTCCTGGACCCTCAAAAGGGAGAAGACCTTTTTCCTCTAGGAGAAAGACGATACAGATCACGATTCCTCCGAAGGAAGGAAAAGAAGATCCCCTTAGAATTTCTTCCTGGATCTTCAAAAGGGAGAAGACCTTTTTTCCTCCGGGAGAAAGATAATAAAGATCACGGTTCCCCAAAAAGAAGGAAAAGAAGATCCCTTTAGAATCTCTTCATGGAGCCTCAAAAGGGAGAAGACCCATCTCCTCCAGGAGAAATATGATAAAGGCGACGATTCCCTGAAAGGAACGAAAAAAAGATCCTTTAGAATCTCTTCCTCGACACAAAAGAGGGAGAAGACCTTTGTCCTCCGGAAGAAAGATGATAAAGATGGCAGTTCCCAAAAGGAAAGAAAAGAAGATCCCTTTAGAATCACTTCCTGGAGCCTCAAAAGGGAGAAGACGTCTCTCCTCCGGTTCCCCAGAAGGAAAGAAAAGAAGATCTCTTTAGAATATCTTCCTGGATCCTCAAAAGGAAGAAGACCTTTGTCCTCCGGGAGAAAGATGATAAAGATCACGGTTCCCCAGAAGGAAGGAAAGAAGATCCCTTTAGAATCTCTTCCTAGATCCTCAAAAGGGAGAAGAATAAGATCACGTCTCTCCAGAAGGAAGGAAAAGAAGATCCCTTTAGAATCTTTTCCTAGATCCTCAAAAGAGAGAACACCTTTGTCCTCCGGGAGAAGGATGATAAAGATCATGATTCCCCGGAAAGAAGGAAATGAAGATCCCTTTAGAATCTCTTCACGGAGCCTCAAAAGGGATAAGACCTATCTCCTCCGTGAGAAAGATGATAAAGACGACGGTTCCCGAGAATAAAGGAAACGAAGATCCAGTTAGAATCTCTTCCTCGATACACAAGAGGGAGAAGATCTTTGTCCTCGAGAAGAAAAATGATAAAGATGGCAGTTCCCAAAAAGAAAGAAAAGAAGATCCCTTTAGAATCACTTCTTGGAGCCTCAAAAGGGAGAAGACCTTTCTCTTCCGGGAGAATAATGATAAAGATGATGGTTCATCAAAAGGAAGGAAAGGAAGATCCCTTTAGAATCTCTTCCTAGAAACTCAAAAGCAAAAAGACCTTTTTCCTTTGGGAGACAAATGATAAAGATGGTGGTTCCTTAAAATGAAGGAAAAGAAGATCCGTTTAGGATCTCTTCCCGCAGACTCAAAAGAGAGAAGACCTTTCTCCTAAGGGAGAAAGATGATGGTTCTCCAAAAGGAATGAAAAGAAGATGTCTTTTGAATCTCTTCTTAGAAACTTAAAAAGGAGAAGCCCTGTGTCCTCCGGGAGAAATATGATAAATTTGACAGTTCCCCAAAAGAAAGGAAAAGAAGAACCTTTTAGAATTTCTTCCTGGAGACTTAAAACAGAGAAGATCTTTCTCTTCCCGGGGAAAGATGATAAAGATTATTGTTCCCCAAAAGGAAGGAAAAGAAGATCCCTGTAGAATCGCATCCTGGACCCTCAAAAGGGAGAAGCCCTTTCTCCTCCAGGAGTAAAATAATAAAGATGACGGTTCCCAAGAAGGAAGGAAAGAATCCCTTCCTAAATCCTCAAGTCCTCAAAAGGGAGAAGACCTTTTTTCCTCCAGGAGAAAGATGATAAAAATCACGGTTCCCAGAAGGAAGAAAAAGATGATCACTTTATAATCTCTTCTTGGATCCTCAAAAGGGAGAAGACCTTTTTCTTTCGGGTGAAACTTAATAAAGATCATGGTTCCCCGGAAGGAAGGAAAACAAGATCCCTTTAGAATCACTTGCTAGAGCCTCATAAAGGGGAAGACATTTTGCCTCCCGGAGAATAATGATAAAGATGACAGTTCCCCAAAAGGAAGGAAAGAAGATCCCTTTAGAATCTCTTCCTGAAGACTCAGGAGGGAGATGACCTTTCTGCTCTTGGAGAACGATGATAGAGATGACAGTTTCAAAAAAGAAGGAAAAGAAGATTCATTTAGAATCTCATCCTGGAGACTTAGAAAACCTTTCTCCTCCGGGAGAACAATAGTAAAGATGACTGTTTCTTCAAAAAGAAGGGAAAGAAGATCCCTTGAGAATCTTTTCTTAGAGACTCAAAAGAGAGAAAATCTTCCTCCTCTAGGAGAATGATGATAAATATGACGGTTCTCCACTGGAAGGAAACGAAGATCCATTTAGAATCTCTTATTAGAGGTTCAAATGGAAGAATCTCTTTCTCCTAGAGGAGAAAGATGATAAAGATGACAGTTGTTCAATGGAAATGAAAAGAAAATCCCTTTAGAATCTCTTCCTAGAGACTCAAGAGGGTAAAGACATTTCTCCTTCTGGAGAAAGATGATAAAGATTATAATTCTCCAGATGGAAGGAAAAGAAGAAACCTTTAGAATCTCTTATTAAAGACTCAAGAGGGAGAAAGATGATAAAGATAACGGTTCCCCAAAAGGGAGAAAAATAAGATCCCTTCATAATCTCTTCCTAGGTCTTCAAAAGGGAGAAGAGCTTACTCCATCAGAAGAAAAGGGATAAAGATGACGGTTCCCCAAAAGGAAGGAAAAGAATATCCTTTAGAATCTCCACCTGGAGGCTTAAGAGTAGGAGTGCAACTCAGGTCGGCTTGAGGCCAACCCGAACCCGACCTGACTTCCAACCCAATGAGGTTCAACCTGACCCGAGGAACCCTTTTTTCCAACCTGAACTCGAACCGACTTCAACCCGATCCAACCCGAGATTTTAAGCTTAGAAAATAAAAAATTATTAAAAATGTCAGGTTTCACTCAGGTCGGGTTGCCCATGCCCTCAACCCGAACCTGACTTGGACTCAACCCGGGTTGAGAAAACTAAACCCGAACGCGAAACCCGAACCTGACGCGAACTCAACCCAACCCGGCTTTTTTTCGGGATGAACCCGACCCGAGTTGCACCCCTACTCAAGAGGAAGAAGACGTTTATTCTCCGGGAGAATCAGGATAAAGATGATGATTCCCCAAAAGGAAAGGAAAGAAGATCCCTTAAGAGTCTCTTCTCAGATTCTTAAATGGGAGAAGACCTTTCTCGTCCCAGAGATAGATGATAAAGATTACGGTTCCCCAAGAGGAAGGAAAAGAAGATCTCTTAAAAATCTCTTTGTAGAGACTTAAAAGGGAGAACACCATTCTCCTCTGGGTGAAAGAACATAAAGATGACAGTTTCCTAAAAGGAAGGAAAAGAAGGTCCCTTCTCCTCTGGGAGAAAGAACATAAAGATGACGGTTTCCTAAAAGGAAGGAAAAGAAGGTCCCTCTACAATCTCTTCCTGGAGATTCAAAAGGAAGAACACCTTTCTGCTATGGGAAAAATATGATAAAGATGAAGGCTCTCTAAAAAGAAGCAAAAGAATATCCCTTTAGAATCTCTCATTGAAACCCAATAGGGAGAATATCCCATTAAACTCACTTCTTGGATACTAAAGAGGGAGAAGAGCTTTCTCCTTCGGGAGAAAGATGATAAAGATGATGGTTCCCCAAAAGGAAAGAAAAGAAAATCCCATTAGGATCTCTTCCTCTATACTCAAGAGAGTGAATACCTTTCTCCTCTGGGAGAAAGATGATAAAGATGATAGTTCCCAAAATGGAAGGAAAAGAAAATCCCTTTAGAATCTCTTCCTAGAGACGAAGGAGGGAGAAAAAATTTCTCCTCTGAGAGAAAGATGATAAAGATGGAAATTTCCCAGAAGGAAGGAAAAGAAGATCCCTGTAGAATCTCTTCCTGGAGACTCAATAGAGAGAAGACCTTTATCCTTTTTGGGAGAACAATGATAAAGAAGATTCCCCAAAACGAAGGAAAAGAACCCTTCATAATATCTTCAAAAGGGACAAGGCCTTTCTTCTCCGGGAGATAGATGATAAAGATGACGATTCCTCAAAAGGAAGGAAAAGATCCCTTTAGAATCCTTTCCTAATGACTCAAAAGGGAGAATACCTTTCTCCTTCAGGAAAAAGATGATAAAAATGACGGTTCCCAAAAAGGAAGGAAAACATCTCTTTAAAATCTCTTCTTAAAGACTCAAGAGGGTGAAGGCCTTTGTCCTTGAGGAGAAAGATGATAAACACTATGATTCCCCAAATGGAAGCAAAAGAAGATCCCTTTAGAATCTCTTATTGGAGACTCAAGAAGCAAAAGACCTTCCTCCTTGAGGAGAAAGATGATAAATATGATGGTTCCCCAAGAGGGAGGAAGAGAAGATTCCTTTTGAATCTTTTCTTAGAAACATATAAGGTAGAAGACCTTTCTCATGTGGAAGAAAGATGATAGGGTTCCCAAAAAGGAAGGAATAGGGGATCCCTTTAGAATCTCTTCTTAAAGCTTCGAAAGGGAGAAGTACTTTCTCCTCAGGGAGAAAGACGATAAAGTTGACGGTTCCCCAAAAGGAAGGAAAAGAAGATCCTTTTAAAATCTCTTCCTCGAGGCTTAAAAGGGAGAAGGCATTTCTCCTATAGGAGAAAGATGATAACAATAACGGTTCCGAAAAGGAACAAAAAGGAGAAAGATAATAAAGATGAAGGTTCCCCAAAAGGAATGAAAAGATCCGTTTAGAATCTCTTATTGGAGACTCACAAGGAAGAAGATGATAAAGATGATGGTTCCCCAAACGAAAGGAAAAGAAGATCCCTTTTGAATCTTTTCTTAAAGACTTAAAAGGGAGAAGATCTTTCTCCTCCGGGAGAAAGATAACTAAGATGGCAGTTCCCCAAAAGGAAGGAAAAGAAGATCCCTTTAAAATCACTTCCTGGAGCCTCAAAAGGGAGAAGACCTTTGTTCACTAGGAAAAATATGATAAAGATGACGGTTCCCCAAAAAGAAGGAAAGAAGATCCCTTTAGAATCTCTTCCTGGAGCTTCACAAGGGGAAGACCTTTCTCCTTCACAAAAAAATGATAAAGATGACGGTTATCCAAAAGGAAAAGAAGATCCGTTTTCAATCTCTTCCTCAAAACTCAAGAGGGAGAGGACCTTTATCCTCCGGGAGAAAGAGGATAAAGATGACGGTTCCCCAAAAGGAATGAAAAGAAGATTCCCTTTAGAATCTCTTCTTAGAAACTTAGAAAACCTTTCTCGTCCGGAAGAAAGATGATAAAGATGACAGTTTCTTCAAAAGGAAGGAAAAGAAGATCCCTTTAGAATCTCTTAGTAGAGACTTAAAAGGGAGAATACCATTCTCCACCAGAAGAAGGATCATAAAGTTGATGGTTCCCCAAAAGGAATGAAAAGAAAATACCTTTAGAATCTCTTCCTAGAGACTCAAAAGGGAGGAGACCTTTCTCCTCCGAGAGAGATGATGAAGATGACTGGTTTCCAAAAAAAAGGAAAATATCCCCTTTAGAATCTCTTATCGGAGATTCAAAAGATAGAAACCCTTTCTCCTCCAGGAGAAAGATGATAAAGATGATGGTTCCCAAAAAGGACGGGAAATAATAGCCCTTTGGAATCTCTTCTTGGATATTCAAGTGGGAGAAGACATTTCTTCTCCGGGAGAAAGATGACGGTTCCCCAAAAGAAACGAAAATAAGATCCCTTTAGAATCTCTTACTGGAGACTCAAGAGGGAGAAGACCTTTCTCCTCCGGGAGAAAAACCATAAAGATGATGGCTTTCTCCAAAAGGAAGGTGTTAAATATAGAAGATCAAATAATACCATCTCCATCAGCTCAAGCTTTTGGAGTAACTGGTCGTTTCGCATGGTATCAGAGCCAATGGTCCTGAGTTCAGACCTCCTAGATAGCAAAAATCCACATGCAATTGCCAACTCAGCCGAAAAGTGGGGCCACATGTGCCACGTGTAGGTCAACCCATGAAAGAGGGGCTACACGTGAGGAGGAGTGTTAGAGTATAAAAGATTAATTAACACCATCTCCATCAGCTTAAGCTTTTGGAGTAACTAGTCGTTTCACATAAGGAAGAGAAGATCCCTTTAGAATCTCTTCCTAGAGACTCAACAGGGAGGGAGAAGACCTTTCTCTTTCGGGAGAAATATGATAAAGATGACGGTTCCCCAAAAGAAAGGGAGTGGATTTTCTCAATGAAAACAAGAAAAAATGAATAAATATCTTATTAGAGATTCTCAAATAGAACAAGGAAAAATGAAAAAAATATCTTATATTTTCTGAAATGTAAGATATTTTCAATTAACTAATCATTCAACTGCGAGCACAGCAATTTCCAACACCAACCAATGAAGATATCAACATGCCAAGCTAGCTCCCACACATGTGCCAACTAGCAATAAGTAGAGATGCAATCATAAAATAGATATAAAAGGAAACAGGGGGGAAATAATCTAGCTATAAGTGATTGAAATCTTAAATTAGGTAGAAATACATAGGGAAAAATGAGCTTGGGAAGCTTCTGTTGTCAAAAAATGACTACATAAACATTTGGAATGGTGCCAAAAAATGAGACTCATGGAAGATTGTACAAGCACATTAAAAGAGAGGACTCCCAACATATTCACAAAAACATATGGTAATATTCGTTAGCAAATGGTCACGACCTCCCAATTGTAAAAATTAAGAGCTAGCATGTAAATGAGTAACTACAAGTCAAACTTGAAAACATAAAGAAAAAATTGAAGAACGAATTTGAAAAACTTTTTTTCTTTAAGCGGGTCAAGAATCAGGTTTAGAGCCTCAGATTCTCTCATTTACACTCTTATCCTAGTAAGGAGCCGTTTGTTTTGGATTTTAAGAATTGATTTTGCGTCCAGAACTGACATTTTGGGTCCAATAATCAGTTTTGGACTCAAAATCGATTCTCAAAAACCCAAAACAAATAGGGCCACTGAATTTTGAAAAAGGATTTCTAAGACTGATTATTGAACTCAAGAGTTCATTTAATTTCAAGTCTACTAATCAGTTTTGGACTCTCAATCAGTTCTCAAAATCCAAAACAAATAGGGCCGCAATGGCACAAAATTAATTGATTAGTTCAAAGTGCATAGTAATGCACTGCAGAATAATGTATACTTGCATATAAAAGATGTGCAGGAAAGAACATGTGATGTATGATAAATAACAACTAAATATGTAATATTTGACTAAGCCGCTCTTGAACTGAAACAAGAAATTATCTTAAGAAGAAGTGTTCACAAGCTGTTGACTGAGAAATGCATGCAGGTAGAACTGACGAATGGATTGCTTAATATATTAATAAAGGTTGCACAGATCAGATAACAAAGAAAAGGGATTTAAATAGAACATTTAGAAATAGGATCATGTCAGATAATAAGAGAGGAAAGAAGCTCTAAACTCCACTACTTGATTTCTCAAGCTTAAAGCAAGAAGGATCTGGTGCTCTAAATTCTAAACACTACCATGTGATTTGTAATGCATCATAATAAATGGTTTCTGTTGCTTAGAGCTATAAAAACAAATTATTAATATTCAAAAGAGAGAGAGAGAGAGAACTACAGAAATATTATGTCACATACATTCATACCTAAGGTTTCAATGATCATGTGACAAAGAAAAAGGATTTATAAAGAGCATTTAGATCGTAGGAGCGTTTCGCACGGTATCAGAGCCAATGGTCCTGAGTTCAAATCTCCCGGATAGCAAAAATCCACATGCAATTGCCAATCCCAACTGAAAAGAGGGGCCACATGTAGGTCGACCCGAGAAAGAGGGGATACACGTGATAAAAGATTAAATAACACCATCTCCATCAGCTTAAGCTTTTGGAGTAACTGGTCATTTCACAGAAGGAAAAAAAGATCCCTTTAGAATCTATTCCTAGAGACTCAATAGGGAGAACACCTTTCTCCTTCGGCAGAAATATGATAAAGATGACGGTTCCACAAAAGAAAGGGAGTGAATTTTCTCAACGAAAACAAGAAAAAATGAATAAATATCTTACATTTGAGATTCTCCAATAGAACGAGAAAAAATGAAAAAAAAATATCTTACATTTTCTGAAATGTAAGATATTTTCAATTAACTAATCATTCAACTGCGAGCACAACATTATCCAATACCAACCAATGTAGATATCAACATGCCAAGCTAGCTCCCACACATGTGCCAACTAGCAATAAGTAGAGATGCAATCATAAAATATATATAAAGGGAAACAGGGGAAAAATAATCTAGCTATATGTGATTGAAATCTGAAATTAGGTAGAAATACATAGGGAAAAATGAGCTTGGGAAGCTTCTGTTGTCAAAAAATAATTGCATAAACATTTGGAATGGTGCCCAAAAATGAGACTCATGGAAGATTGTACAAGCACATTAAAAGAGAGGACTCCCAACATATTCACAGAAACATATGGTAATATTCGTTAGCAAATGGTCATGATCTCCCAATTGTAAAAATTAAGAGCTAGCATGTAAACGAGTAACAACAAGTAACACTTGAAAACATAAAGAAACAACTGAAGAACAAATTTGAAATTTTTTTCTTTAAGCGGGTCAAGAATCAGGTTTAGAGCCTCAGATTCTCTCATTTACACTCTTATCCTAGTAAGGACGGCTTTGTTTTGGATTTTGAGAATTGATTTTGAGTCCAGAACTGACATTTTGGATCCAATAATCAGTGTTGGACTCAAAATCGTTTCTCAAAAACCCAAAACAAATAGGGCCACTGGATTTTGAAAAAGGATTTCTAAAACTGATTATTGGACTCAAAATTTAATTTCAAGTCTACTAATCAGTTTTGGACTCTCAGTCAGTTCTCAAAATCTGAAACAAATAGGGCCGAATTAATTAATTAGTTATACCTGCATAGTAATGCATTGCAGAATAACAACTAAATATGTAATAGTTGACTAAGCCGCTTTTGAACTGAAACAGCAAATTATCTTAAGATGCAGTGTTCACAAGTTGTTGACTGAGAAATGCATGCAGGTAGAAGTGAAGAATGGATCACTTTTGCAAGATCATATAACAAAGAAAAGGGATTTACGTAGAACATTTAGACATAGGATCATGTCAGATAATAAGAGAGGAAAGAAGCTCTAAACACCACCACTTAATTTCTCAAGCTTAAAGCAAAAAGGATCTGGTGCTCTAAATTCTAAACACTACCACGTGATTTGTAAGCATCATAATAAATGGTTTCTGTTACTTAGAGCTATAAAAACAAATTATTAAAATTCAAGAGAGAGAGAGAGAGAGCTACAAAAATATTATGTGACATACATTCATACCTAAGGTTTCAATGATCATATGACAAAGAAAAAGGATTTATAAAGAACATTTAGAACGTAGGATCATGTAAAATAATAAGAGGAATGATGCTCTAAACACCACCAGTTGATTTCTCAAGCTTAGAGGCAGAAGGATCTGATGCTCTAAACACTATGAATCAATCATTACAACTGCTCTAAAAATTCCTACAATGGTTCAGTGAGACCTATCCAACTAAAGTTCCGTACTTCCGAACCAAACAGGATAACCTTCACTCCTATAATTAAGCACTTAGACTCCTACAATTAAGCATGACAGACTCCACTAGATAGACTCCTATCCAGCTAAAGTTTACCCCACCCTACTTTCAAAGAAAACAGTCCCCTACTTCTACCATACGTCCTTCCACTTGGGTCTCTTCACCCCACTAAAAGGCAATGGAGTTGCTACTTTTGGATTATGAAGGCTTTGAATGGGTTTCTTCATCCCACTGAAAGGCAAACGATTCTGAATGGGTTTCTTCATCCCACTAAAAGGCAAACGATCCTGGCCAATTGCCTTTTCAGTTTTCACCACTCCATTCTTTGGCAATGGAGCAGTTACTTTTAGATTCTCAAGGCTTTGAATGGGTTTCTTCATCCCACTGAAAGGCAAACGAACCTGGCCAATTGCCTTTTCAGTTTTCACTACTCCATTCTTTGGCAATGGAGCAGCTACTTTAGGATTCTCACGGATTTGAATGGGTTTCTTCATCCCACTGAAAGGCAAACGAACCTGGCCAATTGCCTTTTCAGTTTTCACCACTCCATTCTTTGCCAATGCAGCTATTTTTCGATTCTCAAGGCTTTGAAAGGGTCTCTTCATCCCATTGGAAGGCAAACGAACATGGAGAATTGCCTTTTCAGTTTTCACCACTCCATTCTTTGGCAATGAAGCAGCTACTTTTGGATTCTCAAGGCCTTGAATGGGTCTCTTCATCCCACTGAAAGGCAAACGAACCTGGCCAATTGCCTTTCCAGTTTTCACCACTCCATTCTTTGGCAATGGAGCAGCTACTTTTGGATTCTCACAGATTTGGATGGGTTTCTTCATCCCACTGAAAGGCAAACGAACCTGGCTAATTGCCTTTTCAGTTTTCACTACTCCATTCTTTGGCAATGGAGCAGCTACTTTAGGATTCTCACGGATTTGAATGGGTTTCTTCATCCTACTGAAAGGCAAACGAACCTGGCCAATTGCCTTTTCAGTTTTCACCACTCCATTATTTGCCAATGCAGCTACCTTTCGATTCTCAAGGCTTTGAATGGGTCTCTTCATCCCATTGGAAGGCAAACGAACATGGAGAATTGCCCTCTCAGTTTTCACCACTCCATTCTTTGGCAATGAAGCAGCTACTTTTGGATTCTCAAGGCCTTGAATGGGTCTCTTCATCCCACTGAAAGGCAAATGAACCTGGCAAATTGCCTTTTCAGTTTTCACCACTCCATTCTTTGGCAATGGAGCAGCTACTTTTGGATTCTTAAGGCTTTGAATGGGTTTCTTTATCTCACTGAAAGGCAAACAATTCTGGCCAATTGCCTTTTTACTTTTCACCACTCCATTCTTTGGTAATGGAGTAGCTACTTTTGGCTTGGGTTCCAGATTTGGTGTCACTAATTTGTACCTTGGAGGATCATTAGATGATTTCATTGTCTTCCTGATCATGTTTAATATTGCCATCCTTTCCTTGGCAGATTTTGCAGGTGCAGGAAGTGGACGACATCTCGCAGTGCAACTGAAAGGCAAAGGAGATTTTGTCATTGAATTGTTCATGGGAAATTGAAGAAATAATAATAATTCAATGTTTAAAGAACTTAAAATACCGTGATGTTTGTCCCTTTAGTGAGTTTTGAAGTCTTAGGCTCCTCGCTGCCATGACCTGCACGATTTAAGACTCAAGATGTCATGAAGTTACATGAACAACAATATCATCCATTCACGTAGGACAAAGAGTGAGGCATAACATACCCGAAGTTCAAATTTTCTATGGAGAATATCAGGATCATCTTCTTCATCATGCTTTTGGTTGCATCCTGTAACACAATACCCCAGAAAGCACATCCATAAATTTCATATTTATAATTCAAGAGAAAGCATAAAACTCGAATAAAAGCATTCAAACATTTTAAAATCAGAGAGAGAATTTGAATGGAAGTTACATAGGAATAAGAAAGAGCGTTAGTAAACATGTGCAATCAGTTGAATTTAAGATAAAATCAGAAACTGCATACGGCATCAGTGCAACAGAGTTTCAAGATTCTCTCCAAAGAGATGAGAACGATTGCTCATGCATAAGAAATTACTATGCAGAAAAAGGTAAAAAGGGAAAAGATCAGGGAGAATTCAAAGATTATGTAATAGCTTACAGAGTTGAGGATTCAAATTTTGTCTGTGAACATGATGCCAAAGAGGATGAGTCTCTTGTGAACTATGATGAGACAAACGTCTATTGTGAGAAGGCTCAAGAAGCTGAAAGGAAGAGAAACAAGAACCAATCAAGCTGTCAAGGAAGAAGTTGAATGTGAAGATCAGGGAGAAATTTGGATTGATCAAGAGGAAATTAATTGCAAAGATCACGATCAAGTGGAAGAGGTGAAAGTATGTGGTGAATCAGCTCAAAGGGAAAATGAAGATACCAGAACAAAATTTGAATCTGAGGAATGTGAAGCAGCTGCCCATATCGAGCCTAACAAAGCCTCGGAACAAGAAAATGAGGAAATGAGTGCAGCTATCTGTGCTTGAAATGTCCAAGCTCAAGAAAATGAGGAATTGAGCAATGGCCCAAGTTCCACCAGCAGGGAGGGAATCTGTAGATGATAGTACAGTGGGGATTGAAGATAATTCTTAGATTGAAATGTGCTGCATGGAAAGTCTAAGGAAGTGGAAGGTTTTGGGAGTAGAGAACTTTAACATATGAAGCTCTGGCAGCTGCTGAAAATTCTGCTGCAGCTTCTCCTTTTAAGCTTGAGATGGGTCTAGATAACCAAAACTTTGAGGATTGCAGAGAACTTTCCAGGTTGAAAGCATTTGCTAGAACAAGTTCACAGAAAATTAGTGCGTTGGCATATCAAGTTTCTATCCTAAAATGTAGTGCACATTCCCCATACAAGCAGATTGTAGATCGTTTCACTGGATAAGCATGAAGAAGGAGAAAGTAAGGGAGAAAAGTCTTCTAACATAGCATCTAATGGTGAAGCCGATTCTTCAGCCAAATCAAGGGTTAGAAGGCTGGGTTTGGAGTGGTTTGATTTCCTCCTGCCGTATATTGTATTTTTGTTTTTCTTGTATTTATTCCTTCTGTAATGTTTGTGCCTTTGTGGACCATCTTGGTTCCCTTTAATTCAATATATCACTATTTCAAACAAAAAAAAAACATAGCTTCTAACGAGTTCTGCAACTTGGATACTGATTTGTTTTCAGGACACGATGTAGAAGAGAAAGTGGAAAATTTGGTTTACAAAAATATAGTAGTTGTTGGTTTAACAATGGTAGATGTGTCACCTGTTGAGAGTCATCGCGGACTCTCCACAGTGAAGGAGAGGATGGGTCGGCACGGACGCGGGCCGAGGCGGGCCCACATGGATCTTTCCTATTCTAAACTAGGACTTGTCAAGTTGGTAGTTAGAGTTGATTCTAAATTGGGTTTTGGAAACGAGTAGCTTTAGGATGTTGGATTGTTTTAGGAAACATAATTAGTTACTAATTTTGTTTTGGAAAAGGGTAGTATATAGAAATAGGGAAGTGGTTTAATAGGTTAGTTTCTTATTAGTGTCATGAAATATTCACGAAGATCTGTCATGCAATATCACAACTCGATGAAGAGTCCAAGATTTCAGAGACGGGGATGCAGAGGATTATAATCCGACGATTGAAACCTGAGTACAGTGGTACGGTAAGATAGCGGAGTATCTTGCTACATTCGAAGGGTTGGAGTACAATAGGTTTGTGAAGTTTAGAAATGAACTTAGCATGACTTGCAGAGAGTCAGCAGTGAAGGGGAGTGATAAAAGTTATCGTTGACTCTCCATGGCGCCGGAGGGGATGGGTCGGTGCGGACGGGGCGCGGGCGGACGCGGGCCCACATGGATCTTTCCTAGTCTAAATTAGGATTTGTCAATTTGGTAGTTAGAGTTAGATTCTAATTTGGGTTTTGGAAAGTGGTAGCTTTAGGAGATTGGATTGTCTTAGGAAACATAATTAGTTACTTATTGTGTTTTAGAAAAGGCTAATAAATAGAAATACGAAAGTTTTTTAATAGGTTAGTTTCTAATTAGTGTTTCAAATAGTGTTTTTTGAGGGGGAGTGTTGATGTAGGTTCCATGGATGGAGTGGTGTATTGATGTCTTGTGTTGTCTTGTTGTTGTCGTGTTATAGTCTTGTTGTTGTCTTGTGGGTAGTTGTTCCACATGGAGTTCCTTGTTGGTGCTCCTTTGTTGGTGGTTGTTCTTCCTATTATGTTTTGTCATGGTCTTCGGGTTAGTGTAGTATCGTCCTCCTTGTTGAAGTGTTGTGAGGTTTCCTTAGTTGATTCATTGGTTGGTTGGTTAGTTTCTTTTTTGCATTGTTAGTTGTTGGTTCTTCATGTTGCTAGTTGTTTCCTTCTGCTTAGCGTTTGTTGGTGTGTTGTTGGTGACTTAAGTTGATGTTCTTTCACCATGCTTCGCGTTCTTGGTTAGTTGCTCCTTCTATTTGTTGTTGGTTGGTTGGTTGGTTGGTTTGGTTGGTTGTTTGGTTGGTTTTTTGGTTGGTTTTTTGGTTGTTTGATTGGTTGGCTGGGTTGGTTGTGGTTGAGGTTGGTTGGGTTGATCGTGGTTGAGATCATTGCTGTTGTGGTTGGTTGGTTCTTCGCGCTTGGTGTTATTGGTGGACTCGCTTTGCGAGTCCTGTTTGTTGATGCTTCTACATGTGTGTAGTTGCCTTGCATAATTTTGCGCATTCATTGTTGCTGTAGAGGTTTGCGTTGCAATCCACTTTATTGGTTCTTCTATATAGTGTGTGTAGTTGCTTTGCGCAGTTTTACGCATTCGTTGTCATTGTAGTGGTTTGCGTTGCAATCCACTTTGTTATTGTGGCTATAAGCCGGGTAGTTAGCGTTGCTCTCGGCCTTGTTTTTTTTTTTGTAGCTATATGCCCAGTCATTAGCGTTACTTTCAGCCTTGTTGTTGTTGGTGGCTATATACCAGGTCGTTAGCATTGCTTTCGGCCTTGTTGCTAGCAGTGGCTATATGCCCGGTCATTTGCGTTGAATTCGGCCTTATTGTTGTTTCTCCCAAGCGACGTGTTGTGTGTGGCCTTCTTTGGTTGGTTGTTTCTCAAGCGACGTGCTGTGTGGCCATCATTGGTTGGTTGTTGTTGTGGGCTGATTTTCTATCGCCCTGTTGTTGGTTGGTTGTTGGTCCTGGTTGGGCTTCTTCTTCGATATGATGTTCTCTTGATCTCTACTCGTGGTGCTTCGTCGTTGTTCGTGTGCGCGCCTTTGGTGTGCTTATTTTATTCTATGGATCGTTGTTGTTTCCTTGCCGAGGCCCTTTCGTTCGATCGTTATTGGTGTAGATTTGATAGCCGTGCTCTGATTCAGGGGGAGGCTCTGTGTTGATCGCTCTGACGGTAATGCTAATTTAAGGGGAGCTCGTTGTTTTTTTGGCCGTTGAACTCGCTGTTGTACTAGTTGTGGCCATGGTCCTTTTTTGTTATGTTTTTTACTATGTATTCACCACACCAGCTTGACGGGGTGTGTTGTACCAAGCTGGCTATGTCTATGGGATTATTGTTTTTCTGTTGTATGGGTATTATAGTTGTTTGTTTTAGTTTTCTTTGTAGGAATCTGGAGTGTGGAGTTATACCGTATATACACTCCAGCTTGAGGGGAAGTGTTGAAGGGTATCTTAGTCATTATGTGTAGTGTGAGGGGTATTGTAGCCTTTGTACCATGTTTCCCTACTTTGGACCTATATATACACCATATTAATGGGTGGACTCCTAAGTGGAGAATCTCACCATCTTCACCCTCACACTTCTTCTTCCCCTCTAAACCCTAGCCACATTTCTAACATATATAAAAGGAGAGTGCAAAACGTGAAACAATATGTGAGTGAGAAAAAAAACATGAATAGAGTATTGAAGAGAAGTGGTGTATGGTTTGAGTCTTGGAATAGTATATTTAAGAGAACTCTCTCTCTTCCTCCCTCCTTTTGTGATTTGTGTTATTTGGGTTTTGCTTCTTTTGCTTTTGATCTTGTTTTCAAAAAACTTTGTGCTTTGATCATTGTTTTATATGGAACATAAAGAAAGTGAAAATGTTGACATTACAGAATGTTTCAGAGAAGTGGCAATTGGAAATTCAAATATAGACCAGTTCTCCGCATTTGTTGATCCAGCATAGTATCAAAACGAACACAAAAAAGAATTTGATTTCTGCACAAGTTACTATTTTAAATAGTCCAGAGACTGCCAAAATACTAGAACGATACAAAATAGAAGATGGAGATGCATGTAGGTTGTTGAGAAGATTTCTCGCAATCAAAGAATCCTGGGTTGACAATGTAAAATTCAGAACTCATTGGAAAACCGTAATTTGAAAGATAAAAGTGGATGTGATCAGCAGTGGTTCAATGAAATGTCCATTTCCACAGTAAAAGCTGAGAAAAGGCCAGCAGAGTTGAAATCAAGCCACTGAGACCAATCAAGAGTTTGAAACATTTTTTTCTCATAGGTCGAGAGCATGAAATATTGGCCGATAGTGACAGATATGAGGCAGAACACTCCAATTCTGAAAACGGAGCAGTTGAGCAACCATAAGGCCGGGTAATTGGCGACACCCATGTTGAGAAGGCAACCCTAGACAACTTGCATAGCAGTAGAAAGAGAGAGGAGGAGAGGGTTCACTTTTTCAACCATTGGTTGAAGGATTGAAATGGTTTGGCAGATAGGTGCTGCACTATATTAGAACAAAGGGTTCATTATTTTGATGACATGTTGATTTCAGATGGATTTTTTTTTCTTACATCACTGCAAAACTATTCATCAATATGGACGATCATTTTGTTGAAGACACAAGTGGAAGTGATTCAAGGGTCTAGCATGCATTGTCAACTTCATTTTTAAATATAGATAACACAAAATGATTGATTTTATATCGCAGGACATCCTCCTACTTTTAATTCCACAAAGAAAATGTCCAATCAAGTGAAAGCAATGACAGGTAGAATCAACCAACAATGACAGGTAGAATCAACCAACATATTGCCATGTTGTGCAACAATTTTACTTTACACAAGTTCAATTTTTGGAAAATCTACTAATCAAGGTTTTAAATTTCAGTTTCAGTTATGGTTTCGGTCACCACAGAAATGGGACCTTTTAAGTTTCGGTTGGACATTTTGGTGGAAATCCTGTAAAATCGCCGAAACGTAGGCAAACAATTGCAAATGATAGAGTTTTAAAATGAAACTTCAGGAAATGCTACAATAAACACAAATACAAACTTAGCACATAAGAAATACAGATATAGATAATGTTTTAATAATATAAAATACCAAAAGACATGTATTGTTGAGCAAGTCCGTTCAGTTTTGGTATCATTTCGATGGGGATGGGGATGGAAACATATCAGTCGTTTGTTTCATTGGAAATTTAAAAACATGTTACTAAATCCAACCAAGTAAAACAATGCCAAACATAATCACCAAAACCAACCTATGTTGTGTAAGGATTCAGCTTTAGATAAGTTTTGTGAGTAACGTGGTTCCAGAACCATCAAAATGAGTCAACTAGAGCCAGCCACGACTATTTTAACTATATAAAAAAAAGTTTCAAAAGCAAAGAAGCCTTTGAAAACCTTTAGGATTCAATCAATTTAAACAAAGAGGTATGTGTTTTCGGAAACATGCATGTCAGATTTAAAAGGGCAGAAATAGTGTCGACCCAAGAAAAATTAATTGGAAGAAAATTTTCAGATCCAAGAAAAATTAAAAGGAAGAACCATTCAAGAAGTTGAATGTGAAGATGAAAAAGGGAGGGCAAAACAGACAAATATGGCAAAAAAACAACAACATGCAAATGAAAAAAAAAAAAACTTACCGAGGCATGTGGAAAAGGGTATTATATAGAAATAGGAAAGTGGTTTAATAGGTTAGTTTCTAATTAGTGTTTCGATAGTGTTTTTTTGGAAAGTAGAGGGGATTGTATAGCATGGGTAGTTTCAATACGTGTTTGAGTGCCTTTGCTTATATGCAGAGAGAGAGAGAGAGAGAGAGAGAGAGAACATGAATGAAATAATGAAGTGAGAGTAAACATGAAAAAGTGGAAAAAAGAGAGGAGTGTGAAACGTGAACTCTTTGTTATTAAGAAGTTGTGTATGGTTGCTGCCATCAACAGTATTCAAGAGAAATTTTCCCTCTCTCTCTTCCCTCTTCTCCTTTTGTTGTGATCTTTTGTGTTGTGGGTTTAGTGCTTCTGCTTGATCTTTGTTTTAACAAGTGGTATCAAAGCTTTTGTGCTTTGATCTTGATTTTCTACATCAGCAAGCAAAGGTGAAACAGCTAGAGAAGTTGCACCAGTGATCATTGGACAGATTTTAGAATAGGAACATATTGGAAAAGAAAGGTTACTATTGTGTGTGGCTGTGTGTTCTGAAAAGGTCACGGTCCTAACGGACATGGGTAATGGGAAGTGTTAATGGGCTTTTTAGTCTTTAAAAGTAGTTTTGATTTAGAAAGTGTGGTTTCTAATTAGTTTAAATGGGTTGGGCAAATCGAAAAGGAAACATGGTAATATGGTAGTTTATATTATTTTTATTTTACGGTTAGTTTTAAATGTAACTGTTGAAGGGTATTATAGTCATGGTTTTAAATTTCGATCGGATTTTGTCGGGACCGAAACGAAATTGCACCGAAACGGAAATTCCCGAAATGTACCAAATTTCAGTCGAAATTTCGGTGAAATAATAGATAAAATAATATTATTTTAATCCTATACCAAATTTCAACCGAAATTTCGGTTTTGGGAAAGACCGAAATTTCGCCCGAAACCGAAATTTAAAACCTGCGCAGCTGCGCTAGGAGTTATCTGCACATTAGTGGCTTATAAAGCCACCGATTGGTTCGTATGGCGGGTCCACCTTTGCGGGGTCCAAAAAAGCGACCAATTGGTGGCTTTATAAGCCCACTAATGCGCAGGTAACTCCCTGCGCAGCTGCGCACGAACACTTTTCTCTCTCTCTCTCTCTCTCTCTCTCTCTCTCTCTCTCTCTCTCTATATATATATATATATATATATATATATATATATATATATATATATTATATGGGAGCTCCCTAAGGAAACTCCATATTCACTCTTCTTCTTCTTCCTTATCAACAATAACATGGTATAAGAGCTGATCCAATAAACAAAATTCAAAAAAGGAAGGAAACCTAGCCGCATCTCTCCACCTCTCCCGCATCTCTCTCCTTGTCGTAAAATCTTGCTAAGGAAACCTTGCCGTAAAACTCTCGCGCGCGTGCATCCCTTTCATTCACATACAAAGGGACTGCTCCTAGCATAAGCGGTAAAGAAGGAGGTAGACTCAAACAAAGTGACGTCGGTGGAAACAAATATCGGCGAAGTTGAGGACGGTAACTCCGATCACTTTTCTGGGTACGAAAGTAGCACAGAAAGACACAACGCTCCGCCTGAGGATCCAATTTATCTAGCCTTGGGGTAAGGGTGTGAAGAAAGCAAACACAGCCAAAGACTCTTGAAACAGTATGTGAGTGAGAGAAAAAGTGTGAATAGAGTATTGAAGAGAAGTGGTGTACGGTTTGAGTCTTGGAATAGTATATTCGAGGGAACTCTCTCTCTCTCTCTCTCTCTCTCTCTCTCTCCCTTTGTGATTTGTGTTATTTGGGTTTTGCTTCTTTTGCTTTTGATCTTGTTTTCAACAAGTAGTATCAAAGCTTTGTGCTTAGATCTATGCTTTCCACAGAACATAAAGAAAGTGAAAATGTTGAGGTTACGAAATGTTTCAAAGAAGTGGCAATTGCAAATTCAAATATAGACCAGTTCCTCTCAGCTGGATCAATGTTTCAAAGAAGTGCCAATTGCAAATTCAAATATAGATCAGTTCCACGCATTTGTTGATCAAGCATAGTATCAAAGTGGACACAAAAAGAATTTGATTTCTGCACAAGTTACTAATTTAAATAGTCCAGAGACTGCTAAAATACTAGAACGATACAAAATAGAAGACGGTGATGCATGTAGGTTGTTGAGATGATTTCTCACACTCAAAGAATCCTGGGTTGACAATGTAAAATTCAGAACTCATTGGAAAATTGTAATTTAGAAGATAAAAGTGGATCTGAACAGCAATGGTTCAATGAAATGTCCATTTCCACAGTAAAATCTGAGAAAAGGCCAGCAGAGTTGAAATCAAGACACATACCAATTGAGAGTTTGAAACATTTTTTCTCATAGGTCGAGAGCTTGAAATATTGGCCAATAGTGACTGATATGAAAGAGAACACTCCAATTCTGAAGAGGGAGCAGTTGAGCAACCACAAGGTCGGGTAATCAGCAACACCCATGTTGAGAAGGCAACCCAAGACAACTTGCATAGCAGTAGAAAGAGAGAGGAGGAGAGCGTTCACTTATTCAACCATTGGTTGAAGGATTGAAAAGGTTTGGCAGATAGGTGCTGCACTATATTAGAACAAAGGGTTCATTATTCTGATGACATGTTGATTTTAGATGGATTTGTTTTCTTACATCACTGCAAAACTGTTCATCAATATGGAAGTGATTTTGTTGAAGATACAAGTGGAAGTGATTCAAGGGTCTAGCATGCATTGCCAACTTCATTTTTAAATATGGATAACACAAAATGATTGATTTTATATCGCAGGACAATGAAGTGAAAGCAATGACAGGTAGAATCAACCAACACATTGCCATGTTGTGCAACAATTGTACTTTAGACAAGTTCAATTTTTGGAATTTCTTAAATTTCAGTTTCAGTTATGGTATCGGTCATCACGAAAATGGGACCTTTTCAGTTTCGGTCGGACATTTCGGTGGAAATCCGCAGGCAAACAATTGAAAATGATAGAATTTTAACATGAAACTTCAGGAAATGCTACAATAAACACAAATACAAACTTACCACATAAGACAAATATCTATACATAATGTTTTAATAACATAAAATCCCAAAAGACATGTGTTGTCACGCAAGTCCGATAATTCAATACATACCATCTTTTTCACCTGTAATTCATATAAATATTTATACATAGTACAAACACCGCATTTCACATGCAATTCATAATGAGTCAACTAGAGCCAGCCACGACTATTTTAACTATATATAAAAAAAAAGATTCAAAAGCAAAGAAACCTTTGAAAACCTTTAGGATTCAATCAATTGAAATTGCAATATTCTATCAAATTCAAACAGAGCAACAAAAATTTGGGTTCAATAAACAGAAAATTGGGTTCAATAAACAGAGAGATAAGCATGCATGTCAGATTTAAAACAAATGTCTATACTCTATAGCAAGAATTGTCAAGAAGATGAAAAGGGCAGAAACAGAGCGACCCAAGAAAAATTAAGTGGAAGAAAAGTTTCAGTTCCAAGAAAAATTAATTGGAAGAACCATTCAAGAACTTGAACGTGAAGATGAAAAAGACAAGAAAAAGGGGGGGAAACAGACAAAAATGGCAAAAAAAAAAACATGCAAATGAAAAAAAAAAAAAACTTACCGAGGCGTGTGCAAAACCATTCTTTATCATCCTCAACGGATCGATCCGGGTTTGTTAAGTCGACGAACATTGGTGCAGAGAAATTTTCATAAAACTCGTCGAACTCAAATTCGTAAGTTTCATTTGGATTAAAGTGACAGAACTCTTCGTCATAGTGATCAAACTCCATTTCTGTCTGAGAGAGACAGATAGCAAGAAAGATAGATTAGAGAGAGAGAGAGAGAGAGAAAGAATAGATTGCAAGAAAAGAGGGATTAGAGAGAGAAACAGAAGAGATTAGAGAGAGAAAGAGAGGAGATTAGAGAGAGAAAGAGCAAGAGCAAGAGCAAGAAAGAGAGATTAGAGAGCGCGGAGAGCTGAGAGAGAGGGAGAATTAAGAATCGATTGAGAGTCGGTGTCTTTCTTTCCTCTCTCGCTGAAGGAATTTATTTATATCTCTTTATTTCTATTGGTAAGTGATATATTCACCCCCTCTTTTTTTACTTGGGGACATCCCCGTCTAGTGTATTTATGACTGTTCTTTTACACTAGAGAGGGCTGTCCCAAGTAACAAAAAAGGGTCGAATTTACCCTTTACCATATTATTAAAATCTACTGATAATAGCACTACTGTGCTTGAATAATTGCACGAACTAAGCTTGTCTTTTCTCTTTCAATTATGTTCTTTTTACTGTTATAAGATGTTTCAATAATAAAAGACAAGATACGTTTCTGCCCTTATCAAAACATTGTAGTGCGAAAATCAATAGGCATATTAAAGGTTGGCGGCTATCTTTCTTTTGACATTTCATGTTTTCTCTACTTCACACAAATAAAATCAAGACCGTTGATCTTGTTGATCCTCGTGAGCTGACCCACGTGACATCTAGTCCTATGCAGGCCTGTTTGGATTGCAGGAAAAACATTTCTCAAGAAATTTTTTCCTAGGAAATATTTTTTTGTTTCCACAGATTATGGGGAAATGATAAATTTTGAGTATAATCATTATAACTTTAAAGGTTCCTCCTGTGAACAAACGTTGAATTGTGGTTGTTCATGTCACTTTTATTTCTATGTAATAAAACAATGGAAAAGCAAAATGTTTTTCTTTTCCAAACTTTTCTTGAAATTTCATGGAATCAAAACAAGGAGCAGAGGAGGCCTGATGTGTCAAGGAGATATGATCATCCCACATAAGTGGAAACAATGGCGGTGGACCGGAACTGTGATCATAGTAGGGGTGCAACTTGGGTCGGGTTCAACCCAATTTTGAGTCGGGTTCGGTTGGCATTTCCTCGGGTTGGGTTGGGTTGGGTTAGGGATGGCTTTTCCAAACCCGATTTAATTTCAAGTTGGGTTAGGGATGATGCCTTGGCAGCCCTACTCGACCGGCACCCGACCTTTGTCCTCTAATTTTATCTTGATTTTCTTTTTGTTATTGTATTTTTCTATCTGGCACGAACTAAACTTGTCTTTTCTTTTTTAACTACTTGCAGTCCTGTGCGATGCACGGGGCAACGAAAAATTATGTTCTTGAAATAATTTTTACTATAACTTAAGAGCAAAACAGCCCAGAATAGAATACCAGATGTTAAGGTGTAGAATTCCTTTTTAATAGGTGTAGATTGCGAAACATTAGTATAGAATTCCGTTTATAGATATAGATGAGAGATTTTAGCATCTATTTTCTCTTTAAGAGAAATGGAGTACACTAAAGAGGGAATATAGAACGATTTGTTTTTCTAGAAAGAACTTTTGGAATTCCAAAAGTGTAAAACGGTGTGCAACATCCCCTTAAAGCGTTTTTAAATTTCAGAATGCAGTGGGGGTGCCACCTGGCGCCACTCCAGCTTACCACATTCAGCTATATATATATATAGGAAATTAAAACGGAAAACATTAAAAAAAAGTGCCTAAATTCAAACCATAAGGTACGACACAACTGATTATGGGTGTAGACGGTTTTCATTAGGAAAGGAATTGGGAATTCTGTAACTAATATTAAAAAAGGGAAAATGATCAAAAAATGGGATTTTTAACTGAAAATCTCAATAAAGGGTTGAGTTGGCTAAATTCTTCGAAAGGGGTGAAACGCATCCCAAGGCATGTTTTAAGACAAAAATGCCCTTGAGTTGCTTGTCCCTCCAAGAAGGTAAGAAACGGATCCCAATGCATTTCACCTAACATCTACCTTTTTACCTTCTTCTTCCCCACGCCAACTGATGAAACTCCATTGCCTGTTGTAAAACTTCATTGAAATTACATTGCAGACCGATGAAATTCCCCTTGAGAATATCTGGATTTTATTGGATCTCTTTATTTTCTTTGGCTATGAAACCTAAGGTTCTCTAGTAGTCCATTGTCATACATTTGCTTAGGTTTCACATGTTCCTTACAATGCTATGGTGTATTGTCATAATCTTGTTTTGTTTGTTAGGGTTTTGTTATGGTTTTGTTAGGCATTTGTTATTGTCATCATCCTCTTTACAATGCTATGATATATTTTCATCATCTCCCTATCTCTCTATTGCCCTCTATGTTTCTATTTAGAGTAAACCCGGATGAAACTCATGTCTATACAATTAGAAGCACTATTTAAATGTGTAGAAGCAATATTTTGTTCTCGGAACCACTATTGATATGTGGGAACCAGTATTTAGTCCTCTCAACCACTAAGTAGTGGTTCCAATGATTTGAATAGTGGTTCTGAATGTGGAAATACAGTGATGACCCTATGTAGAAGATCAGAACCACTATTTAAACACTGAGGTAATCTATTTATACCGTCCTAACCACCATGTAGACCTCCAAATCACTATATAGTGGTTCCGACAGTATAAATAGTGAGAAGAAAAGGTTATGCAATCAAAACCACTATAAAAAGTGACAATCAGTGTATAAATAGGGGATTAAACACTCAGAACCAGTAATTATACGTAGGAACCACTATTTACCACTATATAGTAGTTCTGAGGTATAAATAGTGGTTCTGAGGTATAAATAAAGGTTCACACATTCTACTGGTATTTCATTTGATGTCAAAGTTGCAATGAATTTATGAACAATGGGTTAAATAGTTGTCTAAACACTCAGATCTTATGATGGTTCATAGTTTAGATGGCCTAATACTTGTTCCTAGAGTTTAAATTGTGAGATTGAAAAAGTTATTCACTCAAAACCGCTATAAAAAGTGAGAATGGGTGTATTTATAGGATTTTAAACACTCAAAACCACTAATTATACCTAGGAACCACTGCTTACCACTATGTAGTGATTTCGAGGTATAAATAGTGGTTCCAAGGTATAAATAGTGGTTCCATAGTAGAAATATTGCTTCACACAATCTAATGGTATTTCATTGGGTGTCAAAGTCGCAATGAATTTATGAACAATGGGTTAAATAGTTGTCTAAACACTCAGATCTTATGGTGGTTCATAGTTTAGATGGCCTAATACTTGTTCTGAGAGTTTAAATTGTGAGATTGAAAAAGTTATGCACTCAAAACACTATAAAAAGTGAGAATGAGTGTATTTATAGGGTTTTAAACACTCAGAACCACTAATTATATCTAGGAACCACTATTTACCACTATGTAGTGGTTCCGAGGTATAAATAGTGGTTTCGAGGTATAAATATTGGTCCATACATTCTGATAGTATTTTATTGGGTCTCAAAGTTGTCATGAATTTATACACAGTGGTTTAAACACTAAGAACCACATTGAGATGAAAGGAACGACAATTAAATCCTTGCAAGCACTAATTGTGGTTTCAAGATTCATGTGAACCACAATTACAGTCAAAACCACTATAAAAGGTAAGAATGAGTGTATACATAGTGGTTTAAACACTCAGAACTACTAATTATACAGTGAGAACAACTATTTATACCTCGAAACCACTATTTACTACTAAGTAGTGGTTCCGAGGTATAAATAGTGGTTCCAAGGTATAAATAATGGTTCATAGATTCTAATAGTATTTCATTTGATCCATTATCCTTTTTGGAGTGCTTTTGGATCTCAATTTCTGATTTCAGGTCACAATCTATTTTGAGTCGAGTGGGACCATCCATCAAAGTGTCCTAAGTCCGACTTATATTGTACATAGTTAGCGCTTAGAGTTAGAGATCAAGAGAAAGTGAAAAGAAACTCGAGAAGATGGACAATTTTTATCCAAACAAAAATACAGAACATAAAATGATGTTTGAAGTTTTGAGTTTGTTTTCCATAGGCTGATCCTCGCCCTTGAATCTATAGAGGTTTCCATAATACAAATTTTCTCTATGGATTGGACGGCTAGGATCACCTCCTATGGAAATGATTTTTTGGGCACAACCTATTTGCATTGTGGCCCATCTAATGGACGTTTTGGATCATCCTATGGTGTGACCCGTACAATACTTTTTGAAAAATGCAGGAGTATACGGGTTTACACCTTATAAAAACTCTTTCTCATGAAGAAACAAATAGGTCTTCCCTACCACCAAGTCAAAAGCCAAGCGTATTTATGTAGTTGAACACAATTTCTAGAATGTACAGCCCACACCATAGGATGATCCAAACTGCCCAATTGATGGGCCGCAACATAAATAGGCTGTGCCCCAAAAATTATTTCCATAGATGATCCCAACCGTTCGATCTATAGAAGTTTCCATAATCTGAGTCCCTCTTTAGATGGGATGGTTAGAATCATCCTATGGAAATGATTTTTGGGGCTCAATCTATTTACGTTCTGGCCCATCAATTGGGCAGTTTGGATCATCCTATGGTATGGGCTGTGTAGTCCATTTAGAAAAATATGGGTTGAATTCATCCTAGAAGGGGGCTGTACAATGGAGTTTTACGAAAGGCAATGGACTTTCAACACTTGGCGTGGGAAAGAAGAAGGTTAAAAAGGTGAATAGGGTTTGTGAAATGCATTGGGATCTGTTTCTCAAAAAAGGTGAAGGGAAAAGCAAGTAAAGGTCATTCTTGTCTTAAAACATGCCTTGGGATGCGTTTCATCCCTTCCTGAGAATTTAGCCAACTCAACCCTTTTTTGAGATTTTCAGTTAAAAATCCCATTTTTTCTCATTTTCCCTAAAAAAAAGGTAAAACACATATTTAAAAAAAATCAGGAATATCAAATCGAGGAAAATTTGGAAATATGATCCGTCAGTTTTCCTATTTCTATAGCCATTCTACTTCTGTAAAATATTTTGGTTTGCCATTCTCTGATTTATTGCAAATTTATTAGCTATCAATAGCAGCCCTAAAAGGAATAAAATTGTTTTGTTTTCCATTCTCTGCTTTTTTATAGATTTATTAGCGCTTAATAGCAGCCTTAAAAGAAACAAAATCATTTGGTTTTCCAATCTCTGATTTATTGCAGATGTATTAGCTATTATTAGCATACCTAAATGAAACAAATTCCTTTCTATACACATACGTTCGGTGTATATTACCCTTTCTCTTAAAAGAGACTATACACAGAAGTTGCGTGTATAGGAGGGGGACACGTGGCAACACCACATTGAACCACATTCAGCTTTACTTATATACTAGTTGCAGTCTCGTGCGATGCACGGGTCGACGAAAAAATTATGATCTTGAAATATTTTTCCTTATACTGCAAAACAACCCAAAATAGTTCTTATAAGACATTAAAACAGTAAAAACTAAAGTCCAAAATAGAATGACATTCTCGAAATAGAAAGAATTTAAACAAATTAGAAATTATTTTATATCTACCAATATAATTAAATGAAAATAAGGAAATAAAATCTTTTGAAGAATCTTTAGAAGAATAAGAAAATATGTAAAAAAGATAAAGCATAAACATTAGGCAAAAGAAATAGAGAGATTGTGGAAGAAACAAACCTCGCTTGATAACTTCGAGTCTGCCAAAATATATGGTGGAAAATGTGTTGTCTTCGTCGATCCTAGATTGGACTTGGTTCAACACAACATGCATAGTACAGCATACACATGACTGAAAAATATTCATCAAGACAAATGCCAAAAACAACTAAAAGCAAAAATATGGGTGTGGAAGAAAAAGAAAAGTAACTCACAGATCTTACCACCTTGAAAGTATTTACTTTTCGTATGAGGGAACCTACAGATGGAGGAGAAGAGAACATGAGAATAGATTGAGATTGCAAGCAACACCTTCAATTGAGAAAAATGGCAAGACGGATTGGAGATGATCATGAGAAGCATGCTCAATTGAGAAGGCAATCAGAAACCAATCAATAATCACATAAGAATAAAAATGAAAAGCCAATCAATAATCACATAAGAATAAAAATGAAAAGCCAATCAATAATCACAAAAGGCCCAATCCATAATGACATGGGAAAAGATTGATTTAAGGGTTTAAATGCATATGGAAAGGAACCCAAAGGTTGTAGCAAAACTATAGTGTTTGGAAACAAATCTCCAATAATACCTATTAAAGGAGATCCGTTTCTATCAATAATTCAATATGACAGAGGACACCGATTCTCATTTGCAGAATGTTTTGCATATAATAGCAAGTGATCTTTCCTATTCCCATCATATGCTATAATTCAGGAGATTTCGTGGAGAAATTTTAAAAATTTTAAAAATTGATTTACAGATAGGGAGTACCAGCGGAGCCCACCATTTACGCCTCAGCATTTGATTTTGTGGGGCCACCATCTACCTGAACCCATGCATATAGCAAGGGCACCATTTTACACCTCGGACATGTAGCTTGGGTGGGCCTCTAATTTATATCTCATGTTTCGATGGGGTGGGGCCACATTTTACACCTTATGTTTTGATGCCATGGCCCCATCGATATGAGGCTTGCATAATCCGGATATCCTTCTTCTAATGGCCTATGAGTTGTATAAGACATAGCGTGAAAATCTCTCCGTTCAATTTTTTCTAATAATCCATATCTCCTTCATCCAATAGCCTATGACTTATATATGACATAACATGAAAATCTCTCCGTTCAATTGTTTCTAACCATTAGATAGGAACTCTATTACAACCTTATCTTTTTCCAAAATTTGGTGACTTTAAAATAATAAGAAAAAAGATTGGATTTAGAGATAGACGAAATTCTCTCTTTATGTCCTATTTTGTAGGTGTGAATAATAAGCAAAGAGATTATTTAGTGAGAGAGAGGGAATTCTCTCTCTATGCGCCAATTCTGTAGGGGTGAAAGTTTTATATAGGAAACGAAGCGTCAGAATAGGAAACACATGGTACTCATGGTATTGATATAATCTATTTAGAAGGGCATTGAAACGAATCGTTCGGTCTTCAAATAAATTCAGGAAAATTAAGGATACGAGAGAGATGATAGGATGGTGATGCATTTTTATAGGGGAAGATATAATTAGATTAGATATTGATGGGCAAGTAGCAAATGATGTCATGCCATATTTCGGTTGATCATTAGATCAATTTATTCATATATTTCGGTTGATCATTAGATCAATTTATTCATATGCAGCCTATTAACCTTATATTTTGAATGAGAAATCTATCCTAAATTATCTAATGAAGATTTACACCCACTTTCCATGGTTCCGAAATCTGAATAAAAAAGTAACCCATACAAAATCTGAACATCAGCTTCAGAGGTCACCCAAAAAAAATGAAGGAACAAACAATGCTTTATCTAACAAAGAAACATACTAATAGCAAGAATATAGGATCAAACCACCAGCAGTGAGATTCTCACCCTTTCCGCAAGAACTCTAATCTCATAAGCAATCATATAAACCGATCCCATTGGCGAAGCAGAATGAGTATGAACTCGAATCTCATAAGCAATCATATAAACCGATCCCATTGGCGAAGCAGAATGAGTCTCCAAACACAATTGCCGAATCCCATTTTCTTCTTGGCTGAATTATGGGCAAAGGAGTCTCCAATATAGGTGCAGATATAGATGCGTCTCCATCACATCCACCTATAATTTTGTTGCCCTTCATGTTTATTACGGAAGACAAAAAAAAAATAGATATCAAATTTAGTCATTTTCTTTTAAAGAGATTTATAATTTTAAAAAATGTAGATAATCCAAAGTCCAAACCATTCATTATTTAGCCCCAACTTAAATACCTCCAGTAGAAAAATTCACCAGAACCCAAACAGAATGAGTAACTAAACCTATTTTTAATTTCTTCCAAGAAAAAAATTCAGATGAAAATAAATAAAAAATTAAACCAAGAAAACACCGACCTTCAGAGAATCGAGTGAGAAAGAGTGCTAACATCCATGGCGACAGAAACGCCTCTGCAACCAATATGAAGCGGCTGATAGAATGGATTCCTCTACCGATGTTATTGGCTATTACTTTTTATATACCAGTTTCCAAATCTAATAAAAAATTATTTAAAGAGGAAAATATTAGAGAGGGAGAGAGAGACTTGAAAGCTGGCTTTGCTCAGGAAGATTTATCATTTTGTGCAGATTTTTTTGGTCATTTTGCGAAAGTTTTTTGGGATTTTGGATTTCTGTGCGATTTTAAAGATAGAAGTGAAACGCAATTTGAAAGGTTTCCAAGGAAAATGGGAAAAATCAACTTCCTTCCTTTTAGAGAAAGTTAATAAAAAGTGAATTCAAGAGAGTCCCATAAATACGGAATATGAAGGTTGCGTGTACGTTTTTTTTTTTGAGAGGAGGTGAAACGGTGTGAGAAAATCTTTGCTAATATACCGGTTGTAGAGGGGTGCCACGTGGCGACACCGGCTTACTTATACGACATTAGATTTGCCGCGTAATTTTGAGATTATATTTCTAATTTTGGGAGGATTTGTAGCGCCAATTCGATATCTCTTAAAGAATATCTCCTCTAATTAAGGCTTTAAATAAATTTCTCTAAAGAATATCTCCTCTAATTAAGGCTTGAAATAAATTTCCTTTATTAGAGAATCAGAGGAGAAACGTAATTTGGGGAGACGTACAGGGGATATAGAAAGCATATTTACAAAGCTTGTTTCTAATATGTATTGTTTCCAAAATTTATGGCATTAATTTGTTGATAGAAGAATACGTGACGTGTGAAACGGTGACATGTCAAACGGTGTGCAACATCCCCTTAAATCGTTTTTCAATTTCGGAATGCAATGGGGGTGCACGTGGCGCAACCTCAGCTTGCAACATTCAGCTTTACATATACTAGTAATACCCGACGTGCGATGCACGACACTGCCAAAAAAGGGCTATGATACCAAGAAAAAAATTAGTTAAAAATATGTAGAAACAATATTTTTAACCACGACTTGCGATGCACGACACGGCCAAAAAAAGGAGTATGATACCCGACGTGCAATGCACCACACGGCAAAAAAAGAGAGAATATGATAACAAAAAAAAATTAGTTAAATATATGTAGAAACAATAAGCAAAAAAGTATGCATAACAATATACCAAGTAATGAAAAAATGCAAAAGAAAGAGTTTTCTAATTACTTTTTCTGGAAAAAAAATATGCACGATACGGTGGAAAAAAAGTATATGATACAAAATTTCGTAATTAATTTTTGTGTTAAAAAAAATAAAAATATGCACGACACGGCAAAAAAAGAGTATATGATACAGAATTTCGTAATTAATTTTTGTGTAAAAAAAATAAAAATATGCACGACACGGCCAAAAAAAAGTATATGATACGAAAAAATGTTATTTAAAAAATATGTAGAAAAAAGTAAAAATGTAGCTAAAAATAAATATAAAAAAAGTATCATATACTTTTTCTAAAAATATATGCTTTTTATATTTTTCTAAAAATATTTTCTAATGCTTTTTAACAAAGGAGGGAGGTAGGATTGAAATTATGTCGGTTTAATGGGTGCCTTTGTTAAAAAGCATGAAGGAAGGGGTAGGATTTAAAATATGTGGGTTGAATGGGTGCTATTGTTAAAAAGCATAAAGGAAGGGGTAGGATTGAAAATATGTGGGTTGAATGGGTGCTTTTGTTAAAAAGCATAAAGGAGGGGTAGGATTGAAAATATGTGTGTTGAATGGGTGTCTTTGTTAGAAAAAGTCAAAAAAAGTGAGGTGTAAATTCCATAGATTTTTCAAAAAATTCAAACAAGCTTGGGCTTTTCCATCCAGCTTATTATAGTAGATATATATATATATATATATATATATATATATATATATAGAGGAAAATGATTGTGAGCTTGAAGCTCACATGTGGGCCCACATTGTTAGGATGATCCAAAGCATTCATTTGAAAGGCCCTTACATAGATAGGGTGTGTAGAAAGAATCAGCTCCATAGGATCATCCTAACCCATCCAAAAGTGGAGGGCAAAATGGACAAACACCATTTGCCACAAATCTACCCATTTTTCCCTCCGCTTTTGGAGGGGTTAGGATGACCCAATGGAGCTGATTTTTGGTACACACCCTATCTATGATGGGGCCTTGCAAATGAATGGTTTGGATCACCACAAAAAATGTGGGACCCATGTGTTTGGGCCCTCAAGCTCATATAAGCTATATGAGCTTCAAGCTCACAATCATTTTCCTCATATATATATATATATATATATAATAATAATAATTAGATTAGGTCTTTTTAGACAAGATATGTTTCTGCACTTATCAAAACATGGCAGATCCAAAATCAATGGCATATTAAAGCAATTAAAGAAAACAAAAGGTTGGCTATCTTTCTTTGACGTTTCATGTTTGAGTAATGATAGATGCAAGGGCCCTCTTTATGCAAGGACTGGAGAATGGCCCTTGAATAGATCCACATCATTTTTAAATTCAGTTGAGAAACTGAATTCGGTTGCACTTAATGACGTGGGTGTATTCTAGGGCCCTTCTTTAGCCCTTGCATAAAGAGGGCCCTTGCATCTATCATTCCTCTTCATGTTTTCTCTGCTTCACAAAAAATAAACCCTATGATGTCTTTACCGTTGATCTTGTTGATCATCATGAGCCGACCCACGTGGCATGTTCCATCAATAAGAAAAGATAATCAACTGTTTGAATTTTCATGGCAGGTCTGTTTAGATTGGAGGAAAAACATTTCTCAAGGAATTTTTTTCCTAGAAATTTTTTTCCACAAATTAGAGGGAAATGATAAATTTTGAGGATAATCATTATTACTTGAATTGTGGTTGTTCAAGTCATTTTTATTGATATGTAATAAAACAATGGACAAAATATTTTTATTTTCCAAACTTTTCTTGAAATTTCAAGGAATCAAAACAGGGAGCAGAGGAGGCTTGATGTGTCAAGGAGATATGTCATCCCATCAAAGTGGAATCAATGGCAATGGACCAGAACTGTGACCATAGTTCTGATCAACGGATTCGATCACATCCACATGGAGACCTCGAAAGTAAAGTTAGGGAATGTCCAGAAATATCGATCTTTTGGCATTTTTCTAAATGAAATTTACATGAATTCATTATTAAGCGCAGCTGATAAAAAGATATGGATCGTCCGTATATGGACTCCGGCATGGATGTGCTCATGTGCCATAATAAATAGAGATGGACTAGTACGTTTTCTTAAAAATATAAAGCTAGATTGCTAGGTACAGGATTTAAATAAAAAGAATGTATAGATTTCTTTGATAAGTACTCACTATTCACTAGAATAATCATTATTCGAGTATTAATTTCCTCCTTAGCTATCATTTATAACTTAACAATTCTATCAATTAGAAGCTAAAATAATATTGTTAAACAGTGAGTAGATGAAGAAATTTATATGGACCAACCTTAAGTCTTTATAGATCAAGATCAAGAACACAGTGTATAAATTAATAAATTTTCTTTATGGTCTATAACAAGATTCCAAGCAATGACACGAAATTTAGATAGTTTGAAGTAAGGCAACAAGAAACTCTTACCTAATAAATTTGAGATGAAGAATTGAGAAGAGCTACTGTAGCACTAGAAATTATAGAATACATAGAAACCTTGATGATTTTTTAACACAAAGACACTATGTAGGGAAAAAATTTACAAAACCTTAGTCAATTTAAGTCTGGCTAAATATCTACACCTTATGATTCAAATAAGTCGGGGGTAAAACCGGACCACCATTGATATGCTTACATGTGGCAAGACCTGCGGAGATGGGACAAGACCGCTCGGATAGCCAAGAGCCGAGTACCGACGACACTCCACCTCGCGGAGCAAAGAGACACCTATCATCTGAATAGAAGGCATTTGCCCGAGAAGGGCCCTCGATGCCAAGACCCGTGACCGAGTGCCGCCACGTGATACCGTTACCGTTTTGTCCGAGAGGAGAGACCTCGGGCAACTTGCCTCTAGTAGCATCTGGTCGAGTGCCACTACACGACAGGACAAAGGCTTGATGACAGACGAGGCATCGATACCCTCAGTTGAGTAGAAGCCCCCCTCCCCCCCCCCCCGAGGATCATATGACATTATCGCTTGCTGACTCGTTTCGTCCACCATAGAAGATCAAGCAACGTCCCATCACTTTCCAGTGCTATTTCTGTCAGCAATTGTACAAGATCCCAACATCTACCATCCCCAACATGTCACCTTCTGAGATGGCACACCTCACATGTCACATCACGTCATCTACTTGTAGCTTCTGGCTTACCGTACTACACCAGTGCCAGTGCCTGAACTGCCGTTCACCATGACGTCCATCGTTGCCACATCTCACCCAGGAACACGGAACCTCAGGCTATAAAAGGAGAACCCTCCACTCCACCCGAGGAGCATACTTCAATTCCACTCAAAAGTGCACAAACCAAATTGTCACCATGCTGGTAACCATCATAGACCACCCAGGTGTGTATATTCATTTGGACTACCCTATACCCCCACGAACACGCAAGGCTCAACTTCTAACAATTCACTAATTTGCATGTGCTTTGAAGGGCTCACCACCATTGGTTCTTCCATAAGCTTGTGGCCAATCCGCATGTGTAAGTGAATTGGCTGCTATGTATGTGCTTTGAAGGGATCACCACCATTGGTTCTTCTCTATGCTTGTGGCCAATCCGCATGTGTAAGTGAACTCTTGAGTTTGCTTTGGTCTATGTGACTAGTATCAATTTTGATCAACCAACAATTTGAGTCTATGAGTGAGTCACCATGTGTAGTTCACCTCCAAGCCTCCATTTAGCTACTACTATTGATTTTGATAAAACCTAGCTAAAGAACAAAACTAGCAAAACCATTAGCATCATATAATCATTTTGAGTTTGCAAATCATCAAAACATGGATAAGGTTGAACCCTTAGGCTTACAACCTTCCCCTTTTTGATGAAGACAAACCAAATTAATTATGAGGTGGAAGCTCACCCTTAGAGATTGAAAAATGTAAATCTAGCTCGCCCTAAATCTATGCTTATAATAAACATTGCAAATAATGATATGAAGCATGTTTAACAAGTTTATAACATTGATGCACAATAAGCATAGAATATGCATGCTTTGTGATCACAAAAGGGACACATAAGCCTGATATGAGAATTATGTGCAAAGGTAGTCCAAATATCATGAACAATATGTAAAACATAATTGATTTACTCTTACTTGTCCCCCTTTTGTCACATCAAAAAGATGGAGAAAGAATATAACCATTTAAGTAGTTCTCCCCCCAAGTTTTTTTTTTTTTTTTTAACTCTGAAATATTTTCTCCCCCTAAGTAACTAATTATATGTTGTAAGCATATTCAAGTAGAGCATATAGATACATGGTCCTTATGTGAAATATAGCCAAGAGATTAGATTTCTTAATTAGAGGTGATGGTACTCTCTCTCTCTTAACTAGTAAGAAGGCTAATGGCACCAATTGAGTAGCTTTTAGTGTTAGGGTTTGATATCTTGACCATGCAGTCAATACCAAGCAACGTGTATATATAAGTAATATGTATATATAATTCAATTTTAGAATTTATTTACTTGGTTGGCACTCCAAATATTGAGACCACTTCTTATATCACAAAAACTTTCTTCATTAAGTGGTTTAGTAAAAATTTCTGCCAGTTAATCATTTGTGTTTGTATATTCATTTGAAATGTCCCCTTTTAATGAATGATCTCTAAGGAAATGGTGTCTTATCTCTATATATTTAGTCCTAAAGTGTTGAATTAGATTCTTGGTTAAATTGATTGCACTTGTGTTATCACAATTAATCGGAACACATTCAAACTTTATACCATAGTTCTCTAAGGTATTCCTCATCCAAAGGATTTGTGCACAATAAGCCCCAGCTGCAATATATTCAGCTTCAGTGGTAGATAGGGCAACTGAATTTTGCTTCTTACTAAACCAAGACACAAGGGATCTACCTAAGAACTGACAAGTGCTACTTGCGCTCTTCCTATCAACTCTACATTTGGCAAAGTCGGAATATGAATACCCTACAAGGTTAAATTCCTTAGAGTTTTCAAATCACAAACGTACAGTAGGAGTTCCCTAAGATATTTCAATATTATTTTAACAGCGCATAAATGGGATTCCTTAGGATCAGACTTAAACTTAGCACACAAGCAAACACTATTTCAATATGGGTAGGCTAGCAGTCAAGTAATGTAGGCTCTCTATCATGTCCCTATATTTCTTTTGATCAATGAATGGGTCAAGATCATCCTTGCTTAGTTTGGTGGATGTGCTCATAGGTGTAGGCTTTGTTTGAGAGCTATCCATCACAAACTTCTTAAGCAATTCCTTAGTGTATTTCTCTTGATTAATGAATTTGTAGTCTTAGGAAATACTTGAGTTCTCCTATCATACTCATTTCAAATTTACTTTGCATTCATTGGGCAAACTCCTTTCACATACTCTCATTGGTTGATCCAAAGATGGTATCATCATCATATATTTGCACAATGGGTATGTCATCTCCTTGTCTTTTGAGGAAATTTTTTTGTCAACCTTGCCCTTATCAAAACCTTTGTCCAAAAGGAAAGACTAAGCCTATCATGCCATGCTCTAGGAGCTTGCTTTAGTCCATATAAAGCTTTGTCCAACTTATAGATATGGTTAGGGTATTTAAAATCCTCAAAACCGGGAGGTTGTTCAACATAAACGTCCTCCATGATATTCCCATTTAGGAATGCACTCTTGGCATCCATTTGATATAACAAGAAACCTCTATGACAAGCAAATGCAAGAACTAAGCTTACCAAATTATTAAAGGCTATTGATAATAGCACTACTGTGCTTGGATAATATCACGAACGAAGCTTGTCTTTTCTTTTTTAATTAGGTTCTTTTTAGACCAGATAAGTTTCTGCACTTATCAAAACATGGTAGATTCAAAATCAATGGAATTTTAAAGCAATTAAAGAAAACGTTTTCGGTCGGCTATCTTTCTTTGATGTCTCATGTTTTCTCTGCTTCATAAAAATAAACCCTATGATTTCTTTTTGGTAACTGGAATCAAGACCGTTGATCTTGTTGATCATGATGAGCCGACCCACGTGGCACGTTCCATCAATAAGAAAAAACTAATCAAGTGTTTAAATTTTCATGGCAGGCCTATTTGGATTGCAGGAAAAACATTTTTGAAGGAATTTTTCCCTAGGAATTTTTTTCCACAAATTAGAGGGAAATGATAAATTTTGAGGATAATCATTATAACTTGAATTGTGGTTGTTCAAGTCATTTTTATTGATATGTAATAAAGTAGTGGAAAAGCAAAATGTTTTTCTTTTCCAAACTTTTCTTGAAATTTGATGGAATCAAAACAAGGAGCAAAGGAGGCTTGATTTGTCAAGGAGATATCCTCATCCCAACAAAGTGGAATCAATGTCAATGGACCAGAACTGTGATCATAGTAGGGGTGCAACTTGGGTCGGGCTCAACCCGAACCCAAGGGGTTCAACCCAATTTTGAGTCGGGTTCGGTTGGCATTTCCTCGGGTTGGGTTGGTTTAGGGATGACTTTTTCCAACCCGATTTATTTCAGGTTGGGTTAAGGTTGATTCCTTGGCAACCCGACTCGACCCACACCCGACCTCCGTCCTCTAATTTTATCTTGATTTTCATTTTGTTATTTTATTTTTCTATTTGGCCCAAAGTGAATCCGAACCAACCCGACCCGATTTCGGGTAGATCAGTTGGGTTAGGGTTGAGAGATTTAGAGGCAGGTTGGGTTAGGGTTGACCGTCCTCAACCTGAGGCTCGGGTTGGGTTAGGGTTGAGGGAATGCTATCTCAGGTTGGGTTAGGGTTGGCCTCAACCCGATCCAACCCGACTCGAGTTGCACCCCTATATCATAGTTCTAATCAACGGATTTGATTACGTCCACATGGAGACCCAGAGAGTAAATGTTAGGGAATGTCAAGAAACCACCATCTTTTTTCATTTTTCTAAATGAAATTTACATGTATCCATTATTAAGTGTAGCAAATAGAAAGATCCGGATCGTCCGTATAGTGGACTCCACCATGGTTGTGCCCATGTGCCATAATAAACGGAGATCGACTTGTACGTAAGACATTAATTACTTAAAAATATAAAGCTAGAATGATAGCCAGAGGATTTAAATAAAAACAATGTATAAATTTCTTTGATAAGTATTCACTATTCAGTAGAATAATTATTATTCTAGTATTAATTTCCTCCTAAGCTATCATTTATAACTTACAATTCTATTAATTAGATGCTACAACAATATTGTTAAGTAGTTAGTAGATGAAGAAATTTATATGGACCAATCTGAAGTCTTTATAGTTCAAGATAAAGAACACGGTGTATAGATTAATAAATTTTCTTTATGGTCTAAAACAAGATCCCAAGCAATGACATGTAAATTTATATAGTTTGAAGGCAACAAGAAACTCTTATCTAATAAATTTGAGATGAGGAATTGAGAAGAGCTAATGTAGCCCTAGCAATTATAATACATAGAAACCTTGATGATTTTTTAACACAATGACACTATGTAGGGAAATTTTTTAAAAACTTTAGTCAATTTAAGTCTGGCTAAATATCTACACCTTATGATTCAAATATGTTTGCGGTAAAACCGGACCACCGATGATACACTGACTTGTGGCAAGACTTGCAGAGATTGGACAAGACCACTCGGACAACCAAGAGCCGAGTGCCACCGACCACTCCACCTCACGGAGCAAAGAGATGCCTATCATCCGAATAGAAGGCATTTGCCCGAGAAGGGCCCTCGATGCCAAGACCCCTGACAGAGTGCCGCCACGTGGTTCCGTCACCGTCTTGTGCCAAAGGAAAGACCTCGGGCTGCTTGCCTCTAGCAGCATCTGGTTGAGTGCCACTACACGAAAGGACAAAGACTCAATGACGGGCGGGGCATCAATACCCTCGGTTGAGTAGAAGCCCCCAGAGGATCATATGACGTCATCGCCTGCTGACTCATTTCCACCACCATAAAAGATCATGCAACGTCCCATCACTTACCAGTGCTAATTCTGTCAGCAATCGTACAAGATCCCAACATCTACCAACCGCCAACATGTCACCTTCTGGGATGACACACCTCACCTTTCACACCACGTCATCTACTTGTAGCTTATGGCTTACCGTACTACACCACTGCCATCGCCCAAACTACCGTTCATCATGACGTCCGTCGTTGTCACATCGCACCCAGGAACACAGAACCTCAGGCTATAAAAGGACAACCCTTCACTCCACCCGGGAGGATACTTCAATTCTGTAATACCCGGTCCCAAGTTGCGAAATTTATTTATTTATATATTTATTTTAATGGGTGTCATTATCAAAAGTTGGGTTGAAATCTTTTTGGGCTTGTAGGGGGTGTTGTTATCAAACTAAAGGGGAGCATTACAGTATTTTTATGGGTGTCCCTATCAAAGTTACTAAATATAGTAAGTCCGCGCTTACTATAAATAGTAAGTTCGTACTTACTATAAATAGTAAGCCTGTTTTTACTATAAATAGTAAGTGGGTCACACTACTTTAATTATAACCCAAATCTCATTAAAATTGGTATTCCTTATATTTAAGAATCCTTTCATGACACAAATTGCTTTATTTAACCAATAGAAAATCTACAACTACGGAAAGGGATAAACTATAAAAGAAAGGAGAATAAAAGAAGGAAACTAACTCAACCCCCAATTAAAGGAAAGATTTGGGCATTCTTTGGCATTCTTCATCTCTCAAGTATGTATCCTACATGTTTTTTCTTTAGATGTTCAAGCTAATGACAATTATGCTAATTTTTGTGTTCTAGAATTATGTGCATATATTATGTATCTTTAAATATGAAATTTTTATCCCTAAAATATGCGTATATATTATTATATAGTTAAAATATGAAATATATATATATATATATATATATATATATATATATATATATTTATCCCTAAAATATGCGTATATATTATATATATATATATCTTTAAATATATATGGTTTCAAATATATATGGTGTGTGTGTGTGTGTGTGTGTGTGTGTGTGTGTGAATATGGTTTCAAATCTAAAAATATTTTACTAAAAATAGTAAATTCAGATTTTACTAAAAATAGTAAGTTCGTTTTTTTACTAAAAATAGTAAATATGATTTTTACTAAAAGTAGTATGTGTATAAATATTTATATTATTTACAATCTAAAATTTATATCTTGATATATGTGCATAAGTGTAGAGTTTAAAATTTGGAGTTTTTAACTCTAATATACATGCATATAGACATCTATGTGAAAATTCATGGTTTGTTAGTATTTGTGTACGAAAACAAATATATTAAATTTTGAATATTCACACATACTGATATAAGCATGTGTGCATGAAAATAAATTCATTTTTTATTCAACAGTATTTGTAAGTGGTTCATGACAATGACTTGTACATAACTGTTGTTAAATGATATGTATTTTCCTATTATGTTTTGCCATATTAGTAGCATGCAATAAATTTAATAATGATGCTATGCCGACAAATAATGACGCGCTAATGCTCACAAATGATGGAATACTATGATTCCTTGTTAAAGGAAAATACTTTGGAAGCAAGAAAATTGCTAATGAATATCTTAAGGATATTGAAAATGGATGACATGGCAAAAAACTGATAATAAATAAATGAAATAAAAGGCATTGGGAAATATGATTTGATGGATTGGGCGGAGGTATGAGTCGTACATGAATAATGAAATTTCGCGCTGGTCATGGGTTTTTAGCGCACCCCATGGTGGCAAATGCATCCTTTTAGACCGTGATGTCAAGAGGCAGACTGGCCAGTAAACACATTGTAAAAAGTTCCCATGCCCACTACCTGTAGACGAGGGCAGTAGAACGTATTGGGGGGCAACAAGCTAAGGGAGCTTGATTGTCTTGCATGAGTCGTCTCAACTCATGCATTACAAATAATAATCACAAACATAAGTTTCTTACTTGTAAAACATTGTTTGCCTTGCTAGAATAACTATTTGACATTGTTTAAATGCCATAGCATGATCCCAATTAATGTTTCAGGCTTTCTTTAGAGATGATTATTATTATGTGCTCACCTAATGAATTAAGTTGTATGTTTTAAATTTAAAAATTGTTTAAGTGTGAATGTTTATTACCGAATGAATATACTTAGTCTGTTGAACTAACCATATATAAATTTATATAGATCAAACGGTTAAGATCTCCTATCGAGATGATTTTTGGGGTACAACATATTTAAGTTGGGGCTCAACAAATGAATGTTTTAGATCAGGGTCCTTCTATTATGGGTGATGTATTTTAAAAATAAAGTTCTTGCAAGAATGTTCTTTATGGGACATAAACTCTAGGTTGTTTAAGACACCTATACATGTAGGGATTTGCTAGGGACCATCGCAGTGTTGCGTGAGAGAGCAACCACCTCATATGAATTATATGTATAAAACAAAATCTGTTGAAAAGTGAGCATGTGTCTGCTCTCCCATGTACACATGGTTTTAAATTTCGGTTTCGGCTAAAATTTTAGAGTTATCCGAAACTTTAAATTTCGGTTTCGGCTAAAATTTTAGAGTTATCCGAAACCAAAATTTTAGCCGAAATCCCGAAATTTAGGGCTAAATTTGGTATTGATGCACAAAATCCTGGATTTTAGGGACGAAATTAAATTAGTTAACACAATAAAAATTTATTATTTTAATAGAAATTTCGAACTAAATTTTATAAATTTCAGGAATTTCGGTTTCCGCACCTTTTCGTTTCGGTCCTCACTGAAATCCGAAATTTCGGATTTCGGTCAAAATTGAAAACCATGCTCATGCAACAGCGGTTCCACTAAATGCCTTACGAGATGGTCCCGAGCAAATCCCATATATGTATATTTTCAATAGATTATCTCACGTACCCAATAATTAAATTAAATTAAATTAATTAGTGTATTTTACTATAAATCTTACTAAAAGATGGCTTTATTTACTTTGAATATGTTAATGCATGACAACTCTACATATGATTGCATTTTAATGATTTTTTCTTCTCCAAAACGAGAAAAGAGTATCAGAAGTTTCCTACGAGAGAAAGGCCTCTCAGCAAGAGCTTGATGACCAGTGAGATTATTTATTATTATTTTCTTATCATTTTCTCCATTTCAAGTTAGAATAATAAATAAAATAAATTTACTACTCTCCTTCCTTGATATTTTTGTATTTGGTTGGATTTATATCCACCGTTTTCTTTTTGATCTTTTGTAACTGACCATCTCGGTCCCCTTTTCTAATGAATTCTTCGTCATTCAAAAAAAAAAATTATAAATTATAACATCGTGACAGCAGGTAGAACAATTGGGTGTCTTTTATGGGAACATATATGTATATCTCTACAGTGTATATATGCTGGCAAGATATATATACGGTGTATGTGTGTGTTTAATATTGAGTAGATTTACCTCAGTATCTGCCAGTGTTTTGAATGGGGTTTTAAAATCTGTGAACCAGCTAACATGTCAGTTGTTAAAGGCAGGTGCAAGCATATACGACACTTGTACGTTTTGACACGTGTAGGGATGAGTTTCACGTGGGAACACACAACGGGGTGTCATTATAAAAGGTAAGGGGTGTGTTCCATTTGATCAATGTGATTGAAAGGTGAGACTCGTTGTATTGGACGGGTCAGATTAACGATCAGACCAGTTTTGTTGGATTTCCTGACATGCCAAATTGGCTTGTTATGTTTTGCCATATTAGTAGCATGCAATTAATTTAATAATGATGCTATGCCAACAAATAATGAGGTGCTAATCCTCACAAATGATGGTATACTACGATTCCATGTTAAAGGAAAATACTTTGGAAGCAAAAAAATTGCTAATGAATATCTAAAGGATATTAAAAATGGATAACATGGCAGAAAAACTGGTAGTAAATAAATGAAATAAAAGGCATTGAGAAATATGATTTGATGGATTGGGCGGAGGTATGAGTCGTACATGAATAATGAAATTTCGCGCCGGCCATGGGTTTCTAGCGCACCCCATGGTGGCAAATGCAACATCTCTGACCGTGATGTCAAGAGGCAGACTGGCTAGTAGGCAACATTGTAAAAAGTTGGTATGATGGATGTACAAGCCTTGATATTTAATCCAACAGCAGCTTCTTAACAAGTCAGCTGCTGTTGGATCAAATATCAAGGATGGGATGATGAGTACCCTCTTTTATTGAATCTAGTCAATATTTTACTTCCACAGTTAACCTATTGTAGTCCTAACATTTTGTTCTTTATATGTCTCGGTAAACCTTCGACCAAGAGTGTAGGATGCCTACCATAGATCATTTATAATAAAATTACTAATAAACTAGATCTAAATGGTTGATAATATTCCTACATCATTTCCAATAAGTAGTGTAGCAACAACATACAAGCTTAAGTCATATTCTTATTTGCCCCTTTCTATACAAGCTTCATCAACATTTCGTGAGAAGCCAAATATTTTGATTGCCTCCTGAAAATATATGTTGTAACTACAGGAAGCTTCTTTTAAGTCCTATATCAACCTCAATAACTTGTATATTTTCTTATTATCATGATTAACAGACTAAAAAGATTTTTAACTGAAATCTTAGCCTCCTCTTCAAGAAAAATCTTGCCCCTATTGAAATTATTCATTTTTAGAAGAAAAAAATCCACCAAAAATGAGTTAACCAAAAGTTGAAAAACTTATATTTATGTTTGTTAGTTTGAGGCTTGTAATTCAAAGAATTTTGATCCATTAGATGTTCAAGTCTACAATTTTGATCCATTAGATGTTTGGTGTTTAGGCCTAAAGAATAAAGAGTTGAAAACCGAATGGCGGGTAACCCGCGGGCACCAACGCCTGACCCAGACCCAACCGCGGGTCACGAGTACGGGTTGGGTGGGGGTATTTTTTTTCGCGGGTATTGAAATTGGTACCCGTACCCCTGCGGGCCGGGTGTACCCGCGGGTACGGGTCCCATTTTTTCGGGTCTAATTAAGATCTTGTTTTTTGTTCCATCTCCCACAAATGGACCACTGAGATTATTTATTATTATTTTCTTATTATTTTCTCCATTTCAAGTTAGAATAATGAATAAAATAAATTTATTATCCTCCCTCCTTGATATTTTTGTATTTGGTTGGATTTATATCCACCGTTTCCTTTTTTATCTTTTGTAATTGACCATCTCGGTCCCCTTTTTTAATGAATTCTTCATCATTCAAAAAAAATATTATAAATTATAACATCGTGACAGCAGGTAGAACAATTGGGTGTCTTTTATGGGAACGTATATGTATATCTCTACAGTGTATATATGCTGGTAAGATATATATACGGTGTATGTGCGTGTTTAATATTGAGTGGATTTACCCGAGTGTTGGCCAGTGGTTTGAATGGGGTTTTAAAATCTGTGAACCAGCTCAGGAATAAGGACATGTGAAATAGCCACATGTCAGTTGTTAAAGGCAGGTGCAAGCCTAAACGACACTTGTACTTTTTAACACGTGTAGGGAGATCCTTGAGTTTCACGTGGGAACACAGTCAGTATAAAAGGTAAGGGGTGTGTTCCATCTGATCAATGTGATTGAAAGGTGAGGCTCGTTGTATTGGACGGTTAACATTCACGATCAGACCAGTGTTGGAAGGGCTTGATGGGTGCAACTCGGGTTGGGTTGGGTCGGGTTGAGGCCAACCCCGAGCCTTGGGTTGGGGCCAACCCTAACCCAACCTGCCTCCTAATCGGGTCAGGTCGGGTCGGGTTCATCTCGGGCCAAATAGAAAAATACAGGGGAAAAAAGCATAACCCTAGAAAAACGTGAGAAAACTAGAGGACAGAGGCTAGGTTTGCGTTGGATTGGGTTGCCAACTCCTCAACCCTAACCCAACCAGAATTTAAATCGGGTTCGCTTTTCCCAATTTGAACCCGTCGGGTTCGGGTTGAGCCCGACCCAAGTTGCACCCCTAATTTCCTGACAGGCCAAATTCACTTCATTGTATGTATGGCTAGGATCATCCGATCAGGGCATGCATGTCTCCCATCTACAGAGGTACCCACCAGATGTGTGGCCTAGATCGATGATCAAACTACTTGTGTCAATTTAATAAAATGGATTTAAGCTGCATTTCTTACTATCAATTTTTGGGTCCCACAGGGGGACATCTAGTGTAATTGAGACCGTTGATCTTGTGGACGATCATGACGTGACCTACATGATTCATATTGAATGCCACACGGACATCCTATCCGTAAGATAACTAACTGTACAAATCAACGGTTGGACTTTTCTTTGCGGAAGCCCTAAACAAGCCATTATGGATCAAGGGGCTAGGATCGTCCAATCAAGCTGGCTAAAGGGACATGGGGCACGCTTGTGGACGTTGATCTGACCAGCTAATCCGATTACACCAGCATTCCTTACTTGGGCCCCAGAGAGTGGTTGTTATAAAAGAGAGTAACTTTAGCATATTTCTTGCTCGGGATTTGCTAGGCAATTTCGCAGAAAGCCATTTCGCTGCTCACTTCTGCATGAGAGAACAGCCACATAGGCTTTAGTAGATTTTGTCTTATTCATTTAATTAATCAGAGCTGGCTATTCTCTAATGCAAAAGTCAGGTGCGAAATGGTTTCATTTCCCGAGAAATTGCCTAGCAAATAATTGCATGCATTAATACTCCTTAATAATTTAAAGAAAATTGCACCACTTAAATTCGAAAAGATTTTGAAATTCCCACGTCCCAACTAAAGCCATGTTTAACAGTCATGAAAATTATTTCCATGGAATATTAATTTATACAGTGGTGGGAGAGGGGGCAAGGGAGTAGGGGGTGGAGATCCTCTCCCTCCCACTCTCTCTTTTCTCTCACCCCTTGAAAAATTAATATTCCTTGAAAAAAAAATTCGTAGTTGCCAAACATGGCCTTTTTTTCCAGTTAGGCTAATAATCTCAACCATTCATCGAAAAGTGAATGGGCCGATTTCCAGGAAATCCACTCTGAATTTTTGTAAAATTCGTTTCAGATTGTGGCAGCCAAGTTTGAACCCCCCAACCAATTATTGGACTCAAAATGAAACGTTATTTTGGGTACAATAATCTGGTTGGTGCTGACAATCGGTTTTCACAATCTGAAACGAACAGGGTCTTTTGATTATAACAACCGATTGTGAGTGCTAAACTGATTATTGGACTCAAAATCACATTTGAACAAGGATACTGCTTCGGACAACATTCACCCGACGAAGCAGGTAGTCCTCCAGGGTTTTAATTTTGGTTTGGCAAACAAGCAGGGTATTCGGCTGACGTGGCACCCCAAAACTAACTAAAATCCATGGGTTAACCCGGCTTTTAGGCAACCAAAGGAACTTTTGCTGGCGGTTCTAACGGCGGATAAAAGTGTAAAATACAACTCAACTAAGCCTTCGTCCCAAACTAGTAGGGGTCGGCTAATGAATCCCTTAGAAAATTTTCATGAAGTCGGATAAAAGTGTGAAATAATTTTTAAAATAATATTTTTTAAAAATATTTTAAATTAAGAAAAATCCCAAAACTTAGGTACAAAAAACCTGTGTGTTCTATGTCAATCATAACATACACTAGAAGAGCTTTTCTCAGCTCTAAAAATTCCGTAAGGGCCCGTTTGGATACCTCATGCATTTGTATTTTGATTTGGATTTGAGTTTTGGATACAAAATACATTATTCATCTTCATGATCATGTTTTAAGACACAGACAGAGAGAGATGGGGGTAGGGATGTCTCATCGCTGCTGCCGGAGCAACATTGAGGAGCACACGGTGAAGGAAGTTGCTACAAATATTTATTTACAAATAATGTCTAGCAGAAAAGATTTGAAAATCAGATTTTTTGGCACTGTTGTAGATGATTTGGAAATCTAAGGATCTGATCCAGCTCAAAATATCAACTAAATCCAAATCTAAATCTTGTGGGTATCCAAACATGGCCTAAGCTAAATGTACACATCATAACATCTAAGGAACTGTTGGAACCATGTTGAAAGAGCTCTTATTTAATGAAACCAAGCAAACTAAAATATATCATCGTACTACAAAACATTATCTAATTTTAGAGGTTAAGTTCAATGCAAACTACAGTAAGGATCCACATTATGATCTACGCAAGGAAGACAAGAACACTGTAGAGGATTTAAAAGTTTGTTGCATGAGTAACACCCCACTTTTCCACTTTGCTCCCCATTTTTTGCTTCCTGAGATGCAACAAAGTTTAAAATCATTCTTCTCATTTCTGACAAAGAGTTGTTATTCCAATTGGTAGAAAATCTATATATCCTACCAAGTGTTGGTAAAAATACACTGGAATTTCAGATTATAATAATAAACAACACAAATAAAGCAATAATCCACATGTAACCAAACCAAAAATAATAGAAAGAATCAAACAGTAAAGAGAGAGAATGACTTACGGTTGAGTTGAGGCACTGATCTAAACCTTAAGGAAAATATTGTCCCTGCATTTGACGAATCAACAGTGCAAATGGATTCTCTAGCATATGCCTCCATGATACAACTCGTCCGCTCTAAGGGGACGTGCACTTAAACAGCCCGGAACCCTTGAGAACATGCCTCACGTCTGTGGAATAAATTGGGAAGAAGAAAAAACTTAAAAGCATGAGTGTATGTACGAATATTTATAGGAATTCAAGATAATACTTAAGATACACTTCTCTTTAATTGTAACTTTTAATATATATATATATATATATATATATATATATATATATATATATATATATATATATATATATATATATATTTGACTTTTTGCATAAAGTAAATAAATAAATTTTGAATTTTTAAATTAAAGAAAAAGGTCAACACTAAGTAAAATAAAGATAGATCACCAAATTTTGGACTTGACGATGAACCTCTTCAACATCAATGCCAAAACCTCTCAGATCTCCTTGTAGTTGAACCACCTATAAAAATGGGGAAATGTTATCAGCACTACTGTATTTTGATGAGGGCACTCCTCACTTTAGGATCTAACCTATGGAAATGATTTTTTGGGCCACAACGTATTTAGGCTGTGGCCCATCTAATGGACGGTTTGGATCATCCTATGGTGCGAACCATACTGTAGTTTTAATAAAGTGAGGAGTGCCCTCATCAAAATACAGTAGTGCTGATAACATTTCCCTAAAAAAATGGTTACAAGAATTTCTAGAAATGTTGATGCTCTGCGTGAAACAGAAAAAAATATCAATTATAATCAGCTACTAACCAATCACACTTCATCTCTTGTAGCAGCATTAAGCACATCACACTCAATTATGTTATTATCCACACGAACAATTGTTGAAGATAAATTTCTCTTGGTAGCCTGAAAAACCATAAGGCCTTTGATCTAAGAAAAGGTATAATGCATGAGTGATGCAGGGAAAGTGCGACGGGGCGTTGCTCAAGTGTGTAGAGACATGCTCTAATGAGTTTTGATGCAGATGTAACAAAGAAATCATAATCTTGTGGGAGATTCCTTAAGTTCTCAAGTGGATGTGCATAAAGAGGAATTTGACCTTGAAATCTTACTGTGATCAACACAACTCAGCAAACCAATTCTGGATGTAATCTGGTCAGTCATAAACTGGTTTAAATTGGCATGTATAAACTGCCTTTTGCTATGATAAAATCCATCTGTCTGCCAGTGAGTGAGGCTTTAGAGCGGCTTCGGATCCCTCTAAGATTCACCATGCAAACTATTTGTCTGTACCTCACTAACAGAGAATAGGATAACAATTTGCTTGATGTCAAAATTCATTTATATGAAACAAACAACACCTATTCGGTTCACCTTCTTTCCAAGAAGCGCTTCCCAACAAAACACGTAGTTCATAAATGGAAGGAAAGAAAAGTTTAATGCTACCAAAATTTTGAAGGTTTCAAATGTCGTTAAAACCTTGGAAGTAATTATCTTCACCTGTAAAACAGCCAACAACCACAAAAATTATAATGTAATAAGAAAAAAAAGGAAAACATATGAAAATGTTGAAAGTTACCTTCTTATGTTCCCGTTTGAAGGGAACAAATCTTCTCTATGGTTCTGGCACATTTGAAAATGGGTGCTTTTTGTAGAGTGGGGAGAGAGAGAGAGAGGGACAACCACTTCTTTCAACAAGAACCATTTCATTCATAAACCCAATTTTCAAAATTAATATTAAAATTAGTAACGATATCGATAAATAAATTAGTATTTTTCGAGGCTATTGGATACCTCCTGACATCATCTGATTCCCATTAATTTGTAAATATATAATGACAAAAAAATTTCTATTATTCTAATATATTAATGATTGATAATGACAGGAGATGATGAGAATGAAATTGCAAGAATTGAGGCTAATCTTGGAGTTCGCTTTCAAATGAGATTGGCGTTTTTCTGTTTTTCTCAGGAGTAATTGTAAGTAGTGAAAACAGTTTTAGGTAGTGCTATGTCTAGTTGAGGAGAGAGTGACATAAGGTTGGTGTTTTTCTGTTTTTCTCAAAAGTATTTGTAAGTAGACAGTGTAGGAAACTGTTGTAGTTGGTATTATATGATCGAGAATCATGAAAAGTCAGTGACGTTAATGAATTCTGTGTTGCTCTGTCTCTTGTCTATTTCTATTTGAGTTTTCTTTTTTGGAATGTATGAAAAATAGGAAAACCATGCAAATTGATTCATTAAAAGAAGAGGGTAAAATTTCTAAAATATTGCAAAATGTGATCAGGAAGAAGAGTTTTAAAAATGGAAAAAGTCATCTACAAAACTTCAAAATCTCAATTTTATTCAATTAATTAACAAATATTAACGAGAAATTGGGGAAACCAATATTTAATCTTGAAAAATGAATAAATAACTTGCAATATTTATCCACTTTGAACAATAACTTCTATATATTTCCCTGCTAAATGACAAAATGTTAAAAAGAAAAAGAAAAACAATATATATGGTGCTCCGACAAACCCTAACAATGAGTGGATTTTCTCAAATAAAACAAGAAAATGAATTGTTAGATGCATTTCATGTACTTAAGAGTATTTTGGCCATTGTACTTAACACACACACACACACACACACACACACACACATATATATATATATATATATATACATATATATATATATATATATATATATAGAGAGAGAGAGAGAGAGAGAGAGAGAGAGAGAGAGAGAGACATATTAGTGAGGGGGGCTCGGGGAGAGCTCTCACTCCAACTCACATTCATCTCAATCTCATTTTCAACATGAATAAATATCTTACATTTTTTCAAATGTGAAATATTTTCAATTAATTAATCAGTCAACTGAAGGCAGAACATAATACCAACCAAGGTAGACATCAACATACCAAGCTAGCACCCAAACATGTAGCAACTAGCAATAACTAGAGATGCAATCAGAAAAATAGATATAAAGGGAAATAAGGGAAAAATAATTGTTGAACTCAAAATTTTACAAAAAAAAAAGAAAATGAAAGGGATAAAGGTAAAATGCCTTGGTAAAAAAAGAAAAAAGAAATGGTGGTTACAGATTACGTTTTTCCTAAAATAAAAGGGATAAATGATGAGGTTTCGTAACTTCCCATAAAAGAGGGATGTTGAAATCGTGGAACGAACGGTAAGGGTGAGCTGATCGTTGGTAACAGCTCTAATAAGAGAAAGTGAAGATCGTGAAATTGAAGATAAGCGATGAGTTAGCATTAGCCAACGACACCAAGAAGCTCTATAAATAGAGGAAAGATACTTTTGAGAGGGACCGGATCATTTGGAGAGAAAACGACGCAAAAGGAAGAGAAGAACCAACCAAAAAAAAAGAAGAAAAAGGCAAAAAGGTAAACAAAACAAGACTTCTCAAACTAGCAATTTTCTTTTCCCTATTTACCGACTTTCTCCGAGAAGCAGATAAGTACTTTTGAGTCTCTCCTCGGAGATTTAAAAGGAAGAAGACCTTTTCTTACGGGAGAAATATGATGAAGATGTTAATCTTAAGATCTTAAATTAATGTGCAAATAGATCCGTGCAAATAAACTAGAATACAAAAGAAAGATTGTGAGACTTACCTCGGTCGGCCATGGCGGTGATCGATCGGGCTAGGTCTTCTACTGCCTCTCTGGTCCGCCTGGTGGGAGAAATCTCCCTTTGGTCAGTTTAGATGGCAGCAGAGACGAGCCCCTCTATTTATAGAAAAAGACCTATCGTTCCACCCACAATAAATCCTAATTGGCTTAATCTATTTAACCAACAGATGTAGTTGAATCTAGGGCTACATTAATCATCCATGTCTCAATAAGGATGAGATGCACTGATTACCTTAAAATACCCTTCACTGATCACTGTGGAAACAGGTAACTCCAGTAATTTCATATTTAATCTCATTCTTCAATCTAGACTGTCGATCTTAGATCAATGATTGACAATATAAGATCCTACGTTCTCCCACTTGGCAAGCATTGAACATAAGACTAGCCTTGATACATATCTAGACTGGAAGACTTCTTGGCCAAATAAGATTAATGTGATGACATCTCAAAAACAGGATCACATCTCACAAGATTCTAACAACGAACCATAGAGGTCAATACTGCATCAAACGGTATACGACCAAGTATGATCACAATTACTAGAAATCTCGTTCACAAATGATTGCCGACAAGCATGGAACGTGTAGTATGGAAATACCGTACTTTATGTGATCATTTTACGCTAAATCCAATATTGGTCAACCTTTGTGCTTTTCTCCTGAAGCTCTCATGTGAATAATAACCGTCGTACTTAACTGTAAAACTTAAGGCACTTTTGCTTCTTACCTGAAGCCCTTATGTGACTATTACCATCATGCTCAAGAATTAATGCTTCTTACATGGAGTCGACTACTACGGTCATGCTTAAGTATGAAACTTAAGGCTTTCATTGTAGGAATATTTCCACAATTATTCTAGGAATATTTCCACAATTACCCAAATGATAACACATTCCTTGACCGATATCAGAATTTTTTATTAAATCAATCCGGCTGCACTCTAAGTAACTTTAAGAGCTGCCTACGTACCCAGAATTGGGATCAAGCCTGCACGTAGTTCTTGTTATTCTTTACAATATGTCAAAATTAAAATGTGCTCTCACTAACCAAGTACATTAAAGGATTAATCAACTGAAAATGGTCTCTGTAATTCGATAAATTATTTTTGACCAATTTTTATTAGCTCTAAGAAAACTTTCTCCATTTACTACTTGAAAAGTGACTTCATCTTTAATTTGAAGCCTCGGGCTTGTGAACATCCACTGCTTTTTTCTTCTTTTCTAGCCAAGCTGGATATTGGCGACACTCTATCTTCTTATGTCCCTTCTTCCTGTAATGGAATCATTTAATAACATGGCTATTCTTAGTCTTGGGATCATGTAGCAGCTTTGACGTGTTCAGCTAGAAAGGTTCCTTAAAGTTTGGCTTCTACCTTTGAAAAGTGAACTCTTTAGCTTTCTAATGTTGTATCACGTAAGCACTTTTAGTTCTTTCTTTCTTCAAACGATCCTCGTCTTGGACACATACGGAGATCAGCTCATTCAGCTCCCACTTTTCCCTAAATGCATTATACGTGGTCTTTAGTTGTCCAAATTTTAACGGAAGTAAATTCAAGGCCAAGGTACTATAAATGAATCTGATATGTCTACTCCCAGAGACCTAAGTTTAGATCCCACGTTTATCATTCGTAAGATGTGCTCGCTCACACTTTCGTTTCCATCACATTTCATGTTAATCACGGTATTCATTAAAATTCCAGTCTATGCTTTCTCATATTCAACAAAGTTTTGCACCACCACATCCAAGAAATCCTTGGCTCATACTCAGGAATACCACCCCTGATTACCTCAGACATATACCTACACATGATTAGAATACATATTCGATCGGCCATCACCCATCTTTCATACTTGGTACTCGCTTTACGAGAGCAATATTCTCATTGTTTGGGCGGATCATCTTCTCTAAGATCCAAGTCAAAATCCATGATCCCTAGAACAATCGCTTAGTGTCACTATCGATGGTAGTTGACTAGGTATAGATGAAGCGTTGATTACTATAAACTCAAATTGAAACTATGTCACCGACGCTTTTATCTAGTTTCTTTTAAGAATCCCCTCGAAGTCCTACCCACATCCATGTAATCTCTCCTTTGGGATAAGATCATAATGTGCAACGGTCCTGTCTAGAATTTTACAACAATTTCTTTAATCAATTCACTAGAAGTCCAAACTATATCTAAGTAATCAACTACATCTAAGTAATCTCTCTTTTGGGATAAGAACACAACATGCAATAGTCCTTTCCAGAACTTATCGCAATGCCAACCGATGCAAAATACAATAGCTTTCGAAAATTCAATACCTTTGGGTTGAAGAGATCTTCTAGGCTATTAGACTTTCTTCGATTGCATGTGCCGTCTTGAATTGAGCCAAGTAGGGCTTTCCTTTGGGCCAACCACTACCTATTATAATTCAAAATGCAATTTCCTAAAATGATTTGGAAAGTCATTTAGTTTCCGTGAATGGAACACTTTGGTGGTTAACCACTCACTTCAACTCTTTCCAGATCATGTGAATAGGACAATTATATCAATGCTTCCACTTTTTTAATGATAATTCATCATATAGAGTTTAATTATTGTTATTCACATGCTATAATTCATAGAAGATTTATTTTAGCAATAGTAAACCTAATAAAGCAATATTCCATGAATATCCTTGATACTCAACTCAACTCAACTAAGCCTTTGCCCCAAACTAGTTGGGGTCGGCTGATGAATCCTTTAGAAAAATTTCATGAAGAAGGTGAAAGGATCTACCCGGCTCAAATTGACTAAGTCTAATCCTGACACTAGTTGGGTTCGTCTACACGGATCATTTTCTTCCATTCTATCCTATCCAAGGTTATGTTACCTGTTATGTCTAGCCCTGAAGTCTTTCTTAACTGTTTCTACCCAAGTTGTTTTCGGTCTGCCCCTACCTCTTTTTACTCCATCAACTTGGCACAAGTCACTTCTTCTCACTGGAGCATCCAAACGCCCACGTTGGATATGTCCAAACCATCTTAAGCGGTACTCCATCCTTGATGATTCTTCAAAAATTATCTATCTATCTTTGATAAATAATTATGGGACAATTTATTGTACTATCTATAAACAAAATAATTACAACACCCCCCCTGAAATTTTTTAATAATTACTAAAATGCTCATGGACTAATCATCATGATTAATAAATCACCTTTGGGAAATTATAATAATAACTAAACTTATCTAGAGCACTTTATCATAATTATTAAAATTAGATAAATTTATAATACCAAATTATTTTCAACCTACTTAAATAATTTCTCAAAATCAATCAAAGCATAAAATCAAGGGTATTATTTCCAAAGGAACACCTTAATTATCAAAACCGAACCTTACACAAATTATAAAACATGTAAGAGTGACGAAATCAATAAATGTGTCTGTGTGTGTTCATGGCAAAACTTCCAGGTGCCATTAGCCATACTGAAAAAGACTTATACCGTACACAAAGATCCGTTTAGAATCTCTTCCTAGAGACTCAAAAGTCAGAAGACCTTTCTCCTCAAGGAGAAATATGATAAAGATGACGAATTCCCAAAAGGAAGGAATTCTCCTCCGGGACAAAGATGATACAGTTCCCCAAAAGGAAGGAAAAGAGGATTCCTTTAGAATCACTTCTTCGAGCCTCGAAAGGGAGAAGACCTTTCTCCTCTGGGAGAATAATGATAAAGATCATGGTTCATCAAAAGGAAGCAAAAGAAGATCCCTTCAGAATCTCTTCGTAGAAACTCAAGAGGGAAAAGACATTTCTTCTCTGGGAGAAAGATGATAAAGATGACGGTTCCCTAAAATGAAAGAAAAGACGATCACTTTAGCATCTCTTCCTGGAGACTCAAAAGGGAGAAGACCTTTCTCCTCAGGGAGAAATATAAAGGTCCTTTTAGAATTTCTTTCCGGAGACTTAAAATGGAGAAAACCTTTCTCCTCCGGGGAAAGATGATAAAAGATCACTGTTCCCGAAAACAAAGGAAAGGAAGATCCCTTCACAATCTCTTCCTAGACCCTAAAAAGGGAGAAGACCTTTCCCCTCCATGAGAAATAATAAAGATGACGGTTCCCCAAAAGGAAGGAAAAGAAGATCACTTTTAAATCTCTTCCTGGATCATCAAAAGGAAAACCATTTTCCTCCGGAAGAAAGATGATAAAGATCACGGTTCCCCAGAAGCAAGGAAAAGAAGATACTTTTAGAATCTATTCCTGGATCCCCAGAAAGAAAAGACCTATATCCTTAGGGAGAAAGATGATAAAGATCATGGTTCCCCAAAAGGAAGGAAAAGAAGATCCCATTCGATTCACTTCTTAGAGCCTCAAAAGAGGAAAAACATTTTGCGTCCGGAAGAATAATGATAAAGATGACGGTTCCACAAACGAAGGAAAAGAAGATCCCTTTAGAATCTCTTCCTGGAGACTCAAGAGGGAGACGATCTTTCTGCTCTGGGAGAATGATGATAGAGATGACGGTTTCCTAAAAAGAAGGAAAAGAAGATTCCTTTAGAATCTCTTCTTGGAGACTTAGAAAACCTTTTTCCTCAGGGAGAACGATGGTAAAGACGAAGATTTCTTCAAAAGGAAGGAAAAGAAGATCCCTTTAGAATCTCTACTTAGAGATTCAAAAGAGAGAAGACCTTTCTCCTCTGGGAAAAAAGATGATAAAGATGACGGTTCTCTAATGGAAGGAAAAGAAGATCCCTTTAGAATCATTTATTAGAGTCTCAAAAGGGAGAAACCATTTCTCCTATAAGAGAAAGATAATAAAGCTGACGGTTGTTCAAAAGAAAAAAAAACAAAATCCCTTTAGAATCTCTTTCTAGAGACTTAACAGGGTGAAGACTTTTCTCCTCCATGAGAAAGATGATAAAAATGATGATTCTAGAAGGAAAAGAAGATACCGTTAGAATCTCTTATTAAAGACTCAAGAGGGAGAAAGATGATAAAGATTACTGTTCCCCAAAAGGAAGGAAAAGAAGATCCCTTTAAAATCTGTAATTAGAGACTCAAGAAGGAGAATACCTTTCTCCTTTAAGAGAAAGATAATAAAGATGATGGTTCCCCAAAATGACGGAAAAGAAGAACCCTTTAGAATCTCTTCTTGGAGACTCAAAAGGTAAAAGACCTTTCGCCTCTTTTAGAAAGATGTTAAAGATGATTGAGAAGACCTTTCGCCTCCTTTATAAAGATGTTAAAGATGATGGTTCCTCAAAAAGAAGGAAAAGAAAATCCCTTCAGAATCTCTTCTCGGAGCCTCAAAAGGGAAAAGACATTTCTCCTCCGGGAGTAAGATGATAAAGATGATTGTTCCCGAAAAGGAAGGAAAACAACACCCCTTCAGAATCTCTTCCTAGAGACTCAAGAGGGAGAAGACCTTTATACTCCGAGAGAAACAGGATAAAGATGACAGTTCCTTAAAAGGAAGGAAAAGAAAATCACTTAAAAATCTCTTCTTATACGCTTAAAAGGGAGAAGATCTTTCTCCTGCAGCTCCTGCAGGAGAAAGATAATAAAAATGGCGTTGCCCCAAAAGGAAGGAAAAAATATCCCGTTATAATCTCTTCCTAGAGACTCAAGAGGGAGAAAACCTTTATTTTCCGTGAGAAAGAAGATAAAGATGATTGCTCCTTAAAAGTAAGGAAAAGAAGATCCCTTAAAAATATCTTCTAAAAGACTAAAAAGGGAGAGGACCATTCTCCTCCAGGAGAAAGATGATAAGGTTCCACAAAAGGAAGCAAGAGAGGATCCCTTTAGAATATCTTCCTACAGCCTCAAAAGGGAGAAGACCTTTCTCCTCTATAAGAAAAATGATAAAGATGACGGTTCCCCAAAAGGATGGAAAAGAAGATCTCTTTAGAATCTCTGCCCGAAGACTCAAAAGGGATGTTTTTCTCCTCAGGGAGAAAGATGATAAAGATGACGGTTCTCCAAAAGGAATGAAAATATCCCTTTAAACTCTCTTATTTGAAACTTAAGAGGGAGAAGACAGTTCTCCTCCGGGAGAAAGATGAAAATGATGACGGTTCCTTAAAAGGAAGAATAAGAAGATCCCTTGAAAATATCTTTCTTGAGACTCAAAAGGGAGAAGACCTTTCTCCTTAAGCAGAAAGGTAATAAAGATGATGGTTCCCCAAAAGGAAGGAAACGAAGATCCCTTTTGAATCTCTTCATAGAGATTTAAAAGGGTGTAGACCTCTCTCCTTCGGGAGAAAGATAATAGAGATGACGGTTCCCCAAAAGGCAGGAAAAGGACTTTCTCCTCCGGGAAAATAATGATAACGATGATGGTTTCGGAAAAGAAGATCCATTTAGAATCTCTTCTTGAAGACTCAAGAGCGAGAAGACGTTTCTCCTCTGGGAGAAAGATGATAAATATGACGGTTCCTTAAAAGAAAGGAAAAGAAGATCCCTAGGGAATCTCTTCCTAGAGACTTAGAAAATGTTTCTCCTCCAGGAGAACGATGATAAAGATGACGATTTCTTCAAAAGGAAGGAAAAGAAGATCCCTTTAGAATCTCTTTGTAGAGACATAAAAGGAAGAAGACCATTCTCCTACGGGAGAAAGATCCTAAAGATGATTGTTCCCCAAAAGGAATGAAATGAAGATCTCTTTAGAATCTCTTTCTAGAGGCGGAAAAGAAAGAAGACCTTTCTCCTCTAGGAGAAAGATGATAAAGATGACGGTTCTAAAAGAGGAATGAAATGAAGATCCCCTTAGAATCTCTTCCTTGAGCTTCGAAAGGGAGAAGACCCTTCTCCTTCGAGAGAACGGTGATAAAGATGGTTTCCCAAAATGAAGGAAAAGAACCCTTTGAAATCTCTTCATGGAGACTCAAAAGGGAGAAGGCCTTTCTTCTCCTACAGATAGATGATAAAGATGACGGTTACCAAAAGAAAGGAAAAGAATATACCTTCAGAATCTCTTCATGGAGATTCAAGAGGGAGTAGGACTTTCTCTTCAAGGAGAAAGATGATAAGCATGACGGTTTTCCAAAAGGGAAAGAAGATCCCTTTAGAATCTCTTATACGAAACTGAAAACGGAGAAGATCTTTCTCCTAATGGAGAAAGTTGATAAAGATGACGGTTGCCTAAAAGGAAGTTAAAGAAGTTCCCTTTAGAGTCTCTTCCTGCAGAAGACGTTCTCCTCAAGGAGATGATAAAGATTATAGTTCACTAAGAGGAAAGAAAAGAGGATCCCTTTTGAATATCTTCTTACAGACTTAGAAGGGAAAATACCTTTCTCCTCCGGGAGAGAGATGATATATAGTTCCCCAAAAGGAAGGAAAGAGGACCCCTTAGAATATCTTCCTTGAGCCTCAAGACCTTTCTCCCAAAGGAGAAAGATGATAAATATGACGGTTCTCTAAAAGGAAGGAAAAGAAGATCCCTTTAGAATCTCTTCAAAGAGACTTAAAAGGGATAAGACCATTCTCCTTCGGGAGAACGATGATAAAGATGACGATTTCTTCAAAAGGAAGGAGAAAAATATACCTTTAGAGTCTCTTCGTAGAGACTTATAAGGGAGAAGACCATTCTCCTACGGGAGAAAGATCACAAAGAAGACGGTTACCCAAAAGGAATGAAATGAAGACTCCTTTGGGAATCTATTCGTAGAGCCTGAAAAGGAAGAAGGCCTTTCTCCTCCGGGAGAAAGATTATAAAGACGACGGTTCCTCAAAAGGAAAGAAAAAAAGATCCCCTTATAATCTCATCGGAGAAGACATTTCTCCTCTAAGAAAACGATGATAAAGACGGTTTCCCAAAAGGAACGAAAAGAAGATTCCTTCAGAATCTCTTCATAGAGACTCAAATGGGAGAAAGCCTTTCTGCTCCAGGAAATAGATGATAAAGCTAACGGTTCCCAAAAAGGAAGGAAAAGAAGATCCCTTAAGAATCCCTTTCCTAAATAATCTAATGGAAGAAGACCTTTCTCCTTCGGGAGAAAGATGATAAAGATGACGACTCCCCAAAAGAAAGGAGAAAGAAGATAACTTCATAATCTCTTAATGGAGACTCAAGAGAGAGAAGGCCATTCTCCTCAAGGAGAAAGATGATAAGCGTGACGGTTTCTCAAAAGGAAGGGAAAGAAGATCCCTTTAGAATCTGTTATTTGAGACTCAAAAAGGAGAAGATATTTCTCCTTACGGAGAAAGCTGATAAAGATGACGGTTCCCTAAAAGAAGTAAAATAAGTTCCCTTTAGAGTCTGTTCCTACATAAGACCTTTCTCCTCAAGGAGAAGATAAAGATGATGGTTCACTAAGAAGAAGGAAAAGAAGATTCCTTTAGAATCTTTTCATAGAGACTGAAAAGGGAGAAAGATGATAAAGAAGATGGTTCCCTAAAAGAAAGGAAAAGAAGATTCCTTTAGAATCTTTTAATTGAGACTCAAGATGAAGAAGGCCTTTCTCCTCAGGGAGAAAGATAATAAGCATGATGGTTTCTCAAAAGGATGGGAAGGAAGATCATTTAGAATCTCTTATTTGAGACTCAAAAAGGAGAAGACCATTTTCTCCTAACGGAGAAAGCTGATAAAGATGACGGTTACCTAAAAGGAAGTAAAAGAAGTTCCCTTTAGAGTGTCTTCCTACAGGTGACCTTTCTCCTAAAGATGATGGTTCACTAAGAGGAAGGAAAAGAAGATCACTTTAGAATCTCTTCATAGAGACTTAAAGGGAGAAGACCATTCTTCTACAGGAGAGAGATCATAAAGAAGACAGTTTCCCAAAAAGAAGGAAAACAGGATCCCTATAGAATCTATTCCCCGAGCCACAAAAGGTAAAAGACGTTTCTCTTTCAGTAAAAAATTGATAAGAATGACGGTTTCCCAAAAGGAAGGGAAAGAAGATCCCATTAGAATCTCTTATTTGAGACTAAAAAAGGAGAAGACCTTTCTCCTAACAGAGAAAGCTGGTAAAGATGACGGGTCCTCAAAAGGAAGTAAAAGAAGTTCCCTTTAGAGTGTCTTCCTACAGAAGACCTTTCTCCTCAAGGAGAAGATAAAGATGATGGTTCGCTAAGAGGAAGGAAAAGAAGATCCTTTTAGAATCTCTTCATAGGGACTTAAAAGCGAGAAGTCCATTCGCCTACGGGAGAAAGATCATAAAGATGACAGTTACCCAAAAAGAAAGAAAAGATGATCCCTATTTATTCTCTTCCCCGAGCCTCAAAAGGTAAATGACGTTTCTCCTTCAGTAAAAAAAATGATAAAAATCATGGTTCCCCAAAAGGAAGGAAAAGAAGATCCCTTTAGAATCTCATATTTGAGACTAAAAAAGGAGAAGAACTTTCTCCTAACGAAGAAAGCTGATAAAGATGACGATTCTCTAAAAGAAAGTAAATGAAGTTCCATTTAGAGTGTCTTCCTACAGAAGACTTTTCTCCTCAAGGAGAAGATAAAGATGATGGTCCGCTAAGAGGAAGGAAAAGAGGATCCCTTTAGAATCTCTTCATAGAGACTTAAAAGGGAGAAGACCAGTCTCTTACAGGAGAAAGATCGTAAAGATGACGGTTCCCCAAAAAGAAGAAAAAGAGGATCCCTATAGAATCTCTTTCCCGAGCCTCAAAATGTAAAAGACGTTTCTCCTTCAGTAAAAAAAAGATAAAAATGATGGTTCCCCAAAAGGAAGGAAAAGCAGATCTCTTCATAATCATATCTTGTAGTCTCAAAAGGAAGGAAAGACGTTTCTCCGGGAGAGTAATGATAAAGATGACGGTTATACAAATGGGAGGAAAAGAAGATCCCTTTAGAACCTCTTCCTAGAGATTCAAGATGGAGAAGACCTTTCCTCCACGAGAAAGATGACAAAGAAGACGGTTCCCTAAAAGAAAGGAAAAGAAGATCCTTTCAGAATCTCTAAATGGAGATCCAAGAGGGAGAAGGCCTTTCTCCTCAGGGAGAAAGATGATAAGCATGACGGTTTCCCAAAAGGAAGTAAAAGAAGTTCCCTTAGAGTATCTTCCAACAGAAGACCTTTCTCCTCAAGAAGAAGATAAAGATTCCTTTAGAATCACTTCTTAGAGAATTAAAAGGGAGAAGACCATTCTCCTACGGGAGAAAGATAACAAAGATGATGGTTCTCCAAAAAGAAGGAAAAGATGATCCTTATAGAATCTCTTCCCCAAGCCTCAAAAGGTCAAAGTCGTTTCTCCTTCACTAAAAAATGATAAAAATGATGGTTTTCCAAAAGGAAGGAAAAGAAGATCCCTTTAGAATCTCTTATTTGAGACTAAAAAAGGAGAAGACATTTCTCCTAACGGAGAAAGCTGAGAAAGATGACGGTTCCCTAAAAGGAAGTAAAATAAATCCCCTTTACAATGTCTTCCTACAGAAGACCTTTTTCCTCTAGGAGAAGATAAAGATGATGGTTCGCTGAGAGGAAGGAAAAGAAGATCCCTTTAGAATCTCTTCATAGAGACTTAAAAGGGAGAAGACCATTCTCCTACGGGAGAAAGATCATAAAGATGACGGTTCGCCAAAAAGAAGGAAAAGAGGATCCCTATAGAATCTCTTCCCCGAGCCTCAGCAGGTAAAAGACCTTTCTCGTTCAGTAGAAAAATGATAAAAATGGTGGTTACCCAAAAGGAAAGAAAAAAATATCCCTTTAGAATCTCTTATTTGAGACTAAAAAAGGAGATGACCTTTCTTCTAACGGAGAAAGCTGATAAAAATAACGGTACCCAAAGAGGAAGTAAAAGAAGTTCCCTTTAGAGTGTCTTCCTAGAGAAAACCTTTCTCCTCCGGGAGAAAGATGATAAAGATGATGGTTCTACAAAAGGAAAGAAAAGAAGATCCCTTTAGAATCTCTTCCTGTATACTCAAGTGGGTGAATACATTTTCCTCTTGGAGAAACATGATAAAGATGATGGTTCCCAAAATGGAAGGAAAAGAAAATCCCTTTAGAATCTCTTCTTAGAGACTAAAGAGGGAGAAAAATTTTCTCCTCTAAGAGAAAGATGATAAAGATGGAAATTCCCCATAAGGAAGGAAAAATAAGGAAATGATAAAGATGATAAAGATGACGGTTCCACAAAAAGAATGAAATAAATATCCCCTTAGAATCTCTTCCTTGAGCTTCGAAAGGGGGAAGACCTTTCTGCGTCGAGAGAACGGTGATAAAGACGGTTTCCCAAAAGGAAGGAAAAAACCCTTTAGAATCTCTTCAAGGAGACTCAAAAGGGAGACGGCCTTTCTTCTCCTAGAGATAGATGATAAAGATGACGTTCCCCGAAATGAAGGAAAAGATGATCCCTTAAGAATCCCTTCCTAGAGACTCAAATGGGAAAGTAAGGAAAAGAAGATCCCTTAAGAATCCCTTCCTAAAGACTCAAATGGGAGAAGACCTTTCTCCTTCAGGAGAAAGATGATAAAGATGACGGTTACCCAAAAGAAAGGAAAAGAAGATCCCTTCATAATCTCTTCATGGAGATTCAAGAGGAAGAAGGCCTTTCTCCTTAGGGAGAAAGATAATAATCATGACGGTTTTCCAAAAGGGAAAGAACATGCCTTTAGAATCTCTTATATGAGACTCAGAAAGGAGAAACCTTTTTCTGTTAACTCCTTAGAATCTCTTCATGGTGACTCAAAAGGGAGATGGCATTTCTCGTCCAGAAGGAAGGAAAAGAATATCCCTTCAAAATCTCTTCCAAGAGACACAAGAGGGAGCATACATTTATCCTCCGTGAGAAAGAGGATAAAGATGGCGGTTCATCAAAAGGAAGGAAAAGAAGATCCCTTAAAAATCTCTCCTTAGATAGCTTAAAGGGACAAGACCTTTCTCCTCCGAGAGAAAAATGATAACGATAGCGTTACCCCAAAGGAAAAGAATATCCCTTCAGAATCTCTTCCTAGAGACTTAAGAGGGAGAACACATTTCTCCACCGGGAGAAAGATGATGAAGATGACGGTTCCCTAAAAAGAATGAGAAGATCTCTTTAGAACCTGTTCCTGTTCCTGGAGACTCAAGAGGGAGAAGACATTTCTCCTCCAGGAGAAAGACGACCAGGACGATGGTTCCCAAAAAGGAACAAAAAGATCCCTTTATAATCTCTTCCTAAAGACTCAAGAGGGAGCATACCTTTTTCCTTCAGGAAAAAGATGATAAAGATGAGGGTTCCCTGAAAGGAAGGAAAAGTAAATCCTTTTATAATCTCTTCTTGGAGACTCGAGAGGGAGAAGACCTTTATCCTGCTGGAGAACGATGATAAAGATCGTAGTTCCCCAAAAGGAAGGAAAAGAAGATTCCTTTAGAATCTCTTCCTGGATACTCAAAAGAGAGAAGACCTTTCTCCTCCATGAGAAAAACAATAAAGATGATGGTTCTAGTTAACTTACTAACTTCTCAAAAAGCTTAAGCTGTTGGAGAAAGGCGTTAACACTCCCCCGCACGTGTGGCCCACTTGGCAAACACGTGGCACACGTGGTCCCACTTTGGGCTGACCATCGCATGTGGATTTTTACTGTCCCGAAGGTTTTAACTCGAGACCTTTGGTTCTTATACCATGTTAACTTACCAACTTCTCCAAAAGCTTAAGCTGTTTGAGAAAGGCGTAATTTATCTTTTATACTTTAAAAGGTCCAAATGGGAAGGAAAAGAAGATCCATTTATAATCTCTACATCGAGACATAAGAGGGAGAAGACCTTTATCTTCTAGGAGAAAAGATAATAGAGATGACGGATTCCTAAAAGGAATCTCAGGAAGATCCTTTAGAATCTCTTCCTAGAGACTCAAAAGGGAGAATGCTTTTCTGCTCCGGCAGAAAGATGACAAAGATAATGGTTCCCCACAAGGAAGGAAAAGAAGATCCCTTTAGAATCTGTTATTAGAGACTCAAGAAGGAGAATACCTTTCTCCTTTGAGAGAAAGATAAGAATATCCCGCAAGAATCTCTTCATAGAGACTCAAGAGGGAGACGACCTTTATCCTCCGTGCTAAAGAGGATAAAGATGACGGTTCCTCGAAAGGAAGGACAAGAAGATCCCTTAAAAATCTCTTCTTAAAGACTTTAAGGGAGAAGACCATTCTCCTCCGTGAAAAAGATGATATGATTCCACAGAAGTAAGCAAAAGAGCATCCCTTTAGAATATCTTCCTAGAGCTTCAATAGGGAGAATACCTTTCTCCTCAATAAGTAAAATGATAAAGATGATGATTCCCCAAAAGGAGGAAAAGAAGATCCCTTTAGAATCTATTCCTGAAGACTCAAAAGGGATGTCTTTCTCTTCAGGGAGATAGATGATAAGGATGACGGTTTCCCAAAAGTAACGAAAGTATCCCTTTAAACTCTCTTATTAGAGACTCAAGAGGGAGAAGACCTTTCACCTCTTGGAGAAAGATGAAAACGATGACGGTTTCTTAAAAGGAAGGATAAGAAGATCCCTTTAGAATATCTTCCTTGAGAATCAAAAGGCAAAAGACCTTTCTCCTTAGGGAGAAAGTTAATAAAGATGATGGTTCCCCAAAAGGAAAGAAAAGATGATCCCTTTTGAATCTCTTTCCAGAGACTTAATAGGGTGAAGACCTTCCTCCTCCGGGAGAACGATAATAAAGATGACGGGTCCCCAAAAGAAAGGAAATGAAGATTTGTTTAGAATCACTTTCTAGAGCCACAAAAGGGAGAACTTTCTCCTTCGGGAGAATAATGATAATGATGATGGTACCCCACAAGGAAAGAAAAGAAGATCCATTTAGAAACTCTTTCAGAAGACAGAAGAGGGAGAAAGGTCTTTTGGGAGAAAGATGATAAATACGACGATTCTCTAAAAGGAAAGAAAAGAAGATCCCTTTCGAATCTCTTCATAGAGACTTAAAAGGGATAAGACCATTCTCCTCCGAGATAACAATGATAAAGATAACGATTTCTTCAGAAGGAAGGAAAAAAAGATACCTTAAAGGGAGAAGATCATTCTCCTACGGGAGAAAGATCATAAAGATGACGGTTACCCAAAAGGAATGAAATGAAGATCCCTTTAGAAGCTATTCCTAGAGCCTGAAAAGGAAGAAGACCATTCTCTACTGGGAGAAAGATTATAAAGAAGATCCCTTGAGAATCTCTTCAGAATCTCTTCATGGAGAGTCAAAAGGGAGAAGGCCTTTCTTCTCCAGGAAATAGATGATAAAGATGACGGTTCCCAAAAAGGAAGGAAAAGAAGATCCCTTAAGAATCCCTTTCCTAGAGACTCAAATGGGAGAAGACCTTCCCCCTTCGGGAGAAAGATGATAAAGATGATGACTCCCCAAAAGAAATGAAAAAGAAGATCCCTTCAGAAGCTCTTAATGGGGACTCAAAAGAGAGAAGGCCTTTCTCCTCAGGGAGAAAGATGATAAGCATGACAGTTTCCCAAAAGGAAGCGAAAGAACATCCCTTTAGAATCTCTTATTTGAGACTCAAAAAGGAGAAGACATTTCTCCTAACGGAGAAACCTGATAAAGAGAACCGTTCTCTAAAGGAAGTAAAAGAAGTTCCATTTAGAGTCTATTCCTACAGAAGATCTTTCTCCTTAAGGAGATAAAGATGATGGTTCACTAAGAGGAAGGAAAACAAGATCCCTTTAGAATCTCTTCATAGAGACTAAAAAGGGACAAGACAATTCTCCAATGGGAGAAAGATCATAAAGATGACGGTTCCCCAAAAAGAAGTAAAAGATGATCCCTATAGAATCTCTTCCACAAGCCTCAAAAGGTAAAAGACGTTTCTCCTTCAGTAAAAAATGATAAAAATGATGGTTTCCCAAAAGGAAGGAAAAGAAGATCACTTTAGAATCTCTTATTTGAGACTAAAAAATGACAAGATATTTCTCCTAACGGAGAAAGCTGATAAAGATGACGCTTCCCTAAAAGGAAGTAAAAGAAGTTCCTTTAAGAGTGTCTTTCTACAGAAGACCTTTCTCCTCAAGTAGAAGATAAAGATGATGGTTCACTAAGAGGAAGGAAAAGAAGATCCCTTTAGAATCTCTTCATAGAGAGTTAAAAGGGAGAAGACCATTCTCCTACGGGAGAAAGATCATAAAGATGACGGTTCCCCAAAAAGAAGGAAAAGAGGATCCCTATAGAATCTCTTCCCCGAGCCTCAAAAGGTAAAACACCTTCTTCAGTAGAAAAATGATAAAAACGATGGTTCCAAAAGGAAGGAAATGAAGATCCCTTAGAATCATTTCTTGCACTCTCAAAAGGGAGAGGACCTTTCTCCTCCGGGAGAGTAATGATAAAGATGACGGTTTCCTAAAAGAAAGGAAAAAAAGATCCCTTCAGAATCTCTTAATGGAGACTCAAGAGGGAGAAGGCCTTTCTGCTTAGGAAGAAAGATTGATAAGCATGACGGTTTCCCAAAAGAAAGGCAAAGAAGATCTCTTAAGAATCTCTTATTTAAGACTAAAAAAGGAGAAGACCTTTTTCCCTTGGGAGAAAGATAGATGATAACGATAATAGTTCCGTAAAATGAAGTAAAAGAAGATTACTTTAGAATCTATTCCTTAAGACTCAAATGGGAGAAGACCTTTCTCCTCAGGGAGAAAGACGATGGTTCTCCAAAAGGAACGAAAAAGAAGATCTCTTTGAATCTCTTCTTAGAGACTTAAAAGGGAGATGACCTTTGTCCTCCAGGAGAAATATGATAAAGATGATGATTCCTCAAAAAAAGGAAGAAGATCCATTTAGAATTTCTTCCTAGAGTGTTAAAACAGAGAAGACCTTTCTCCTCCGGGGAAAGATGAAAAAGATCACTGTTTCCCAAAACGAAGGAAAAGAAGATCCCTTCATAACTTCTTCCTGGACCCTCAAAAGGGAGAAGACCTTTTTCCTCTAGGAGAAAGACGATACAGATCACGATTCCTCCGAAGGAAGGAAAAGAAGATCCCCTTAGAATTTCTTCCTGGATCTTCAAAAGGGAGAAGACCTTTTTTCCTCCGGGAGAAAGATAATAAAGATCACGGTTCCCCAAAAAGAAGGAAAAGAAGATCCCTTTAGAATCTCTTCATGGAGCCTCAAAAGGGAGAAGACCCATCTCCTCCAGGAGAAATATGATAAAGGCGACGATTCCCTGAAAGGAACGAAAAAAAGATCCTTTAGAATCTCTTCCTCGACACAAAAGAGGGAGAAGACCTTTGTCCTCCGGAAGAAAGATGATAAAGATGGCAGTTCCCAAAAGGAAAGAAAAGAAGATCCCTTTAGAATCACTTCCTGGAGCCTCAAAAGGGAGAAGACGTCTCTCCTCCGGTTCCCCAGAAGGAAAGAAAAGAAGATCTCTTTAGAATATCTTCCTGGATCCTCAAAAGGAAGAAGACCTTTGTCCTCCGGGAGAAAGATGATAAAGATCACGGTTCCCCAGAAGGAAGGAAAGAAGATCCCTTTAGAATCTCTTCCTAGATCCTCAAAAGGGAGAAGAATAAGATCACGTCTCTCCAGAAGGAAGGAAAAGAAGATCCCTTTAGAATCTTTTCCTGGATCCTCAAAAGGGAGAACACCTTTGTCCTCCGGGAGAAGGATGATAAAGATCATGATTCCCCGGAAAGAAGGAAATGAAGATCCCTTTAGAATCTCTTCACGGAGCCTCAAAAGGGATAAGACCTATCTCCTCCGTGAGAAAGATGATAAAGACGACGGTTCCCGAGAATAAAGGAAACGAAGATCCAGTTAGAATCTCTTCCTCGATACACAAGAGGGAGAAGATCTTTGTCCTCGAGAAGAAAGATGATAAAGATGGCAGTTCCCAAAAAGAAAGAAAAGAAGATCCCTTTAGAATCACTTCTTGGAGCCTCAAAAGGGAGAAGACCTTTCTCTTCCGGGAGAATAATGATAAAGATGATGGTTCATCAAAAGGAAGGAAAGGAAGATCCCTTTAGAATCTCTTCCTAGAAACTCAAAAGCAAAAAGACCTTTCTCCTTTGGGAGACAAATGATAAAGATGGTGGTTCCTTAAAATGAAGGAAAAGAAGATCCGTTTAGGATCTCTTCCCGCAGACTCATAAGAGAGAAGACCTTTCTCCTAAGGGAGAAAGATGATGGTTCTCCAAAAGGAATGAAAAGAAGATGTCTTTTGAATCTCTTCTTAGAAACTTAAAAAGGAGAAGCCCTGTGTCCTCCGGGAGAAATATGATAAATTTGACAGTTCCCCAAAAGAAAGGAAAAGAAGAACCCTTTAGAATTTCTTCCTGGAGACTTAAAACAGAGAAGATCTTTCTCTTCCCGGGGAAAGATGATAAAGATTATTGTTCCCCAAAAGGAAGAAAAAGAAGATCCCTGTAGAATCGCATCCTGGACCTTCAAAAGGGAGAAGCCCTTTCTCCTCCAGGAGTAAAATATTAAAGATGACGGTTCCCAAGAAGGAAGGAAAGAATCCCTTCCTAAATCCTCAAGTCCTCAAAAGGGAGAAGACCTTTTTTCCTCCAGGAGAAAGATGATAAAAATCACGGTTCCCAGAAGGAAGAAAAAGATGATCACTTTATAATCTCTTCTTGGATCCTCAAAAGGGAGAAGACCTTTTTCTTTCGGGTGAAACTTAATAAAGATCATGGTTCCCCGGAAGGAATGAAAACAAGATCCCTTTAGAATCACTTGCTAGAGCCTCATAAAGGGGAAGACATTTTGCCTCCCGGAGAATAATGATAAAGATGACAGTTCCCCAAAAGGAAGGAAAGAAGATCCCTTTAGAATCTCTTCCTGAAGACTCAGGAGGGAGATGACCTTTCTGCTCTGGGAGAACGATGATAGAGATGACAGTTTCAAAAAAGAAGGAAAAGAAGATTCATTTAGAATCTCATCCTGGAGACTTAGAAAACCTTTCTCCTCCGGGAGAACAATAGTAAAGATGACTGTTTCTTCAAAAAGAAGGGAAAGAAGATCCCTTGAGAATCTTTTCTTAGAGACTCAAAAGAGAGAAAATCTTCCTCCTCTAGGAGAATGATGATAAATATGACGGTTCTCCACTGGAAGGAAACGAAGATCCATTTAGAATCTCTTATTAGAGGTTCAAATGGAAGAATCGCTTTCTCCTAGAGGAGAAAGATGATAAAGATGACAGTTGTTCAATGGAAATGAAAAGAAAATCCCTTTAGAATCTCTTCCTAGAGACTCAAGAGGGTAAAGACATTTCTCCTTCTGGAGAAAGATGATAAAGATTATAATTCTCTAGATGGAAGGAAAAGAAGAAACCTTTAGAATCTCTTATTAAAGACTCAAGAGAGAGAAAGATGATAAAGATAACGGTTCCCCAAAAGGGAGAAAAATAAGATCCCTTCATAATCTCTTCCTAGGTCTTCAAAAGGGAGAAGAGCTTACTCCATCAGAAGAAAAGGGATAAAGATGACGGTTCCCCAAAAGGAAGGAAAAGAATATCCTTTAGAATCTCCACCTGGAGGCTTAAGAGTAGGAGTGCAACTCAGGTCGGCTTGAGGCCAACCCGAACCCGACCTGACTTCCAACCCAATGAGGTTCAACCCGACCCGAGGAACCCTTTTTTCCAACCCGAACTCGAACCGACTTCAACCCGATCCAACCCGAGATTTTAAGCTTAGAAAATAAAAAATTATTAAAAATGTCAGGTTTCACTCAGGTCGGGTTGCCCATGCCCTCAACCCGAACCTGACTTGGACTCAACCCGGGTTGAGAAAACTAAACCCGAACGCGAAACCCGAACCTGACGCGAACTCAACCCAACCCGGCTTTTTTTCGGGATGAACCCGACCCGAGTTGCACCCCTACTCAAGAGGAAGAAGACGTTTATTCTCCGGGAGAATCAGGATAAAGATGATGATTCCCCAAAAGGAAAGGAAAGAAGATCCCTTAAGAGTCTCTTCTCAGATTCTTAAATGGGAGAAGACCTTTCTCGTCCCAGAGATAGATGATAAAGATTACGGTTCCCCAAGAGGAAGGAAAAGAAGATCTCTTAAAAATCTCTTTGTAGAGACTTAAAAGGGAGAACACCATTCTCCTCCGGGTGAAAGAACATAAAGATGACAGTTTCCTAAAAGGAAGGAAAAGAAGGTCCCTTCTCCTCTGGGAGAAAGAACATAAAGATGACGGTTTCCTAAAAGGAAGGAAAAGAAGGTCCCTCTACAATCTCTTCCTGGAGATTCAAAAGGAAGAACACCTTTCTGCTATGGGAAAAATATGATAAAGATGAAGGCTCTCTAAAAAGAAGCAAAAGAATATCCCTTTAGAATCTCTCATTGAAACCCAATAGGGAGAATATCCCATTAAACTCACTTCTTGGATACTAAAGAGGGAGAAGAGCTTTCTCCTTCGGGAGAAAGATGATAAAGATGATGGTTCCCCAAAAGGAAAGAAAAGAAAATCCCATTAGGATCTCTTCCTCTATACTCAAGAGAGTGAATACCTTTCTCCTCTGGGAGAAAGATGATAAAGATGATAGTTCCCAAAATGGAAGGAAAAGAAAATCCCTTTAGAATCTCTTCCTAGAGACGAAGGAGGGAGAAAAAATTTCTCCTCTGAGAGAAAGATGATAAAGATGGAAATTTCCCAGAAGGAAGGAAAAGAAGATCCCTGTAGAATCTCTTCCTGGAGACTCAATAGAGAGAAGACCTTTATCCTTTTTGGGAGAACAATGATAAAGAAGATTCCCCAAAACGAAGGAAAAGAACCCTTCATAATATCTTCAAAAGGGACAAGGCCTTTCTTCTCCGGGAGATAGATGATAAAGATGACGATTCCTCAAAAGGAAGGAAAAGATCCCTTTAGAATCCTTTCCTAATGACTCAAAAGGGAGAATACCTTTCTCCTTCAGGAAAAAGATGATAAAAATGACGGTTCCCAAAAAGGAAGGAAAACATCTCTTTAAAATCTCTTCTTAAAGACTCAAGAGGGTGAAGGCCTTTGTCCTTGAGGAGAAAGATGATAAACACTATGATTCCCCAAATGGAAGCAAAAGAAGATCCCTTTAGAATCTCTTATTGGAGACTCAAGAAGCAAAAGACCTTCCTCCTTGAGGAGAAAGATGATAAATATGATGGTTCCCCAAGAGGGAGGAAGAGAAGATTCCTTTTGAATCTTTTCTTAGAAACATATAAGGTAGAAGACCTTTCTCATGTGGAAGAAAGATGATAGGGTTCCCAAAAAGGAAGGAATAGGGGATCCCTTTAGAATCTCTTCTTAAAGCTTCGAAAGGGAGAAGTACTTTCTCCTCAGGGAGAAAGACGATAAAGTTGACGGTTCCCCAAAAGGAAGGAAAAGAAGATCCTTTTAAAATCTCTTCCTCGAGGCTTAAAAGGGAGAAGGCATTTCTCCTATAGGAGAAAGATGATAACAATGACGGTTCCGAAAAGGACCAAAAAGGAGAAAGATAATAAAGATGAAGGTTCCCCAAAAGGAATGAAAAGATCCGTTTAGAATCTCTTATTGGAGACTCACAAGGAAGAAGATGATAAAGATGATGGTTCCCCAAACGAAAGGAAAGGAAGATCCCTTTTGAATCTTTTCTTAAAGACTTAAAAGGGAGAAGATCTTTCTCCTCCGGGAGAAAGATAACTAAGATGGCAGTTCCCCAAAAGGAAGGAAAAGAAGATCCCTTTAGAATCACTTCCTGGAGCCTCAAAAGGGAGAAGACCTTTGTTCACTAGGAAAAATATGATAAAGATGACGGTTCCCCAAAAAGAAGGAAAGAAGATCCCTTTAGAATCTCTTCCTGGAGCTTCACAAGGGGAAGACCTTTCTCCTTCACAAAAAAATGATAAAGATGACGGTTATCCAAAAGGAAAAGAAGATCCGTTTTCAATCTCTTCCTCAAAACTCAAGAGGGAGAGGACCTTTATCCTCCGGGAGAAAGAGGATAAAGATGACGGTTCCCCAAAAGGAATGAAAAGAAGATTCCCTTTAGAATCTCTTCTTAGAAACTTAGAAAACCTTTCTCGTCCGGAAGAAAGATGATAAAGATGAAAGTTTCTTCAAAAGGAAGGAAAAGAAGATCCCTTTAGAATCTCTTAGTAGAGACTTAAAAGGGAGAATACCATTCTCCACCAGAAGAAGGATCATAAAGTTGATGGTTCCCCAAAAGGAATGAAAAGAAAATACCTTTAGAATCTCTTCCTAGAGACTCAAAAGGGAGGAGACCTTTCTCCTCCGAGAGAGATGATGAAGATGACTGGTTTCCAAAAAAAAGGAAAATATCCCCTTTAGAATCTCTTATCGGAGATTCAAAAGATAGAAACCCTTTCTCCTCCAGGAGAAAGATGATAAAGATGATGGTTCCCAAAAAGGACGGGAAATAATAGCCCTTTGGAATCTCTTCTTGGATATTCAAGTGGGAGAAGACATTTCTTCTCTGGGAGAAAGATGACGGTTCCCCAAAAGAAACGAAAATAAGATCCCTTTAGAATCTCTTACTGGAGACTCAAGAGGGAGAAGACCTTTCTCCTCCGGGAGAAAAACCATAAAGATGATGGCTTTCTCCAAAAGGAAGGTGTTAAATATAGAAGATCAAATAATACCATCTCCATCAGCTCAAGCTTTTGGAGTAACTGGTCGTTTCGCATGGTATCAGAGCCAATGGTCCTGAGTTCAGACCTCCTAGATAGCAAAAATCCACATGCAATTGCCAACCCAGCCGAAAAGTGGGGCCACATGTGCCACGTGTAGGTCAACCCGTGAAAGAGGGGCTACACATGAGGAGGAGTGTTAAAGTATAAAAGATTAATTAACACCATCTCCATCAGCTTAAGCTTTTGGAGTAACTAGTCGTTTCACATAAGGAAGAGAAGATCCCTTTAGAATCTCTTCCTAGAGACTCAACAGGGAGGGAGAAGACCTTTCTCTTTCGGGAGAAATATGATAAAGATGACGGTTCCCCAAAAGAAAGGGAGTGGATTTTCTCAATGAAAACAAGAAAAAATGAATAAATATCTTACATTAGAGATTCTCAAATAGAACAAGGAAAAATGAAAAAAATATCTTATATTTTCTGAAATGTAAGATATTTTCAATTAACTAATCATTCAACTGCGAGCACAGCAATTTCCAACACCAACCAATGAAGATATCAACATGCCAAGCTAGCTCCCACACATGTGCCAACTAGCAATAAGTAGAGATGCAATCATAAAATAGATATAAAAGGAAACAGGGGGAAATAATCTAGCTATAAGTGATTGAAATCTTAAATTAGGTAGAAATACATAGGGAAAAATGAGCTTGGGAAGCTTCTGTTGTCAAAAAATGACTACATAAACATTTGGAATGGTGCCAAAAAATGAGACTCATGGAAGATTGTACAAGCACATTAAAAGAGAGGACTCCCAACATATTCACAAAAACATATGGTAATATTCGTTAGCAAATGGTCACGACCTCCCAATTGTAAAAATTAAGAGCTAGCATGTAAATGAGTAACTACAAGTCAAACTTGAAAACATAAAGAAAAAATTGAAGAACGAATTTGAAAAACTTTTTTCTTTAAGCGGGTCAAGAATCAGGTTTAGAGCCTCAGATTCTCTCATTTACACTCTTATCCTAGTAAGGAGCCGTTTGTTTTGGATTTTAAGAATTGATTTTGCGTCCAGAACTGACATTTTGGGTCCAATAATCAGTTTTGGACTCAAAATCGATTCTCAAAAACCCAAAACAAATAGGGCCACTGAATTTTGAAAAAGGATTTCTAAGACTGATTATTGAACTCAAGAGTTCATTTAATTTCAAGTCTACTAATCAGTTTTGGACTCTCAATCAGTTCTCAAAATCCGAAACAAATAGGGCCGCAATGGCACAAAATTAATTGATTAGTTCAAAGTGCATAGTAATGCACTGCAGAATAATGTATACTTGCATATAAAAGATGTGCAGGAAAGAACATGTGATGTATGATAAATAACAACTAAATATGTAATATTTGACTAAGCCGCTCTTGAACTGAAACAAGAAATTATCTTAAGAAGAAGTGTTCACAAGCTGTTGACTGAGAAATGCATGCAGGTAGAACTGACGAATGGATTGCTTAATATATTAATAAAGGTTGCACAGATCAGATAACAAAGAAAAGGGATTTAAATAGAACATTTAGAAATAGGATCATGTCAGATAATAAGAGAGGAAAGAAGCTCTAAACTCCACTACTTGATTTCTCAAGCTTAAAGCAAGAAGGATCTGGTGCTCTAAATTCTAAACACTACCATGTGATTTGTAATGCATCATAATAAATGGTTTCTGTTGCTTAGAGCTATAAAAACAAATTATTAATATTCAAAAGAGAGAGAGAGAGAGAGAACTACAGAAATATTATGTCACATACATTCATACCTAAGGTTTCAATGATCATGTGACAAAGAAAAAGGATTTATAAAGAGCATTTAGATCGTAGGAGCGTTTCGCACGGTATCAGAGCCAATGGTCCTGAGTTCAAATCTCCCGGATAGCAAAAATCCACATGCAATTGCCAATCCCAACTGAAAAGAGGGGCCACATGTAGGTCGACCCGAGAAAGAGGGGATACACGTGATAAAAGATTAAATAACACCATCTCCATCAGCTTAAGCTTTTGGAGTAACTGGTCATTTCACAGAAGGAAAAAAAGATCCCTTTAGAATCTATTCCTAGAGACTCAATAGGGAGAACACCTTTCTCCTTCGGCAGAAATATGATAAAGATGACGGTTCCCCAAAAGAAAGGGAGTGAATTTTCTCAACGAAAACAAGAAAAAATGAATAAATATCTTACATTTGAGATTCTCCAAAAGAACGAGAAAAAATGAAAAAAAAATATCTTACATTTTCTGAAATGTAAGATATTTTCAATTAACTAATCATTCAACTGCGAGCACAACATTATCCAATACCAACCAATGTAGATATCAACATGCCAAGCTAGCTCCCACACATGTGCCAACTAGCAATAAGTAGAGATGCAATCATAAAATATATATAAAGGGAAACAGGGGAAAAATAATCTAGCTATATGTGATTGAAATCTGAAATTAGGTAGAAATACATAGGGAAAAATGAGCTTGGGAAGCTTCTGTTGTCAAAAAATAATTGCATAAACATTTGGAATGGTGCCCAAAAATGATACTCATGGAAGATTGTACAAGCACATTAAAAGAGAGGACTCCCAACATATTCACAGAAACATATGGTAATATTCGTTAGCAAATGGTCATGATCTCCCAATTGTAAAAATTAAGAGCTAGCATGTAAACGAGTAACAACAAGTAACACTTGAAAACATAAAGAAACAACTGAAGAACAAATTTGAAATTTTTTTCTTTAAGCGGGTCAAGAATCAGGTTTAGAGCCTCAGATTCTCTCATTTACACTCTTATCCTAGTAAGGACAGCTTTGTTTTGGATTTTGAGAATTGATTTTGAGTCCAGAACTGACATTTTGGATCCAATAATCAGTGTTGGACTCAAAATCGTTTCTCAAAAACCCAAAACAAATAGGGCCACTGGATTTTGAAAAAGGATTTCTAAAACTGATTATTGGACTCAAAATTTAATTTCAAGTCTACTAATCAGTTTTGGACTCTAAGTCAGTTCTCAAAATCCGAAACAAATAGGGCCGAATTAATTAATTAGTTATACCTGCATAGTAATGCATTGCAGAATAACAACTAAATATGTAATAGTTGACTAAGCCGCTTTTGAACTGAAACAGCAAATTATCTTAAGATGCAGTGTTCACAAGTTGTTGACTGAGAAATGCATGCAGGTAGAAGTGAAGAATGGATCACTTTTGCAAGATCATATAACAAAGAAAAGGGATTTACGTAGAACATTTAGACATAGGATCATGTCAGATAATAAGAGAGGAAAGAAGCTCTAAACACCACCACTTAATTTCTCAAGCTTAAAGCAAAAAGGATCTGGTGCTCTAAATTCTAAACACTACCACGTGATTTGTAAGCATCATAATAAATGGTTTCTGTTACTTAGAGCTATAAAAACAAATTATTAAAATTCAAGAGAGAGAGAGAGAGCTACAGAAATATTATGTGACATACATTCATACCTAAGGTTTCAATGATCATATGACAAAGAAAAAGGATTTATAAAAAACATTTAGAACGTAGGATCATGTAAAATAATAAGAGGAATGATGCTCTAAACACCACCAGTTGATTTCTCAAGCTTAGAGGCAGAAGGATCTGATGCTCTAAACACTATGAATCAATCATTACAACTGCTCTAAAAATTCCTACAATGGTTCAGTGAGACCTATCCAACTAAAGTTCCGTACTTCCGAAGCAAACAGGATAACCTTCACTCCTATAATTAAGCACTTAGACTCCTACAATTAAGCATGACAGACTCCACTAGATAGACTCCTATCCGGCTAAAGTTTACCCCACCCTACTTTCAAAGAAAACAGTCCCCTACTTCTACCATACGTCCTTCCACTTGGGTCTCTTCACCCCACTAAAAGGCAATGGAGTTGCTACTTTTGGATTATGAAGGCTTTGAATGGGTTTCTTCATCCCACTGAAAGGCAAACGATTCTGAATGGGTTTCTTCATCCCACTAAAAGGCAAACGATCCTGGCCAATTGCCTTTTCAGTTTTCACCACTCCATTCTTTGGCAATGGAGCAGTTACTTTTAGATTCTCAAGGCTTTGAATGGGTTTCTTCATCCCACTGAAAGGCAAACGAACCTGGCCAATTGCCTTTTCAGTTTTCACTACTCCATTCTTTGGCAATGGAGCAGCTACTTTAGGATTCTCACGGATTTGAATGGGTTTCTTCATCCCACTGAAAGGCAAACGAACCTGGCCAATTGCCTTTTCAGTTTTCACCACTCCATTCTTTGCCAATGCAGCTATTTTTCGATTCTCAAGGCTTTGAATGGGTCTCTTCATCCCATTGGAAGGCAAACGAACATGGAGAATTGCCTTTTCAGTTTTCACCACTCCATTCTTTGGCAATGAAGCAGCTACTTTTGGATTCTCAAGGCCTTGAATGGGTCTCTTCATCCCACTGAAAGGCAAACGAACCTGGCCAATTGCCTTTCCAGTTTTCACCACTCCATTCTTTGGCAATGGAGCAGCTACTTTTGGATTCTCACAGATTTGGATGGGTTTCTTCATCACACTGAAAGGCAAACGAACCTGGCTAATTGCCTTTTCAGTTTTCACTACTCCATTCTTTGGCAATGGAGCAGCTACTTTAGGATTCTCACGGATTTGAATGGGTTTCTTCATCCTACTGAAAGGCAAACGAACCTGGCCAATTGCCTTTTCAGTTTTCACCACTCCATTATTTGCCAATGCAGCTACCTTTCGATTCTCAAGGCTTTGAATGGGTCTCTTCATCCCATTGGAAGGCAAACGAACATGGAGAATTGCCCTCTCAGTTTTCACCACTCCATTCTTTGGCAATGAAGCAGCTACTTTTGGATTCTCAAGGCCTTGAATGGGTCTCTTCATCCCACTGAAAGGCAAACGAACCTGGCAAATTGCCTTTTCAGTTTTCACCACTCCATTCTTTGGCAATGGAGCAGCTACTTTTGGATTCTTAAGGCTTTGAATGGGTTTCTTCATCCCACTGAAAGGCAAACAATTCTGGCCAATTGCCTTTTTACTTTTCACCACTCCATTCTTTGGTAATGGAGTAGCTACTTTTGGATTGGGTTCCAGATTTGGTGTCACTAATTTGTACCTTGGAGGATCATTAGATGCTTTCATTGTCTTCCTGATCATGTTTAATATTGCCATCCTTTCCTTGGCAGATTTCGCAGGTGCAGGAAGTGGACGACATCTCGCAGTGCAACTGAAAGGCAAAGGAGATTTTGTCATTGAATTGTTCATGGGAAATTGAAGAAATAATAATAATTCAATGTTTAAAGAACTTAAAATACCGTGATGTTTGTCCCTTTAGTGAGTTTTGAAGTCTTAGGCTCCTCGCTGCCATGACCTGCACGATTTAAGACTCAAGATGTCATGAAGTTACATGAACAACAATATCATCCATTCACGTAGGACAAAGAGTGAGGCATAACATACCCGAAGTTCAAATTTTCTATGGAGAATATCAGGATCATCTTCTTCATCATGCTTTTGGTTGCATCCTGTAACACAATACCCCAGAAAGCACATCCATAAATTTCATATTTATAATTCAAGAGAAAGCATAAAACTCGAATAAAAGCATTCAAACATTTTAAAATCAGAGAGAGAATTTGAATGGAAGTTACATAGGAATAAGAAAGAGCGTTAGTAAACATGTGCAATCAGTTGAATTTAAGATAAAATCAGAAACTGCATACGGCATCAGTGCAACAGAGTTTCAAGATTCTCTCCAAAGAGATGAGAACGATTGCTCATGCATAAGAAATTACTATGCAGAAAAAGGTAAAAAGGGAAAAGATTAGGGAGAATTCAAAGATTATGTAATAGCTTACAGAGTTGAGGATTCAAATTTTGCTTGTGAACATGATGCCAAAGAGGATGAGTCTCTTGTGAACTATGATGAGACAAACGTCTATTGTGAGAAGGCTCAAGAAGCTGAAAGGAAGAGAAACAAGAACCAATCAAGCTGTCAAGGAAGAAGTTGAATGTGAAGATCAGGGAGAAATTTGGATTGATCAAGAGGAAATTAATTGCAAAGATCACGATCAAGTGGAAGAGGTGAAAGTATGTGGTGAATCAGCTCAAAGGGAAAATGAAGATACCAGAACAAAATTTGAATCTGAGGAATGTGAAGCAGCTGCCCATATCGAGCCTAACAAAGCCTCGGAACAAGAAAATGAGGAAATGAGTGCAGCTATCTGTGCTTGAAATGTCCAAGCTCAAGAAAATGAGGAATTGAGCAATGGCCCAAGTTCCACCAGCAGGGAGGGAATCTGTAGATGATAGTACAGTGGGGATTGAAGATAATTCTTAGATTGAAATGTGCTACATGGAAAGTCTAAGGAAGTGGAAGGTTTTGGGAGTAGAGAACTTTAACATATGAAGCTCTGGCAGCTGCTGAAAATTCTGCTGCAGCTTCTCCTTTTAAGCTTGAGATGGGTCTAGATAACCAAAACTTTGAGGATTGCAGAGAACTTTCCAGGTTGAAAGCATTTGCTAGAACAAGTTCACAGAAAATTAGTGCGTTGGCATATCAAGTTTCTATCCTAAAATGTAGTGCACATTCCCCATACAAGCAGATTGTAGATCGTTTCACTGGATAAGCATGAAGAAGGAGAAAGTAAGGGAGAAAAGTCTTCTAACATAGCATCTAATGGTGAAGCCGATTCTTCAGCCAAATCAAGGGTTAGAAGGCTGGGTTTGGAGTGGTTTGATTTCCTCCTGCCGTATATTGTATTTTTGTTTTTCTTGTATTTATTCCTTCTGTAATGTTTGTGCCTTTGTGGACCATCTTGGTTCCCTTTAATTCAATATATCACTATTTCAAACAAAAAAAAAACATAGCTTCTAACGAGTTCTGCAACTTGGATACTGATTTGTTTTCAGGACACGATGTAGAAGAGAAAGTGGAAAATTTGGTTTACAAAAATATAGTAGTTGTTGGTTTAACAATGGTAGATGTGTCACCTGTTGAGAGTCATCGCGGACTCTCCACAGTGAAGGAGAGGATGGGTCGGCACGGACGCGGGCCGAGGCGGGCCCACATGGATCTTTCCTATTCTAAACTAGGACTTGTCAAGTTGGTAGTTAGAGTTGATTCTAAATTGGGTTTTGGAAACGAGTAGCTTTAGGATGTTGGATTGTTTTAGGAAACATAATTAGTTACTAATTTTGTTTTGGAAAAGGGTAGTATATAGAAATAGGGAAGTGGTTTAATAGGTTAGTTTCTTATTAGTGTCATGAAATATTCACGAAGATCTGTCATGCAATATCACAACTCGATGAAGAGTCCAAGATTTCAGAGACGGGGATGCAGAGGATTATAATCCGACGATTGAAACCTGAGTACAGTGGTACGGTAAGATAGCGGAGTATCTTGCTACATTCGAAGGGTTGGAGTACAATAGGTTTGTGAAGTTTAGAAATGAACTTAGCATGACTTGCAGAGAGTCAGCAGTGAAGGGGAGTGATAAAAGTTATCGTTGACTCTCCATGGCGCCGGAGGGGATGGGTCGGTGCGGACGGGGCGCGGGCGGACGCGGGCCCACATGGATCTTTCCTAGTCTAAATTAGGATTTGTCAATTTGGTAGTTAGAGTTAGATTCTAATTTGGGTTTTGGAAAGTGGTAGCTTTAGGAGATTGGATTGTCTTAGGAAACATAATTAGTTACTTATTGTGTTTTAGAAAAGGCTAATAAATAGAAATACGAAAGTTTTTTAATAGGTTAGTTTCTAATTAGTGTTTCAAATAGTGTTTTTTGAGGGGGAGTGTTGATGTAGGTTCCATGGATGGAGTGGTGTATTGATGTCTTGTGTTGTCTTGTTGTTGTCGTGTTATAGTTTTGTTGTTGTCTTGTGGGTAGTTGTTCCACATGAAGTTCCTTGTTGGTGCTCCTTTGTTGGTGGTTGTTCTTCCTATTATGTTTTGTCATGGTCTTCGGGTTAGTGTAGTATCGTCCTCCTTGTTGAAGTGTTGTGAGGTTTCCTTAGTTGATTCATTGGTTGGTTGGTTAGTTTCTTTTTTGCATTGTTAGTTGTTGGTTCTTCATGTTGCTAGTTGTTTCCTTCTGCTTAGCGTTTGTTGGTGTGTTGTTGGTGACTTAAGTTGATGTTCTTTCACCATGCTTCGCGTTCTTGGTTAGTTGCTCCTTCTATTTGTTGTTGGTTGGTTGGTTGGTTGGTTTAGTTGGTTGTTTGGTTGGTTTTTTGGTTGGTTTTTTGGTTGTTTGATTGGTTGGCTGGGTTGGTTGTGGTTGAGGTTGGTTGGGTTGATCGTGGTTGAGATCATTGCTGTTGTGGTTGGTTGGTTCTTCGCGCTTGGTGTTATTGGTGGACTCGCTTTGCGAGTCCTGTTTGTTGATGCTTCTACATGTGTGTAGTTGCCTTGCATAATTTTGCGCATTCATTGTTGCCGTAGAGGTTTGCGTTGCAATCCACTTTATTGGTTCTTCTATATAGTGTGTGTAGTTGCTTTGCGCAGTTTTACGCATTCGTTGTCATTGTAGTGGTTTGCGTTGCAATCCACTTTGTTATTGTGGCTATAAGCCGGGTAGTTAGCGTTGCTCTCGGCCTTGTTTTTTTTTTTTGTAGCTATATGCCCAGTCATTAGCGTTACTTTCAGCCTTGTTGTTGTTGGTGGCTATATACCAGGTCGTTAGCATTGCTTTCGGCCTTGTTGCTAGTAGTGGCTATATGCCCGGTCATTTGCGTTGAATTCGGCCTTATTGTTGTTTCTCCCAGGCGACGTGTTGTGTGTGGCCTTCTTTGGTTGGTTGTTTCTCAAGCGACGTGCTGTGTGGCCATCATTGGTTGGTTGTTGTTGTGGGCTGATTTTCTATCGCCCTGTTGTTGGTTGGTTGTTGGTCCTGGTTGGGCTTCTTCTTCGATATGATGTTCTCTTGATCTCTACTCGTGGTGCTTCGTCGTTGTTCGTGTGCGCGCCTTTGGTGTGCTTATTTTATTCTATGGATCGTTGTTGTTTCCTTGCCGAGGCCCTTTCGTTCGATCGTTATTGGTGTAGATTTGATAGCCGTGCTCTGATTCAGGGGGAGGCTCTGTGTTGATCGCTCTGACGGTAATGCTAATTTAGGGGGAGCTCGTTATTTTTTTGGCCGTTGAACTCGCTGTTGTACTAGTTGTGGCCATGGTCCTTTTTTGTTATGTTTTTTACTATGTATTCACCACACCAGCTTGACGGGGTGTGTTGTACCAAGCTGGCTATGTCTATGGGATTATTGTTTTTCTGTTGTATGGGTATTATAGTTGTTTGTTTTAGTTTTCTTTGTAGGAATCTGGAGTGTGGAGTTATACCGTATATACACTCCAGCTTGAGGGGAAGTGTTGAAGGGTATCTTAGTCATTATGTGTAGTGTGAGGGGTATTGTAGCCTTTGTACCATGTTTCCCTACTTTGGACCTATATATACATCATATTAATGGGTGGACTCCTAAGTGGAGAATCTCACCATCTTCACCCTCACACTTCTTCTTCCCCTCTAAACCCTAGCCACATTTCTAACATATATAAAAGGAGAGTGCAAAACGTGAAACAATATGTGAGTGAGAAAAAAAACATGAATAGAGTATTGAAGAGAAGTGGTGTACGGTTTGAGTCTTGGAATAGTATATTTAAGAGAACTCTCTCTCTTCCTCCCTCCTTTTGTGATTTGTGTTATTTGGGTTTTGCTTCTTTTGCTTTTGATCTTGTTTTCAAAAAACTTTGTGCTTTGATCATTGTTTTATATGGAACATAAAGAAAGTGAAAATGTTGACATTACAGAATGTTTCAGAGAAGTGGCAATTGGAAATTCAAATATAGACCAGTTCTCCGCATTTGTTGATCCAGCATAGTATCAAAACGAACACAAAAAAGAATTTGATTTCTGCACAAGTTACTATTTTAAATAGTCCAGAGACTGCTAAAATACTAGAACGATACAAAATAGAAGATGGGGATGCATGTAGGTTGTTGAGAAGATTTCTCGCAATCAAAGAATCCTGGGTTGACAATGTAAAATTCAGAACTCATTGGAAAACCGTAATTTGAAAGATAAAAGTGGATGTGATCAGCAGTGGTTCAATGAAATGTCCATTTCCACAGTAAAAGCTGAGAAAAGGCCAGCAGAGTTGAAATCAAGCCACTGAGACCAATCAAGAGTTTGAAACATTTTTTTCTCATAGGTCGAGAGCATGAAATATTGGCCGATAGTGACAGATATGAGGCAGAACACTCCAATTCTGAAAACGGAGCAGTTGAGCAACCATAAGGTCGGGTAATTGGCGACACCCATGTTGAGAAGGCAACCCTAGACAACTTGCATAGCAGTAGAAAGAGAGAGGAGGAGAGGGTTCACTTTTTCAACCATTGGTTGAAGGATTGAAATGGTTTGGCAGATAGGTGCTGCACTATATTAGAACAAAGGGTTCATTATTTTGATGACATGTTGATTTCAGATGGATTTTTTTTTCTTACATCACTGCAAAACTATTCATCAATATGGACGATCATTTTGTTGAAGACACAAGTGGAAGTGATTCAAGGGTCTAGCATGCATTGTCAACTTCATTTTTAAATATAGATAACACAAAATGATTGATTTTATATCGCAGGACATGCTCCTACTTTTAATTCCACAAAGAAAATGTCCAATCAAGTGAAAGCAATGACAGGTAGAATCAACCAACAATGACAGGTAGAATCAACCAACATATTGCCATGTTGTGCAACAATTTTACTTTACACAAGTTCAATTTTTGGAAAATCTACTAATCAAGGTTTTAAATTTCAGTTTCAGTTATGGTTTCGGTCACCACAGAAATGGGACCTTTTAAGTTTCGGTTGGACATTTTGGTGGAAATCCTGTAAAATCACCGAAACGTAGGCAAACAATTGCAAATGATAGAGTTTTAAAATGAAACTTCAGGAAATGCTACAATAAACACAAATACAAACTTAGCACATAAGAAATACAGATATAGATAATGTTTTAATAATATAAAATACCAAAAGACATGTATTGTTGAGCAAGTCCGTTCAGTTTTGGTATCATTTCGATGGGGATGGGGATGGAAACATATCAGTCGTTTGTTTCATTGGAAATTTAAAAACATGTTACTAAATCCAACCAAGTAAAACAATGCCAAACATAATCACCAAAACCAACCTATGTTGTGTAAGGATTCAGCTTTAGATAAGTTTTGTGAGTAACGTGGTTCCAGAACCATCAAAATGAGTTAACTAGAGCCAGCCACGACTATTTTAACTATATAAAAAAAAGTTTCAAAAGCAAAGAAGCCTTTGAAAACCTTTAGGATTCAATCAATTTAAACAAAGAGATATGTGTTTTCGGAAACATGCATGTCAGATTTAAAAGGGCAGAAATAGTGTCGACCCAAGAAAAATTAATTGGAAGAAAATTTTCAGATCCAAGAAAAATTAAAAGGAAGAACCATTCAAGAAGTTGAATGTGAAGATGAAAAAGGGAGGGCAAAACAGACAAATATGGCAAAAAAACAACAACATGCAAATGAAAAAAAAAAAAACTTACCGAGGCATGTGGAAAAGGGTATTATATAGAAATAGGAAAGTGGTTTAATAGGTTAGTTTCTAATTAGTGTTTCGATAGTGTTTTTTTGGAAAGTAGAGGGGATTGTATAGCATGGTTAGTTTCAATACGTGTTTGAGTGCCTTTGCTTATATGCAGAGAGAGAGAGAGAGAGAGAACATGAATGAAATAATGAAGTGAGAGTAAACATGAAAAAGTGGAAAAAAGAGAGGAGTGTGAAACGTGAACTCTTTGTTATTAAGAAGTTGTGTATGGTTGCTGCCATCAACAGTATTCAAGAGAAATTTTCCCTCTCTCTCTTCCCTCTTCTCCTTTTGTTGTGATCTTTTGTGTTGTGGGTTTAGTGCTTCTGCTTGATCTTTGTTTTAACAAGTGGTATCAAAGCTTTTGTGCTTTGATCTTGATTTTCTACATCAGCAAGCAAAGGTGAAACAGCTAGAGAAGTTGCACCAGTGATCATTGGACAGATTTTAGAATAGGAACATATTGGAAAAGAAAGGTTACTATTGTGTGTGGCTGTGTGTTCTGAAAAGGTCACGGTCCTAACGGACATGGGTAATGGGAAGTGTTAATGGGCTTTTTAGTCTTTAAAAGTAGTTTTGATTTAGAAAGTGTGGTTTCTAATTAGTTTAAATGGGTTGGGCAAATCGAAAAGGAAACATGGTAATATGGTAGTTTATATTATTTTTATTTTACGGTTAGTTTTAAATGTAACTGTTGAAGGGTATTATAGTCATGGTTTTAAATTTCGATCGGATTTTGTCGGGACCGAAACGAAATTGCACCGAAACGGAAATTCCCGAAATGTACCAAATTTCAGTCGAAATTTCGGTGAAATAATAGATAAAATAATATTATTTTAATCCTTTACCAAATTTCAACCGAAATTTCGGTTTTGGGAAAGACCGAAATTTCGCCCCAAACCGAAATTTAAAACCTGCGCAGCTGCGCTAGGAGTTATCTGCACATTAGTGGCTTATAAAGCCACCGATTGGTTCGTATGGCGGGTCCACCTTTGCGGGGTCCAAAAAAGCGACCAATTGGTGGCTTTATAAGCCACTAATGCGCAGGTAACTCCCTGCGCAGCTGCGCACGAACACTTTTCTCTCTCTCTCTCTCTCTCTCTCTCTCTCTCTCTCTATATATATATATATATATATATATATATATATATATATATATATATTATATGGGAGCTCCCTAAGGAAACTCCATATTCACTCTTCTTCTTCTTCCTTATCAATAATAACATGGTATAAGAGCTGATCCAATAAACAAAATTCAAAAAAGGAAGGAAACCTAGCCGCATCTCTCCACCTCTCCCGCATCTCTCTCCTTGTCGTAAAATCTTGCTAAGGAAACCTTGCCGTAAAACTCTCGCGCGCGTGCATCCCTTTCATTCACATACAAAGGGACTGCTCCTAGCATAAGCGGTAAAGAAGGAGGTAGACTCAAACAAAGTGACGTCGGTGGAAACAAATATCGGCGAAGTCGAGGACGGTAACTCCGATCACTTTTCTGGGTACGAAAGTAGCACAGAAAGACACAACGCTCCGCCTGAGGATCCAATTTATCTAGCCCTGGGGTAAGGGTGTGAACAAAAGCAAACACAGCCAAAGACTCTTGAAACAGTATGTGAGTGAGAGAAAAAGTGTGAATAGAGTATTGAAGAGAAGTGGTGTACGGTTTGAGTCTTGGAATAGTATATTCGAGGGAACTCTCTCTCTCTCTCTCTCTCTCTCTCTCTCTCTCCCTTTGTGATTTGTGTTATTTGGGTTTTGCTTCTTTTGCTTTTGATCTTGTTTTCAACAAGTAATATCAAAGCTTTGTGCTTAGATCTATGCTTTCCACAGAACATAAAGAAAGTGAAAATGTTGAGGTTACGAAATGTTTCAAAGAAGTGGCAATTGCAAATTCAAATATAGACCAGTTCCTCTCAGCTGGATCAATGTTTCAAAGAAGTGCCAATTGCAAATTCAAATATAGATCAGTTCCACGCATTTGTTGATCAAGCATAGTATCAAAATGGACACAAAAAGAATTTGATTTCTGCACAAGTTACTAATTTAAATAGTCCAGAGACTGCTAAAATACTAGAACGATACAAAATAGAAGACGGTGATGCATGTAGGTTGTTGAGATGATTTCTCACACTTAAAGAATCCTGGGTTGACAATGTAAAATTCAGAACTCATTGGAAAATTGTAATTTAGAAGATAAAAGTGGATGTGAACAGCAATGGTTCAATGAAATGTCCATTTCCACAGTAAAATCTGAGAAAAGGCCAGCAGAGTTGAAATCAAGACACATACCAATTGAGAGTTTGAAACATTTTTTCTCATAGGTCGAGAGCTTGAAATATTGGCCAATAGTGACTGATATGAAAGAGAACACTCCAATTCTGAAGAGGGAGCAGTTGAGCAACCACAAGGTCGGGTAATCAGCGACACCCATGTTGAGAAGGCAACCCAAGACAACTTGCATAGCAGTAGAAAGAGAGAGGAGGAGAGCGTTCACTTATTCAACCATTGGTTGAAGGATTGAAAAGGTTTGGCAGATAGGTGCTGCACTATATTAGAACAAAGGGTTCATTATTTTGATGACATGTTGATTTTAGATGGATTTGTTTTCTTACATCACTGCAAAACTGTTCATCAATATGGAAGTGATTTTGTTGAAGATACAAGTGGAAGTGATTCAAGGGTCTAGCATGCATTGCCAACTTCATTTTTAAATATGGATAACACAAAATGATTGATTTTATATCGCAGGACAATGAAGTGAAAGCAATGACAGGTAGAATCAACCAACACATTGCCATGTTGTGCAACAATTGTACTTTAGACAAGTTCAATTTTTGGAATTTCTTAAATTTCAGTTTCAGTTATGGTATCGGTCATCACGAAAATGGGACCTTTTCAGTTTCGGTCGGACATTTCGGTGGAAATCCGCAGGCAAACAATTGAAAATGATAGAATTTTAACATGAAACTTCAGGAAATGCTACAATAAACACAAATACAAACTTACCACATAAGACAAATATCTATACATAATGTTTTAATAACATAAAATCCCAAAAGACATGTGTTGTCACGCAAGTCCGATAATTCAATACATACCATCTGTAATTCATATAAATATTTATACATAGTACAAACACCGCATTTCACATGCAATTCATAATGAGTCAACTAGAGCCAGCCACGACTATTTTAACTATATATAAAAAAAAAAGATTCAAAAGCAAAGAAACCTTTGAAAACCTTTAGGATTCAATCAATTGAAATTGCAATATTCTATCAAATTCAAACAGAGCAACAAAAATTTGGGTTCAATAAACAGAAAATTGGGTTCAATAAACAGAGAGATAAGCATGCATGTCAGATTTAAAACAAATGTCTATACTCTATAGCAAGAATTGTCAAGAAGATGAAAAGGGCAGAAACAGAGTCGACCCAAGAAAAATTAAGTGGAAGAAAAGTTTCAGTTCCAAGAAAAATTAATTGGAAGAACCATTGAAGAACTTGAACGTGAAGATGAAAAAGACAAGAAAAAGGGGGGGAAACAGACAAAAATGGCAAAAAAAAAAAACATGCAAATGAAAAAAAAAAAAAACTTACCGAGGCGTGTGCAAAACCATTCTTTATCATCCTCAACGGATCGATCCGGGTTTGTTAAGTCGACGAACATTGGTGCAGAGAAATTTTCATAAAACTCGTCGAACTCAAATTCGTAAGTTTCATTTGGATTAAAGTGACAGAACTCTTCGTCATAGTGATCAAACTCCATTTCTGTCTGAGAGAGACAGATAGCAAGAAAGATAGATTAGAGAGAGAGAGAGAGAGAGAGAGAAGAGATTGCAAGAAAGAGGGATTAGAGAGAGAAACAGAAGAGATTAGAGAGAGAAAGAGAGGAGATTAGAGAGAGAAAGAGCAAGAGCAAGAGCAAGAAAGAGAGATTAGAGAGCGCGGAGAGCTGAGAGAGAGGGAGAATTAAGAATCGATTGAGAGTCGGTGTCTTTCTTTCCTCTCTCGCTGAAGGAATTTATTTATATCTCTTTATTTCTATTGGTAAGTGATATATTCACCCCCCCTTTTTTTACTTGGGGACATCCCAGTCTAGTGTATTTATGACTGTTCTTTTACACTAGAGAGGGCTGTCCCAAGTAACAAAAAAGGGTCGAATTTACCCTTTACCATATTATTAAAATCTACTGATAATAGCACTACTGTGCTTGAATAATTGCACGAACTAAGCTTGTCTTTTCTCTTTCAATTATGTTCTTTTTACTGTTATAAGATGTTTCAATAATAAAAGACAAGATAAGTTTCTGCCCTTATCAAAACATTGTAGTGCGAAAATCAATAGGCATATTAAAGGTTGGCGGCTATCTTTCTTTTGACATTTCATGTTTTCTCTACTTCACACAAATAAAATCAAGACCGTTGATCTTGTTGATCCTCGTGAGCTGACCCACGTGACATCTAGTCCTATGCAGGCCTGTTTGGATTGCAGGAAAAACATTTCTCAAGAAATTTTTTCCTAGGAAATATTTTTTTGTTTCCACAGATTATGGGGAAATGATAAATTTTGAGTATAATCATTATAACTTTAAAGGTTCCTCCTGTGAACAAACGTTGAATTGTGGTTGTTCATGTCACTTTTATTTCTATGTAATAAAACAATGGAAAAGCAAAATGTTTTTCTTTTCCAAACTTTTCTTGAAATTTCATGGAATCAAAACAAGGAGCAGAGGAGGCCTGATGTGTCAAGGAGATATGATCATCCCACATAAGTGGAAACAATGGCGGTGGACCGGAACTGTGATCATAGTAGGGGTGCAACTTGGGTCGGGTTCAACCCAATTTTGAGTCGGGTTCGGTTGGCATTTCCTCGGGTTGGGTTGGGTTGGGTTAGGGATGGCTTTTCCAAACCCGATTTAATTTCAAGTTGGGTTAGGGATGATGCCTTGGCAGCCCGACTCGACCCGCACCCGACCTTTGTCCTCTAATTTTATCTTGATTTTCTTTTTGTTATTATATTTTTCTATCTGGCACGAACTAAACTTGTCTTTTCTTTTTTAACTACTTGCAGTCCTGTGCGATGCACGGGGCAACGAAAAATTATGTTCTTGAAATAATTTTTACTATAACTTAAGAGCAAAACAGCCCGGAATAGAATACCAGATGTTAAGGTGTAGAATTCCTTTTTTATAGGTGTAGATTGCGAAACATTAGTATAGAATTCCGTTTATAGATATAGATGAGAGATTTTAGCATCTATTTTCTCTTTAAGAGAAATGGAGTACACTAAAGAGGGAATATAGAACGATTTGTTTTTCTAGAAAGAACTTTTGGAATTCCAAAAGTGTAAAACGGTGTGCAACATCCCCTTAAAGCGTTTTTAAATTTCAGAATGCAGTGGGGGTGCCACCTGGCGCCACTCCAGCTTACCACATTCAGCTATATATATATAGGAAATTAAAACGGAAAACATTAAAAAAAGTGCCTAAATTCAAACCATAAGGTACGACACAACTGATTATGGGTGTAGATGGTTTTCATTAGGAAAGGAATTGGGAATTGTGTAACTAATATTAAAAAAGGGAAAATGATCAAAAAATGGGATTTTTAACTGAAAATCTCAAAAAAGGGTTGAGTTGGCTAAATTCTTCGAAAGGGGTGAAACGCATCCCAAGGCATGTTTTAAGACAAAAATGCCCTTGAGTTGCTTGTCCCTCCAAGAAGGTAAGAAACGGATCCCAATGCATTTCACCTAACCTCTACCTTTTTACCTTCTTCTTCCCCATGCCAACTGATGAAACTCCATTGCCTGTTGTAAAACTCCATTGAAATTACATTGCAGACCGATGAAATTCCCCTTGAGAATATCTAGATTTTATTGGATCTCTTTATTTTCTCTGGCTATGAAACCTAAGGTTCTCTAGTAGTCCATTGTCATACATTTGCTTAGGTTTCACATGTTCCTTACAATGCTATGGTGTATTGTCATAATCTTGTTTTGTTTGTTAGGGTTTTGTTATGGTTTTGTTAGGCATTTGTTATTGTCATCATCCTCTTTACAATGCTATGATATATTTTCATCATCTCCCTATCTCTCTATTGCCCTCTATGTTTCTATTTAGAGTAAACCCGGATGAAACTCATGTCTATACAATTAGAAGCACTATTTAAATGTGTAGAAGCAATATTTTGTTCTCGGAACCACTATTGATATGTGGGAACCAGTATTTAGTCCTCTCAACCACTAAGTAGTGGTTCCAATGATTTGAATAGTGGTTCTGAATGTGGAAATACAGTGAGGACCCTATGTAGAAGATCATAACCACTATTTAAACACTGAGGTAATCTATTTATACCGTCCTAACCACCATGTAGACCTCCAAATCACTATATAGTGGTTCCGACAGTATAAATAGTGAGAATAAAAGGTTATGCAATCAAAACCACTATAAAAAGTGACAATCAGTGTATAAATAGGGGATTAAACACTCAGAACCAGTAATTATACGTAGGAACCACTATTTACCACTATATAGTAGTTCTGAGGTATAAATAGTGGTTCTGAGGTATAAATAAAGGTTCACACATTCTACTGGTATTTCATTTGATGTCAAAGTTGCAATGAATTTATGAACAATGGGTTAAATAGTTGTCTAAACACTCAGATCTTATGATGGTTCATAGTTTAGATGGCCTAATACTTGTTCATAGAGTTTAAATTGTGAGATTGAAAAAGTTATTCACTCAAAACCACTATAAAAAGTGAGAATGGGTGTATTTATAGGATTTTAAACACTCAAAACCACTAATTATACCTAGGAACCACTGCTTACCACTATGTAGTGATTTCGAGGTATAAATAGTGGTTCCAAGGTATAAATAGTGGTTCCATAGTAGAAATATTGCTTCACACAATCTAATGGTATTTCATTGGGTGTCAAAGTCGCAATGAATTTATGAACAATGGGTTAAATAGTTGTCTAAACACTCAGATCTTATGGTGGTTCATAGTTTAGATGGCCTAATACTTGTTCTGAGAGTTTAAATTGTGAGATTGAAAAAGTTATGCACTCAAAACACTATAAAAAGTGAGAATGAGTGTATTTATAGGGTTTTAAACACTCAGAACCACTAATTATAACCTAGGAACCACTATTTACCACTATGTAGTGGTTCCGAGGTATAAATAGTGGTTTCGAGGTATAAATATTGGTCCATACATTCTGATAGTATTTTATTGGGTCTCAAAGTTGTCATGAATTTATACACAGTGGTTTAAACACTAAGAACCACATTGAGATGAAAGGAACGACAATTAAATCCTTGCAAGCACTAATTGTGGTTTCAAGATTCATGTGAACCACAATTACAGTCAAAACCACTATAAAAAGTAAGAATGAGTGTATACATAGTGGTTTAAACACTCAGAACTACTAATTATACAGTGAGAACAACTATTTATACCTCGAAACCACTATTTACTACTAAGTAGTGGTTCCGAGGTATAAATAGTGGTTCCAAGGTATAAATAATGGTTCATAGATTCTAATAGTATTTCATTTGATCCATTATCCTTTTTGGAGTGCTTTTGGATCTCAATTTCTGATTTCAGGTCACAATCTATTTTGAGTCGAGTGGGACCATCCATCAAAGTGTCCTAAGTCCGACTTATATTGTACATAGTTAGCGTTTAGAGTTAGAGATCAAGAGAAAGTGAAAAGAAACTCGAGAAGATGGACAATTTTTATCCAAACAAAAATACAGAACATAAAATGATGTTTGAAGTTTTGAGTTTGTTTTCCATAGGCTGATCCTCGCCCTTGAATCTATAGAGGTTTCCATAATACGAATTTTCTCTATGGATTGGACGGCTAGGATCACCTCCTATGGAAATGATTTTTTGGGCACAACCTATTTGCATTGTGGCCCATCTAATGGACGTTTTGGATCATCCTATGGTGTGACCCGTACAATACTTTTTGAAAAATGCAGGAGTATACGGGTTTACACCTTATAAAAACTCTTTCTCATGAAGAAACAAATAGGTCTTCCCTACCACCAAGTCAAAAGCCAAGCGTATTTATGTAGTTGAACACAATTTCTAGAATGTACAGCCCACACCATAGGATGATCCAAACTGCCCAATTGATGGGCCGCAACATAAATAGGCTGTGCCCCAAAAATTATTTCCATAGATGATCCCAACCGTTCGATCTATAGAAGTTTCCATAATCTGAGTCCCTCTTTAGATGGGATGGTTAGAATCATCCTATGGAAATGATTTTTAGGGCTCAATCTATTTACGTTCTGGCCCATCAATTGGGCAGTTTGGATCATCCTATGGTATGGGCTGTGTAGTCCATTTAGAAAAATATGGGTTGAATTCATCCTAGAAGGGGGCTGTACAATGGAGTTTTACGAAAGGCAATGGACTTTCAACACTTGGCGTGGGAAAGAAGAAGGTTAAAAAGGTGAATAGGGTTTGTGAAATGCATTGGGATCTGTTTCTCAAAAAAGGTGAAGGGAAAAGCAAGTAAAGGTCATTCTTGTCTTAAAACATGCCTTGGGATGCGTTTCATCCCTTCCTGAGAATTTAGCCAACTCAACCATTTTTTGAGATTTTCAGTTAAAAATCCCATTTTTTCTCATTTTCCCTAAAAAAAAAGGTAAAACACATATTTAAAAAAAATCAGGAATATCAAATCGAGGAAAATTTGGAAATATGATCCGTCAGTTTTCCTATTTCTATAGCCATTCTACTTCTGTAAAATATTTTGGTTTGCCATTCTCTGATTTATTGCAAATTTATTAGCTATCAATAGCAGCCCTAAAAGGAATAAAATTGTTTTGTTTTCCATTCTCTGCTTTTTTATAGATTTATTAGCGCTTAATAGCAGCCTTAAAAGAAACAAAATCATTTGGTTTTCCAATCTCTGATTTATTGCAGATGTATTAGCTATTATTAGCATACCTAAATGAAACAAATTCCTTTCTATACACATATGTTCGGTGTATATTACCCTTTCTCTTAAAAGAGACTATACACAGAAGTTGCGTGTATAGGAGGGGGACACGTGGCAACACCACATTGAACCACATTCAGCTTTACTTATATACTAGTTGCAGTCTCGTGCGATGCACGGGTCGACGAAAAAATTATGATCTTGAAATATTTTTCCTTATACTGCAAAACAACCCAAAATAGTTCTTATAAGACATTAAAACAGTAAAAACTAAAGTCCAAAATAGAATGACATTCTCGAAATAGAAAGAATTTAAACAAATTAGAAATTATTTTATATCTACCAATATAATTAAATGAAAATAAGGAAATAAAATCTTTTGAAGAATCTTTAGAAGAATAAGAAAATATGTAAAAAAGATAAAGCATAAACATTAGGCAAAAGAAATAGAGAGATTGTGGAAGAAACAAACCTCGCTTGATAACTTCGAGTCTGCCAAAATATATGGTGGAAAATGTGTTGTCTTCGTCGATCCTAGATTGGACTTGGTCCAACACAACATGCATAGTACAGCATACACATGACTGAAAAATATTCATCAAGACAAATGCCAAAAACAACTAAAAGCAAAAATATGGGTGTGGAAGAAAAAGAAAAGTAACTCACAGATCTTACCACCCTGAAAGTATTTACTTTTCGTATGAGGGAACCTACAGATGGAGGAGAAGAGAACATGAGAATAGATTGAGATTGCAAGCAACACCTTCAATTGAGAAAAATGGCAAGACGGATTGGAGATGATCATGAGAAGCATGCTCAATTGAGAAGGCAATCAGAAACCAATCAATAATCACATAAGAATAAAAATGAAAAGCCAATCAATAATCACAAAAGGCCCAATCCATAATGACATGGGAAAAGATTGATTTAAGGGTTTAAATGCATATGGAAAGGAACCCAAAGGTTGTAGCAAAACTATAGTGTTTGGAAACAAATCTCCAATAATACCTATTAAAGGAGATCCGTTTCTATCAATAATTCAATATGACAGAGGACACCGATTCTCATTTGCAGAATGTTTTGCATATAATAGCAAGTGATCTTTCCTATTCCCATCATATGCTATAATTCAGGAGATTTCGTGGAGAAATTTTAAAAATTTTAAAAATTGATTTACAGATAGGGAGTACCAGCGGAGCCCACCATTTACGCCTCAGCATTTGATTTTGTGGGGCCACCATCTACCTGAACCCATGCATATAGCAAGGGCACCATTTTACACCTCGGACAAGTAGCTTGGGTGGGCCTCTAATTTATATCTCATGTTTCGATGGGGTGGGGCCACATTTTACACCTTATGTTTTGATGCCATGGCCCCATCGATATGAGGCTTGCATAATCCGGATATCCTTCTTCTAATGGCCTATGAGTTGTATAAGACATAGCGTGAAAATCTCTCCGTTCAATTTTTTCTAATAATCCATATCTCCTTCATCCAATAGCCTATGACTTATATATGACATAACATGAAAATCTCTCCGTTCAATTGTTTCTAACCATTAGATAGGAACTCTATTACAACCTTATCTTTTTCCAAAATTCGGTGACTTTAAAATAATAAGAAAAAAGATTGGATTTAGAGATAGACGAAATTCTCTCTTTATGTCCTATTTTGTAGGTGTGAATAATAAGCAAAGAGATTATTTAGTGAGAGAGAGGGAATTCTCTCTCTATGCGCCAATTCTGTAGGGGTGAAAGTTTTATATAGGAAACGAAGCGTCAGAATAGGAAACACATGGTACTCATGGTATTGATATAATCTATTTAGAAGGGCATTGAAACGAATCGTTCGGTCTTCAATAAATTCAGGAAAATTAAGGATACGAGAGAGATGATAGGATGGTGATGCATTTTTATAGGGGAAGATATAATTAGATTAGATATTGATGGGCAAGTAGCAAATGATGTCATGCCATATTTCGGTTGATCATTAGATCAATTTATTCATATATTTCGGTTGATCATTAGATCAATTTATTCATATGCAGCCTATTAACCTTATATTTTGAATGAGAAATCTATCCTAAATTATCTAATGAAGATTTACACCCACTTTCCATGGTTCCGAAATCTGAATAAAAAAGTAACCCATACAAAATCTGAACATCAGCTTCAGAGGTCACCCAAAAAAAATGAAGGAACAAACAATGCTTTATCTAACAAAGAAACATACTAATAGCAAGAATATAGGATCAAACCACCAGCAGTGAGATTCTCACCCTTTCCGCAAGAACTCTAATCTCATAAGCAATCATATAAACCGATCCCATTGGCGAAGCAGAATGAGTCTGAACTCGAATCTCATAAGCAATCATATAAACCGATCCCATTGGCGAAGCAGAATGAGTCTCCAAACACAATTGCCGAATCCCATTTTCTTCTTGGCTGAATTATGGGCAAAGGAGTCTCCAATATAGGTGCAGATATAGATGCGTCTGCATCACATCCACCTATAATTTTGTCGCCCTTCATGTTTATTACGGAAGACAAAAAAAAAATAGATATCAAATTTAGTCATTTTCTTTTAAAGAGATTTATAATTTTAAAAAATGTAGATAATCCAAAGTCCAAACCATTCATTATTTAGCCCCAACTTAAATACCTCCAGTAGAAAAATTCACCAGAACCCAAACAGAATGAGTAACTAAACCTATTTTTAATTTCTTCCAAGAAAAAAATTCAGATGAAAATAAATAAAAAATTAAACCAAGAAAACACTGACCTTCAGAGAATCGAGTGAGAAAGAGTGCTAACATCCATGGCGACAGAAACGCCTCTGCAACCAATATGAAGCGGCTGATAGAATGGATTCCTCTACCGATGTTATTGGCTATTACTTTTTATATACCAGTTTCCAAATCTAATAAAAAATTATTTAAAGAGGAAAATATTAGAGAGGGAGAGAGAGACTTGAAAGCTGGCTTTGCTCAGGAAGATTTATCATTTTGTGCAGATTGTTTTGGTCATTTTGCGAAAGTTTTTTGGGATTTTGGATTTCTGTGCGATTTTAAAGATAGAAGTGAAACGCAATTTGAAAGGTTTCCAAGGAAAATGGGAAAAATCAACTTCCTTCCTTTTAGAGAAAGTTAATAAAAAGTGAATTCAAGAGAGTCCCATAAATACGGAATATGAAGGTTGCGTGTACGTTTTTTTTTTTTTTTGAGAGGAGGTGAAACGGTGTGAGAAAATCTTTGCTAATATACCGGTTGTAGAGGGGTGCCACGTGGCGACACCGGCTTACTTATACGACATTAGATTTGCCGCGTAATTTTGAGATTATATTTCTAATTTTGGGAGGATTTGTAGCGCCAATTCGATATCTCTTAAAGAATATCTCCTCTAATTAAGGCTTTAAATAAATTTCTCTAAAGAATATCTCCTCTAATTAAGGCTTGAAATAAATTTCCTTTATTAGAGAATCAGAGGAGAAACGTAATTTGGGGAGACGTACAGGGGATATAGAAAGCATATTTACAAAGCTTGTTTCTAATACGTATTGTTTCCAAAATTTATGGCATTAATTTGTTGATAGAAGAATACGTGACGTGTGAAACGGTGACATGTCAAACGGTGTGCAACATCCCATTAAATCGTTTTTCAATTTCGGAATGCAATGGGGGTGCACGTGGCGCAACCTCAGCTTGCAACATTCAGCTTTACATATACTAGTAATACCCGACGTGCGATGCACGACACTGCCAAAAAAGGGCTATGATACCAAGAAAAATATTAGTTAAAAATATGTAGAAACAATATTTTTAACCACGACACGGCCAAAAAAAGGAGTATGATACCCGAAGTGTAATGCACCACACGGCAAAAAAAGAGAGAATATGATAACAAAAAAAAATTAGTTAAATATATGTAGAAACAATAAGCAAAAAAGTATGCATAACCATATACCAAGTAATGAAAAAATGCAAAAGAAAGAGTTTTCTAATTACTTTTTCTGGAAAAAAAATATGCACGATACGGTGGAAAAAAAGTATATGATACAAAATTTCGTAATTAATTTTTGTGTTAAAAAAAATAAAAATATGCACGACACGGCAAAAAAAGAGTATATGATACAGAATTTCGTAATTAATTTTTGTGTAAAAAAAATAAAAATATGCACGACACGGCCAAAAAAAAGTATATGATACGAAAAAATGTTATTTAAAAAATATGTAGAAAAAAGTAAAAATGTAGCTAAAAATAAATATAAAAAAAGTATCATATACTTTTTCTAAAATATATGCTTTTTATATTTTTCTAAAAATATTTTCTAATGCTTTTTAACAAAGGAGGGAGGTAGGATTGAAATTATGTCGGTTTAATGGGTGCCTTTGTTAAAAAGCATGAAGGAAGGGGTAGGATTTAAAATATGTGGGTTGAATGGGTGCTATTGTTAAAAAGCATAAAGGAGGGGGTAGGATTGAAAATATGTGGGTTGAATGGGTGCTTTTGTTAAAAAGCATAAAGGAGGGGTAGGATTGAAAATATGTGTGTTGAATGGGTGTCTTTGTTAGAAAAAGTCAAAAAAAGTGAGGTGTAAATTCCATAGATTTTTCAAAAAATTCAAACAAGCTTGGGCTTTTCCATCCAGCTTATTATAGTAGATATATATATATATATATATATATATATATATATATATATATATATATATATATATATATATATATAGAGGAAAATGATTGTGAGCTTGAGCTCACATGTGGGCCCACATTGTTAGGATGATCCAAAGCATTCATTTGAAAGGCCCTTACATAGATAGGGTGTGTAGAAAGAATCAGCTCCATAGGATCATCCTAACCCATCCAAAAGTGGAGGGCAAAATGGACAAACACCGTTTGCCACAAATCTACCCATTTTTCCCTCCGCTTTTGGAGGGGTTAGGATGACCCAATGGAACTGATTTTTGGTACACACCCTATCTATGATGGGGCCTTGCAAATGAATGGTTTGGATCACCACAAAAAATGTGGGACCCATGTGTTTGGGCCCTCAAGCTCATATAAGCTATATGAGCTTCAAGCTCACAATCATTTTCCTCATATATATATATATATATATATATATATATATATATATATAATAATTAGATTAGGTTCTTTTTAGACAAGATATGTTTATATATATATATATATATATATATATATATATATATATAATAATTAGATTAGGTTCTTTTTAGACAAGATATGTTTCTGCACTTATCAAAACATGGCAGATCCAAAATCAATGGCATATTAAAGCAATTAAAGAAAACAAAAGGTTGGCTATCTTTCTTTGACGTTTCATGTTTGAGTAATGATAGATGCAAGGGCCCTCTTTATGCAAGGACTGGAGAAGGGCCCTTGAATAGATCCACATCATTTTTAAATTCAGTTGAGAAACTGAATTCGGTTGCACTTAATGACGTGGGTGTATTCTAGGGCCCTTCTTTAGCCCTTGCATAAAGAGGGCCCTTGCATCTATCATTCCTCTTCATGTTTTCTCTGCTTCACAAAAAATAAACCCTATGATGTCTTTACCGTTGATCTTGTTGATCATCATGAGCCGACCCACGTGGCATGTTCCATCAATAAGAAAAGATAATCAACTGTTTGAATTTTCATGGTAGGTCTGTTTAGATTGGAGGAAAAACATTTCTCAAGGAATTTTTTTCCTAGAAATTTTTTTCCACAAATTAGAGGGAAATGATAAATTTTGAGGATAATCATTATTACTTGAATTGTGGTTGTTCAAGTCATTTTTATTGATATGTAATAAAACAATGGACAAAATATTTTTATTTTCCAAACTTTTCTTGAAATTTCAAGGAATCAAAACAGGGAGCAGAGGAGGCTTGATGTGTCAAGGAGATACGTCATCCCATCAAAGTGGAATCAATGGCAATGGACCAGAACTGTGACCATAGTTCTGATCAACGGATTCGATCACATCCACATGGAGACCTCGAAAGTAAAGTTAGGGAATGTCCAGAAATATCGATCTTTTGGCATTTTTCTAAATGAAATTTACATGAATTCATTATTAAGCGCAGCTGATAAAAAGATATGGATCGTCCGTATATGGACTCCGGCATGGATGTGCTCATGTGCCATAATAAATAGAGATCGACTAGTACGTTTTCTTAAAAATATAAAGCTAGATTGCTAGGTACAGGATTTAAATAAAAAGAATGTATAGATTTCTTTGATAAGTACTCACTATTCACTAGAATAATCATTATTCGAGTATTAATTTCCTCCTTAGCTATCATTTATAACTTAACAATTCTATCAATTAGAAGCTAAAATAATATTGTTAAACAGTGAGTAGATGAAGAAATTTATATGGACCAACCTTAAGTCTTTATAGATCAAGATCAAGAACACAGTGTATAAATTAATAAATTTTCTTTATGGTCTATAACAAGATTCCAAGCAATGACACGAAATTTAGATAGTTTGAAGTAAGGCAACAAGAAACTCTTACCTAATAAATTTGAGATGAAGAATTGAGAAGAGCTACTGTAGCACTAGAAATTATAGAATACATAGAAACCTTGATGATTTTTTAACACAAAGACACTATGTAGGGAAAAAATTTACAAAACCTTAGTCAATTTAAGTCTGGCTAAATATCTACACCTTATGATTCAAATAAGTCGGGGGTAAAACCGGACCACCATTGATATGCTTACATGTGGCAAGACCTGCGGAGATGGGACAAGACCGCTCGAATAGCCAAGAGCCGAGTACCGACGACACTCCACCTCGCGGAGCAAAGAGACACCTATCATCTGAATAGAAGGCATTTGCCCGAGAAGGGCCCTCGATGCCAAGACCCGTGACCGAGTGCCGCCACGTGATACCGTTACCGTCTTGTCCGAGAGGAGAGACCTCGGGCAACTTGCCTCTAGTAGCATCTGGTCGAGTGCCACTACACGACAGGACAAAGGCTTGATGACAGACGAGGCATCGATACCCTCAGTTGAGTAGAAGCCCCCCCCCCCCCGAGGATCATATGACATTATCGCTTGCTGACTCGTTTCGTCCACCATAGAAGATCAAGCAACGTCCCATCACTTTCCAGTGCTATTTCTGTCAGCAATTGTACAAGATCCCAACATCTACCATCCCCAACATGTCACCTTCTGAGATGGCACACCTCACATGTCACATCACGTCATCTACTTGTAGCTTCTGGCTTACCGTACTACACCAGTGCCAGTGCCTGAACTGCCGTTCACCATGACGTCCATCGTTACCACATCTCACCCAGGAACACGGAACCTCAGGCTATAAAAGGAGAACCCTCCACTCCACCCGAGGAGCATACTTCAATTCCACTCAAAAGTGCACAAACCAAATTGTCACCATGCTGGTAACCATCATAGACCACCCAGGTGTGTATATTCATTTGGACTACCCTATACCCCCACGAACACGCAAGGCTCAACTTCTAACAATTCACTAATTTGCATGTGCTTTGAAGGGCTCACCACCATTGGTTCTTCCATAAGCTTGTGGCCAATCAGCATGTGTAAGTGAATTGGCTGCTATGTATGTGCTTTGAAGGGATCACCACCATTGGTTCTTCTCTATGCTTGTGGCCAATCCGCATGTGTAAGTGAACTCTTGAGTTTGCTTTGGTCTATGTGACTAGTATCAATTTTGATCAACCAACAATTTGAGTCTATGAGTGAGTCACCATGTGTAGTTCACCTCCAAGCCTCCATTTAGCTACTACTATTGATTTTGATAAAACCTAGCTAAAGAACAAAACTAGCAAAACCATTAGCATCATATAATCATTTTGAGTTTGCAAATCATCAAAACATGGATAAGGTTGAGCCCTTAGGCTTACAACCTTCCCCTTTTTGATGAAGACAAACCAAATTAATTATGAGGTGGAAGCTCACCCTTAGAGATTGAAAAATGTAAATCTAGCTCGCCCTAAATCTATGCTTATAATAAACATTGCAAATAATGATATGAAGCATGTTTAACAAGTTTATAACATTGATGCACAATAAGCATAGAATATGCATGCTTTGTGATCACAAAAGGGACACATAAGCCTGATATGAGAATTATGTGCAAAGGTAGTCCAAATATCATGAACAATATGTAAAACATAATTGATTTACTCTTACTTGTCCCCCTTTTGTCACATCAAAAAGATGGAGAAAGAATATAACCATTTAAGTAGTTCTCCCCCCAAGTTTTTTTTTTTTTTTTAACTCTGAAATCTTTTCTCCCCCTAAGTAACTAATTATATGTTGTAAGCATATTCAAGTAGAGCATATAGATACATGGTCCTTATGTGAAATATAGCCAAGAGATTAGATTTCTTAATTAGAGGTGATGGTACTCTCTCTCTCTTAACTAGTAAGAAGGCTAATGGCACCAATTGAGTAGCTTTTAGTGTTAGGGTTTGATATCTTGACCATGCAGTCAATACCAAGCAACGTGTATATATAAGTAATATGTATATATAATTCAATTTTAGAATTTATTTACTTGGTTGGCACTCCAAATATTGAGACCACTTCTTATATCACAAAAACTTTCTTCATTAAGTGGTTTAGTAAAAATTTCTGCCAGTTAATCATTTGTGTTTGTATATTCATTTGAAATGTCCCCTTTTAATGAATGATCTCTAAGGAAATGGTGTCTTATCTCTATATATTTAGTCCTAAAGTGTTGAATTAGATTCTTGGTTAAATTGATTGCACTTGTGTTATCACAATTAATCGGAACACATTCAAACTTTATACCATAGTTCTCTAAGGTATTCCTCATCCAAAGGATTTGTGCACAATAAGCCCCAGCTGCAATATATTCAGCTTCAGTGGTAGATAGGGCAACTGAATTTTGCTTCTTACTAAACCAAGACACAAGGGATCTACCTAAGAACTGACAAGTGCTACTTGCGCTCTTCCTATCAACTCTACATTTGGCAAAGTCGGAATATGAATACCCTACAAGGTTAAATTCCTTAGAGTTTTCAAATCACAAACGTACAGTAGGAGTTCCCTAAGATATTTCAATATTATTTTAACAGCGCATAAATGGGATTCCTTAGGATCAGACTTAAACTTAGCACACAAGCAAACACTATTTCAATATGGGTAGGCTAGCAGTCAAGTAATGTAGGCTCTCTATCATGTCCCTATATTTCTTTTGATCAATGAATGGGTCAAGATCATCCTTGCTTAGTTTGGTGGATGTGCTCATAGGTGTAGGCTTTGTTTGAGAGCTATCCATCACAAACTTCTTAAGCAATTCCTTAGTGTATTTCTCTTGATTAATGAATTTGTAGTCTTAGGAAATACTTGAGTTCTCCTATCATACTCATTTCAAATTTACTTTGCATGTATTGGGCAAACTCCTTTCACATACTCTCATTGGTTGATCCAAAGATGGTATCATCATCATATATTTGCACAATGGGTATGTCATCTCCTTGTCTTTTGACGAAAGATTTTTGTCAACCTTGCCCTTATCAAAACCTTTGTCCAAAAGGAAAGACTAAGCCTATCATGCCATGCTCTAGGAGCTTGCTTTAGTCCATATAAAGCTTTGTCCAACTTATAGACATGGTTAGGGTATTTAAAATCCTCAAAACCGGGAGGTTGTTCAACATAAACGTCCTCCATGATATTCCCATTTAGGAATGCACTCTTGGCATCCATTTGATATAACAAGAAACCTCTATGACAAGCAAATGCAAGAACTAAGCTTACCAAATTATTAAAGGCTATTGATAATAGCACTACTGTGCTTGGATAATATCACGAACGAAGCTTGTCTTTTCTTTTTTAATTAGGTTCTTTTTAGACCAGATAAGTTTCTGCACTTATCAAAACATGGTAGATTCAAAATCAATGGAATTTTAAAGCAATTAAAGAAAACGTTTTCGGTCGGCTATCTTTCTTTGATGTCTCATGTTTTCTCTGCTTCATAAAAATAAACCCTATGATTTCTTTTTGGTAACTGGAATCAAGACCGTTGATCTTGTTGATCATGATGAGCCGACCCACGTGGCACGTTCCATCAATAAGAAAAAACTAATCAAGTGTTTAAATTTTCATGGCAGGCCTATTTGGATTGCAGGAAAAACATTTTTGAAGGAATTTTTCCCTAGGAATTTTTTTCCACAAATTAGAGGGAAATGATAAATTTTGAGGATAATCATTATAACTTGAATTGTGGTTGTTCAAGTCATTTTTATTGATATGTAATAAAGTAGTGGAAAAGCAAAATGTTTTTCTTTTCCAAACTTTTCTTGAAATTTGATGGAATCAAAACAAGGAGCAAAGGAGGCTTGATTTGTCAAGGAGATATCCTCATCCCAACAAAGTGGAATCAATGTCAATGGACCAGAACTGTGATCATAGTAGGGGTGCAACTTGGGTCGGGCTCAACCCGAACCCAAGGGGTTCAACCCAATTTTGAGTCGGGTTCGGTTGGCATTTCCTCGGGTTGGGTTGGTTTAGGGATGACTTTTTCCAACCCGATTTATTTCAGGTTGGGTTAAGGTTGATTCCTTGGCAACCCGACTCGACCCACACCCGACCTCCGTCCTCTAATTTTATCTTGATTTTCATTTTGTTATTTTATTTTTCTATTTGGCCCAAAGTGAATCCGAACCAACCCGACCCGATTTCGGGTAGATCAGTTGGGTTAGGGTTGAGAGATTTAGAGGCAGGTTGGGTTAGGGTTGACCGTCCTCAACCTGAGGCTCGGGTTGGGTTAGGGTTGAGGGAATGCTATCTCAGGTTGGGTTAGGGTTGGCCTCAACCCGATCCAACCCGACTCGAGTTGCACCCCTATATCATAGTTCTAATCAACGGATTTGATTACGTCCACATGGAGACCCAGAGAGTAAATGTTAGGGAATGTCAAGAAACCACCATCTTTTTTCATTTTTCTAAATGAAATTTACATGTATCCATTATTAAGTGTAGCAAATAGAAAGATCCGGATCGTCCGTATAGTGGACTCCACCATGGTTGTGCCCATGTGCCATAATAAACGGAGATCGACTTGTACGTAAGACATTAATTACTTAAAAATATAAAGCTAGAATGATAGCCAGAGGATTTAAATAAAAACAATGTATAAATTTCTTTGATAAGTATTCACTATTCAGTAGAATAATTATTATTCTAGTATTAATTTCCTCCTAAGCTATCATTTATAACTTACAATTCTATTAATTAGATGCTACAACAATATTGTTAAGTAGTTAGTAGATGAAGAAATTTATATGGACCAATCTGAAGTCTTTATAGTTCAAGATAAAGAACACGGTGTATAGATTAATAAATTTTCTTTATGGTCTAAAACAAGATCCCAAGCAATGACATGTAAATTTATATAGTTTGAAGGCAACAAGAAACTCTTATCTAATAAATTTGAGATGAGGAATTGAGAAGAGCTAATGTAGCCCTAGCAATTATAATACATAGAAACCTTGATGATTTTTTAACACAATGACACTATGTAGGGAAATTTTTTAAAAACTTTAGTCAATTTAAGTCTGGCTAAATATCTACACCTTATGATTCAAATATGTTTGCGGTAAAACCGGACCACCGATGATACACTGACTTGTGGCAAGACTTGCAGAGATTGGACAAGACCACTCGGACAACCAAGAGCCGAGTGCCACCGACCACTCCACCTCACGGAGCAAAGAGATGCCTATCATCCGAATAGAAGGCATTTGCCCGAGAAGGGCCCTCGATGCCAAATAGTAAGTTCGTTTTTTTACTAAAAATAGTATGGTTTCAAATATATATGGTGTGTGTGTGTGTGTGTGTGTGAATATGGTTTCAAATCTAAAAATATTTTACTAAAAATAGTAAATTCAGATTTTACTAAAAATAGTAAGTTCGTTTTTTTACTAAAAATAGTAAATATGATTTTTACTAAAAGTAGTATGTGTATAAATATTTATATTATTTACAATCTAAAATTTATATCTTGATATATGTGCATAAGTGTAGAGTTTAAAATTTGGAGTTTTTAACTCTAATATACATGCATATAGACATCTATGTGAAAATTCATGGTTTGTTAGTATTTGTGTACGAAAACAAATATATTAAATTTTGAATATTCACACATACTGATATAAGCATGTGTGCATGAAAATAAATTCATTTTTATTCAACAGTATTTGTAAGTGGTTCATGACAATGACTTGTACATAACTGTTGTTAAATGATATGTATTTTCCTATTATGTTTTGCCATATTAGTAGCATGCAATAAATTTAATAATGATGCTATGCCGACAAATAATGACGCGCTAATGCTCACAAATGATGGAATACTATGATTCCTTGTTAAAGGAAAATACTTTGGAAGCAAGAAAATTGCTAATGAATATCTTAAGGATATTGAAAATGGATGACATGGCAAAAAACTGATAATAAATAAATGAAATAAAAGGCATTGGGAAATATGATTTGATGGATTGGGCGGAGGTATGAGTCGTACATGAATAATGAAATTTCGCGCTGGTCATGGGTTTTTAGCGCACCCCATGGTGGCAAATGCATCCTTTTAGACCGTGATGTCAAGAGGCAGACTGGCCAGTAAACACATTGTAAAAAGTTCCCATGCCCACTACCTGTAGACGAGGGCAGTAGAACGTATTGGGGGGCAACAAGCTAAGGGAGCTTGATTGTCTTGCATGAGTCGTCTCAACTCATGCATTACAAATAATAATCACAAACATAAGTTTCTTACTTGTAAAACATTGTTTGCCTTGCTAGAATAACTATTTGACATTGTTTAAATGCCATAGCATGATCCCAATTAATGTTTCAGGCTTTCTTTAGAGATGATTATTATTATGTGCTCACCTAATGAATTAAGTTGTATGTTTTAAATTTAAAAATTGTTTAAGTGTGAATGTTTATTACCGAATGAATATACTTAGTCTGTTGAACTAACCATATATAAATTTATATAGATCAAACGGTTAAGATCTCCTATCGAGATGATTTTTGGGGTACAACATATTTAAGTTGGGGCTCAACAAATGAATGTTTTAGATCAGGGTCCTTCTATTATGGGTGATGTATTTTAAAAATAAAGTTCTTGCAAGAATGTTCTTTATGGGACATAAACTCTAGGTTGTTTAAGACACCTATACATGTAGGGATTTGCTAGGGACCATCGCAGTGTTGCGTGAGAGAGCAACCACCTCATATGAATTATATGTATAAAACAAAATCTGTTGAAAAGTGAGCATGTGTCTGCTCTCCCATGTACACATGGTTTTAAATTTCGGTTTCGGCTAAAATTTTAGAGTTATCCGAAACTTTAAATTTCGGTTTCGGCTAAAATTTTAGAGTTATCCGAAACCAAAATTTTAGCCGAAATCCCGAAATTTAGGGCTAAATTTGGTATTGATGCACAAAATCCTGGATTTTAGGGACGAAATTAAATTAGTTAACACAATAAAAATTTATTATTTTAATAGAAATTTCGAACTAAATTTTATAAATTTCAGGAATTTCGGTTTCCGCACCTTTTCGTTTCGGTCCTCACTGAAATCCGAAATTTCGGATTTCGGTCAAATTGAAAACCATGCTCATGCAACAGCGGTTCCACTAAATGCCTTACGAGATGGTCCCGAGCAAATCCCATATATGTATATTTTCAATAGATTATCTCACGTACCCAATAATTAAATTAAATTAAATTAATTAGTGTATTTTACTATAAATCTTACTAAAAGATGGCTTTATTTACTTTGAATATGTTAATGCATGACAACTCTACATATGATTGCATTTTAATGATTTTTTCTTCTCCAAAACGAGAAAAGAGTATCAGAAGTTTCCTACGAGAGAAAGGCCTCTCAGCAAGAGCTTGATGACCAGTGAGATTATTTATTATTATTTTCTTATCATTTTCTCCATTTCAAGTTAGAATAATAAATAAAATAAATTTACTACTCTCCTTCCTTGATATTTTTGTATTTGGTTGGATTTATATCCACCGTTTTCTTTTTGATCTTTTGTAACTGACCATCTCGGTCCCCTTTTCTAATGAATTCTTCGTCATTCAAAAAAAAAAATTATAAATTATAACATCGTGACAGCAGGTAGAACAATTGGGTGTCTTTTATGGGAACATATATGTATATCTCTACAGTGTATATATGCTGGCAAGATATATATACGGTGTATGTGTGTGTTTAATATTGAGTAGATTTACCTCAGTATCTGCCAGTGTTTTGAATGGGGTTTTAAAATCTGTGAACCAGCTAACATGTCAGTTGTTAAAGGCAGGTGCAAGCATATACGGCACTTGTACGTTTTGACACGTGTAGGGATGAGTTTCACGTGGGAACACACAACGGGGTGTCATTATAAAAGGTAAGGGGTGTGTTCCATTTGATCAATGTGATTGAAAGGTGAGACTCGTTGTATTGGACGGGTCAGATTAACGATCAGACCAGTTTTGTTGGATTTCCTGACATGCCAAATTGGCTTGTTATGTTTTGCCATATTAGTAGCATGCAATTAATTTAATAATGATGCTATGCCAACAAATAATGAGGTGCTAATCCTCACAAATGATGGTATACTACGATTCCATGTTAAAGGAAAATACTTTGGAAGCAAAAAAATTGCTAATGAATATCTAAAGGATATTAAAAATGGATAACATGGCAGAAAAACTGGTAGTAAATAAATGAAATAAAAGGCATTGAGAAATATGATTTGATGGATTGGGCGGAGGTATGAGTCGTACATGAATAATGAAATTTCGCGCCGGCCATGGGTTTCTAGCGCACCCCATGGTGGCAAATGCAACATCTCTGACCGTGATGTCAAGAGGCAGAGTGGCTAGTAGGCAACATTGTAAAAAGTTGGTATGATGGATGTACAAGCCTTGATATTTAATCCAACAGCAGCTTCTTAACAAGTCAGCTGCTGTTGGATCAAATATCAAGGATGGGATGATGAGTACCCTCTTTTATTGAATCTAGTCAATATTTTACTTCCACAGTTAACCTATTGTAGTCCTAACATTTTGTTCTTTATATGTCTCGGTAAACCTTCGACCAAGAGTGTAGGATGCCTACCATAGATCATTTATAATAAAATTACTAATAAACTAGATCTAAATGGTTGATAATATTCCTACATCATTTCCAATAAGTAGTGTAGCAACAACATACAAGCTTAAGTCATATTCTTATTTGCCCCTTTCTATACAAGCTTCATCAACATTTCGTGAGAAGCCAAATATTTTGATTGCCTCCTGAAAATATATGTTGTAACTACAGGAAGCTTCTTTTAAGTCCTATATCAACCTCAATAACTTGTATATTTTCTTATTATCATGATTAACAGACTAAAAATCTTTTTAACTGAAATCTTAGCCTCCTCTTCAAGAAAAATCTTGCCCCTATTGAAATTATTCATTTTTAGAAGAAAAAAATCCACCAAAAATGAGTTAACCAAAAGTTGAAAAACTTATATTTATGTTTGTTAGTTTGAGGCTTGTAATTCAAAGAATTTTGATCCATTAGATGTTCAAGTCTACAATTTTGATCCATTAGATGTTTGGTGTTTAGGCCTAAAGAATAAAGAGTTGAAAACCGAATGGCGGGTAACCCGCGGGCACCAACGCCTGACCCAGACCCAACCGCGGGTCACGAGTACGGGTTGGGTGGGGGTATTTTTTTTCGCGGGTATTGAAATTGGTACCCGTACCCCTGCGGGCCGGGTGTACCCGCGGGTACGGGTCCCATTTTTTCGGGTCTAATTAAGATCTTGTTTTTTGTTCCATCTCCCACAAATGGACCACTGAGATTATTTATTATTATTTTCTTATTATTTTCTCCATTTCAAGTTAGAATAATGAATAAAATAAATTTATTATCCTCCCTCCTTGATATTTTTGTATTTGGTTGGATTTATATCCACCGTTTCCTTTTTTATCTTTTGTAATTGACCATCTCGGTCCCCTTTTTTAATGAATTCTTCATCATTCAAAAAAAATATTATAAATTATAACATCGTGACAGCAGGTAGAACAATTGGGTGTCTTTTATGGGAACGTATATGTATATCTCTACAGTGTATATATGCTGGTAAGATATATATACGGTGTATGTGCGTGTTTAATATTGAGTGGATTTACCCGAGTGTTGGCCAGTGGTTTGAATGGGGTTTTAAAATCTGTGAACCAGCTCAGGAATAAGGACATGTGAAATAGCCACATGTCAGTTGTTAAAGGCAGGTGCAAGCCTAAACGACACTTGTACTTTTTAACACGTGTAGGGAGATCCTTGAGTTTCACGTGGGAACACACAGACGGGGGTGTCAGTATAAAAGGTAAGGGGTGTGTTCCATCTGATCAATGTGATTGAAAGGTGAGGCTCGTTGTATTGGACGGTTAACATTCACGATCAGACCAGTGTTGGAAGGGCTTGATGGGTGCAACTCGGGTTGGGTTGGGTCGGGTTGAGGCCAACCCCGAGCCTTGGGTTGGGGCCAACCCTAACCCAACCTGCCTCCTAATCGGGTCAGGTCGGGTCGGGTTCATCTCGGGCCAAATAGAAAAATACAGGGGAAAAAAGCATAACCCTAGAAAAACGTGAGAAAACTAGAGGACAGAGGCTAGGTTTGCGTTGGATTGGGTTGCCAACTCCTCAACCCTAACCCAACCAGAATTTAAATCGGGTTCGCTTTTCCCAATTTGAACCCGTCGGGTTCGGGTTGAGCCCGACCCAAGTTGCACCCCTAATTTCCTGACAGGCCAAATTCACTTCATTGTATGTATGGCTAGGATCATCCGATCAGGGCATGCATGTCTCCCATCTACAGAGGTACCCACCAGATGTGTGGCCTAGATCGATGATCAAACTACTTGTGTCAATTTAATAAAATGGATTCAAGCTGCATTTCTTACTATCAATTTTTGGGTCCCACAGGGGGACATCTAGTGTAATTGAGACCGTTGATCTTGTGGACGATCATGACGTGACCTACATGATTCATATTGAATGCCACACGGACATCCTATCCGTAAGATAACTAACTGTACAAATCAACGGTTGGACTTTTCTTTGCGGAAGCCCTAAACAAGCCATTATGGATCAAGGGGCTAGGATCGTCCAATCAAGCTGGCTAAAGGGACATGGGGCACGCTTGTGGACGTTGATCTGACCAGCTAATCCGATTACACCAGCATTCCTTACTTGGGCCCCAGAGAGTGGTTGTTATAAAAGAGAGTAACTTTAGCATATTTCTTGCTCGGGATTTGCTAGGCAATTTCGCAGAAAGCCATTTCGCTGCTCACTTCTGCATGAGAGAACAGCCACATAGGCTTTAGTAGATTTTGTCTTATTCATTTAATTAATCAGAGCTGGCTATTCTCTAATGCAAAGGTCAGGTGCGAAATGGTTTCATTTCCCGAGAAATTGCCTAGCAAATAATTGCATGCATTAATACTCCTTAATAATTTAAAGAAAATTGCACCACTTAAATTCGAAAAGATTTTGAAATTCCCACGTCCCAACTAAAGCCATGTTTAACAGTCATGAAAATTATTTCCATGGAATATTAATTTATACAGTGGTGGGAGAGGGGGCAAGGGAGTAGGGGGTGGAGATCCTCTCCCTCCCACTCTCTCTTTTCTCTCACCCCTTGAAAAATTAATATTCCTTGAAAAAAAAATTCGTAGTTGCCAAACATGGCCTTTTTTTCCAGTTAGGCTAATAATCTCAACCATTCATCGAAAAGTGAATGGGCCGATTTCCAGGAAATCCACTCTGAATTTTTGTAAAATTCGTTTCAGATTGTGGCAGCCAAGTTTGAACCCCCCAACCAATTATTGGACTCAAAATGAAACGTTATTTTGGGTACAATAATCTGGTTGGTGCTGACAATCGGTTTTCACAATCTGAAACGAACAGGGTCTTTTGATTATAACAACCGATTGTGAGTGCTAAACTGATTATTGGACTCAAAATCACATTTGAACAAGGATACTGCTTCGGACAACATTCACCCGACGAAGCAGGTAGTCCTCCAGGGTTTTAATTTTGGTTTGGCAAACAAGCAGGGTATTCGGCTGACGTGGCACCCCAAAACTAACTAAAATCCATGGGTTAACCCGGCTTTTAGGCAACCAAAGGAACTTTTGCTGGCGGTTCTAACGGCGGATAAAAGTGTAAAATACAACTCAACTAAGCCTTCGTCCCAAACTAGTAGGGGTCGGCTAATGAATCCCTTAGAAAATTTTCATGAAGTCGGATAAAAGTGTGAAATAATTTTTAAAATAATATTTTTTAAAAATATTTTAAATTAAGAAAAATCCCAAAACTTAGGTACAAAAAACCTGTGTGTTCTATGTCAATCATAACATACACTAGAAGAGCTTTTCTCAGCTCTAAAAATTCCGTAAGGGCCCGTTTGGATACCTCATGCATTTGTATTTTGATTTGGATTTGAGTTTTGGATACAAAATACATTATTCATCTTCATGATCATGTTTTAAGACACAGACAGAGAGAGATGGAGGTAGGGATGTCTCATCGCTGCTGCCGGAGCAACATTGAGGAGCACACGGTGAAGGAAGTTGCTACAAATATTTATTTACAAATAATGTCTAGCAGAAAAGATTTGAAAATCAGATTTTTTGGCACTGTTGTAGATGATTTGGAAATCTAAGGATCTGATCCAGCTCAAAATATCAACTAAATCCAAATCTAAATCTTGTGGGTATCCAAACATGGCCTAAGCTAAATGTACACATCATAACATCTAAGGAACTGTTGGAACCATGTTGAAAGAGCTCTTATTTAATGAAACCAAGCAAACTAAAATATATCATCGTACTACAAAACATTATCTAATTTTAGAGGTTAAGTTCAATGCAAACTACAGTAAGGATCCACATTATGATCTACGCAAGGAAGACAAGAACACTGTAGAGGATTTAAAAGTTTGTTGCATGAGTAACACCCCACTTTTCCACTTTGCTCCCCATTTTTTGCTTCCTGAGATGCAACAAAGTTTAAAATCATTCTTCTCATTTCTGACAAAGAGTTGTTATTCCAATTGGTAGAAAATCTATATATCCTACCAAGTGTTGGTAAAAATACACTGGAATTTCAGATTATAATAATAAACAACACAAATAAAGCAATAATCCACATGTAACCAAACCAAAAATAATAGAAAGAATCAAACAGTAAAGAGAGAGAATGACTTACGGTTGAGTTGAGGCACTGATCTAAACCTTAAGGAAAATATTGTCCCTGCATTTGACGAATCAACAGTGCAAATGGATTCTCTAGCATATGCCTCCATGATACAACTCGTCCGCTCTAAGGGGACGTGCACTTAAACAGCCCGGAACCCTTGAGAACATGCCTCACGTCTGTGGAATAAATTGGGAAGAAGAAAAAACTTAGAAGCATGAGTGTATGTACGAATATTTATAGGAATTCAAGATAATACTTAAGATACACTTCTCTTTAATTGTAACTTTTAATATATATATATATATATATATATATATATATATATATATATATATATATATATATATATATATATTGACTTTTTGCATAAAGTAAATAAATAAATTTTGAATTTTTAAATTAAAGAAAAAGGTCAACACTAAGTAAAATAAAGATAGATCACCAAATTTTGGACTTGACGATGAACCTCTTCAACATCAATGCCAAAACCTCTCAGATCTCCTTGTAGTTGAACCACCTATAAAAATGGGGAAATGTTATCAGCACTACTGTATTTTGATGAGGGCACTCCTCACTTTAGGATCTAACCTATGGAAATGATTTTTTGGGCCACAACGTATTTAGGCTGTGGCCCATCTAATGGACGGTTTGGATCATCCTATGGTGCGAACCATACTGTAGTTTTAATAAAGTGAGGAGTGCCCTCATCAAAATACAGTAGTGCTGATAACATTTCCCTAAAAAAATGGTTACAAGAATTTCTAGAAATGTTGATGCTCTGCGTGAAACAGAAAAAAATATCAATTATAATCAGCTACTAACCAATCACACTTCATCTCTTGTAGCAGCATTAAGCACATCACACTCAATTATGTTATTATCCACACGAACAATTGTTGAAGATAAATTTCTCTTGGTAGCCTGAAAAACCATAAGGCCTTTGATCTAAGAAAAGGTATAATGCATGAGTGATGCAGGGAAAGTGCGACGGGGCGTTGCTCAAGTGTGTAGAGACATGCTCTAATGAGTTTTGATGCAGATGTAACAAAGAAATCATAATCTTGTGGGAGATTCCTTAAGTTCTCAAGTGGATGTGCATAAAGAGGAATTTGACCTTGAAATCTTACTGTGATCAACACAACTCAGCAAACCAATTCTGGATGTAATCTGGTCAGTCATAAACTGGTTTAAATTGGCATGTATAAACTGCCTTTTGCTATGATAAAATCCATCTGTCTGCCAGTGAGTGAGGCTTTAGAGCGGCTTCGGATCCCTCTAAGATTCACCATGCAAACTATTTGTCTGTACCTCACTAACAGAGAATAGGATAACAATTTGCTTGATGTCAAAATTCATTTATATGAAACAAACAACACCTATTCGGTTCACCTTCTTTCCAAGAAGCGCTTCCCAACAAAACACGTAGTTCATAAATGGAAGGAAAGAAAAGTTTAATGCTACCAAAATTTTGAAGGTTTCAAATGTCGTTAAAACCTTGGAAGTAATTATCTTCACCTGTAAAACAGCCAACAACCACAAAAATTATAATGTAATAAGAAAAAAAAGGAAAACATATGAAAATGTTGAAAGTTACCTTCTTATGTTCCCGTTTGAAGGGAACAAATCTTCTCTATGGTTCTGGCACATTTGAAAATGGGTGCTTTTTGTAGAGTGGGGAGAGAGAGAGAGAGGGACAACCACTTCTTTCAACAAGAACCATTTCATTCATAAACCCAATTTTCAAAATTAATATTAAAATTAGTAACGATATCGATAAATAAATTAGTATTTTTCGAGGCTATTGGATACCTCCTGACATCATCTGATTCCCATTAATTTGTAAATATATAATGACAAAAAAATTTCTATTATTCTAATATATTAATGATTGATAATGACAGGAGATGATGAGAATGAAATTGCAAGAATTGAGGCTAATCTTGGAGTTCGCTTTCAAATGAGATTGGCGTTTTTCTATTTTTCTCAGGAGTAATTGTAAGTAGTGAAAACAGTTTTAGGTAGTGCTATGTCTAGTTGAGGAGAGAGTGACATAAGGTTGGTGTTTTTCTGTTTTTCTCAAAAGTATTTGTAAGTAGACAGTGTAGGAAACTGTTGTAGTTGGTATTATATGATCGAGAATCATGAAAAGTCAGTGACGTTAATGAATTCTGTGTTGCTCTGTCTCTTGTCTATTTCTATTTGAGTTTTCTTTTTTGGAATGTATGAAAAATAGGAAAACCATGCAAATTGATTCATTAAAAGAAGAGGGTAAAATTTCTAAAATATTGCAAAATGTGATCAGGAAGAAGAGTTTTAAAAATGGAAAAAGTCATCTACAAAACTTCAAAATCTCAATTTTATTCAATTAATTAACAAATATTAACGAGAAATTGGGGAAACCAATATTTAATCTTGAAAAATGAATAAATAACTTGCAATATTTATCCACTTTGAACAATAACTTCTATATATTTCCCTGCTAAATGACAAAATGTTAAAAAGAAAAAGAAAAACAATATATATGGTGCTCCGACAAACCCTAACAATGAGTGGATTTTCTCAAATAAAACAAGAAAATGAATTGTTAGATGCATTTCATGTACTTAAGAGTATTTTGGCCATTGTACTTAACACACACACACACACACACACACACACACATATATATATATATATATATATATATATATATATACATATATATATATATATATATATATATATATAGAGAGAGAGAGAGAGAGAGAGAGAGAGAGAGAGAGAGAGACATATTAGTGAGGGGGGCTCGGGGAGAGCTCTCACTCCAACTCACATTCATCTCAATCTCATTTTCAACATGAATAAATATCTTACATTTTTTCAAATGTGAAATATTTTCAATTAATTAATCAGTCAACTGAAGGCAGAACATAATACCAACCAAGGTAGACATCAACATACCAAGCTAGCACCCAAACATGTAGCAACTAGCAATAACTAGAGATGCAATCAGAAAAATAGATATAAAGGGAAATAAGGGAAAAATAATTGTTGAACTCAAAATTTTACAAAAAAAAAAGAAAATGAAAGGGATAAAGGTAAAATGCCTTGGTAAAAAAAGAAAAAAGAAATGGTGGTTACAGATTACGTTTTTCCTAAAATAAAAGGGATAAATGATGAGGTTTCGTAACTTCCCATAAAAGAGGGATGTTGAAATCGTGGAACGAACGGTAAGGGTGAGCTGATCGTTGGTAACAGCTCTAATAAGAGAAAGTGAAGATCGTGAAATTGAAGATAAGCGATGAGTTAGCATTAGCCAACGACACCAAGAAGCTCTATAAATAGAGGAAAGATACTTTTGAGAGGGACCGGATCATTTGGAGAGAAAACGACGCAAAAGGAAGAGAAGAACCAACCAAAAAAAAAGAAGAAAAAGGCAAAAAGGTAAACAAAACAAGACTTCTCAAACTAGCAATTTTCTTTTCCCTATTTACCGACTTTCTCCGAGAAGCAGATAAGTACTTTTGAGTCTCTCCTCGGAGATTTAAAAGGAAGAAGACCTTTTCTTACGGGAGAAATATGATGAAGATGTTAATCTTAAGATCTTAAATTAATGTGCAAATAGATCCGTGCAAATAAACTAGAATACAAAAGAAAGATTGTGAGACTTACCTCGGTCGGCCATGGCGGTGATCGATCGGGCTAGGTCTTCTACTGCCTCTCTGGTCCGCCTGGTGGGAGAAATCTCCCTATGGTCAGTTTAGATGGAAGCAGAGACGAGCCCCTCTATTTATAGAAAAAGACCTATCGTTCCACCCACAATAAATCCTAATTGGCTTAATCTATTTAACCAACAGATGTAGTTGAATCTAGGGCTACATTAATCATCCATGTCTCAATAAGGATGAGATGCACTGATTACCTTAAAATACCCTTCACTGATCACTGTGGAAACAGGTAACTCCAGTAATTTCATATTTAATCTCATTCTTCAATCTAGACTGTCGATCTTAGATCAATGATTGACAATATAAGATCCTACGTTCTCCCACTTGGCAAGCATTGAACATAAGACTAGCCTTGATACATATCTAGACTGGAAGACTTCTTGGCCAAATAAGATTAATGTGATGACATCTCAAAAACAGGATCACATCTCACAAGATTCTAACAACGAACCATAGAGGTCAATACTGCATCAAACGGTATACGACCAAGTATGATCACAATTACTAGAAATCTCGTTCACAAATGATTGCCGACAAGCATGGAACGTGTAGTATGGAAATACCGTACTTTATGTGATCATTTTACGCTAAATCCAATATTGGTCAACCTTTGTGCTTTTCTCCTGAAGCTCTCATGTGAATAATAACCGTCGTACTTAACTGTAAAACTTAAGGCACTTTTGCTTCTTACCTGAAGCCCTTATGTGACTATTACCATCATGCTCAAGAATTAATGCTTCTTACATGGAGTCGACTACTACGGTCATGCTTAAGTATGAAACTTAAGGCTTTCATTGTAGGAATATTTCCACAATTATTCTAGGAATATTTCCACAATTACCCAAATGATAACACATTCCTTGACCGATATCAGAATTTTTTATTAAATCAATCCGGCTGCGCTCTAAGTAACTTTAAGAGCTGCCTACGTACCCAGAATTGGGATCAAGCCTGCACGTAGTTCTTGTTATTCTTTACAATATGTCAAAATTAAAATGTGCTCTCACTAACCAAGTACATTAAAGGATTAATCAACTGAAAATGGTCTCTGTACTTCGATAAATTATTTTTGACCAATTTTTATTAGCTCTAAGAAAACTTTCTCCATTTACTACTTGAAAAGTGACTTCATCTTTAATTTGAAGCCTCGGGCTTGTGAACATCCACTGCTTTTTTCTTCTTTTCTAGCCAAGCTGGATATTGGCGACACTCTATCTTCTTATGTCCCTTCTTCCTGTAATGGAATCATTTAATAACATGGCTATTCTTAGTCTTGGGATCATGTACCAGCTTTGACGTGTTCAGCTAGAAAGGTTCCTTAAAGTTTGGCTTCTACCTTTGAAAAGTGAACTCTTTAGCTTTCTAATGTTGTATCACGTAAGCACTTTTAGTTCTTTCTTTCTTCAAACGATCCTCGTCTTGGACACATACGGAGATCAGCTCATTCAGCTCCCACTTTTCCCTAAATGCATTATACGTGGTCTTTACTTGTCCAAATTTTAACGGAAGTAAATTCAAGGCCAAGGTACTATAAATGAATCTGATATGTCTACTCCCAGAGACCTAAGTTTAGATCCCACGTTTATCATTCGTAAGATGTGCTCGCTCACACTTTCGTTTCCATCACATTTCATGTTAATCACGGTATTCATTAAAATTCCAGTCTATGCTTTCTCATATTCAACAAAGTTTTGCACCACCACATCCAAGAAATCCTTGGCTCATACTCAGGAATACCACCCCTGATTACCTCAGACATATACCTACACATGATTAGAATACATATTCGATCGGCCATCACCCATCTTTCATACTTGGTACTCGCTTTACGAGAGCAATATTCTCATTGTTTGGGCGGATCATCTTCTCTAAGATCAAAGTCAAAATCCATGATCCCTAGAACAATCGCTTAGTGTCACTATCGATGGTAGTTGACTAGGTATAGATGAAGCGTTGATTACTATAAAAGTCAAATTGAAACTGCGTCACCGATGCTTTTATCTAGTTTCTTTTAAGAATCCCCTCGAAGTCCTACCCACATCCATGTAATCTCTCCTTTGGGATAAGATCATAATGTGCAACGGTCCTGTCTAGAATTTTACAACAATTTCTTTAATCAATTCACTAGAAGTCCAAACTATATCTAAGTAATCAACTACATCTAAGCAATCTCTCCTTTGGGATAAGAACACAACATGCAATAGTCCTTTCCAGAACTTATCGCAATGCCAACCGATGCAAAATACAATAGCTTTCGAAAATATCAATACCTTTGGGTTGAAGAGATCTTCTAGGCTATTAGACTTTCTTCGATTGCATGTGCCGTCTTGAATTGAGCCAAGTAGGGCTTTCCTTTGGGCCAACCACTACCTATTATAATTCAAAATGCAATTTCCTAAAATGATTTGGAAAGTCATTTAGTTTCCGTGAATGGAACACTTTGGTGGTTAACCACTCACTTCAACTCTTTCCAGATCATGTGAATAGGACAATTATCAATGCTTCCACTTTTTTAATGATAATTCATCATATAGAGTTTAATTATTGTTATTCACATGCTATAATTCATAGAAGATTTATTTTAGCAATAGTAAACTTAATAAAGCAATATTCCATGAATATCCTTGATACTCAACTCAACTCAACTAAGCCTTTGCCCCAAACTAGTTGGGGTCGGCTGATGAATCCTTTAGAAAAATTTCATGAAGAAGGTGAAAGGATCTACCCGGCTCAAATTGACTAAGTCTAATCCTGACACTAGTTGGGTTCGTCTACATGGATCATTTTCTTCCATTCTATCCTATCCAAGGTTATGTTATCTGTTATGTCTAGCCCTGAAGTCTTTCTTAACTGTTTCTACCCAAGTTGTTTTCGGTCTGCCCCTACCTCTTTTTACTCCATCAACTTGGCACAAGTCACTTCTCACTGGAGCATCCAAACGCCCACGTTGGATATGTCCAAACCATCTTAAGCGGTACTCCATCCTTGATGATTCTTCAAAATTATCTATCTATCTTTGATAAATAATTATGGGACAATTTATTGTACTATCTATAAACAAAATAATTACAACACCCCCCCTGAAATTTTTTAATAATTACTAAAATGCTCATGGACTAATCATCATGATTAATAAATCACCTTTGGGCAATTATAATAATAACTAAACTTATCTAGAGCACTTTATCATAATTATTAAAATTAGATAAATTTATAATACCAAATTATTTTCAACCTACTTAAATAATTTCTCAAAATCAATCAAAGCATAAAATCAAGGGTATTATTTCCAAAGGAACACCTTAATTATCAAAACCGAACCTTACACAAATTATAAAACATGTAAGAGTGACGAAATCAATAAATGTGTCTGTGTGTGTTCATGGCAAAACTTCCAGGTGCCATTAGCCATACTGAAAAAGACTTATACCGTACACAAAGATCCGTTTAGAATCTCTTCCTAGAGACTCAAAAGTCAGAAGACCTTTCTCCTCAAGGAGAAATGTGATAAAGATGACGAATTCCCAAAAGGAAGGAATTCTTTTCCGGGACAAAGATGATACAGTTCCCCAAAAGGAAGGAAAAGAGGATTCCTTTAGAATCACTTCTTCGAGCCTCGAAAGGGAGAAGACCTTTCTCCTCTGGGAGAATAATGATAAAGATCATGGTTCATCAGAAGGAAGCAAAAGAAGATCCCTTCAGAATCTCTTCGTAGAAACTCAAGAGGGAAAAGACATTTCTTCTCTGGGAGAAAGATGATAAAGATGACGGTTCCCTAAAATGAAAGAAAAGACGATCACTTTAGCATCTCTTCCTGGAGACTCAAAAGGGAGATGACCTTTCTCCTCAGGGAGAAATATAAAGGTCCTTTTAGAATTTCTTTCCGGAGACTTAAAATGGAGAAAACCTTTCTCCTCCGGGGAAAGATGATAAAAGATCACTGTTCCCGAAAACAAAGGAAAGGAAGATCCCTTCACAATCTCTCCTAGACCCTAAAAAGGGAGAAGACCTTTCCCCTCCATGAGAAATAATAAAGATGACGGTTCCCCAAAAGGAAGGAAAAGAAGATCACTTTTAAATCTCTTCCTGGATCATCAAAAGGAAAACCATTTTCCTCCGGAAGAAAGATGATAAAGATCACGGTTCCCCAGAAGCAAGGAAAAGAAGATACTTTTAGAATCTATTCCTGGATCCCCAGAAAGAAAAGACCTATATCCTTAGGGAGAAAGATGATAAAGATCATGGTTCCCCAAAAGGAAGGAAAAGAAGATCCCATTCGATTCACTTCTTAGAGCCTCAAAAGAGGAAAAACATTTTGCGTCCGGAAGAATAATGATAAAGATGACGGTTCCACAAACGAAGGAAAAGAAGATCCCTTTAGAATCTCTTCCTGAAGACTCAAGAGGGAGACGATCTTTCTGCTCTGGGAGAATGATGATAGAGATGACGGTTTCCTAAAAAGAAGGAAAAGAAGATTCCTTTAGAATCTCTTCTTGGAGACTTAGAAAACCTTTTTCCTCAGGGAGAACGATGGTAAAGACGAAGATTTCTTCAAAAGGAAGGAAAAGAAGATCCCTTTAGAATCTCTACTTAGAGATTCAAAAGAGAGAAGACCTTTCTCCTCTGGGAAAAAGATGATAAAGATGACGGTTCTCTAATGGAAGGAAAAGAAGATCCCTTTAGAATCATTTATTAGAGTCTCAAAAGGGAGAAACCATTTCTCCTATAAGAGAAAGATAATAAAGCTGACGGTTGTTCAAAAGAAAAAAAAACAAAATCCCTTTAGAATCTCTTTCTAGAGACTTAACAGGGTGAAGACTTTTCTCCTCCATGAGAAAGATGATAAAAATGATGATTCTAGAAGGAAAAGAAGATACCGTTAGAATCTCTTATTAAAGACTCAAGAGGGAGAAAGATGATAAAGATTATTGTTCCCCAAAAGGAAGGAAAAGAAGATCCCTTTAAAATCTGTAATTAGAGACTCAAGAAGGAGAATACCTTTCTCCTTTAAGAGAAAGATAATAAAGATGATGGTTCCCCAAAATGACGGAAAAGAAGAACCCTTTAGAATCTCTTCTTGGAGACTCAAAAGGTAAAAGACCTTTCGCCTCTTTTAGAAAGATGTTAAAGATGATTGAGAAGACCTTTCGCCTCCTTTATAAAGATGTTAAAGATGATAGTTCCTCAAAAAGAAGGAAAAGAAAATCCCTTCAGAATCTCTTCTCGGAGCCTCAAAAGGGAAAAGACATTTCTCCTCCGGGAGTAAGATGATAAAGATGATTGTTCCCGAAAAGGAAGGAAAACAACACCCCTTCAGAATCTCTTCCTAGAGACTCAAGAGGGAGAAGACCTTTATACTCCGAGAGAAATAGGATAAAGATGACAGTTCCTTAAAAGGAAGGAAAAGAAAATCACTTAAAAATCTCTTCTTATACGCTTAAAAGGGAGAAGATCTTTCTCCTGCAGGAGAAAGATAATAAAAATGGCGTTGCCCCAAAAAGAAGGAAAAAATATCCCGTTATAATCTCTTCCTAGAGACTCAAGAGGGAGAAAACCTTTATTTTCCGTGAGAAAGAAGATAAAGATGATTGCTCCTTAAAAGCAAGGAAAAGAAAATCCCTTAAAAATATCTTCTTAAAGACTAAAAAGGGAGAGGACCATTCTCCTCCAGGAGAAAGATGATACGGTTCCACAAAAGGAAGCAAGAGAGGATCCCTTTAGAATATCTTCCTAGAGCCTCAAAAGGGAGAAGACCTTTCTCCTCTATAAGAAAAATAATAAAGATGACGGTTCCCCAAAAGGATGGAAAAGAAGATCTCTTTAGAATCTCTTCCCGAAGACTCAAAAGGGATGTTTTTCTCCTCAGGGAGAAAGATGATAAAGATGACGGTTCTCCAAAAGGAATGAAAATATCCCTTTAAACTCTCTTATTTGAAACTTAAGAGGGAGAAGACAGTTCTCCTCCGGGAGAAAGATGAAAATGATGACGGTTCCTTAAAAGGAAGAATAAGAAGATCCCTTGAGAATATCATTCTTGAGACTCAAAAGGGAGAAGACCTTTCTCCTTAAGCAGAAAGGTAATAAAGATGATGGTTCCCCAAAAGGAAGGAAACGAAGATCCCTTTTGAATCTCTTCATAGAGATTTAAAAGGGTGTAGACCTCTCTCCTTCGGGAGAGATAATAGAGATGACGGTTCCCCAAAAGGCAGGAAAAGGACTTTCTCCTCCGGGAAAATAATGATAATGATGATGGTTTCGGAAAAGAAGATCCATTTAGAATCTCTTCTTGAAGACTCAAGAGCGAGAAGACCTTTCTCCTCTGGGAGAAAGATGATAAATATGACGGTTCCTTAAAAGAAAGGAAAAGAAGATCCCTAGGGAATCTCTTCCTAGAGACTTAGAAAATGTTTCTCCTCCAGGAGAACGATGATAAAGATGACGATTTCTTCAAAAGGAAGGAAAAGAAGATCCCTTTAGAATCTCTTTGTAGAGACATAAAAGGAAGAAGACCATTCTCCTACGGGAGAAAGATCCTAAAGATGATTGTTCCCCAAAAGGAATGAAATGAAGATCTCTTTAGAATCTCTTTCTAGAGGCGGAAAAGAAAGAAGACCTTTCTCCTCTAGGAGAAAGACGATAAAGATGACGGTTCTAAAAGAGGAATGAAATGAAGATCCCCTTAGAATCTCTTCCTTGAGCTTCGAAAGGGAGAAGACCCTTCTCCTTCGAGAGAACGGTGATAAAGATGGTTTCCCAAAAGGAAGGAAAAGAACCCTTTGAAATCTCTTCATGGAGACTCAAAAGGGAGAAGGCCTTTCTTCTCCTACAGATAGATGATAAAGATGACGGTTACCAAAAGAAAGGAAAAGAATATACCTTCAGAATCTCTCCATGGAGATTCAAGAGGGAGTAGGACTTTCTCTTCAAGGAGAAAGATGATAAGCATGACGGTTTTCCAAAAGGGAAAGAAGATCCCTTTAGAATCTCTTATACGAAACTGAAAACGGAGAAGATCTTTCTCCTAATGGAGAAAGTTGATAAAGATGACGGTTGCCTAAAAGGAAGTTAAAGAAGTTCCCTTTAGAGTCTCTTCCTGCAGAAGACGTTCTCCTCAAGGAGATGATAAAGATTATAGTTCACTAAGAGGAAAGAAAAGAGGATCCCTTTTGAATATCTTCTTACAGACTTAGAAGGGAGAATACCTTTCTCCTCCGGGAGAGAGATGATATATAGTTCCCCAAAAGGAAGGAAAGAGGACCCCTTAGAATATCTTCCTTGAGCCTCAAGACCTTTCTCCCAAAGGAGAAAGATGATAAATATGACGGTTCTCTAAAAGGAAGGAAAAGAAGATCCCTTTAGAATCTCTTCAAAGAGACTTAAAAGGGATAGGACCATTCTCCTTCAGGAGAACGATGATAAAGATGACGATTTCTTCAAAAGGAAGGAGAAAAATATACCTTTAGAGTCTCTTCGTAGAGACTTATAAGGGAGAAGACCATTCTCCTACGGGAGAAAGATCACAAAGAAGACGGTTACCCAAAAGGAATGAAATGAAGATTCCTTTGGGAATCTATTCGTAGAGCCTGAAAAGGAAGAAGGCCTTTCTCCTCCGGGAGAAAGATTATAAAGACGACGGTTCCTCAAAAGGAAAGAAAAAAAGATCCCCTTATAATCTCATCGGAGAAGACATTTCTCCTCCAAGAAAACGATGATAAAGACGGTTTCCCAAAAGGAACGAAAAGAAGATTCCTTCAGAATCTCTTCATAGAGACTAAAATGGGAGAAAGCCTTTCTGCTCCAGGAAATAGATGATAAAGCTAACGGTTCCCAAAAAGGAAGGAAAAGAAGATCCCTTAAGAATCCCTTTCCTAAATACTCTAATGGAAGAAGACCTTTCTCCTTCGGGAGAAAGATGATAAAGATGACGACTCCCCAAAAGAAAGGAGAAAGAAGATGACTTCATAATCTCTTAATGGAGACTCAAGAGAGAGAAGGCCATTCTCCTCAGGGAGAAAGATGATAAGCGTGACGGTTTCTCAAAAGGAAGGGAAAGAAGATCCCTTTAGAATCTGTTATTTGAGACTAAAAAAGGAGAAGATATTTCTCCTTACGGAGAAAGCTGATAAAGATGACGGTTCCCTAAAAGAAGTAAAATAAGTTCCCTTTAGAGTCTGTTCCTACATAAGACCTTTCTCCTCAAGGAGAAGATAAAGATGATGGTTCACTAAGAGGAAGGAAAAGAAGATTCCTTTAGAATCTTTTCATAGAGACTGAAAATGGAGAAAGATGATAAAGAAGATGGTTCCCTAAAAGAAAGGAAAAGAAGATTCCTTTAGAATCTTTTAATTGAGACTCAAGATGAAGAAGGCCTTTCTCCTCAGGGAGAAAGATAATAAGATGACGGTTATACAAATGGGAGGAAAAGAAGATCCCTTTAGAACCTCTTCCTGGAGATTCAAGATGGAGAAGACCTTTCCTCCACGAGAAAGATGACAAAGAAGACGGTTTCCTAAAAGAAAGGAAAAGAAGATCCTTTCAGAATCTCTAAATGGAGATCCAAGAGGGAGAAGGCCTTTCTCCTCAGGGAGAAAGATGATAAGCATGACGGTTTCCCAAAAGGAAGTAAAAGAAGTTCCCTTAGAGTATCTTCCAACAGAAGACCTTACTCCTCAAGAAGAAGATAAAGGTTCCTTTAGAATCACTTCTTAGAGAATTAAAAGGGAGAAGACCATTCTCCTACGGGAGAAAGATAACAAAGATGATGGTTCTCCAAAAAGAAGGAAAAGATGATCCTTATAGAATCTCTTCCCCAAGCCTCAAAAGGTAAAAGTCGTTTCTCCTTCAGTAAAAAATGATAAAAATGATAGTTTTCCAAAAGGAAGGAAAAGAAGATCCCTTTAGAATCTCTTATTTGAGACTAAAAAAGGAGAAGAAATTTCTCCTAACGGAGAAAGCTGAGAAAGATGACGGTTCCTTAAAAGGAAGTAAAATAAATCCCCTTTACAATGTCTTCCTACAGAAGACCTTTTTCCTCTAGGAGAAGATAAAGATGATGGTTCGCTGAGAGGAAGGAAAAGAAGATCCCTTTAGAATCTCTTCATAGAGACTTAAAAGGGAGAAGACCATTCTCCTACGGGAGAAAGATCATAAAGATGACGGTTCGCCAAAAAGAAGAAAAAGAGGATCCCTATAGAATCTCTTCCCCGAGCCTCAGCAGGTAAAAGACCTTTCTCGTTCAGTAGAAAAATGATAAAAATGGTGGTTACCCAAAAGAAAAGAAAAAAATATCCCTTTAGAATCTCTTATTTGAGACTAAAAAAGGAGATGACCTTTCTTCTAACGGAGAAAGCTGATAAAAATGACGGTACCCAAAGAGGAAGTAAAAGAAGTTCCCTTTAGAGTGTCTTCCTAGAGAAAACCTTTCTCCTCCGGGAGAAAGATGATAAAGATGATGGTTCTACAAAAGGAAAGAAAAGAAGATCCCTTTAGAATCTCTTCCTGTATACTCAAGTGGGTGAATACATTTTCCTCTTGGAGAAACATGATAAAGATGATGGTTCCCAAAATGGAAGGAAAAGAAAATCCCTTTAGAATCTCTTCTTAGAGACTAAAGAGGGAGAAAAATTTTCTCCTCTAAGAGAAAGATGATAAAGATGGAAATTTTCCATAAGGAAAAATAAGGAAATGATAAAGATGATAAAGATGACGGTTCCACAAAAAGAATGAAATAAATATCCCCTTAGAATCTCTTCCTTGAGCTTCGAAAGGGGGAAGACCTTTCTGCGTCGAGAGAACGGTGATAAAGACGGTTTCCCAAAAGGAAGGAAAAACCCTTTAGAATCTCTTCAAGGAGTCTCAAAAGGGAGACGGCCTTTCTTCTCCTAGAGATAGATGATAAAGATGACGTTCCCCGAAAGGAAGGAAAAGAAGATCCCTTAAGAATCCCTTCCTAGAGACTCAAATGGGAAAGTAAGGAAAAGAAGATCCCTTAAGAATCCCTTCCTAAAGACTCAAATGGGAGAAGACCTTTCTCCTTCAGGAGAAAGATGATAAAGATGACGGTTACCCAAAAGAAAGGAAAAGAAGATCCCTTCATAATCTCTTCATGGAGATTCAAGAGGAAGAAGGCCTTTCTCCTTAGGGAGAAAGATGATAATCATGACGGTTTTCCAAAAGGGAAAGAACATGCCTTTAGAATCTCTTATATGAGACTCAGAAAGGAGAAACCTTTTTCTGTTAACTCCTTAGAATCTCTTCATGGTACTCAAAAGGGAGATGGCATTTCTCGTCCAGAAGGAAGGAAAAGAATATCCCTTCAAAATCTCTTCCAAGAGACAAGAGGGAGCATACATTTATCCTCCGTGAGAAAGAGGATAAAGATGGCGGTTCATCAAAAGGAAGGAAAAGAAGATCCCTTAAAAATCTCTCCTTAGACAGCTTAAAGGGACAAGACCTTTCTCCTCCGAGAGAAAAATGATAACGATGGCGTTACCCCAAAGGAAAAGAATATCCCTTCAGAATCTCTTCCTAGAGACTCAAGAGGGAGAACACATTTCTCCACCGGGAGAAAGATGATGAAGATGACGGTTCCCTAAAAAGAATGAGAAGATCTCTTTAGAACTTGTTCCTGGAGACTCAAGAGGGAGAAGACATTTCTCCTCCAGGAGAAAGATGACCAGGACGATGGTTCCCAAAAAGGAACAAAAAGAGCCCTTTATAATCTCTTCCTAAAGACTCAAGAGGGAGCATACCTTTTTCCTTCAGGAAAAAGATGATAAAGATGAGGGTTCCCTGAAAGGAAGGAAAAGTAAATCCTTTTATAATCTCTTCTTGGAGACTCGAGAGGGAGAAGACCTTTATCCTGCTGGAGAACGATGATAAAGATCGTAGTTCCCCAAAAGGAAGGAAAAGAAGATTCCTTTAGAATCTCTTCCTAGATACTCAAAAGAGAGAAGACCTTTCTCCTCCATGAGAAAAACAATAAAGATGATGGTTCTAGTTAACTTACTAACTTCTCAAAAAGCTTAAGCTGTTGGAGAAAGGCGTTATTTATCTTTTAAACTTTAACACTCTCCCGCACGTGTGGCCCACTTGGCAAACACGTGGCACATGTGGTCCCACTTTGGGCTGACCATCGCATGTGGATTTTTACTGTCCCGAAGGTTTTAACTCGAGACCTTTGGTTCTTATACCATGTTAACTTACCAACTTCTCCAAAAGCTTAAGCTGTTTGAGAAAGGCGTAATTTATCTTTTATACTTTAAAAGGTCCAAATGGGAAGGAAAAGAAGATCCATTTATAATCTCTACCTCGAGACATAAGAGGGAGAAGACCTTTATCTTCTAGGAGAAAAGATAATAGAGATGACGGATTCGTAAAAGGAATCTCAGGAAGATCCTTTAGAATCTCTTCCTAGAGACTCAAAAGGGAGAATGCTTTTCTGCTCCGGCAGAAAGATGACAAAGATAATGGTTCCCCACAAGGAAGGAAAAGAAGATCCCTTTAGAATCTGTTATTAGAGACTCAAGAAGGAGAATACCTTTCTCCTTTGAGAGAAAGATAAGAATATCCCGCAAGAATCTCTTCATAGAGACTCAAGAGGGAGACGACCTTTATCCTCCGTGCTAAAGAGGATAAAGATGACGGTTCCTCGAAAGGAAGGACAAGAAGATCCCTTAAAAATCTCTTCTTAAAGACTTTAAGGGAGAAGACCATTCTCCTCCGTGAAAAAGATGATATGATTCCACAGAAGTAAGCAAAAGAGCATCCCTTTAGAATATCTTCCTAGAGCTTCAATAGGGAGAATACCTTTCTCCTCAATAAGTAAAATGATAAAGATGATGATTCCCCAAAAGGAGGAAAAGAAGATCCCTTTAGAATCTATTCCTGAAGACTCAAAAGGGATGTCTTTCTCTTCAGGGAGATAGATGATAAGGATGACGGTTCCCCAAAAGTAACGAAAGTATCCCTTTAAACTCTCTTATTAGAGACTCAAGAGGGAGAAGACCTTTCACCTCTTGGAGAAAGATGAAAACGATGACGGTTTCTTAAAAGGAAGGATAAGAAGATCCCTTTAGAATATCTTCCTTGAGAATCAAAAGGCAAAAGACCTTTCTCCTTAGGGAGAAAGTTAATAAAGATGATGGTTCCCCAAAAGGAAAGAAAAGATGATCCCTTTTGAATCTCTTTCCAGAGACTTAATAGGGTGAAGACCTTCCTCCTCCGGGAGAACGATAATAAAGATGATGGGTCCCCATAAGAAAGGAAATGAAGATTTGTTTAGAATCACTTTCTAGAGCCACAAAAGGGAGAACTTTCTCCTTCGGGAGAATAATGATAATGATGATGGTACCCCACAAGGAAAGAAAAGAAGATCCATTTAGAATCTCTTTCAGAAGACAGAAGAGGGAGAAGACCTTTCTGCTTTGGGAGAAAGATGATAAATACGACGATTCTCTAAAAGGAAAGAAAAGAAGATCCCTTTCGAATCTCTTCATAGAGACTTAAAAGGGATAAGACCATTCTCCTCCGAGATAACAATGATAAAGATAACGATTTCTTCAGAAGGAAGGAAAAAAAGATACCTTTAGATTCTCTTCGTAGAGACTTAAAGGGAGAAGATCATTCTCCTACGGGAGAAAGATCATAAAGATGACGGTTACCCAAAAGGAATGAAATGAAGATCCCTTTAGAAGCTATTCCTAGGGCCTGAAAAGGAAGAAGACCATTCTCTACTGGGAGAAAGATTATAAAGAAGATCCCTTGAGAATCTCTTCAGAATCTCTTCATGGAGAGTCAAAAGGGAGAAGGCCTTTCTTCTCCAGGAAATAGATGATAAAGATGACGGTTCCCAAAAAGGAAGGAAAAGAAGATCCCTTAACAATCCCTTTCCTAGAGACTCAAATGGGAGAAGACCTTCCCCCTTCGGGAGAAAGATGATAAAGATGATGACTCCCCAAAAGAAAAGAAAAAGAAGATCCCTTCAGAATCTCTTAATGGGGACTCAAAAGAGAGAAGGCCTTTCTCCTCAGGGAGAAAGATGATAAGCATGACAGTTTCCCAAAAGGAAGCGAAAGAAAATCCCTTTAGAATCTCTTATTTGAGACTCAAAAAGGAGAAGACATTTCTCCTAACGGAGAAACCTGATAAAGAGAACTGTTCTCTAAAGGAAGTAAAAGAAGTTCCATTTAGAGTCTATTCCTACAGAAGACCTTTCTCCTTAAGGAGATAAAGATGATGGTTCACTAAGAGGAAGGAAAACAAGATCCCTTTAGAATCTCTTCATAGAGACTAAAAAGGGGCAAGACAATTCTCCAATGGGAGAAAGATCATAAAGATGACGGTTCCCCAAAAAGAAGTAAAAGATGATCCCTATAGAATCTCTTCCACAAGCCTCAAAAGGTAAAAGACGTTTCTCCTTCAGTAAAAAATGATAAAAATGATGGTTTCCCAAAAGGAAGGAAAAGAAGATCACTTTAGAATCTCTTATTTGAGACTAAAAAAGGAGAAGATATTTCTCCTAACGGAGAAAGCTGATAAAGATGACGCTTCCCTAAAAGGAAGTAAAAGAAGTTCCTTTAAGAGTGTCTTTCTACAGAAGACCTTCTCCTCAAGTAGAAGATAAAGATGATGGTTCACTAAGAGTTAGGAAAAGAAGATCCCTTTAGAATCTCTTCATAGAGAGTTAAAAGGGAGAAGACCATTCTCCTACGGGAGAAAGATCATAAAGATGACGGTTCCCCAAAAAGAAGGAAAAGAGGATCCCTATAGAATCTCTTCCCCGAGCCTCAAAAGGTAAAACACCTTCTTCAGTAGAAAAATGATAAAAACGATGGTTCCAAAAGGAAGGAAATGAAGATCCCTTAGAATCATTTCTTGCACTCTCAAAAGGGAGATGACCTTTCTCCTCCGGGAGAGTAATGATAAAGATGACGGTTTCCTAAAAGAAAGGAAAAAAAGATCCCTTCAGAATCTCTTAATGGAGACTCAAGAGGGAGAAGGCCTTTCTGCTTAGGAAGAAAGATTGATAAGCATGACGGTTTCCCAAAAGAAAGGCAAAGAAGATCCCTTAAGAATCTCTTATTTAAGACTAAAAAAGGAGAAGACCTTTTTCCCTTGGGAGAAAGATAGATGATAACGATAATAGTTCCGTAAAATGAAGTAAAAGAAGATTACTTTAGAATCTATTCCTTAAGACTCAAATGGGAGAAGACCTTTCTCCTCAGGGAGAAAGACGGTGGTTCTCCAAAAGGAACGAAAAAGAAGATCTCTTTGAATCTCTTCTTAGAGACTTAAAAGGGAGATGACCTTTGTCCTCCAGGAGAAATATGATAAAGATGATGATTCCTCAAAAAAAGGAAGAAGATCCATTTAGAATTTCTTCCTAGAATGTTAAAACAGAGAAGACCTTTCTCCTCCGGGGAAAGATGAAAAAGATCACTGTTTCCCAAAACGAAGGAAAAGAAGATCCCTTCATAACTTCTTCCTGGACCCTCAAAAGGGAGAAGACCTTTTTCCTCTAGGAGAAAGACGATACAGATCACGATTCCTCCGAAGGAAGGAAAAGAAGATCCCCTTAGAATTTCTTCCTGGATCTTCAAAAGGGAGAAGACCTTTTTTCCTCCGGGAGAAAGATAATAAAGATCACGGTTCCCCAAAAAGAAGGAAAAGAAGATCCCTTTAGAATCTCTTCATGGAGCCTCAAAAGGGAGAAGACCCATCTCCTCCAGGAGAAATATGATAAAGGCGACGATTCCCTGAAAGGAACGAAAAAAAGATCCTTTAGAATCTCTTCCTCGACACAAAAGAGGGAGAAGACCTTTGTCCTCCGGAAGAAAGATGATAAAGATGGCAGTTCCCAAAAGGAAAGAAAAGAAGATCCCTTTAGAATCACTTCCTGGAGCCTCAAAAGGGAGAAGACGTCTCTCCTCCGGTTCCCCAGAAGGAAAGAAAAGAAGATCTCTTTAGAATATCTTCCTGGATCCTCAAAAGGAAGAAGACCTTTGTCCTCCGGGAGAAAGATGATAAAGATCACGGTTCCCCAGAAGGAAGGAAAGAAGATCCCTTTAGAATCTCTTCCTAGATCCTCAAAAGGGAGAAGAATAAGATCACGTCTCTCCAGAAGGAAGGAAAAGAAGATCCCTTTAGAATCTTTTCCTGGATCCTCAAAAGGGAGAACACCTTTGTCCTCCGGGAGAAGGATGATAAAGATCATGATTCCCCGGAAAGAAGGAAATGAAGATCCCTTTAGAATCTCTTCACGGAGCCTCAAAAGGGATAAGACCTATCTCCTCCGTGAGAAAGATGATAAAGACGACGGTTCCCGAGAATAAAGGAAACGAAGATCCAGTTAGAATCTCTTCCTCGATACACAAGAGGGAGAAGATCTTTGTCCTCGAGAAGAAAGATGATAAAGATGGCAGTTCCCAAAAAGAAAGAAAAGAAGATCCCTTTAGAATCACTTCTTGGAGCCTCAAAAGGGAGAAGACCTTTCTCTTCCGGGAGAATAATGATAAAGATGATGGTTCATCAAAAGGAAGGAAAGGAAGATCCCTTTAGAATCTCTTCCTAGAAACTCAAAAGCAAAAAGACCTTTCTCCTTTGGGAGACAAATGATAAAGATGGTGGTTCCTTAAAATGAAGGAAAAGAAGATCCGTTTAGGATCTCTTCCCGCAGACTCAAAAGAGAGAAGACCTTTCTCCTAAGGGAGAAAGATGATGGTTCTCCAAAAGGAATGAAAAGAAGATGTCTTTTGAATCTCTTCTTAGAAAATTAAAAAGGAGAAGCCCTGTGTCCTCCGGGAGAAATATGATAAATTTGACAGTTCCCCAAAAGAAAGGAAAAGAAGAGCCCTTTAGAATTTCTTCCTGGAGACTTAAAACAGAGAAGATCTTTCTCTTCCCGGGGAAAGATGATAAAGATTATTGTTCCCCAAAAGGAAGGAAAAGAAGATCCCTGTAGAATCGCATCCTGGACCCTCAAAAGGGAGAAGCCCTTTCTCCTCCAGGAGTAAAATAATAAAGATGACGGTTCCCAAGAAGGAAGGAAAGAATCCCTTCCTAAATCCTCAAGTCCTCAAAAGGGAGAAGACCTTTTTTCCTCCAGGAGAAAGATGATAAAAATCACGGTTCCCAGAAGGAAGATAAAGATGATCACTTTATAATCTCTTCTTGGATCCTCAAAAGGGAGAAGACCTTTTTCTTTCGGGAGAAACTTAATAAAGATCATGGTTCCCCGGAAGGAAGGAAAACAAGATCCCTTTAGAATCACTTGCTAGAGCCTCATAAAGGGGAAGACATTTTGCTTCCCGGAGAATAATGATAAAGATGACAGTTCCCCAAAAGGAAGGAAAGAAGATCCCTTTAGAATCTCTTCCTGAAGACTCAGGAGGGAGATGACCTTTCTGCTCTGGGAGAACGATGATAGAGATGACAGTTTCAAAAAAGAAGGAAAAGAAGATTCATTTAGAATCTCATCCTGGAGACTTAGAAAACCTTTCTCCTCCGGGAGAACAATAGTAAAGATGACTGTTTCTTCAAAAAGAAGGGAAAGAAGATCCCTTGAGAATCTTTTCTTAGAGACTCAAAAGAGAGAAAATCTTCCTCCTCTAGGAGAATGATGATAAATATGACGGTTCTCCACTGGAAGGAAACGAAGATCCATTTAGAATCTCTTATTAGAGGTTCAAATGGAAGAATCGCTTTCTCCTAGAGGAGAAAGATGATAAAGATGACAGTTGTTCAATGGAAATGAAAAGAAAATCCCTTTAGAATCTCTTCCTAGAGACTCAAGAGGGTAAAGACATTTCTCCTTCTGGAGAAAGATGATAAAGATTATAATTCTCCAGATGGAAGGAAAAGAAGAAACCTTTAGAATCTCTTATTAAAGACTCAAGAGGGAGAAAGATGATAAAGATAACGGTTCCCCAAAAGGGAGAAAAATAAGATCCCTTCATAATCTCTTCCTAGGTCTTCAAAAGGGAGAAAAACTTACTCCATCAGAAGAAAAGGGATAAAGATGACGGTTCCCCAAAAGGAAGGAAAATAATATCCTTTAGAATCTCCACCTGGAGGCTTAAGAGTAGGAGTGCAACTCAGGTCGGCTTGAGGCCAACCCGAATCCGACCTGACTTCCAACCCAATGAGGTTCAACCCGACCCGAGGAACCCTTTTTTCCAACCCGAACTCGAACCGACTTCAACCCGATCCAACCCGAGATTTTAAGCTTAGAAAATAAAAAATTATTAAAAATGTAAGGTTTCACTCAGGTCGGGTTGCCCATGCCCTCAACCCGAACCTGACTTGGACTCAACCCGGGTTGAGAAAACTAAACCCGAACGCGAAACCCGAACCTGACGCGAACTCAACCCAACCCGGCTTTTTTTCGGGATGAACCCGACCCGAGTTGCACCCCTACTCAAGAGGAAGAAGACGTTTTTCTCCTGGAGAATCAGGATAAAGATGATGATTCCCCAAAAGGAAAGGAAAGAAGATCCCTTAAGAGTCTCTTCTCAGATTCTTAAATGGGAGAAGACCTTTCTCGTCCCAGAGATAGATGATAAAGATTACGGTTCCCCAAGAGGAAGGAAAAGAAGATCTCTTAAAAATCTCTTTGTAGAGACTTAAAAGGGAGAACACCATTCTCCTCTGGGTGAAAGAACATGAAGATGACAGTTTCCTAAAAGGAAGGAAAAGAAGGTCCCTTCTCCTCTGGGAGAAAGAACATAAAGATGACGGTTTCCTAAAATGAAGGAAAAGAAGGTCCCTCTACAATCTCTTCCTGGAGATTCAAAAGGAATAACACCTTTCTGCTATGGGAAAAATATGATAAAGATGAAGGCTCTCTAAAAAAAAGCAAAAGAATATCCCTTTAGAATCTCTCATTGAAACCCAATAGGGAGAATATCCCATTAAACTCACTTCTTGGATACTAAAGAGGGAGAAGAGCTTTCTCCTTCGGGAGAAAGATGATAAAGATGATGGTTCCCCAAAAGGAAAGAAAAGAAAATCCCATTAGGATCTCTTCCTCTATACTCAAGAGAGTGAATACCTTTCTCCTCTGGGAGAAAGATGATAAAGATGATGGTTTCCAAAATGGAAGGAAAAGAAAATCCCTTTAGAATCTCTTCCTAGAGACGAAGGAGGGAGAAAAAATTTCTCCTCTGAGAGAAAGATGATAAAGATGGAAATTTCCCAGAAGGAAGGAAAAGAAGATCCCTGTAGAATCTCTTCCTGGAGAGTCAATAGAGAGAAGACCTTTATCCTTTTTGGGAGAACAATGATAAAGAAGATTCCCCAAAAAGAAGGAAAACAACCCTTCATAATATCTTCAAAAGGGACAAGGCCTTTCTTCTCCGGGAGATGGATGATAAAGATGACGATTCCTCAAAAGGAAGGAAAAGATCCCTTTAGAATCCTTTCCTAATGACTCAAAAGGGAGAATACCTTTCTCCTTCAGGAAAAAGATGATAAAAATGACGGTTCCCAAAAAGGAAGGAAAACATCTCTTTAAAATCTCTTCTTAAAGACTCAAGAGGGTGAAGGCCTTTGTCCTTGAGGAGAAAGATGATAAACACTATGATTCCCCAAATGGAAGCAAAAGAAGATCCCTTTAGAATCTCTTATTGGAGACTCAAGAAGCAAAAGACCTTCCTCCTTGAGGAGAAAGATGATAAATATGATGGTTCCCCAAGAGGGAGGAAGAGAAGATTCCTTTTGAATCTTTTCTTAGAAACATATAAGGTAGAAGACCTTTCTCATGTGGAAGAAAGATGATAGGGTTCCCAAAAAGGAAGGAATAGGGGATCCCTTTAGAATCTCTTCTTAAAGCTTCGAAAGGGAGAAGTACTTTCTCCTCAGGGAGAAAGACGATAAAGTTGACGGTTCCCCAAAAGGAAGGAAAAGAAGATCCTTTTAAAATCTCTTCCTCGAGGCTTAAAAGGGAGAAGGCATTTCTCCTATAGGAGAAAGATGATAACAATGACGGTTCCGAAAAGGACCAAAAAGGAGAAAGATAATAAAGATGAAGGTTCCCCAAAAGGAATGAAAAGATCCGTTTAGAATCTCTTATTGGAGACTCACAAGGAAGAAGATGATAAAGATGATGGTTCCCCAAACGAAAGGAAAAGAAGATCCCTTTTGAATCTTTTCTTAAAGACTTAAAAGGGAGAAGATCTTTCTCCTCCGGGAGAAAGATAACTAAGATGGCAGTTCCCCAAAAGGAAGGAAAAGAAGATCCCTTTAGAATCACTTCTTGGAGCCTCAAAAGGGAGAAGACCTTTGTTCACTAGGAAAAATATGATAAAGATGACGGTTCCCCAAAAAGAAGGAAAGAAGATCCCTTTAGAATCTCTTCCTGGAGTTTCACAAGGGGAAGACCTTTCTCCTTCACAAAAAAATGATAAAGATGACGGTTATCCAAAAGGAAGGAAAAGAAGATCCGTTTTCAATCTCTTCCTCAAGACTCAAGAGGGAGAGGACCTTTATCCTCCGGGAGAAAGAGGATAAAGATGACGGTTCCCCAAAAGGAATGAAAAGAAGATTCCCTTTAGAATCTCTTCTTAGAAACTTAGAAAACCTTTCTCGTCCAGAAGAAAGATGATAAAGATGACAGTTTCTTCAAAAGGAAGGAAAAGAAGATCCCTTTAGAATCTCTTAGTAGAGACTTAAAAGGGAGAATACCATTCTCCACCAGAAGAAGGATCATAAAGTTGATGGTTCCCCAAAAGGAATGAAAAGAAAATACCTTTAGAATCTCTTCCTAGAGACTCAAAAGGGAGGAGACCTTTCTCCTCCGAGAGAGATGATGAAGATGACTGGTTTCCAAAAAGAAGGAAAATATCCCCTTTAGAATCTCTTATCGGAGATTCAAAAGATAGAAACCCTTTCTCCTCCAGGAGAAAGATGATAAAGATGATGGTTCCCAAAAAGGACGGGAAATAATAGCCCTTTGGAATCTCTTCTTGGATATTCAAGTGGGAGAAGACATTTCTTCTCCGGGAGAAAGATGACGGTTCCCCAAAAGAAACGAAAATAAGATCCCTTTAGAATCTCTTACTGGAGACTCAAGAGGGAGAAGACCTTTCTCCTCCGGGAGAAAAACCATAAAGATGATGGCTTTCTCCAAAAGGAAGGTGTTAAATATAGAAGATCAAATAATACCATCTCCATCAGCTCAAGCTTTTGGAGTAACTGGTCGTTTCGCATGGTATCAGAGCCAATGGTCCTGAGTTCAGACCTCCTAGATAGCAAAAATCCACATGCAATTGCCAACCCAGCCGAAAAGTGGGGCCACATGTGCCACGTGTAGGTCAACCCGTGATAGAGGGGCTACACGTGAGGAGGAGTGTTAAAGTATAAAAGATTAATTAACACCATCTCCATCAGCTTAAGCTTTTGGAGTAACTGGTCGTTTCACATAAGGAAGAGAAGATCCCTTTAGAATCTCTTCCTAGAGACTCAACAGGGAGGGAGAAGACTTTTCTCTTTCGGGAGAAATATGATAAAGATGACGGTTCCCCAAAAGAAACGGAGTGGATTTTCTCAATGAAAACAAGAAAAAATGAATAAATATCTTACATTAGAGATTCTCAAATAGAACAAGGAAAAATGAAAAAAATATCTTACATTTTCTGAAATGTAAGATATTTTCAATTAACTAATCATTCAACTGCGAGCACAGCAATTTCCAACACCAACCAATGTAGATATCAACATGCCAAGCTAGCTCCCACACATGTGCCAACTAGCAATAAGTAGAGATGCAATCATAAAATAGATATAAAAGGAAACAGGGGGGAAATAATCTAGCTATAAGTGATTGAAATCTTAAATTAGGTAGAAATACATAGGGAAAAATGAGCTTGGGAAGCTTCTGTTGTCAAAAAATGACTACACAAACATTTGGAATGGTGCCCAAAAATGAGACTCATGGAAGATTGTACAAGCACATTAAAAGAGAGGACTCCCAACATATTCACAAAAACATATGCTAATATTCGTTAGCAAATGGTCATGACCTCCCAATTGTAAAAATTAAGAGCTAGCATGTAAATGAGTAACTACAAGTCAAACTTGAAAACATAAAGAAAAAATTGAAGAACGAATTTGAAAAACTTTTTTTCTTTAAGCGGGTCAAGAATCAGGTTTAGAGCCTCAGATTCTCTCATTTACACTCTTATCCTAGTAAGGAGCCGTTTGTTTTGGATTTTAAGAATTGATATTGCGTCCAGAACTGACATTTTGGGTCCAATAATCAGTTTTGGACTCAAAATCGATTCTCAAAAACCCAAAACAAATAGGGCCACTGGATTTTGAAAAAGGATTTCTAAGACTGATTATTGAACTCAAGAGTTCATTTAATTTCAAGTCTACTAATCAGTTTTGGACTCTCAATCAGTTCTCAAAATCCGAAACAAATAGGGCTGCAATGGCACAAAATTAATTGATTAGTTCAAAGTGCATAGTAATGCACTGCAGAATAATGTATACTTGCATATAAAAGATGTGCAGGAAAGAACATGTGATGTATGATAAATAACAACTAAATATGTAATATTTGACTAAGCCGCTCTTGAACTGAAACAAGAAATTATCTTAAGAAGAAGTGTTCACAAGCTGTTGACTGAGAAATGCATGCAGGTAGAACTGACGAATGGATTGCTTAATATATTAATAAAGGTTGCAAAGATCAGATAACAAAGAAAAGGGATTTAAATAGAACATTTAGAAATAGGATCATGTCAGATAATAAGAGAGGAAAGAAGCTCTAAACTCCACTACTTGATTTCTCAAGCTTAAAGCAAGAAGGATCTGGTGCTCTAAATTCTAAACACTACCATGTGATTTGTAATGCATCATAATAAATGGTTTCTGTTGCTTAGAGCTATAAAAACAAATTATTAATATTCAAGAGAGAGAGAGAGAGAGAGAGAGAGCTACAGAAATATTATGTCACATACATTCATACCTAAGGTTTCAATGATCATGTGACAAAGAAAAAGGATTTATAAAGAGCATTTAGATCGTAGGAGCGTTTCGCACGGTATCAGAGCCAATGGTCCTGAGTTCAAATCTCCCGGATAGCAAAAATCCACATGCAATTGCCAATCCCAACTGAAAAGAGGGGCCACATGTAGGTCGACCCGAGAAAGAGGGGATACACGTGATAAAAGATTAAATAACACCATCTCCATCAGCTTAAGCTTTTGGAGTAACTGGTCATTTCACAGAAGGAAAAAAAGATCCCTTTAGAATCTATTCCTAGAGACTCAATAGGGAGAACACCTTTCTCCTTCGGCAGAAATACGATAAAGATGACGGTTCCCCAAAAGAAAGGGAGTGAATTTTCTCAACGAAAACAAGAAAAAATGAATAAATATCTTACATTTGAGATTCTCCAATAGAACGAGAAAAAATGAAAAAAAAAATATCTTACATTTTCTGAAATGTAAGATATTTTCAATTAACTAATCATTCAACTGCGAGCACAACATTATCCAATACCAACCAGTGTAGATATCAACATGCCAAGCTAGCTCCCACACATGTGCCAACTAGCAATAAGTAGAGATGCAATCATAAAATATATATAAAGGGAAACAGGGAAAAAATAATCTAGCTATATGTGATTGAAATCTGAAATTAGGTAGAAATACATAGGGAAAAATGAGCTTGGGAAGCTTCTGTTGTCAAAAAATAATTGCATAAACATTTGGAATGGTGCCCAAAAATGAGACTCATGGAAGATTGTACAAGCACATTAAAAGAGAGGACTCCCAACATATTCACAGAAACATATGGTAATATTCATTAGCAAATGGTCATGATCTCCCAATTGTAAAAATTAAGAGCTAGCATGTAAACGAGTAACAACAAGTAAAACTTGAAAACATAAAGAAACAACTGAAGAACAAATTTGAAATTTTTTTCTTTAAGCGGGTCAAGAATCAGGTTTAGAGCCTCAGATTCTCTCATTTACACTCTTATCCTAGTAAGGACAGCTTTGTTTTGGATTTTGAGAATTGATTTTGAGTCCAGAACTGACATTTTGGATCCAATAATCAGTGTTGGACTCAAAATCGATTCTCAAAAACCCAAAACAAATAGGGCCACTGGATTTTGAAAAAGGATTTCTAAAACTGATTATTGGACTCAAAATTTAATTTCAAGTCTACTAATCAGTTTTGGACTCTCAGTCAGTTCTCAAAATCCGAAACAAATAGGGCCGAATTAATTAATTAGTTATACCTGCATAGTAATGCATTGCAGAATAACAACTAAATATGTAATAGTTGACTAAGCCGCTTTTGAACTGAAACAGCAAATTATTTTAAGATGTAGTGTTCACAAGCTGTTGACTGAGAAATGCGTGCAGGTAGAAGTGAAGAATGGATCACTTTTGCAAGATCATATAACAAAGAAAAAGGGATTTACGTAGAAAATTTAGACATAGGATCATGTCAGATAATAAGAGAGGAAAGAAGCTCTAAACACCACCACTTAATTTCTCAAGCTTAAAGCAAAAAGGATCTGGTGCTCTAAATTCTAAACACTACCACGTGATTTGTAAGCATCATAATAAATGGTTTCTGTTACTTAGAGCTATAAAAACAAATTATTAAAATTCAAGAGAGAGAGAGAGAGAGAGCTACAGAAATATTATGAGACATACATTCATACCTAAGGTTTCAATGATCATATGACAAAGAAAAAGGATTTATAAAGAACATTTAGAACGTAGGATCATGTAAAATAATAAGAGGAATGATGCTCTAAACACCACCAGTTGATTTCTCAAGCTTAGAGGGAGAAGGATCTGATGCTCTAAACACTATGAATCAATCATTACAACTGCTCTAAAAATTCCAACAATGGTTCAGTGAGACCTATCCAACTAAAGTTCCGTACTTCCGAAGCAAACAGGATAACCTTCACTCCTATAATTAAGCACTTAGATTCCTACAATTAAGCATGACAGACTCCACTAGATAGACTCCTATCCAGCTAAAGTTTATCCCACCCTACTTTCAAAGAAAACAGTCCCCTACTTCTACCATACGTCCTTCCACTTGGGTCTCTTCACCTCACTAAAAGGCAATGGAGTTGCTACTTTTGGATTATGAAGGCTTTGAATGGGTTTCTTCATCCCACTGAAAGGCAAACGATTCTGAATGGGTTTCTTCATCCCACTAAAAGGCAAACGATCCTGGCCAATTGCCTTTTCAGTTTTCACCACTCCATTCTTTGGCAATGGAGCAGTTACTTTTAGATTCTCAAGGCTTTGAATGGGTTTCTTCATCCCACTGAAAGGCAAACGAACCTGGCCAATTGCCTTTTCAGTTTTCACTACTCCATTCTTTGGCAATGGAGCAGCTACTTTAGGATTCTCACGGATTTGAATGGGTTTCTTCATCCCACTGAAAGGCAAACGAACCTGGCCAATTGCCTTTTCAGTTTTCACCACTCCATTCTTTGCCAATGCAGCTATTTTTTGATTCTCAAGGCTTTGAATGGGTATCTTCATCCCATTGGAAGGCAAACGAACATGGAGAATTGCCTTTTCAGTTTTCACCACTCCATTCTTTGGCAATGAAGCAGCTACTTTTGGATTCTCAAGGCCTTGAATGGGTCTCTTCATCCCACTGAAAGGCAAACGAACCTGGCCAATTGCCTTTCCAGTTTTCACCACTCCATTCTTTGGCAATGGAGCAGCTACTTTTGGATTCTCACAGATTTGGATGGGTTTCTTCATCCCACTGAAAGGCAAACGAACCTGGCTAATTGCCTTTTTAGTTTTCACTACTCCATTCTTTGGCAATGGAGCAGCTACTTTAGGATTCTCACGGATTTGAATGGGTTTCTTCATCCTACTGAAAGGCAAACGAACCTGGCCAATTGCCTTTTCAGTTTTCACCACTCCATTATTTGCCAATGCAGCTACCTTTCGATTCTCAAGGCTTTGAATGGGTCTCTTCATCCCATTGGAAGGCAAACGAACATGGAGAATTGCCCTCTCAGTTTTCACCACTCCATTCTTTGGCAATGAAGCAGCTACTTTTGGATTCTCAAGGCCTTGAATGGGTCTCTTCATCCCACTGAAAGGCAAACGAACCTGGCAAATTGCCTTTTCAGTTTTCACCACTCCATTCTTTGGCAATGGAGCAGCTACTTTTGGATTCTTAAGGCTTTGAATGGGTTTCTTCATCCCACTGAAAGGCAAACAATTCTGGCCAATTGCCTTTTTACTTTTCACCACTCCATTCTTTGGTAATGGAGTAGCTACTTTTGGATTGGGTTCCAGATTTGGTGTCACTAATTTGTACCTTGGAGGATCATTAGATGCTTTCATTGTCTTCCTGATCATGTTTAATATTGCCATCCTTTCCTTGGCAGATTTCGCAGGTGCAGGAAGTGGACGACATCTCGCAGTGCAACTGAAAGGCAAAGGAGATTTTGTCATTGAATTGTTCATGGGAAATTGAAGAAATAATAATAATTCAATGTTTAAAGAACTTAAAATACCGTGATGTTTGTCCCTTTAGTGAGTTTTGAAGTCTTAGGCTCCTCGCTGCCATGACCTGCACGATTTAAGACTCAAGATGTCATGAAGTTACATGAACAACAATATCATCCATTCACGTAGGACAAAGAGTGAGGCATAACATACCCGAAGTTCAAATTTTCTATGGAGAATATCAGGATCATCTTCTTCATCATGCTTTTGGTTGCATCCTGTAACACAATAGCCCAGAAAGCACATCCATAAATTTCATATTTATAATTCAAGAGAAAGCATAAAACTCGAATAAAAGCATTCAAACATTTTAAAATCAGAGAGAGAATTTGAATGGAAGTTACATAGGAATAAGAAAGAGCGTTAGTAAACATGTGCAATCAGTTGAATTTAAGATAAAATCAGAAACTGCATACGGCATCAGTGCAACAGAGTTTCAAGATTCTCTCCAAAGAGATGAGAACGATTGCTCATGCATAAGGAATTACTATGCAGAAAAAGGTAAAAAGGGAAAAGATCAGGGAGAATTCAAAGATTATGTAATAGCTTACAGAGTTGAGGATTCAAATTTTGTCTGTGAACATGATGCCAAAGAGGATGAGTCTCTTGTGAACTATGATGAGACAAATGTCTATTGTGAGAAGGCTCAAGAAGCTGAAAGGAAGAGAAACAAGAACCAATCAAGCTGTCAAGGAAGAAGTTGAATGTGAAGATCAGGGAGAAATTTGGATTGATCAAGAGGAAATTAATTGCAAAGATCACGATCAAGTGGAAGAGGTGAAAGTATGTGGTGAATCAGCTCAAAGGGAAAATGAAGATACCAGAACAAAATTTGAATCTGAGGAATGTGAAGCAGCTGCCCATATCGAGCCTAACAAAGCCTCGGAACAAGAAAATGAGGAAATGAGTGCAGCTATCTGTGCTTGAAATGTCCAAGCTCAAGAAAATGAGGAATTGAGCAATGGCCCAAGTTCCACCAGCAGGGAGGGAATCTGTAGATGATAGTACAGTGGGGATTGAAGATAATTCTTAGATTGAAATGTGCTGCATGGAAAGTCTAAGGAAGTGGAAGGTTTTGGGAGTAGAGAACTTTAACATATGAAGCTCTGGCAGCTGCTGAAAATTCTGCTGCAGCTTCTCCTTTTAAGCTTGAGATGGGTCTAGATAACCAAAACTTTGAGGATTGCAGAGAACTTTCCAGGTTGAAAGCATTTGCTAGAACAAGTTCACAGAAAATTAGTGCGTTGGCATATCAAGTTTCTATCCTAAAATGTAGTGCACATTCCCCATACAAGCAGATTGTAGATCGTTTCACTGGATAAGCATGAAGAATGAGAAAGTAAGGGAGAAAAGTCTTCTAACATAGCATCTAATGGTGAAGCCGATTCTTCAGCCAAATCAAGGGTTAGAAGGCTGGGTTTGGAGTGGTTTGATTTCCTCCTGCCGTAAATTGTATTTTTGTTTTTCTTGTATTTATTCCTTCTGTAATGTCTGTGCCTTTGTGGACCATCTTGGTTCCCTTTAATTCAATATATCACTATTTCAAACAAAAAAAAAACATAGCTTCTAACGAGTTCTGCAACTTGGATACTGATTTGTTTTCAGGACACGATGTAGAAGAGAAAGTGAAAAATTTGGTTTACAAAAATATAGTAGTTGTTGGTTTAACAATGGTAGATGTGTCACCTGTTGAGAGTCATCGCGGACTCTCCACAGTGAAGGAGAGGATGGGTCGGCACGAACGCGGGCCGAGGCGGGCCCATATGGATCTTTCCTATTCTAAACTAGGACTTGTCAAGTTGGTAGTTAGAGTTGATTCTAAATTGGGTTTTGGAAACAAGTAGCTTTAGGATGTTGGATTGTTTTAGGAAACATAATTAGTTACTAATTTTGTTTTGGAAAAGGGTAGTATATAGAAATAGGGAAGTGGTTTAATAGGTTAGTTTCTTATTAGTGTCATGAAATATTCACGAAGATCTGTCATGCAATATCACAACTCGATGAAGAGTCCAAGATTTCAGAGACGGGGATGCAGAGGATTATAATCCGACGATTGAAACCTGAGTACAGTGGTACGGTAAGATAGCGGAGTATCTTGCTACATTCGAAGGGTTGGAGTACAATAGGTTTGTGAAGTTTAGAAATGAACTTAGCATGACTTGCAGAGAGTCAGCAGTGAAGGGGAGTGATAAAAGTTATCGTTGACTCTCCATGGCGCTGGAGGGGATGGGTCGGTGCGGACGGGGCGCGGGCGGACGCGGGCCCACATGGATCTTTCCTAGTCTAAATTAGGATTTGTCAATTTAGTAGTTAGAGTTAGATTCTAATTTGGGTTTTGGAAAGTGGTAGCTTTAGGAGATTGGATTGTCTTAGGAAACATAATTAGTTACTTATTGTGTTTTAGAAAAGGCTAATAAATAGAAATACGAAAGTTTTTTAATAGGTTAGTTTCTAATTAGTGTTTCAAATAGTGTTTTTTGAGGGGGAGTGTTGATGTAGGTTCCATGGATGGAGTGGTGTATTGATGTCTTGTGTTGTCTTGTTGTTGTCGTGTTATAGTCTTGTTGTTGTCTTGTGGGTAGTTGTTCCACATGGAGTTCCTTGTTGGTGCTCCTTTGTTGGTGGTTGTTCTTCCTATTATGTTTTGTCATGGTCTTCGGGTTAGTGTAGTATCGTCCTCCTTGTTGAAGTGTAGTGAGGTTTCCTTAGTTGATTCATTGGTTGGTTGGTTAGTTTCTTTTTTGCATTGTTAGTTGTTGGTTCTTCATGTTGCTAGTTGTTTCCTTCTGCTTAGCGTTTGTTGGTGTGTTGTTGGTGACTTAAGTTGATGTTCTTTCACCATGCTTCGCGTTCTTGGTTAGTTGCTCCTTCTATTTGTTGTTGGTTGGTTGGTTGGTTGGTTTGGTTGGTTGGTTGGTTGGTTTTTTGGTTGGTTTTTTGGTTGGCTGGGTTGGTTGTGGTTGAGGTTGGTTGGGTTGATCGTGGTTGAGATCATTGTTGTTGTGGTTGGTTGGTTCTTCGCGCTTGGTGTTATTGGTGGACTCGCTTTGCGAGTCCTGTTTGTTGATGCTTCTACATGTGTGTAGTTGCCTTGCATAATTTTGCGCATTCATTATTGCTGTAGAGGTTTGTGTTGCAATCCACTTTATTGGTTCTTCTATATAGTGTGTGTAGTTGCTTTGCGCAGTTTTACGCATTCGTTGTCATTGTAGTGGTTTGCGTTGCAATCCACTTTGTTATTGTGGCTATAAGCCGAGTAGTTAGCGTTGCTCTCGGCCTTGTTTTTTTTTTGTAGCTATATGCCCAGTCATTAGCGTTACTTTCAGCCTTGTTGTTGTTGGTGGCTATATACCAGGTCGTTAGCATTGCTTTCGGCCTTATTGCTAGTAGTGGCTATATGCCCGGTCATTTGGGTTGAATTCGGCCTTATTGTTGTTTCTCCCAGGCGACGTGTTGTGTGGCCTTCTTTGGTTGGTTGTTTCCCAAGCGACGTGCTGTGTGGCCATCATTGGTTGGTTGTTGTTGTGGGCTGATTTTCTATCGCCCTGTTGTTGGTTGGTTGTTGGTCCTGGTTGGGCTTCTTCTTCGATATGATGTTCTCTTGATCTCTACTCGTGGTGCTTCGTCGTTGTTCGTGTGCGCGCCTTTGGTGTGCTTATTTTATTCTATGGATCGTTGTTGTTTCCTTGCTGAGGCCCTTTCGTTCGATCGTTATTGGTGTAGATTTGATAGCCGTGCGCTGATTCAGGGGGAGGCTTTGTGTTGATCGCTCTGACAGTAATGCTAATTTAGGGGGAGCTCGTTGTTTTTTTGGCCGTTGAACTCGCTGTTGTACTAGTTGTGGCCATGGTCCTTTTTTGTTATGTTTTTTACTATGTATTCACCACACCAGCTTGACGGGGTGTGTTGTACCAAGCTGGCTATGTCTATGAGATTATTGTTTTTCTGTTGTATGGGTATTATAGTTGTTTGTTTTAGTTTTCTTTGTAGGAATCTGGAGTGTGGAGTTATACCGTATATACACTCCAGCTTGAGGGGAAGTGTTGAAGGGTATCTTAGTCATTATGTGTAGTGTGAGGGGTATTGTAGCCTTTGTACCATGTTTCCCTACTTTGGACCTATATATACATCATATTAATGGGTGGACTCCTAAGTGGAGAATCTCACCATCTTCACCCTCACACTTCTTCTTCCCCTCTAAACCCTAGCCACATTTCTAACATATATAAAAGGAGAGTGCAAAACGTGAAACAATATGTGAGTGAGAAAAAAAACATGAATAGAGTATTGAAGAGAAGTGGTGTACGGTTTGAGTCTTGGAATAGTATATTTAAGATAACTCTCTCTCTTCCTCCCTCCTTTTGTGATTTGTGTTATTTGGGTTTTGCTTCTTTTGCTTTTGATCTTGTTTTCAAAAAACTTTGTGCTTTGATCATTGTTTTATATGGAACATAAAGAAAGTGAAAATGTTGACATTACAGAATGTTTCAGAGAAGTGGCAATTGGAAATTCAAATATAGACCAGTTCTCCGCATTTGTTGATCCAGCATAGTATCAAAACGAACACAAAAAAGAATTTGATTTCTGCACAAGTTACTATTTTAAATAGTCCAGAGACTGCTAAAATACTAGAACGATACAAAATAGAAGATGGGGATGCATGTAGGTTGTTGAGAAGATTTCTCGCAATCAAAGAATCCTGGGTTGACAATGTAAAATTCAGAACTCATTGGAAAACCGTAATTTGAAAGATAAAAGTGGATGTGATCAGCAGTGGTTCAATGAAATGTCCATTTCCACAGTAAAAGCTGAGAAAAGGCCAGCAGAGTTGAAATCAAGCCACTGAGACCAATCAAGAGTTTGAAACATTTTTTTCTCATAGGTCGAGAGCATGAAATATTGGCCGATAGTGACAGATATGAGGCAGAACACTCCAATTCTGAAAACGGAGCAGTTGAGCAACCATAAGGTCGGGTAATTGGCGACACCCATGTTGAGAAGGCAACCCTAGACAACTTGCATAGCAGTAGAAAGAGAGAGGAGGAGAGGGTTCACTTTTTCAACCATTGGTTGAAGGATTGAAATGGTTTGGCAGATAGGTGCTGCACTATATTAGAACAAAGGGTTCATTATTTTGATGACATGTTGATTTCAGATGGATTTTTTTTTCTTACATCACTGCAGAACTATTCATCAATATGGACAATCATTTTGTTGAAGACACAAGTGGAAGTGATTCAAGGGTCTAGCATGCATTGCCAACTTCATTTTTAAATATGGATAACACAAAATGATTGATTTTATATCGCAGGACAATGAAGTGAAAGCAATGACAGGTAGAATCAACCAACACATTGCCATGTTGTGCAACAATTGTACTTTAGACAAGTTCAATTTTTGGAATTTCTTAAATTTCAGTTTCAGTTATGGTATCGGTCATCACGAAAATGGGACCTTTTCAGTTTCGGTCGGACATTTCGGTGGAAATCCGCAGGCAAACAATTGAAAATGATAGAATTTTAACATGAAACTTCAGGAAATGCTACAATAAACACAAATACAAACTTACCACATAAGACAAATATCTATACATAATGTTTTAATAACATAAAATCCCAAAAGACATGTGTTGTCACGCAAGTCCGATAATTCAATACATACCATCTGTAATTCATATAAATATTTATACATAGTACAAACACCGCATTTCACATGCAATTCATAATGAGTCAACTAGAGCCAGCCACGACTATTTTAACTATATATAAAAAAAAAAGATTCAAAAGCAAAGAAACCTTTGAAAACCTTTAGGATTCAATCAATTGAAATTGCAATATTCTATCAAATTCAAACAGAGCAACAAAAATTTGGGTTCAATAAACAGAAAATTGGGTTCAATAAACAGAGAGATAAGCATGCATGTCAGATTTAAAACAAATGTCTATACTCTATAGCAAGAATTGTCAAGAAGATGAAAAGGGCAGAAACAGAGTCGACCCAAGAAAAATTAAGTGGAAGAAAAGTTTCAGTTCCAAGAAAAATTAATTGGAAGAACCATTCAAGAACTTGAACGTGAAGATGAAAAAGACAAGAAAAAGGGGGGGAAACAGACAAAAATGGCAAAAAAAAAAAACATGCAAATGAAAAAAAAAAAAACTTACCGAGGCGTGTGCAAAACCATTCTTTATCATCCTCAACGGATCGATCCGGGTTTGTTAAGTCGACGAACATTGGTGCAGAGAAATTTTCATAAAACTGGTCGAACTCAAATTCGTAAGTTTCATTTGGATTAAAGTGACAGAACTCTTCGTCATAGTGATCAAACTCCATTTCTGTCTGAGAGAGACAGATAGCAAGAAAGATAGATTAGAGAGAGAGAGAGAGAGAGAAAGAAGAGATTGCAAGAAAGAGGGATTAGAGAGAGAAACAGAAGAGATTAGAGAGAGAAAGAGAGGAGATTAGAGAGAGAAAGAGCAAGAGCAAGAGCAAGAAAGAGAGATTAGAGAGCGCGGAGAGCTGAGAGAGAGGGAGAATTAAGAATAGATTGAGAGTCGGTGTCTTTCTTTCCTCTCTCGCTGAAGGAATTTATTTATAGCTCTTTATTTCTATTGGTAAGTGATATATTCACCCCCCCCTTTTTTGACTTGGGGACATCCCCGTCTAGTGTATTTATGACTGTTCTTTTACACTAGAGAGGGCTGTCCCAAGTAACAAAAAAGGGTCGAATTTACCCTTTAAAGGTTCCTCCTCTGAACAAACGTTGAATTGTGGTTGTTCATGTCACTTTTATTTCTATGTAATAAAACAATGGAAAAGCAAAATGTTTTTCTTTTCCAAACTTTTCTTGAAATTTCATGGAATCAAAACAAGGAGCAGAGGAGGCCTGATGTGTCAAGGAGATATGATCATCCCACATAAGTGGAAACAATGGCGGTGGACCGGAACTGTGATCATAGTAGGGGTGCAGCTTGGGTCGGGTTCAACCCAATTTTGAGTCGGGTTCGGTTGGCATTTCCTCGGGTTGGGTTGGGTTGGGTTAGGGATGGCTTTTCCAAACCCGATTTAATTTCAAGTTGGGTTAGGGATGATGCCTTGGCAGCCCGACTCGACCGGCACCCGACCTTTGTCCTCTAATTTTATCTTGATTTTCTTTTTGTTATTGTATTTTTCTATCTGGCACGAACTAAACTTGTCTTTTCTTTTTTAACTACTTGCAGTCCTGTGCGATGCACGGGGCAACGAAAAATTATGTTCTTGAAATAATTTTTACTATAACTTAAGAGCAAAACAGCCCAGAATAGAATACCAGATGTTAAGGTGTAGAATTCCTTTTTTATAGGTGTAGATTGCGAAACATTAGTATAGAATTCCGTTTATAGATATAGATGAGAGATTTTAGCATCTATTTTCTCTTTAAGAGAAATGGAGTACACTAAAGAGGGAATATAGAACGATTTGTTTTTCTAGAAAGAACTTTTGGAATTCCAAAAGTGTAAAACGGTGTACAACATCCCCTTAAAGCGTTTTTAAATTTCAGAATGCAGTGGGGGTGCCACCTGGCGCCACTCCAGCTTACCACATTCAGCTATATATATATAGGAAATTAAAACGGAAAACATTAAAAAAAGTGCCTAAATTCAAACCATAAGGTACGACACAACTGATTGTGGGTGTAGACGGTTTTCATTAGGAAAGGAATTGGGAATTGTGTAACTAATATTAAAAAAGGGAAAATGATCAAAAAATGGGATTTTTAACTGAAAATCTCAAAAAAGGGTTGAGTTGGCTAAATTCGGTGAAACGCATCCCAAGGCATGTTTTAAGACAAAAATGCCCTTGAGTTGCTTGTCCCTCCAAGAAGGTAAGAAACGGATCTCAATGCATTTCACCTAACCTCTACCTTTTTACCTTCTTCTTCCCCACGCCAACTGATGAAACTCCATTGCCTGTTGTAAAACTCCATTGAAATTACATTGCAGACCGATGAAATTCCCCTTGAGAATATCTAGATTTTATTGGATCTCTTTATTTTCTTTGGCTATGAAACCTAAGGTTCTCTAGTAGTCCATTGTCATACATTTGCTTAGGTTTAACATGTTCCTTACAATGCTATGGTGTATTGTCATAATCTTGTTTTGTTTGTTAGGGTTTTGTTAGGCATTTGTTATTGTCATCATCCTCTTTACAATGCTATGATATATTTTCATCATCTCCCTATCTCTCTATTGCCCTCTATGTTTCTATTTAGAGTAAACCCGGATGAAACTCATGTCTATACAATTAGAAGCACTATTTAAATGTGTAGAAGCAATATTTTGTTCTCGGAACCACTATTGATATGTGGGAACCAGTATTTAGTCCTCTCAACCACTAAGTAGTGGTTCCAATGATTTGAATAGTGGTTCTGAATGTGGAAATACAGTGAGGACCCTATGTAGAAGATCAGAACCACTATTTAAACACTGAGGTAATCTATTTATACCGTCCTAACCACCATGTAGACCTCCAAATCACTATATAGTGGTTCCGACAGTATAAATAGTGAGAATAAAAGGTTATGCAATCAAAACCACTATAAAAAGTGACAATCAGTGTATAAATAGGGGATTAAACACTCAGAACCAGTAATTATACGTAGGAACCACTATTTACCACTATATAGTAGTTCTGAGGTATAAATAGTGGTTCTGAGGTATAAATAAAGGTTCACACATTCTACTGGTATTTCATTTGATGTCAAAGTTGCAATGAATTTATGAACAATGGGTTAAATAGTTGTCTAAACACTCAGATCTCATGGTGGTTCATAGTTTAGATGGCCTAATACTTGTTCCTAGAGTTTAAATTGTGAGATTGAAAAATTTATTCACTCAAAACCGCTATAAAAAGTGAGAATGGGTGTATTTATAGGATTTTAAACACTCAAAACCACTAATTATACCTAGGAACCACTGCTTACCACTATGTAGTGATTTCGAGGTATAAATAGTGGTTCCATAGTAGAAATATTGCTTCACACAATCTAATGGTATTTCATTGGGTGTCAAAGTCGCAATGAATTTATGAACAATGGGTTAAATAGTTGTCTAAACACTCAGATCTTATGGTGGTTCATAGTTTAGATGGCCTAATACTTGTTCTGAGAGTTTAAATTGTGAGATTGAAAAAGTTATGCACTTAAAACACTATAAAAAGTGAGAATGAGTGTATTTATAGGGTTTTAAACACTCAGAACCACTAATTATACCTAGGAACCACTATTTACCACTATGTAGTGGTTCCGAGGTATAAATAGTGGTTTCGAGGTATAAATATTGGTCCATACATTCTGATAGTATTTTATTGGGTCTCAAAGATGTCATGAATTTATACACAGTGGTTTAAACACTAAGAACCACATTAAGATGAAAGGAACGACAATTAAATCCTTGCAAGCACTAATTGTGGTTTCAAGATTCATGTGAACCACAATTACAGTCAAAACCACTATAAAAAGTAAGAATGAGTGTATACATAGTGGTTTAAACACTCAGAACTACTATTTATACAGTGAGAACAACTATTTATACCTCGAAACCACTATTTACTACTAAGTAGTGGTTCCGAGGTATAAATAGTGGTTCCAAGGTATAAATAATGGTTCATAGATTCTAATAGTATTTCATTTGATCCATTATCCTTTTTGGAGTGCTTTTGGATCTCAATTTCTGATTCCAGGTCACAATCTATTTTGAGTCGAGTGGGACCATCCATCAAAGTGTCCTAAGTCCGACTTATATTGTACATAGTTAGCGCTTAGAGTTAGAGATCAAGAGAAAGTGAAAAGAAACTCGAGAAGATGGACAATTTTTATCCAAACAAAAATACATAACATAAAATGATGTTTGAAGTTTTGAGTTTGTTTTCCATAGGCTGATCCTCACCCTTGAATCTATAGAGGTTTCCATAATACGAATTTTCTCTATGGATTGGACGGCTAGGATCACCTCCTATGGAAATGATTTTTTGGGCACAACCTATTTGCATTGTGGCCCATCTAATGGACGTTTTGGATCATCCTATGGTGTGACCCGTACAATACTTTTTGAAAAATGCAGGAGTATACGGGTTTACACCTTATAAAAACTCTTTCTCATGAAGAAACAAATAGGTCTTCCCTACCACCAAGTCAAAAGCCAAGCGTATTTATGTAGTTGAACACAATTTCTAGAATGTACAGCCCACACCATAGGATGATCCAAACTGCCCAATTGATGGGCCGCAACATAAATAGGTTGTGCCCCAAAAATAATTTCCATAGATGATCCCAACCGTTCGATCTATAGAAGTTTCCATAATCTGAGTCCCTCTTTAGATGGGATGGTTAGAATCATCCTATGGAAATGATTTTTGGGGCTCAATCTATTTACGTTGTGGCCCATCAATTGGGCAGTTTGGATCATCCTATGGTATGGGCTGTGTAGTCCATTTAGAAAAATATGGGTTGAATTCATCCTAGAAGGGGGCTGTACAATGGAGTTTTACGAAAGGCAATGGACTTTCAATACTTGGCGTGGGAAAGAAGAAGGTTAAAAAGGTGAATAGGGTTTGTGAAATGCATTGGGATCTGTTTCTCAAAAAAGGTGAAGGGAAAAGCAAGTAAAGGTCATTCTTGTCTTAAAACATGCCTTGGGATGCGTTTCATCCCTTCATGAGGATTTAGCCAACTCAACCCTTTTTTGAGATTTTCAGTTAAAAATCCCATTTTTTCTCATTTTCCCTAAAAAAAAAGGTAAAACACATATTTTAAAAAAATCAGGAATATCAAATCGAGGAAAATTTGGAAATATGATCCGTCAGTTTTGCTATTTCTATAGCCATTCTACTTCCGTAAAATATTTTGGTTTGCCATTCTCTGATTTATTGCAAATTTATTAGCTATCGATAGCAGCCCTAAAAGGAATAAAATTGTTTTGTTTTCCATTCTCTGCTTTTTTTTAGATTTATTAGCGCTTAATAGCAGCCTTAAAAGAAACAAAATCATTTGGTTTTCTAATCTCTGATTTATTGCAGATGTAATAGCTATTATTAGCATACCTAAATGAAACAAATTCCTTTCTATACACATACGTTCGGTGTATATTACCCTTTCTCTTAAAAGAGACTATACACAGAAGTTGCTTGTATAGGAGGGGGACACGTGGCAACACCACATTGAACCACATTCAGCTTTACTTATATACTAGTTGCAGTCTCGTGCGATGCACGGGTCGACGAAAAAATTATGATCTTGAAATATTTTTCCTTATAACTTAACTGCAAAACAACCCAAAATAGTTCTTATAAGACATTAAAACAGTAAAAACTAAAGTCCAAAATAGAATGACATTCTCGAAATAGAAAGAATTTAAACAAATTAGAAATTATTTTATATCTACCAATATAATTAAATGAAAATAAGGAAATAAAATCTTTTGAAGAATCTTTAGAAGAATAAGAAAATATGTAAAAAAGATAAAGCATAAACATTAGGCAAAAGAAATAGAGAGATTGTGGAAGAAACAAACCTCGCTTGATAACTTCGAGTCTGCCAAAATATATGGTGGAAAATGTGTTGTCTTCGTCGATCCTAGATTGGACTTGGTCCAACACAACATGCATAGTACAGCATACACATGACTGAAAAATATTCATCAAGACAAATGCCAAAAACAACTAAAAGCAAAAATATGGGTGTGGAAGAAAAAGAAAAGTAACTCACAGATCTTACCACCCTGAAAGTATTTACTTTTCGTATGAGGGAACCTACAGATGGAGGAGAAGAGAACATGAGAATAGATTGAGATTGCAAGCAACACCTTCAATTGAGAAAAATGGCAAGACGGATTGGAGATGATCATGAGAAGCATGCTCAATTGAGAAGGCAATCAGAAACCAATCAATAATCACATAAGAATAAAAATGAAAAGCCAATCAATAATCACAAAAGGCCCAATCCATAATGACATGGGAAAAGATTGATTTAAGGGTTTAAATGCATATGGAAAGGAACCCAAAGGTTGTAGCAAAACTATAGTGTTTGGAAACAAATCTCCAATAATACCTATTAAAGGAGATCCGTTTCTATCAATAATTCAATATGACAGAGGACACCGATTCTCATTTGCAGAATGTTTTGCATATAATAGCAACTGATCTTTCCTATTCCCATCATATGCTATAATTCAGGAGATTTCGTGGAGAAATTTAAAAAATTTTAAAAATTGATTTACAGATAGGGAGTACCAGCGGAGCCCACCATTTACGCCTCAGCGTTTGATTTTGTGGAGCCACCATCTACCTGAACCCATGCATATAGCAAGGGCACCATTTTACACCTCGGACATGTAGCTTGGGTGGGCCTCTAATTTATATCTCATGTTTCGATGGGGTGGGGCCACATTTTACACCTTATGTTTTGATGCCATGGCTCCATCGATATGAGGCTTGCATAATCCGGATATCCTTCTTCTAATGGCCTATGAGTTGTATAAGACATAGCGTGAAAATCTCTCCGTTCAATTTTTTCTAATAATCCATATCTCCTTCATCCAATAGCCTATGACTTATATATGACATAACATGAAAATCTCTCCGTTTAATTGTTTCTAACCATTAGATAGGAACTCTATTACAACCTTATCTTTTTCCAAAATTTGGTGACGTTATTATATGGATTTAAAATAATAAGAAAAAAGATTGGATTTAGAGATAGACGAAATTCTCTCTTTATGTCCTATTTTGTAGGTGTGAATAATAAGCAAAGAGATTATTTAGTGAGAGAGAGGGAATTCTCTCTCTATGCGCCAATTCTGTAGGGGTGAAAGTTTTATATAGGAAACGAAGCGTCAGAATAGGAAACACATGGTACACATGGTATTGATATAATCTATTTAGAAGGTAATTGAAACGAATCGTTCGGTCTTCAAATAAATTCAGGAAAATTAAGGATACGAGAGAGATGATAGGATGGTGATGCATTTTTATAGGGGAAGATATAATTAGATTAGATATTGATGGGCAAGTAGCAAATGATGTCATGCCATATTTCGGTTGATCATTAGATCAATTTATTCATATATTTCGGTTGATCATTAGATCAATTTATTCATATATTTCGGTTGATCATTAGATCAATTTATTCATATGCATCAATTTATATTTTGAATGAGAAATCTATCCTAAATTATCTAATGAAGATTTACACCCACTTTCCATGGTTCCAAAATCTGAATAAAAAAGTAACCCATACAAAATCTGAACATCAGCTTCAGAGGTCACCAAAAAAAAATGAAGGAACAAACAATGCTTTATCTAACAAAGAAACATACTAATAGCAAGAAAATAGGATCAAACCACCAACAGTGAGATTCTCACCCTTTCCGCAAGAACTCTAATCTCATAAGCAATCATATAAACCGATCCCATTGGCGAAGCAGAATGAGTCTGAACTCGAATCTCATAAGCAATCATATAAACCGATCCCATTGGCGAAGCAGAATGAGTCTCCAATACAACGAGTCTCACCTTTCAATCACATTCTATCAGCCGCTTCATATTGGTTGCAGAGGCGCTTCTGTCGCCATGGATGTTAGCACTCTTTCTCACTCGATTCTCTGAAGGTCAGTGTTTTCTTAGTTTAATTTTTTATTTATTTTCATCTGAATTTTTTTCTTGGAAGAAATTAAAAATAGGTTTAGTTACTCATTCTGTTTGGGTTCTGGTGAATTTTTCTACTGGAGGTATTTAAGTTGGCAAGATATATATACGGTGTATGTGTGTGTTTAATATTGAGTAGATTTACCTCAGTATCTGCCAGTTTTTTGAATGGGGTTTTAAAATCTGTGAACCAGCTAACATGTCAGTTGTTAAAGGCAGGTGCAAGCATATACGACACTTGTACATTTTGACACGTGTAGGGATGAGTTTCACATGGGAACACACAACGGGGTGTCATTATAAAAGGTAAGGGGTGTGTTCCATCTGATCAATGTGATTGAAAGGTGAGACTCGTTGTATTGGACGGGTCAGATTAACGATCAGACCAGTTTTGTTGGATTTCCTGACATGCCAAATTGGCTTGTTATGTTTTGCCATACTTTGGAAGCAAGAAAATTGCTAATGAATATCTAAAGGATATTAAAAATGGATCACATGGCAGAAAAACTGGTAGTAAATAAATGAAATAAAAGGCATTGAGAAATATGATTTGATGGATTGGGCGGAGGTATGAGTCGTACATGAATAATGAAATTTCACGCCGGCCATGGGTTTCTAGCGCACCCCATGGTGGCAAATGCATCATCTTTGACCGTGATGTCAAGAGGCAGAGTGGCTAGTAGGCAACATTGTAAAAAGTTCCCACACCCACTACCTGTAGACGAGGGCAGTGGAACGTATAGGGGGCAACAAGCTAAGGGAGCTTGATTGTCTTGCATGAGTCGTCTCAACTCATGCATTATAAATAATAATAACAAAAAAAAGTTTCTTACTTGTAAAACATTGTTTGCCTTGTTAGAATAACTGTTTGACATTGTTTAAATGCCATAGCATGATCACAATTAATGTTTCAGGCTTTCTTTAGAGATGATTGTTATTATGTGCTCACCTAATGAATCAAGTTGTATGCTTTAAATTTAAAAATTGTTTAAGTGTGTATGTTTATTACCGAATGAATCTACTTAGTTTGTTGAACTAACCATATATAAATTTATATAGATCAGACGGTTAAGATCTCCTATCGAGATGATTTTTGGGGTACAACATATTTAAGTTGGGGCTCAACAAATGAATGTTTTCGATCAGGGTCCTTCTATTATGGGTGATGTATTTTAAAAATAAAATTCTTGCAAGAATGTTCTTGATGGGACAGAAACTCTAGGTTGTTTAAGACACCTATACATGTTGGGATTTGCTAGGGACCATCGCAGTGTTGCATGAGAGAGCAACTACCTGAGATGAATTATATGTAAAAAACAAAATCTGTTGAAAAGTGAGCATGTGTTTGCTCTCCCATGCACACATGGTTTTAAATTTCGGTTTCGGCTAAAATTTTGGAGTTATCCGAAACCGAAAATTTAGCCGAAATCCCGAAATTTCGGGCTAAATTTGGTATTGATGCACAAAATCCTGGATTTTAGGGACGAAATTAAATTAGTTAACACAATAAAAAATTATTATTTTAATAGAAATTTCGACGAAATTAACGAATCGAAATTATAAATTTCAGGAATTTCGATTTCCTTACCTTCTCATTTTGGTTCTCACTGAAATCCGAAATTTCAGATTTCGGTCAAAATCGAAAACCATGCTCATGCAACAGCGGTTGCACTAAATGCCTTATGAGATGCTCCCTAGCAAATCCCATATATGTATATTTTCGATAGATTATCTCACGTACCCAATAATTAAATTAAATTAATTAGTGTATTTTACTATAAATCTTACTAAAAGATGGCTCCATTTACTTTGGATATGTTAATGCATGACAACTCTACATATGGTTGCATTTTAATGATTTTTTCTTCTCCAAAACGAGAAAAGAGTATCAGAAGTTTCCTACGAGAGAAAGGCCTCTTAGCAAGAGCTTGATTAAGATCCTGTTTTTTGTTCCATCTCCCACAAATGGACCACTGAGATTATTTATTATTATTTTCTTATCATTTTCTCCATTTCAAGTTAGAATAATAAATAAAATAAATTTACTACTCTCCTTCCTTGATATTTTTGTATTTGGTTGGATTTATATCCACCGTTTTCTTTTTGATCTTTTGTAACTGACCATCTCGGTCCCCTTTTCTAATGAATTCTTCGTCATTCAATTTTTTTTTTTTATAAATTATAACATCGTGACAGCAGGTAGAACAATTGGGTGTCTTTTATGGGAACATATATGTATATCTCTACAGTGTATATATGCTGGCAAGATATATATATACGGTGTATGTGTGTGTTTAATATTGAGTAGATTTACCTCAGTTTCTGCCAGTGTTTTGAATGGGGTTTTAAAATCTGTGAACCAGCTAACATGTCAGTTGTTAAAGGCAGGTGCAAGCATATACGACACTTGTACGTTTTGACACGTGTAGGGATGAGTTCACGTGGGAACACACAACGGGGTGTTATTATAAAAGGTAAGGGTTGTGTTCCATTTGATCAATGTGATTGAAAGGTGAGACTCGTTGTATTGGACGGGTCAGATTAACGATCAGACCAGTTTTGTTGGATTTCCTGACATGCCAAATTGGCTTGTTATGTTTTGCCATATTAGTAGCATGCAATTAATTTAATAATGATGCTATGCCAACAAATAATGAGGTGCTAATCCTCACAAATGATGGTATACTACGATTCCATGTTAAAGGAAAATACTTTGGAAGCAAAAAAATTGCTAATGAATATCTAAAGGATATTAAAAATGGATCACATGGCAGAAAAACTGGTAGTAAATAAATGAAATAAAAGGCTTTGAGAAATATGATTTGATGGATTGGGCGGAGGTATGAGTCGTACATGAATAATGAAATTTCTTGCCGGCCATGGGTTTCTAGCGCACCCCATGGTGGCAAATGCAACATCTTTGACCGTGATGTCAAGAGGCAGAGTGGCTAGTAGGCAACATTGTAAAAAGATGGTACGATGGATGTACAAGCCTTGATATTTAATCCAACAGCAGCTTCTTAACAAGTCAGCTGCTGTTGGATCAAATATCAAGGATGGGATGATGAGTACCCTCTTTTATTGAATCTAGTCAATATTTTACTTCCACAGTTTACCTATTGTAGTCCTAACATTCTGTTCTTTATATGTCTCGGTAAACCTTCGACCAAGAGTGTAGGATGCCTACCATAGATCATTTATAATAAAATTACTAATAAACTAGATCTAAAAGGTTGATAATATTCCTACATCATTTCCAATAAGTAGTGTAGCAACAACATACAAGCTTAAGTCATATTCTTATTTGCCCCTTTCTAAACAAGCTTCATCAACATTTCGTGAGAAGCCAAATATTTTGATTGCCTCCTGAAAATATATGTTGTAACTACAGGAAGCTTATTTTAAGTCCTATATCAACCTCAATAACTTGTATATTTTCTTATTATCATGATTAACAGACTAAAAATCTTAGCCTCCTCTTCAAGAAAAATCTTGCCCCTATTGAAATTATTCATTTTTAGAAGAAAAAAATCCACCAAAAATGAGTTAACCAAAAGTTGAAAAACTTATATTTATGTTTGTTAGTTTGAGGCTTGTAATTCAAAGAATTTTGATCCATTAGATGTTCAAGTCTACAATTTTGATCCATTAGATGTTTGGTGTTTAGGCCTTAAGAATAAAGAGTTGAAAACCGAATGGCGGGTAACCCGCGGGCACCAACGCCTGACCCAGACCCAACCGCGGGTCACGAGTACGGGTTGGGTGCGGGTATTTTTTTTCACGGGTATTGAAATTGGTACCTGTACCCCTGCGGGCCGGGTGTACCCGCGGGTACGGGTCCCATTTTTCCGGGTCTAATTAAGATCTTGTTTTTTGTTCCATCTCCCACAAATGGACCACTGAGATTATTTATTATTATTTTCTTATCATTTTCTCCATTTCAAGTTAGAATAATGAATAAAATAAATTTATTATCCTCCCTCCTTGATATTTTTGTATTTGGTTGGATTTATATCCACCGTTTCCTTTTTTATCTTTTGTAATTGACCATCTCGGTCCCCTTTTTTAATGAATTCTTCATCATTCAAAAAAAAAAATTTATAAATTATAACATCGTGACAGCAGGTAGAACAACTGGGTGTCTTTTATGGGAACATATATGTATATCTCTACAGTGTATATATGCTGGTAAGATATATATACGGTGTATGTGCGTGTTTAATATTGAGTGGATTTACCCGAGTATCGGCCAGTGGTTTGAATGGGGTTTTAAAATCTGTGAACCAGCTCAGGAATAAGGACATGTGAAATAGCCACATGTCAGTTGTTAAAGGCAGGTGCAAGCCTAAACGACACTTGTACTTTGAAAAATTAATATTCCTTGTCAAAAAAATTCGTAGTTGCCAAACATGGCCTTTTTTTCCAGTTAGGCTAATAATCTCAACCATTCATCGAAAAGTGAATGGGCCGATTTCATTTGAACTCAAAATCACATTTGAACAAGGATACTGCTTCGGACAACATTCACCCGACGAAGCAGGTAGTCCTCCAGGGTTTTAATTTTGGTTTGGCAAACAAGCAGGGTATTCGGCTGACGTGGCACCCCAAAACTAACTAAAATCCATGGATTAACCCGGCTTTTAGGCAACCAAAGGAACTTTTGCTGGCGGTTCTAACGGCGGATAAAAGTGTAAAATACAACTCAACTAAGCCTTCGTCCCAAACTAGTAGGGGTCGGCTAATGAATCCCTTAGAAAATTTTCATGAAGTCGGATAAAAGTGTGAAATAATTTTAAAAATAATATTTTTTTAAAATATTTTAAATTAAGAAAAATCCCAAAACTTAGGTACAAAAAACCTGTGTGTTCTATGTCAATCATAACATACACTAGAAGAGCTTTTCTCAGCTCTAAAAATTCCGTAAGGGCCCGTTTGGATACCTCATGCATTTGTATTTTGATTTGGATTTGAGTTTTGGATACAAAATACATTATTCATCTTCATGATCACGTTTTAAGAGACAGACAGAGAGAGATGGAGGTAGGGATGTCTCATCGCTGCTGCCGGAGCAACATTGAGGAGCACACGGTGAAGGAAGTTGCTACAAATATTTATTTCCAAATAATGTCTAGCAGAAAAGATTTGAAAATCAGATTTTTTGGCACTGTTGTAGATGATTTGGAAATCTATGGATCTGATCCAGCTCAAAATATGAACTAAATCCAAATCTAAATCTTGTGGGTATCCAAACGTGGCCTAAGCTAAATGTACACATCATAACATCTAAGGAACTGTTGGAACCATGTTGAAAGAGCTCTTATTTAATGAAACCAAGCAAACTAAAATATATCATCGTACTACAAAACATTATCTAATTTTAGAGGTTAAGTTCAATGCAAACTACAGTAAGGATCCACATTATGATCTACGCAAGGAAGACAAGAACACTGTAGAGGATTTAAAAGTTTGTTGCATGAGTAACACCCCACTTTTCCACTTTGCTCCCCATTTTTTGCTTCCTGAGATGCAACAAAGTTTAAAATCATCCTTCTCATTTCTGACAAAGAGTTGTTATTCCAATTTGTAGAAAATCTATATATCCTACCAAGTGTTGGTAAAAATACACTGGAATTTCAGATTATAATAATAAACAACACAAATAAAGTAATAATCCACATGTAACCAAACCAAAAATAATAGAGAGAATCAAACAGTAAAGAGAGAGAATGACTTACGGTTGAGTCGAGGCACTGATCTAAACCTTAAGGAAAATATTGTCCCTGCATTTGACGAATCAACAGTGCAAATGGATTCTCTAGCATATGCCTCCATGATACAACTCGTCCGCTCTAAGGGGACGTGCACTTAAACAGCCCGGAACCCTTGAGAACATGCCTCACGTCTGTGGAATAAATTGGGAAGAAGAAAAAACTTAAAAGCATGAGTGTATGTACGAATATTTATAGGAATTGAAGATAATACTTAAGATACACTTCTCTTTAATTGTAACTTTTAATAATATATATATATATATATATATATATATATATATATATATATATATATATATATATATATATATATATGACTTTTCGCATAAAGTAAATAAATAAATTTTGAATTTTTAAATTAAAGAAAAAGGTCAACACTAAGTAAAATAAAGATAGATCACCAAATTTTGGACTTGACGATGAACCTCTTCAACATCAATGCCAAAACCTCTCAGATCTCCTTGTAGTTGAACCACCTAAAAAAATGGGGAAATGTTATCAGCACTACTGTATTTTGATGAGGGCACTCCTCACTTTAGGATCTAACCTATGGAAATGATTTTTGGGCCACAACGTATTTAGGCTGTGGCCCATCTAATGGACGGTTTGGATCATCCTATGGTGCGAACCATACCGTACTTTTAATAAAGTGAGGAGTGCCCTCATCAAAATACAGTAGTGCTGATAACATTTCCCTAAAAAAATGGTTACATGAATTTCTAGAAATGTTGATGCTCTGCGTGAAACAGAAAAAAATATCAATTATAATCAGCTACTAACCAATCACACTTCATCTCTTGTAGCAGCATTAAGCACATCACACTCAATTATGTTATTATCCACACGAACAATTGTTGAAGATAAATTTCTCTTGGTAGCCTGAAAAACCATAAGACCTTTGATCTAAGAAAAGGTATAATGCATGAGTGATGCAGGGAAAGTGCGACGGGGCATTGCTCAAGTGTGTAGAGACATGCTCTAATGAGTTTTGATGTAGATGTAACAAAGAAATCATAATCTTGTGGGAGATTCCTTAAGTTCTCAAGTGGATGTGCATAAAGAGGAATTTGACCTTGAAATCTTACTGTGATCAACACAACTCAGCAAACCAATTCTGGATGTAATCTGGTCAGTCATAAACTGGTTTAAATTGGCATGTATAAACTGCCTTTTGTATGATAAAATCCATCTGTCTGCAAGCGAGTGAGGCTTTAGAGCGGCTTCGGATCCCTCTAAGATTCACCATGCAAACTATTTGTCTGTACCTCACTAACAGAGAATAGGATAACAATTTGCTCGATGTCAAAATTCATTTATATGAAACAAACAACACCTATTCGGTTCACCTTCTTTCCAAGAAGCGCTTCCCAACAAAACACGTAGTTCATAAATGGAAGGAAAGAAAAGTTTAATGCTACCAAAATTTTGAAGGTTTCAAATGTCGTTAAAACCTTGGAAGTAATTATCTTCACCTGTAAAACAGCCAACAACCACAAAAATTATAATGTAATAAGAAAAAAAAGGAAAAGATATGAAAATATTGAAAGTTACCTTCTTATGTTCCCGTTTGAAGGGAACAAATCTTCTCTATGGTTCTGGCACATTTGAAAATGGGTGCTTTTTGTAGAGTGGGGAGAGAGAGAGAGAGAGAGAGAGAGAGAGAGAGAGGGACAACCACTTCTTTCAACAAGAACCATTTCATTCATAAACCCAATTTTCAAAATTAATATTAAAATTAGTAACGATATCGATAAATAAATTAGTATTTTTCGAGGCTATTGGATACCTCCTGACATCATCTGATTCCCATTAATTTGTAAATATATAATGACAAAAAAATTTCTATTATTCTAATATATTAATGATTGATAATGACAGGAGATGATGAGAATGAAATTGCAAGAATTGAGGCTAATCTTGGAGTTCGCTTTCAAATGAGATTGGCGTTTTTCTGTTTTTCTCAGGAGTAATTGTAAGTAGTGAAAACAGTTTTAGGTAGTGCTATGTCTAGTTGAGGAGAGAGTGACATAAGGTTGGTGTTTTTCAGTTTTTCTCAAAAGTATTTGTAAGTAGACAGTGTAGGAAACTGTTGTAGTTGGTATTATATGATCGAGAATCATGAAAAGTCAGTGACGTTGATGAATTCTGTGTTGCTCTGTCTCTTGTCTATTTCTATTTGAGTTTTCTTTTTTGGAATGTATGAAAAATAGGAAAACCATGCAAATTGATTCATTAAAAGAAGAGGGTAAAATTTCTAAAATATTGCAAAATGAGATCAAGAAGAAGAGTTTTAAAAATGGAAAAAGTCATCTACAAAACTTCAAAATCTCAATTTTATTCAATTAATTAACAAATATTAACGATAAATTGGGGAAACCAATATTTAATCTTGAAAAATGAATAAATAACTCGCAATATTTATCCACTTTGAACAATAACTTCTATATATTTCCCTGCTAAATGACAAAATGTTAAAAAGAAAAAGAAAAACAATATATATGGTGCTCCGACAAACCCTAACAATGAGTGGATTTTCTCAAATAAAACAAGAAAATGAATTGTTAGATGCATTTCATGTACTTAAGAGTATTTTGGCCATTGTACTTAACACACACACACACACACACACACACACACACACACACATATATATATATATATATATATATATATATATATATATATATATATATAGAGAGAGAGAGAGAGAGAGAGAGAGAGAGAGAGACATATTAGTGAGGGGGGCTGGGGGAGAGCTCTCACTCCAACTCACATTCATCTCAATCTCATTTTCAACATGAATAAATATCTTACATTTTTTCAAATGTGAAATATTTTCAATTAATTAATCAGTCAACTGAAGGCAGAACATAATACCAACCAAGGTAGACATCAACATACCAAGCTAGCAATCAAACATGTAGCAACTAGCAATAACTAGAGATGCAATCAGAAAAATAGATATAAAGGGAAATAGGGGAAAAATAATTGTTGAACTCAAAATTTTACAAAAAAAAAAGAAAATGAAAGGGATAAAGGTAAAATGCCTTGGTAAAAAAAGAAAAAAGAAATGGTGGTTACAGATTACGTCTTTCCTAAAATAAAAGGGATAAATGATGAGGTTTCGTAACTTCCCATAAAAGAGGGATGTTGAAATCGTGGAACGAACGGTAAGGGTGAGCTGATCGTTGGTAACAGCTCTAATAAGAGAAAGTGAAGATCGTGAAATTGAAGATAAGCGATGAGTTAGCATTAGCCAACGACACCAAGAAGCTCTATAAATAGAGGAAAGATACTTTTGAGAGGGACCGGATCATTTGGAGAGAAAACGACGCAAAAGGAAGAGAAGAACCAACCAAAAAAAAAGAAAAAGGCAAAAAGGCAAACAAAACAAGACTTCTCAAACTAGCATTTTTCTTTTCCCTATTTACCGACTTTCTCCAAGAAGCAGATAAGTACTTTTGAGTCTCTCCTCGGAGATTTAAAAGGAAGAAGACCTTTTCTTACGGGAGAAATATGATGAAGATGTTAATCTTAAGATCTTAAATTAATGTGCAAATAGATCCGTGCAAATAAACTAGAATACAAAAGAAAGATTGTGAGACTTACCTCGGTCGGCCATGGTGGTGATCGATCGGGGGGTCTTCTATTGCCTCTCTGGTCCGCCTGGTGGGAGAAATCTCCCTTTGGTCAGTTTAGATGGCAGCAGAGACGAGCCCCTCTATTTATAGAAAAAGACCTATCGTTCCACCCACAATAAATCCTAATTGGCTTAATCTATTTAACCAACGGATGTAGTTGAATCTAGGGCTACATTAATCATCCATGTCTCAATAAGGATGAGATGCACTGATTACCTTAAAATACCCTTCACTGATCACTGTGGAAACAGGTAACTCCAGTAATTTCATATTTAATCTCATTCTTCAATCTAGACTGTCGATCTTAGATCAATGATTGACAATATAAGATCCTACGTTCTCCCACTTGGCAAGCATTGAACATAAGACTAACCTTGATACATATCTAGACTGGAAGACTTCTTGGCCAAATAAGATTAATGTGATGACATCTCAAAAACAGGATCACATCTCACAAGATTCTAACAACGAACCATAGAGGTCAATACTGCATCAAACGGTATACGACCAAGTATGATCACAATTACTAGAAATCTCGTTCACAAATGATCGCCGACAAGCATGGAACGTGTAGTATGGAAATAGCGTGCTTTATGTGATCATTTTACGCTAAATCCAATATTGGTCAACCTTTGTGCTTTTCTCCTGAAGCTCTCATGTGAATAATAATCGTCGTGCTTAACTGTAAAACTTAAGGCACTTTTGCTTCTTACCTGAAGCCCTTATGTGACTATTACCATCATGCTCAAGAATTAATGCTTCTTACATGGAGTCGACTACTACGGTCATGCTTAAGTATGAAACTTAAGGCTTTCATTCTAGGAATATTTCCACAATTATTCTAGGAATATTTCCACAATTACCCAAATGATAACACATTCCTTTACCGATATCAGAATTTTTTATTAAATCAATCCGGCTGCGCTCTAAGTAACTTTAAGAGCTGCCTACGTACCCGGAATTGGGATCAAGCCTGCACGTAGTTCTTGTTATTCTTTACAATATGTCAAAATTAAAATGTGCTCTCAGTAACCAAGTACATTAAAGGATTAATCAACTGAAAATGGTCTCTGTACTTCGATAAATTATTTTTGACCAATTTTTATTAGCTCTAAGAAAACTTTCTCCATTTACTACTTGAAAAGTGACTTCATCTTTAATTTGGAGCCTCGGGCTTGTGAACATCCACTGCTTTTTTCTTCTTTTCTAGCCAAGCTGGATATTGGCGACACTCTATCTTCCTATGTCCCTTCTTCCTGTAATGGAATCATTTAATAACATGGCTATTCTTAGTCTTGGGATCATGTAGCAGCTTCGATGTGTTCAGCTAGAAAGGTTCCTTAAAGTTTGGCTTCTACCTTTGAAAAGTGAACTCTTTAGCTTTCTCATGTTGTATCACGTAAGCACTTTTAGTTCTTTCTTTCTTCAAACGATCCTCGTCTTGGACACATACGGAGATCAGCTCATTCAGCTCCCACTTTTCCCTAAATGCATTATACGTGGTCTTTAGTTGTCCAAATTTTAACGGAAGTAAATTCAAGGCCAAGGTACTATAAATGAATCTGATATGTCTACTCCCAGAGACCTAAGTTTAGATCCCACGTTTATCATTCGTAAGATGTGCTCGCTCACACTTTCGTTTCCATCACATTTCATGTTAATCACGGTATTCATTAAAATTCCAGTCTATGCTTTCTCATATTCAACAAATTTTTGCACCACCACATCCAAGAAATCCTTGGCTCATACTCAGGAATACCACCCCTGATTACCTCAGACATATACCTACACATGATTAGAATACATATTCGATCGGCCATCACCCATCTTTCATACTTGGCACTCGCTTTACGAGAGCAATATTCTCATTGTTTGGGCGGATCATCTTCTCTAAGATCCAAGTCAAAATCCATGATCCCTAGAACAATCGCTGAGTGTCACTATCGATGGTAGTTGACTAGGTATAGATGAAGCGTTGATTACTATAAAAGTCAAATTGAAACTACGTCACCGACGATTTTATCTAGTTTCTTTTAAGAATCCCCTCGAAGTCCTACCACATCCATGTAATCTCTCCTTTGGGATAAGATCATAATGTGCAACGGTCCTGTCTAGAATTTTACAACAATTTCTTTAATCAATTCACTAGAAGTTCAAACTACATCTAAGTAATCAACTACATCTAAGTCATCTCTCCTTTGGGATAAGAACACAACATGCAATAGTCCTTTCCAGAACTTATCGCAATGCCGACCGATGCAAAATACAATAGCTTTTGAAAATATCAATACCTTTGGGTTGAAGAGATCTTCTAGGCTATTAGACTTTCTTCGATTGCATGTGTCGTCTTGAATTGAGCCAAGTAGGGCTTTCCTTTGGGCCAACCATTACCTATTATAATTCAAAATGCAATTTCCTAAAATGATTTGGAAAGTCATTTAGTTTCCGTGAATGGAACACTTTGGTGGTTAACCACTCACTTCAACTCTTTCCAGATCATGTGAATAGGACAATATCAATGCTTCCACTTTTTTAATGATAATTCATCATATAGAGTTTAATTATTGTTATTCACATGCTATAATTCATAGAAGATTTATTTAGCAATAGTAAACCTAATAAAGCAATATTCCATGAATATCCTTGATACTCAACTCAACTCAACTAAGCCTTTGCCCCAAACTAGTTGGGGTCGGCTGATGAATTCTTTAGAAAATTTTCATGAAGAAGGGAGAAAGATCATAAAGATGACGGTTCGCCAAAAAGAAGGAAAAGAGGATCCCTATAGAATCTCTTCCCCGAGCCTCAGCAGGTAAAAGACCTTTCTCGTTCAGTAGAAAAATGATAAAAATGGTGGTTACCCAAAAGGAAAGAAAAGAATATCCCTTTAGAATCTCTTATTTGAGATTAAAAAAGGAGATGACCTTTCTTCTAACGGAGAAAGCTGATAAAAATGACGGTACCCAAAGAGGAAGTAAAAGAAGTTCCCTTTAAAGTGTCTTCCTAGAGAAAACCTTTCTCCTCCGGGAGAAAGATGATAAAGATGATGGTTCTAAAAAAGGAAAGAAAAGAAGATCCCTTTAGAATCTCTTCCTGTATACTCAAGTGGGTGAATACATTTTCCTCTTGGAGAAACATGATAAAGATGATGGTTCCCAAAATGGAAGGAAAAGAAAATCCCTTTAGAATCTCTTCTTAGAGACTAAAGAGGGAGAAAAATTTTCTCCTCTAAGAGAAAGATGATAAAGATGGAAATTCTCCATAAGGAAGGAAAAATAAGGAAATGATAAAGATGACGGTTCCACAAAAAGAATGAAATAAATATCCCCTTAGAATCTCTTCCTTAAGCTTCGAAAGGGGGAAGACCTTTCTGCGTCGAGAGAACGGTGATAAAGACGGTTTCCCAAAAGGAAGGAAAAAACACTTTAGAATCTCTTCAAGGAGACTCAAAAGGGAGAAGGTCTTTCTTCTCCTAGAGATAGATGATAAATATGACGTTCCCCGAAATGAAGGAAAAGAGGATCCCTTAAGAATCCCTTCCTAGAGACTCAAATGGGAAAGTAAGGAAAAGAAGATCCCTTAAGAATCCCTTCCTAAAGACTCAAATAGGAGAAGACCTTTCTCCTTCAGGAGAAAGATGATAAAGATGACGGCTACCCAAAAGAAAGGAAAAGAAGATCCCTTCATAATCTCTTCATGGAGATTCAAGAGGAAGAAGGCCTTTCTCCTCAGGGAGAAAGATGATAATCATGACGGTTTTCCAAAAGGGAAAGAACATCCCTTTAGAATCTCTTATATGAGACTCAGAAAGGAGAAACCTTTTTCTGTTAACTCCTTAGAATCTCTTCATGGAGACTCAAAAGGGAGATGGCATTTCTCGTCCAGAAGGAAGGAAAAGAATATCCCTTCAAAATCTCTTCCAAGAGACACAAGAGGGAGCATACATTTATCCTCCGTGAGAAAGAGGATAAAGATGGCGGTTCATCAAAAGGAAGGAAAAAAAGATCCCTTAAAAATCTCTTCTTAGATAGCTTAAAGGGACAAGACCTTTGTCCTCCGAGAGAAAAATGATAACGATGGCGTCGCCCCCAAAGGAAAAGAATATCCCTTCAGAATCTCTTCCTAGAGACTCAAGAGGGAGAACACATTTCTCCACCGGGAGAAAGATGATGAAGATGACGCTTCCCTAAAAAGAATGAGAAGATCTCTTTAGAACATGTTCCTGGAGACTCAAGAGGGAGAAGACATTTCTCCTCCAGAAGAAAGACGACCAGGACGATGGTTCCCAAAAAGGAACAAAAAGATCCCTTTATAATCTCTTCCTAAAGACTCAGGAGGGAGCATACCTTTTTCCTTCAGGAAAAAGATGATAAAGATGAGGGTTCCCTGAAAGGAAGGAAAAATAAATCCTTTTATAATCTCTTCTTGGAGACTCGAGAGGGAGAAGACCTTTATCCTGCTGGAGAACGGTGATAAAGATCGTAGTTTCCCAAAAGGAAGGAAAAGAAGATTCCTTTAGAATCTCTTCCTGGATACTCAAAAGAGAGAAGACCTTTCTCCTCCATGAGAAAAATAATAAAGATGATGGTTCTAGTTAACTTACTAACTTCTCAAAAAGCTTAAGCTGTTGGAGAAAGGCGTTATTTATCTTTTAAACTTTAACACTCCCCCGCACGTGTGGCCCACTTGGCAAACACGTGGCACATGTGGTCCCACTTTGGGCTGACCATCGCATGTGGATTTTTACTGTCCCGGAGGTTTTAACCCGAGACCTTTGGTTCTTATACCATATTAACTTACCAACTTCTCCAAAAGCTTAAGTTGTTTGAGAAAGGCGTAATTTATCTTTTATACTTTAAAAGGTCCAAATGGGAAGGAAAAGAAGATCCATTTATAATCTCTACGTCGAGACATAAGAGGGAGAAGACCTTTATCTTCTAGGAGAAAAGATAATATAGATGACGGATTCGTAAAAGGAATCTCAGGAAGATCCTTTAGAATCTCTTCCTAGAGACTCAAAAGGGAGAATGCTTTTCTGCTCCGGCAGAAAGATGACAAAGATAATGGTTCCCCACAAGGAAGGAAAAGAAGATCCCTTTAGAATCTGTTATTAGAGACTCAAGAGGGAGAATACCTTTCTCCTTTGAGAGAAAGATAAGAATATCCCGCAAGAATCTCTTCATAGAGACTCAAGAGGGAGACGACCTTTATCCTCCGTGCTAAAGAGGATAAAGATGACGGTTCCTCGAAAGGAAGGACAAGAAGATCCCTTAAAAATCTCTTCTTAAAGACTTTAAGGGAGAAGACCATTCTCCTCCGTGAAAAAGATGATATGATTCCACAGAAGTAAGCAAAAGAGCATCCCTTTAGAATCTCTTCCTAGAGCTTCAATAGGGAAAATACCTTTCTCCTCAATAAGTAAAATGATAAAGATGACGATTCCCCAAAAGGAGGAAAAGAAGAGCCCTTTAGAATCTATTCCTGAAGACTCAAAAGGGATGTCTTTCTCTTCAGGGAGATAGATGATAAAGATGACGGTTCCCCAAAAGTAACGAAAGTATCCCTTTAAACTCTCTTATTAGAGACTCAAGAGGGAGAAGACCTTTCACCTCTTGGAGAAAGATGAAAACGATGATGGTTTCTTAAAAGGAAGGATAAGAAGATCCCTTTAGAATATCTTCCTTGAGAATCAAAAGGCAAAAGACCTTTCTCCTTAGGGAGAAAGTTAATAAAGATGATGGTTCCCCAAAAGGAAAGAAAAGATGATCCCTTTTGAATCTCTTTCCAGAGACTTAATAGGGTGAAGACCTTCCTCCTCCGGGAGAACGATAATAAAGATGACGGGTCCCCATAAGAAAGGAAATGAAGATTTGTTTAGAATCACTTTCTAGAGCCACAAAAGGGAGAACTTTCTCCTTCGGGAGAATAATGATAATGATGATGGTACCCCACAAGGAAAGAAAAGAAGATCCATTTAGAATCTCTTTCAGAAGACAGAAGAGGGAGAAGACCTTTCTCCTTTGGGAGAAAGATGATAAATACGACGATTCTTTAAAAGGAAAGAAAAGAAGATCCCTTTCGAATCTCTTCATAGAGACTTAAAAGGGATAAGACCATTCTCCTCCGAGATAACAATGATAAAGATAGCGATTTCTTCAGAAGGAAGGAAAAAAAGATACCTTTAGATTCTCTTCGTAGAGACTTAAAAGGGAGAAGATCATCCTCTTACGGGAGAAAGATCATAAAGATGACGGTTACCCAAAAGGAATGAAATGAAGATCCCTTTAGAAGCTATTCCTAGAGCCTGAAAAGGAAGAAGACCATTCTCTACTGGGAGAAATATTATAAAGAAGATCCCTTAAGAATCTCTTCATGGAGAGTCAAAAGGGAGAAGGCCTTTCTTCTCCAGGAAATAGATGATAAAGATGACGGTTCCCAAAAAGAAAGGAAAATAAGATCCCTTAAGAATCCCTTTCCTAGAGACTCAAATGGGAGAAGACCTTCCCCCTTCGGGAGAAAGATGATAAAGATGACGACTCCCCAAAAGAAAGGAAAAAGAAGATCCCTTCAGAATCTCTTAATGGGGACTCAAAAGAGAGAAGGCCTTTCTCCTCAGAGAGAAAGATGATAAGCATGACAGTTTCCCAAAAGGAAGCGAAAGAAGATCCCTTTAGAATCTCTTATTTGAGACTAAAAAAGGAGAAGACATTTCTCCTAACGGAGAAACCTGATAAAAAGGACCGTTTTCTAAAGGAAGTAAAAGAAGTTCCATTTAGAGTATATTCCTACAGAAGACCTTTCTCCTTAAGGAGATAAAGATGATGGTTCACTAAGAGGAAGGAAAACAAGATCCCTTTAGAATCTCTTCATACAGACTAAAAAGGGACAAGACAATTCTCCAATGGGAGAAAGATCATAAAGATGACGGTTCCCCAAAAAGAACTAAAAGATGATCCCTATAGAATCTCTTCCACAAGCCTCAAAAGGTAAAAGACGTTTCTCCTTCAGTAAAAAATGATAAAAATGATGGTTTCCCAAAAGGAAGGAAAAGAAGATCACTTTAGAATCTCTTATTTGAGACTAAAAAAGGAGAAGATATTTCTCCTAACGGAGAAAGCTGATAAAGATGCCGCTTCCCGAAAAGGAAGTAAAAGAAGTTCGTTTAAGAGTGTCTTTCTACAGAAGACCTTTCTCCTCAAGGAGAAGATAAAGATGATGGTTTACTAAGAGGAAGGAAAAGAAGATCCCTTTAGAATCTCTTCATAGAGAGTTAAAAGGGAGAAGACCATTCTCCTACGGGAGAAAGATCATAAAGATGTCGGTTCCCCAAAAAGAAGGAAAAGAGGATCCCTATAGAATCTCTTCCCCGAGCCTCAAAAGGTAAAACACCTTTCTTCTTCAGTAGAAAAATGATAAAAATGATGGTTCCAAAAGGAAGGAAAGGAAGATCCCTTAGAATCATTTCTTGCACTCTCAAAAGGGAGAGGACCTTTCTCCTCCGGGAGAGTAATGATAAAGATGACGGTTTCTTAAAAGAAAGGAAAAAAAGATCCCTTCAGAATCTCTTAATGGAGACTCAAGAGGGAGAAGGCCTTTCTGCTTAGGAAGAAAGATGATAAGCATGACGGTTTCCCAAAAGAAAGGCAAAGAAGATCCCTTAAGAATCTCTTATTTAAGACTAAAAAAGGAGAAGACCTTTTTCCCTTGGGAGAAAGATAGATGATAACGATAATAGTTCCGTAAAATGAAGTAAAAGAAGATTACTTTAGAATCTATTCCTTAAGACTCAAATGGGAGAAGACCTTTCTCCTCAGGGAGAAGGACGATGGTTCTCCAAAAGGAACGAAAAAGAAGATCTCTTTTGAGACTCTTCTTAGAGACTTAAAAGGGAGATGACCTTTGTCCTCCAGGAGAAATATGATAAAGATGATGATTCCTCAAAAAAAGGAAGAAGATCTATTTAGAATTTCTTCCTAGAGTGTTAAAACAGAGAAGACCTTTCTCCTCCGGGGAAAGATGAAAAAGATCACTGTTTCCCAAAACGAAGGAAAAGAAGATCCCTTCATAACTTCTTCCTGGACCCTCAAAAGGGAGAAGACCATTTTCCTCTGGGAGAAAGACGATACAGATCACGATTCCTCCGAAGGAAGGAAAAGAAGATCCCTTTAGAATTTCTTCCTGGATCTTCAAAAGGGAGAAGACCTTTTTTCCTCTGGGAGAAAGATAATAAAGATCACGGTTCCCCAGAAGGAAGGAAAAGAAGATCCCTTTAGAATCTCTTCATGGAGCCTCAAAAGGGAGAAGACCCATCTTCTCCAGGAGAAATATGATAAAGGCGACGATTCCCTGAAAGGGACGAAAAAAAGATCATTTAGAATCTCTTCCTCGACACAAAAGAGGGAGAAGACCTTTGTCCTCCGGAAGAAAGATGATAAAGATGGCAGTTCCCAAAAGGAAAAAAAAGAAAAGAAGATCCCTTTAGAATCACTTCCTGGAGCCTCAAAAGGGAGAAGACGTCTCTCCTCCGGTTCCCCAAAAGGAAAGAAAAGAAGATCTCTTTAGAATATCTTCCTGGATCCTCAAAAGGAAGAAGACCTTTGTCCTCCGGGAGAAAGATGATAAAGATCAAGGTTCCCCAGAAGGAAGGAAAGAAGATCCCTTTAAAATCTCTTCGAAGATCCTCAAAAGGGAGAAGAATAAGATCACGTCTCTCCAGAAGGAAGGAAAAGAAGATCCCTTTAGAATCTTTTCCTGGATCCTCAAAAGGGAGAACAACTTTGTCCTCCGGGAGAAGGATGATAAAGATCATGATTCCCCGGAAAGAAGGAAATGAAGATCCCTTTAGAATCTCTTCACGGAGCCTCAAAAGGGATAAGACCTATCTCCTCCGTGAGAAAGATGATAAAGACGACGGTTCCCGAGAATAAAGGAAACGAAGATCCAGTTAGAATCTCTTCCTCGATACACAAGAGGGAGAAGATCTTTGTCCTCGAGAAGAAAGATGATAAAGATGGCAATTCCCAAAAGGAAAGAAAAGAAGATCCCTTTAGAATCACTTCTTGGAGCCTCAAAAGGGAGAAGACCTTTCTCTTCCGGGAGAATAATGATAAAGATGATGGTTCATCAAAAGGAAGGAAAGGAAGATCCCTTTAGAATCTCTTCCTAAAAACTCAAAAGCAAAAAGACCTTTCTCCTTTGGGAGACAAATGATAAAGATGGTGGTTCCTTAAAATGAAGGAAAAGAAGATCCGTTTAGGATCTCTTCCCGCAGACTCAAAAGAGAGAAGACCTTTCTCCTAAGGGAGAAAGATGATGGTTCTCCAAAAGGAACGAAAAGAAGATGTCTTTTAAATCTCTTCTTAGAAACTTAAAAAGGAGAAGCCCTGTGTCCTCCGGGAGAAAGATGATATATTTTACAGTTCCCCAAAAGAAAGGAAAAGAAGAACCCTTTAGAATTTCTTCCTGGAGACTTAAAACAGAGAAAACCTTTCTCTTCCCGGGGAAAGATGATAAAGATTATTGTTCCCCAAAAGGAAGGAAAAGAAGATCCCTGTAGAATCGCATCCTGGACCCTCAAAAGGGAGAAGCCCTTTCTCCTCCAGGAGTAAAATAATAAAGATGACGGTTCCCAAGAAGGAAGGAAAGAATCCCTTCCTAAATCCTCAAAAGGGAGAAGACCTTTTTTCCTCCAGGAGAAAGATGATAAAAATCACGGTTCCCCGGAAGGAAGAAAAAGATGATCACTTTATAATCTCTTCTTGGATCCTCAAAAGGGGGAAGACCTTTTTCTTTCGAGAGAAACTTAATAAAGATCATGGTTCCCCGGAAGGAAGGAAAACAAGATCCCTTTAGAATCACTTGCTAGAGCCTCATAAAGGGGAAGACATTTTGCCTCCCGGAGAATAATGATAAAGATGACAGTTCCCCAAAAGGAAGGAAAGAAGATCCCTTTAGAATCTCTTCCTGAAGACTCAGGAGGGAGATGACCTTTCTGCTCTGGGAGAACGATGATAGAGATGACAGTTTCAAAAAAGAAGGAAAAGAAGATTCATTTAGAATCTCATCCTGGAGACTTAGAAAACCTTTCTCCTCCGGGAGAACAATGGTAAAGATGATTGTTTCTTCAAAAAGAAGGAAAAGAAGATCCCTTTAGAATCTCTTCTTAGAGACTCAAAAGAGAGAAAATCTTTCTCCTCTAGGAGAATGATGATAAATATGACGGTTCTCCAATGGAAGGAAACGAAGATCCATTTAGAATCTCTCATTAGAGGTTCAAATGGAAGAATCGCTTTCTCCTAGAGGAGAAAAATGATAAAGATGACCGTTGTTCAATGGAAATGAAAAGAAAATCCCTTTAGAATCTCTTCCTAGAGACTCAAGAGGGTAAAGACATTTCTATTTCTGGAGAAAGATGATAAAGATTATAATTCTCCAGATGGAAGGAAAAGAAGATACCTTTAGAATCTCTTATTAAAGACTCAAGAGGGAGAAAGATGATAAAGATAACGGTTCCCCAAAAGGGAGAAAAATAAGATCCCTTCATAATCTCTTCCTAGGTCTTCAAAAGGGAGAAGAACTTACTCCATCAGAAGAAAAGGGGTAAAGATGACGGTTCTCCAAAAGGAAGGAAAAGAATATCCTCTAGAATCTCCACCTGGAGGCTTAAGAGTAGGAGTGCAACTCAGGTCGGCTTGAGGCCAACCCGAACCCGACCTGACTTTCAACCCAATGAGGTTCAACCCGACCCGAGGAACCCTTTTTTCCAACCCGAACTCGAACCGACTTCAACCCGATCCAACCCGAGATTTTAAGCTTAGAAAATAAAAAATTATTAAAAATGTCAGGTTTCACTCAGGTCGGGTTGCCCATGCCCTCAACCCGAACCTGACCTGAACTCAACCCGGGTTGAGAAAACTAAACCCGAACGCGAAACCCGAACCTGACGCGAACTCAACCCAACCCGGCTTTTTTTCGGGATGAACCCGACCCGAGTTACACCCCTACTCAAGAGGAAGAAGACGTTTATTCTCCGGGAGAATCAGGATAAAGATGATGATTCCCCAAAAGGAAAGGAAAGAAGATCCCTTAAGAGTCTCTTCTCAGATGCTTAAATGGGAGAAGACCTTTCTCGTCCCAGAGATAGATGATAAAGATTACGGTTCCCCAAGAGGAAGGAAAAGAAGATCCCTTAAAAATCTCTTTGTAGAGACTTAAAAGGGAGAACACCATTCTCCTCTGGGTGAAAGAACATAAAGATGACAGTTTCCTAAAAGGAAGGAAAAGAAGGTCCCTTCTCCTCTGGGAGAAAGAACATAAAGATGACGGTTTCCTAAAAGGAAGGAAAAGAAGGTCCCTCTACAATCTCTTCCTGGAGATTCAAAAGGAAGAACACCTTTCTGCTATGGGAGAAATATGATAAAGATGAAGGCTCTCTAAAAAGAAGGAAAAGAATATCCCTTTAGAATCTCTCATTGAAACCCAATAGGGAGAATATCCCATTAAACTCACTTCTTGGATACTAAAGAGGGAGAAGAGCTTTCTCCTTCGGGAGAAAGATGATAAAGATGATGGTTCCCCAAAAGGAAAGAAAAGAAAATCCCATTAGGATCTCTTCCTCTATACTCAAGAGAGTGAATACCTTTCTCCTCTGGGAGAAAGATGATAAAGATGATGGTTCCCAAAATGGAAGGAAAAGAAAATCCCTTTAGAATCTCTTCCTAGAGACGAAGGAGGGAGAAAAAATTTCTCCTTTGAGAGAAAGATGATAAAGATGGAAATTTCTCAGAAGGAAGGAAAAGAAGATCCCTGTAGAATCTCTTCCTGGAGATTCAATAGAGAGAAGACCTTTATCCTTTGGGAGAATAATGATAAAGAAGATTCCCCAAAAAGAAGGAAAAGAACCCTTCATAATATCTTCAAAAGAGACAAGGCCTTTCTTCTCCGGGAGATAGATGATAAAGATGACGATTCCTCAAAAGGAAGGAAAAGATCCCTTTAGAATCCTTTCCTAATGACTCAAAAGGGAGAATACCTTTCTCCTTCAGGAAAAAGATGATAAAAAAGACGGTTCCCCAAAAGGAAGGAAAACATCCCTTTAAAATCTCTTCTTAAAGACTCAAGAGGGTGAAGGCCTTTGTCCTTGAGGAGAAAGATGATAAACACTACAATTCCCCAAATGGAAGCAAAAGAAGATCCCTTTAGAATCTCATATTGGAGACTCAAGAAGCAAAAGACCTTTCTCCTTGAGGAGAAAGATGATAAATATGATGGTTCCCCAAGAGGGAGGAAGAGAAGATTCCTTTTGAATCTTTTCTTAGAGACATATAAGGTAGAAGACCTTTCTCATGTGGAAGAAAGATGATAGGGTTCCCAAAAAGGAAGGAATAGGGGATCCCTTTAGAATCTCTTCTTAAAGCTTCAAAAGGGAGAAGTACTTTCTCCTCAGGGAGAAAGACGATAAAGTTGACGGTTCCCCAAAAGGAAGGAAAAGAAGATCTCTTTAAAATCTCTTCCTCGAGGCTTAAAAGGGAGAAGGCATTTCTCCTATAGGAGAAAGATGATAACAGTGACGGTTCCGAAAAGGAACAAAAAGGAGAAAGATAATAAAGATGAAGGTTCCCCAAAAGGAATGAAAAGATCCGTTTAGAATCTCTTATTGGAGACTCACAAGGAAGAAGATGATAAAGATGATGGTTCCCCAAACGAAAGGAAAAGAAGATCCCTTTTGAATCTTTTCTTAAAGACTTAAAAGGGAGAAGATCTTTCTCCTCCGGGAGAAAGATAACTAAGATGGCAGTTCCCCAAAAGGAAGGAAAAGAAGATCCCTTTAGAATCTCTTCTTAGAAACTTAGAAAACCTTTCTCGTCCGGAAGAAAGATGATAAAGATGACAGTTTCTTCAAAAGGAAGGAAAAGAAGATCCCTTTAGAATCTCATAGTAGAGACTTAAAAGGGAGAATACCATTCTCCACCAGAAGAAGGATCATAAAGTTGATGGTTCCCCAAAAGGAATGAAAAGAAAATCCCTTTAGAATCTCTTCCTAGAGACTCAAAAGGGAGGAGACCTTTCTCCTCCGAGAGAGATGATGAAGATGACTGGTTTCCAAAAAGAAGGAAAATATCCCCTTTAGAATCTCTTATCGGAGATTCAAAAGATAGAAACCCTTTCTCCTCCAGGAGAAAGTTGATAAAGATGATGGTTCCCAAAAAGGACGGGAAATAATAGCGCTTTGGAATCTCTTCTTGGATATTCAAGTGGGAGAAGACATTTCTTCTCCGGGAGAAAGATGACGGTTCCCCAAAAGAAACGAAAATAAGATCCCTTTAGAATCTCTTACTGGATACTCAAGAGGGAGAAGACCTTTCTCCTCCGGGAGAAAAACCATAAAGATGATGGCTTTCTCCAAAAGGAAGGTGTTAAATATAGAAGATCAAATAATACCATCTCCATCAGCTCAAGCTTTTGGAGTAACTGGCCGTTTCGCATGGTATCAGAGCCAATGGTCCTGAGTTCAGACCTCCTAGATAGCAAAAATCCACATGCAATTGCCAACCCAGCCGAAAAGTGGGGCCACATGTGCCACGTGTAGGTCAACCCGTGAAAGAGGGGCTACACGTGAGGAGGAGTGTTAAAGTATAAAAGATTAATTAACACCATCTCCATCAGCTTAAGCTTTTGGAGTAACTGGTCGTTTCACATAAGGAAGAGAAGATCCCTTTAGAATCTCTTCCTAGAGACTCAACAGGGAGGGAGAAGACCTTTCTCTTTCGGGAGAAATATGATAAAGATGACGGTTCCCCAAAAGAAAGGGAGTGGATTTTCTCAATGAAAACAAGAAAAAATGAATAAATATCTTACATTAGAGATTCTCAAATAGAACAAGAAAAAATGAAAAAAATATCTTACATTTTCTGAAATGTAAGATATTTTCAATTAACTAATCATTCAACTGCGAGCACAGCAATTTCCAACACCAACCAATGTAGATATCAACATGCCAAGCTAGCTCCCACACATGTGCCAACTAGCAATAAGTAGAGATGCAATCATAAAATAGATATAAAAGGAAACAGGGGGGAAATAATCTAGCTATATGTGATTGAAATCTTAAATTAGGTAGAAATACATAGGGAAAAATGAGCTTGGGAAGCTTCTGTTGTCAAAAAATGACTACATAAACATTTGGAATGGTGCCCAAAAATGAGACTCATGGAAGATTGTACAAGCACATTAAAAGAGAGGACTCCCAACATATTCACAAAAACATATGGTAATATTCGTTAGCAAATGGTCATGACCTCCCAATAGTAAAAATTAAGAGCTAGCATGTAAATGAGTAACTACAAGTCAAACTAGAAAACAAAAAGAAAAAATTGAAGAACGAATTTGAAAAACTTTTTTTCTTTAGCGGGTCAAGAATCAGGTTTAGAGCCACGTATTCTCTCATTTACACTCTTTTCCTAGTAAGGAGCGGTTTGTTTTGGATTTTAAGAATTGATTTTGCGTCCAGAACTGACATTTTGGGTCCAATAATCAGTTTTGGACTCAAAATCGATTCTCAAAAACCCAAAACAAATAGGGCCACTGGATTTTGAAAAAGGATTTCTAAGACTGATTATTGAACTCAAGAGTTCATTTAATTTCAAGTCTACTAATCAGTTTTGGACTCTCAATCAGTTCTCAAAATCCGAAACAAATAGGGCCGCAATGGCACAAAATTAATTGATTAGTTCAAAGTGCATAGTAATGCACTGCAGAATAATGTATACTTGCATATAAAAGATGTGCAAGAAAGAACATGTGATGTATGATAAATAACAACTAAATAAGTAATATTTGACTAAGCCGCTCTTGAACTGAAACAAGAAATTATCTTAAGAAGAAGTGTTCACAAGCAGTTGACTGAGAAATGCATGCAGGTAGAAGTGACGAATGGATTGCTTAATATATTAATAAAGGTTGCAAAGATCAGATAACAAAGAAAAGGGATTTAAATAGAACATTTAGAAATAGGATCATGTCAGATAATAAGAGAGGAAAGAAGCTCTAAACTCCACTGCTTGATTTCTCAAGCATAAAGCAAGAAGGATCTGGTGCTCCAAATTCTAAACACTACCATGTGATTTGTAATGCATCATAATAAATGGTTTATGTTGCTTAGAGCTATAAAAACAAATTATTAATATTCAAAAGAGAGAGAGAGAGAGAGAGAGAGAGAGAGCGACAGAAATATTATGTCACATACATTCATACCTAAGGTTTCAATGATCATATGACAAAGAAAAAGGATTTATAAAGAGCATTTAGATCGTAGGATCATGTAAGATAATAAGAGAGGAATGACGCTCTAAACACCACCAGTTGATTTCTCAAGCTTAAAGGCAGAAGGATCTGATGCTCTAAACACTATGAATCAATCATTACAACTGCTCTAAAAATTCCTACAATGGTTCAGTGAGACCTATCCAACTAAAGTTCCCTACTTCCGAAGAAAACAGGATAACCTTCACTCCTATAATTAAGCACTTAGACTCGTACAATTAAACATGACAGACTCCACTAGGTAGACTCCTATCCAGCTAAAGTTTACCCCACCCAACTTCCAAAGAAAGCAGTCCCCTACTTCTACCATACGTCCTTCCACTTGGGTTTCTTTACCCCACTAAAAGGCAATGGAGTAGCTACTTTTGGATTCTGAAGGCTTTGAATGGGTTTCTTCATCCCACTGAAAGGCAAACGATTCTCAAGGATTTGAATGGGTTTCTTCATCCCACTGAAAGGCAAACGATCCTGGTCAATTCCCTTTTCAGTTTTCACCACTCCATTCTTTGTCAATGGAGCAGTTACCTTTTGGATTCTCAAGGATTTGAATGGGTTTCTTCATCCCACTGAAAGGCAAACCAACTTGGCCAATTGCCTTTTCAGTTTTCACTTGAATTGGTCTCTTCATCCCACTGAAAGGCAAATGAACCTGGCCAATTGCCTTTTCAGTTTTCAGCACTCCATTTTTTGGCAATGGAGCAGCTACTTTTGGATTATCAAGGCTTTGAATGGGTCTATTCATCCCACTGAAAGGCAAACGAACCTGGCCAATTGCCTTTTCAGTTTTCACCACTCCATTGTTTGGCAATGGAGCAACTACTTTTGGATTCTCACAGATCTGAATGGGTTTCTTCATCCCACTGAAAGGCAAACGAACCTGGCCAATTGCCTTTTCAGTTTTCAGTACCACTCCATTCTTTGGCAATCGAGCAGCTACTTTTGGATTCTCACGGATTTGAATGGGTCTCTTCATCCCACTGAAAGGCAAACATCACTCTGGCCAGCTTTCAGTAAATTTGAAATAAAAAACTTATAATCATACAAGAAAGATAAATAACTAGAATGAAATACAAATAGTTCTACTCATTGTTTATTGTCCATATGCCCACCCCTGTAGCCGTCCTAGCTTCCCAATGTGCATGTCCCCCCATTTGCCGATTGTTAATGCTGCTCTAATATATCCCCAACAGCTTTGGCAAAAGACATTTGGTCTTCCATCCTAATAACCGGATCTGTAAAAAGCAAACTCCAGTTGTGTCCTTACATTAGAAGATATGTCTGAACTGTTGTTTTCCAGTTATGAAGAAAAAGAGTTCGTAAATTGTTCCGAAGAGAAGAATTCTTGCATGTCAACTGGATTTAACCTGCTACGATTTTCACAAATGTATCAGTTCCATGTCTCACCCCCGTAATCTATATTTTCAACACCAAGTAAAAGTCAGAAAGAACCCACTGAACCTTAGGCATAGCTGCATGAAATCCAAATTCAATGTCAATTACATTCTAAAAATTCATCAAGAATACAGCATATCAAGGCACAATTAAGAGAGGACTTACACTTAATCTTGTACAAAATTTCCTCTGAGACATATCAAGGACACATATAGCATCCAAAAGCAGAGAATGGGTATCGATCAAGTGTGTAAGAGACCATGAATCAAACTACCATGAAATGGGTATTATTAAAGCTTTTAATTGAATGGAATCACCAAAACATTGACAATGAAGAAAATAAATGACAACCATCTAAAGAAAAGGTTACCAAGCAAGAGTTTTTATATACTGTGTGCGTTTGGAGTCCAGTATTTTTCAAAAAGTACAGTGGGCCCCCTTCATAGTTGCCATACATGGCCTGTGTGTGTTTTCCAAAATCAGTATTCACTTTTTTGTGAAGGGCTGAGATTAAAAAACCTTATTTTTCAGTCAGGCTAATAATCTCAACCATTCATCGAAAAGTGAATGGGCTGATTTCCAGGAAATCCACTCTGATTTTTTGTAAAATTCGTTTCAGATTGTGGCAGCCAATTTTGAACCCCTAACCAATTATTAGACTCAAAATGAAATGTAATTTTGGGTACAATAATCTGCTTGGTGCTGACAATCGGTTTTCACAATCTGAAACGAACAGGGACTTATGATTATAACAACCGATTGTGAGTGATAAACTGATTATCATACTCAAAATTACATTTGAACAAGGATACTGCTTAGGACAACATTCACCCGACGAAGCAGGTAGTCATCCAGGGTTTTAATTTTGGTTTGGCAACCAAGCAGGGTATTCGGCTGACATGGCACCCCAAAACTAACTAAAATATATGGATTAACCCGGCTTTTGGGCAACCAATTAGAGCAAAGGAACTTTTGCTGGAGGTTCTAACAGTGTAAAATACAACTCAACTCAACTCAACTAAGCCTTTGTCCCAAACTAGTTGGGGTCGGCTAATGAATCCTTTAGAAAATTTTCATGAAGTCGGATAAAAGTGTGAAATAATTTAAAATATATATATATTTTTAAAATATTTTAAATTAAAAAAAATCCCGAAAATTAGGTACAAAAAACCTGTGTATTCTATGTAAATCATAACATCCACTAGAAGAGCTTTCTCGGTTCTAAAAATTCCGTAAGCTAAATGTACACATCATAACATCTAAGGAACTGTTGGAACCATGTTGAAAGAGCTCTTATTTAATGAAACCAAGCAAACAAAAATATACCACCGTACTACAAAACATTATCTAATTTTAGAGGTTAGGTTCAATGCAAACTACAGTAAGGATCCACATTATGATCTATGCAAGGAAGACAAGAACACTGCAGAGGATTTAAAGTTTGTTGCATGAGTACACCCTACTTTTCACTTTGCTCCCCATTTTTTGCTTCCTGAGATGCAACAAAGTATAAAATCATTCTTCACTTTTCTGACAAAGAGTTGTTATTCGAATTGATAGAAAATCTATATATCCTACCAAATGTTGGTAAAAATACACTGGAATTTCAGATTATAATAATAAACAACACAAATAAAGCAATAATCCACATGTAACCGAACCAAAAATAATACAAAGAATCAAATAGTAAAGAGAGAGAATGACTTACGGTTAAGTCGAGGCACTGATCTAAACCTTAAGGAAAATATCGCCCTTGCATTTGACGAATCAACGGTGAAAATGGATTCTCTAGCATATGCCTCCATGATACAACTTGTCCGCTCTAAGGGGACGTGCACTTAAACAGCCCGAAACCCTTGAGAACATGCCTCATGTTTGAGGAATAAATTGGGAAGAAGAAAAAACTTAAAAGCATGAGTGTATGTACGAATATTTATAGGAATTGAAGATAATATTTAAGATACACTTCTCTTTAATTGTAACTTTTAAAATATATATATGACTTTTCGCATAAAGTAAATAAATAAATTTTGAATTTTTAAATTAAAGAAAAAGGTCAACAATAAGTAAAATAAAGATAGATCACCAAATTTTGGACTTGACGATGAACCTCTTCAACATCGATGCCAAACCCTCTCAGATCTCCTAGGAGTTGAACCACCTATCAAAAAAGAGAAATGTTATCAGCACTACTGTATTTTGATTAGGGCACTCCTCACTTTATTAAAAGTATGGTATGGTATCCGATCTAACCTATGGAAATGATTTTTGGGCCACAACCTATTTAGGCTGTGGCCCATCTAATGGACGGTTTGGATCATCCTATGGTGCGAACCAAACCGTACTTTTAATAAAGTGAGGAGTGCCCTCGTTAAAATACAGTAGTGCTGATAACATTTCCCTAAAAAAATCGTTCATTAATTTCTAGAAATGTTGATGCTCTGCCCGAAACAGAAAAAAAAATCAATTATATTAAGCTACTAACCAATCACACTTCATCTCTTGTAGCAGCATTAAGCACATCACACTCAATTATGTTATTATCCACACGAACAATTGTTGAAGATAAATTTCTCTTGGTAGCCTGAAAAACCATAAGACCTTTGATCTAAGAAAAGGTATAATGCATGAGTGATGTAGGGAAAGTGCAACGGGGAGTTGCTCAAGTGTGTAGAGACATGCTCTAATGTGTTTTGATGTAGATGTAACAAAGAAATCATAATCTTATGTGAGATTCCTTAAGTTTTCAAGTGGATGTGCATAAAAAGGGATTCGACCTTGAAATCTACTGTGATCAACACAACTCAGCAACAAATTCTGGACGTAATCTGGTCAGTCATAAACTGGTTTAAATTGGCATGTATAAACTGCCTTTTGCTATGATAAAATCCATCTGTCTGCCAGTGAGTGAGGCTTTAGAGCGGGCTTTGGACCCCTCTAAGATTCACCATGCAAACTATTTGTCTGTACCTCACTAACAGAGAATAGGATAACAATTTGCTTGATGTCAAAATTCATTTATATGAAACAAAAAACACCTACTCGGTTCACCTTCTTTCCAAGAAGCGCTTCCCAACAAAACACGTAGTTCGTAAATGGAAGGAAAGAAATGTTTAATGCTACCTAAATTTTGAAGGTTTCAAGTGTCGTTAAAACCTTGGAAATAATTATCTTCACCTGTAAAACAGCCAACAACCACGAAAATTATAATGTAATAAGAAAAATAAGGAAAATATATCAAAATGTTGAAAGTTACCTTCTTATGTTCCCGTTTGAAGGGAACAAATCTTCTCTATGGTTCTGGCACATTTGAAAATGGGTGCTTTTTATAGAGTGGAGAGAGGGACAACCACTTCTTTCAACAAGAACCATTTCATTCATAAACCCAATTTTCAAAATTAATATTAAAATTAGTAATGATATCGATAAATAAATTAGTATTTGTGGAGGCTATTGGATACCTCATGACATCATCTCATTCCCATTGATTTGTAAATATATAATGACAAAAAGATTTCTGTCTTTTTAAAAAAGAGTTTCAAAAATGGGAAAAGTCATCTACAAAACTTCAAAATCTCAATTTTATTCAATTAATTAACAAATATTAACGATAAATTGGGGAAACCAATATTTAATCTTGAAAAATGAATAAATAACTCGCAATATTTATCCACTTCGAACAGTAACTTCTATATATTTCCCTGCTAAATGACAAAATGTTAAAAAAAAAAAGAAAAACAATATATGGTGCTCCGACAAAATGTTAAAAAGGAAAAGTGAGCTTGGGAAGCTTCTATTGTCAAAAAATGACTACATAAACATTTGGAATGGTGCCCAAAAATGAGACTCATGTAAGATTGTACAAGCACATTAAAATAGAGGACTCCCAACATATTCACAAAAAAATATGGTAATATTCGTTAGCAAATGGTCATGACCTCCCAATTGTAAAAATTAAGAGCTAGCATGTAAATGAGTAACTACAAGTCAAACTTGAAAACAAAAAGAAAAAATTGAAGAACGAATTTGAAAAACTTTTTTTCTTTAAGCGGGTCAAGAATCAGGTTTAAAGCCACATATTCTCTCATTTACACTCTTATCCTACTAAGGAGCGGTTTGTTTTGGATTTTAAGAATTGATTTTGCGTCCAGAACTTACATTTTGGGTCCAATAATCAGTTTTGGACTCAAAATCGATTCTCAAAAACCCAAAACAAATAGGGCCACTGGATTTTGAAAAAGGATTTCTAAGACTGATTATTGAACTCAAGAGTTCATTTAATTTCAAGTCTACTAATCAGTTTTGGACTCTCAATCAGTTCTCAAAATCCGAAACAAATAGGGCCGCAATGGCACAAAATTAATTGATTAGTTCAAAGTGCATAGTAATGCACTGCAGAATAATGTATACTTGCATATAAAAGATGTGCAAGAAAGAACATGTGATGTATGATAAATAACAACTAAATATGTAATATTTGACTAAGCCGCTCTTGAACTGAAACAAGAAATTATCTTAAGAAGAAGTGTTCACAAGCTGTTGACTGAGAAATGCATTCAGGTAGAAGTGACGAATGGATTGCTTAATATATTAATAAAGGTTGCAAAGATCACATAACAAAGAAAAGGGATTTAAATAGAACATTTAGAGATAGGATCATGTCAGATAATAAGAGAGGAAAGAAGCTCTAAACTCCACTGCTTGATTTCTCAAGCATAAAGCAAGAAGGATCTGGTGCTCTAAATTCTAAACACTACCATGTGATTTGTAATGCATCATAATAAATGGTTTCTGTTGCTTAGAGGTATAAAAACAAATTATTAATATTCAAAAGAGAGAGAGAGAGAGAGAGAGCTACAGAAATATTATGTCACATACATTCATACCTAGGGTTTCAATGATCATGTGACAAAGAAAAAGGATTTATAAAGAGCATTTAGATCGTAGGAGCGTTTCGCACGGTATCAGAGCCAATGGTCCTGAGTTCAAATCTCCCGGATAGCAAAAATCCACATGCAATTGCCAATCCCAACTGAAAAGAGGGGCCACATGTAGGTCGACCCGAGAAAGAGGGGATACACGTGATAAAAGATTAAATAACACCATCTCCATCAGCTTAAGCTTTTGGAGTAACTCGTCATTTCACAGAAGGAAAAAAAGATCCCTTTAGAATCTATTCCTAGAGACTCAATACGGAGAACACCTTTCTCCTTCGGCAGAAATATGATAAAGATGACGGTTCCCCAAAAGAAAGGGAGTGAATTTTCTCAACGAAAACAAGAAAAAATGAATAAATATCTTACATTTGAGATTCTCCAATAGAACGAGAAAAAATGAAAAAAAAATATATCTTACATTTTCTGAAATGTAAGATATTTTCAATTAACTAATCATTCAACTGCGAGCACAACATTATCCAATACCAACCAATGTAGATATCAACATGCCAAGCTAGCTCCCACACATGTGCCAACTAGCAATAAGTAGAGATGCAATCATAAAATATATATAAAGGGAAACAGGGGGAAAATAATCTAGCTATATGTGATTGAAATCTGAAATTAGGTAGAAATACATAGGGAAAAATGAGCTTGGGAAGCTTATGTTGTCAAAAAATAATTGCATAAACATTTGGAATGGTGCCCAAAAATGAGACTCATGGAAGATTGTACAAGCACATTAAAAGAGAGGACTCCCAACATATTCACAGAAACATATGGTAATATTCGTTAGCAAATGGTCATGATCTCCCAATTGTAAAAATTAAGAGCTACCATGTAAACGAGTAACAACAAGTAAAACTTGAAAACATAAAGAAACAACTGAAGAACAAATTTGAAATTTTTTTCTATAAGCGGGTCAAGAATCAGGTTTAGAGCCTCAGATTCTCTCATTTACACTCTTATCCTAGTAAGGACAGGTTTGTTTTGGATTTTGAGAATTGATTTTGAGTCCAGAACTGACATTTTGGATCCAATAATCAGTGTTGGACTCAAAATCGATTCTCAAAAACCCAAAACAAATAGGGCCACTGGATTTTGAAAAAGGATTTCTAAAACTGATTATTGGACTCAAAATTTAATTTCAAGTCTACTAATCAGTTTTGGACTCTCAGTCAGTTCTCAAAATCCAAAACAAATAGGGCCGCAATAGCACAAAATTAATTAATTAGTTATAACTGCATAGTAATGCATTGCAGAATAACAACTAAATATGTAATAGTTGACTAAGCCGCTTTTGAACTGAAACAGCAAATTATCTTAAGATGCAGTGTTCACAAGCTGTTGACTGAGAAATGCATGCAGGTAGAAGTGAAGAATGGATCACTTTTGCAAGATCATATAACAAAGAAAAGGGATTTACGTAGAACATTTAGACATAGGATCATGTCAGATAATAAGAGAGGAAAGAAGCTCTAAACACCACCACTTAATTTCTCAAGCTTAAAGCAAGAAGGATCTGGTGCTCTAAATTCTAAACACTACCACGTGATTTGTAATGCATCATAATAAATGGTTTCTGTTACTTAGAGCTATAAAAACAAATTATTAATATTCAAGAGAGAGAGAGAGAGTGAGCTACAGAAATATTATGTGACATACATTCATACCTAAGGTTTCAATGATCATATGACAAAGAAAAAGGATTTATAAAGAACATTTAGAACGTAGGATCATGTAAGATAATAAGAGGAATGATGCTCTAAACACCACCAGTTGATTTCTCAAGCTTAGAGGCAGAAGGATCTGATGCTCTAAACACTATGAATCAATCATTACAACTGCTCTAAAAATTCCTACAATGGTTCAGTGAGACCTATCCAACTAAAGTTCCGTACTTCCGAAGAAAACAGGATAACCTTCACTCCTATAATTAAGCACTTAGACTCCTACAATTAAGCATGACAGACTCCACTAGATAGACTCCTATCCAGCTAAAGTTTACCCCACCCTACTTTCAAAGAAAACAGTCCCCTACTTCTACCATACGTCCTTCCACTTGGGTCTCTTCACCCCACTAAAAGGCAATGGAGTTGCTACTTTTGGATTATGAAGGCTTTGAATGGGTTTCTTCATCCCACTGAAAGGCAAACGATTCTGAATGGGTTTCTTCATCCCACTAAAAGGCAAACGATCCTGGCCAATTGCCTTTTCAGTTTTCACTACTCCATTCTTTGGCAATGGAGCAGTTACTTTTAGATTCTCAAGGCTTTGAATGGGTTTCTTCATCCCACTGAAAGACAAACGAACCTGGCCAATTGCCTTTTCAGTTTTCACTACTCCATTCTTTGGCAATGGAGCGGCTACTTTAGGATTCTCACGGATTTGAATGGGTTTCTTCATCCCACTGAAAGGCAAACGAACCTGGCCAATTGCCTTTTCAGTTTTCACCACTCCATTCTTTGCCAATGCAGCTATTTTTCGATTTTCAAGGCTTTGAATGGGTCTCTTCATCCCATTGGAAGGCAAACGAACATGGAGAATTGCCTTTTCAGTTTTCACCACTCCATTCTTTGGCAATGAAGCAGCTACTTTTGGATTCTCAAGGCCTTGAATGGGTCTCTTCATCCCACTGAAAGGCAAACGAACCTGGCCAATTGCCTTTCCAGTTTTCACCACTCCATTCTTTGGCAATGGAGCAGCTACTTTTGGATTCTCACAGATTTGGATGGGTTTCGTCATCCCACTGAAAGGCAAACGAACCTGGCTAATTGCCTTTTCAGTTTTCACTACTCCATTCTTTGGCAATGGAGCAGCTACTTTAGGATTCTCACGGATTTGAATGGGTTTCTTCATCCTACTGAAAGGCAAACGAACCTGGCCAATTGCCTTTTCAGTTTTCACCACTCCATTATTTGCCAATGCAGCTACTTTTCGATTCTCAAGGCTTTGAATGGGTCTCTTCATCCCATTGGAAGGCAAACGAACATGGAGAATTGCCCTCTCAGTTTTCACCACTCCATTCTTTGGCAATGAAGCAGCTACTTTTGGATTCTCAAGGCTTTGAATGGGTCTCTTCATCCCACTGAAAGGCAAACGAACCTGGCAAATTGCCTTTTCAGTTTTCACCACTCCATTCTTTGGCAATGGAGCAGCTACTTTTGGATTCTTAAGGCTTTGAATGGGTTTCTTCATCCCACTGAAAGGCAAACAATTCTGGCCAATTGCCTTTTTACTTTTCACCACTCCATTCTTTGGTAATGGAGTAGCTACTTTTGGATTGGGTTTCAGATTTGGTGTCACTAATTTGTACCTTGGAGGATCATTAGATGCTTTCTTTGTCTTCCTGATCATGTTTAATATTGCCATCCTTTCCTTGGCAGATTTCGCAGGTGCAGGAAGTGGACGACATCTCGCAGTGCAACTGAAAGGCAAAGGAGATTTTGTCATTGAATTGTTCATGGGAAATTGAAGAAATAATAATAATTCAATGTTTAAAGAACTTAAAATACCGTGATGTTTGTCCCTTTAGTGAGTTTTGAAGTCTTAGGCTCCTCGCTGCCATGACCTGCACGATTTAAGACTCAAGATGTCATGAAGTTACATGAACAACAATATCATCCATTCACGTAGGACAAAGAGTGAGGCATAACATACCCGAAGTTCAAATTTTCTATGGAGAATATCAGGATCATCTTCTTCATCATGCTTTTGGTTGCATCCTGTAACACAATACCCCAGAAAGCACATCCATAAATTTCATATTTATAATTCAAGAGAAAGCATAAAACTCGAATAAAAGCATTCAAACATTTTAAAATCAGAGAGAGAATTTGAATGGAAGTTACATAGGAATAAGAAAGAGCGTTAGTAAACATGTGCAATCAGTTGAATTTAAGATAAAATCAGAAACTGCATACTGCATCAGTGCAACAGAGTTTCAAGATTCTCTCCAAAGAGATGAGAACGATTGCTCATGCATAAGGAATTACTATGCAGAAAAAGGTAAAAAGGGAAAAGATCAGGGAGAATTCAAAGATTATGTAATAGCTTACAGAGTTGAGGATTCAAATTTTGTCTGTGAACATGATGCCAAAGAGGATGAGTCTCTTGTGAACTATGATGAGACAAACGTCTATTGTGAGAAGGCTCAAGAAGCTGAAAGGAAGAGAAACAAGAACCAATCAAGCTGTCAAGGAAGAAGTTGAATGTGAAGATCAGGGAGAAATTTGGATTGATCAAGAGGAAATTAATTGCAAAGATCACGATCAAGTGGAAGAGGTGAAAGTATGTGGTGAATCAGCTCAAAGGGAAAATGAAGATACCAGAACAAAATTTGAATCTGAGGAATATGAAGCAGCTGCCCATATCGAGCCTAACAAAGCCTTGGAACAAGAAATTGAGGAAATGAGTGCAGCTATCTGTGCTTGAAATGTCCAAGCTCAAGAAAATGAGGAATTGAGCAATGGCCCAAGTTCCACCAGCAGGGAGGGAATCTGTAGATGATAGTACAGTGGGGATTGAAGATAATTCTTAGATTGAAATGTGCTGCATGGAAAGTCTAAGGAAGTGGAAGGTATTGGGAGTAGAGAACTTTAACATATGAAGCTCTGGCAGCTGCTGAAAATTCTGCTGCAGCTTCTCCTTTTAAGCTTGAGATGGGTCTAGATAACCAAAACTTTGAGGATTGCAGAGAACTTTCTAGGTTGAAAGCATTTGCTAGAACAAGTTCACAGAAAATTAGTGCGTTGGCATATCAAGTTTCTATCCTAAAATGTAGTCAACATTCCCCATACAAGCAGATCGTAGATCGTTTCACTGGATAAGCATGAAGAAGGAGAAAGTAAGGGAGAAAAGTCTTTTAACATAGCATCTAATGGTGAAGCCGATTCTTCAGCCAAATCAAGGGTTAGAAGGCTGGGTTTGGAGTGGTTTGATTTCCTCCTGCCGTAAATTGTATTTTTGTTTTTCTTGTATTTATTCCTTCTGTAATGTTTGTGCCTTTGTGGACCATCTTGGTTCCCTTTAATTCAATATATCACTATTTCAAAAAAAAAAAAAAAAATAGCTTCTAACGAGTTCTGCAACTTGGATACTGATTTGTTTTCAGGACACGATGTAGAAGAGAAAGTGGAAAATTTGGTTTACAAAAATATAGTAGTTGTTGGTTTAACAATGGTAGATGTGTCACCTGTTGAGAGTCATCGCGGACTCTCCACAGTGAAGGAGAGGATGGGTCGGCACGGATGCGGGCCGAGGCGGGCCCACATGGATCTTTCCTATTCTAAACTAGGACTTGTCAAGTTGGTAGTTAGAGTTGATTCTAAATTGGGTTTTGGAAACGAGTAGCTTTAGGATGTTGGATTGTTTTAGGAAACATAATTAGTTACTAATTTTGTTTTGGAAAAGGGTAGTATATAGAAATAGGGAAGTGGTTTAATAGGTTAGTTTCTTATTAGTGTCATGAAATATTCACGAAGATCTGTCATGCAATATCACAACTCGATGAAGAGTCCAAGATTTTAGAGACGGGGATGCAGAGGATTATAATCCGACGATTGAAGCCTCAGTACAGTGGTACGGTAAGATAGCGGAGTATCTTGCTACATTCGAAGGGTTGGAGTACAATAGGTTTGTGAAGTTTAGAAATGAACTTAGCATGACTTGCAGAGAGTCAGCAGTGAAGGGGAGTGATAAAAGTTATCGTTGACTCTCCATGGATGGAGTGTTTTTTGAGGGGGAGTGTTGATGTAGGTTCCATGGATGGAGTGGTGTATTGATGTCTTGTGTTGTCTTGTTGTTATCGTGTTATAGTCTTGTTGTTGTCTTGTGGGTAGTTGTTCCCCATGGAGTTCCTTGTTGGTGCTCCTTTGTTGGTGGTTGTTCTTCCTATTATGTTTTGTCATCGTCTTCGGGTTAGTGTAGTATCGTCCTCCTTGTTGAAGTGTTGTGAGGTTTCCTTAGTTGATTCATTGGTTGGTTGGTTAGTTTCTTTTTTGCATTATTAGTTGTTGGTTCTTCATGTTGCTAGTTGTTTCCTTCTGCTTAACGTTTGTTGGTGACTTAAGTTGATGTTCTTTCACCATGCTTCACGTTCTTGGTTAGTTGCTCCTTCTATTTGTTGATGGTTGGTTGGTTGGGTTGTTGGTTGGTTGGTTGGTTTGGTTGGTTGTTTGGTTGGTTTTTTGGTTGGTTTTTTGGTTGTTTGATTGGTTGGCTGGGTTGGTTGTGGTTGAGGTTGGCTGGGTTGGTTGTGGTTGCGGTTGGTTGGGTTGATCGTGGTTGAGATCATTGTTGTTGTGGTTGGTTGGTTCTTCGCGCTTGGTGTTATTGGTGGACTCGCTTTGCGAGTCCTGTTTGTTGATGCTTCTACATGTGTGTAGTTGCCTTGGATAATTTTGCGCATTCATTGTTGCTGTAGAGGTTTGCGTTGCAATCCACTTTATTGGTTCTTCTATATAGTGTGTGTAGTTGCTTTGCGCAGTTTTACGCATTCGTTGTCATTGTAGTGGTTTGCGTTGCAATCCACTTTGTTATTGTGGCTATAAGCCGGGTAGTTAGCGTTGCTCTCGGCCTTGTTTTTTTTTTTGTAGCTATATGCTCGGTCATTAGCGTTACTTTCAGCCTTGTTGTTGTTGGTGGCTATATACCAGGTCGTTAGCATTGCTTTCGGCCTTGTTGCTAGTAGTGGCTATATGCCCGGTCATTTGCGTTGAATTCGGCCTTATTGTTGTTTCTCCCAGGCGACGTGTTGTGTGGCCTTCTTTGGTTGGTTGTTTCCCAAGCGACGTGCTGTGTGGCCATCATTGGTTGGTTGTTGTTGTGGGCTGATTTTCTATCGCCCTGTTGTTGGTTGGTTGTTGGTCCTGGTTGGGCTTCTTCTTTGATATGATGTTCTCTTGATCTCTACTCGTGGTGCTTCGTCGTTGTTAGTGTGCGAGCCTTCGGTGTGCTTATTTTATTCTATGGATCGTTGTTGTTTCCTTGCCGAGGCCCTTTCGTTCGATCGTTATTGGTGTAGATTTGATAGCCGTGCTCTGAGGGGGAGGCTCTGTGTTGATCGCTCTGACAGTAATGCTAATTTAGGGGGAGCTCGTTGTTTTTGTGGCCGTTGAACTCGCTGTTGTACTAGTTGTGGCCATGGTCCTTTTTTGTTATGTTTTTTACTATGTATTCATCACACCAGCTTGACGGGGTGTGTTGTACCAAGCTGGCTATGTCTATGGGATTATTGTTTTTCTGTTGTATGGGTATTATAGTTGTTTGTTTTAGTTTTCTTTGTAGGAATCTGGAGTGTGGAGTTATACCGTATATACACTCCAGCTTGAGGGGGAGTGTTGAAGGGTATCTTAGTCATTATGTGTAGTGTGAGGGGTATTGTAGCCTTTGTACCATGTTTCCCTACTTTGGACCTATATATACATCATATTAATGGGTGGACTCCTAAGTGGAGAATCTCACCATCTTCACCCTCACACTTCTTCTTCCCCTCTAAACCCTAGCCACATTTCTAACATATATAAAAGGAGAGTGCAAAACGTGAAACAATGTGAGTGAGAAAAAAAACATGAATGTATTGAAGAGAAGTGTTGTACGGTTTGAGTCTTGGAATAGTATATTTAAGAGAACTCTCTCTCTTCCTCCCTCCTTTTGTGATTTGTGTTATTTGGGTTTTGCTTCTTTTGCTTTTGACCTTGTTTTCAAAAAACTTTGTGCTTTGATCAGTGTTTTATATGGAACATAAAGAAAGTGAAAATGTTGACATTACAGAATGTTTCAGAGAAGTGGCAATTGGAAATTCAAATATAGACCAGTTCTCCGCATTTGTTGATCCAGCATAGTATCAAAACGAACACAAAAAAGAATTTGATTTCTGCACAAGTTACTATTTTAAATAGTCCAGAGATTGCTAAAATACTAGAACGATACAAAATATAAGATGGGGATGCATGTAGGTTGTTGAGAAGATTTCTCGCAATCAAAGAATCCTGGGTTGACAATGTAAAATTCAGAACTCATTGGAAAACCGTAATTTGAAAGATAAAAGTGGATGTGATCAGCAGTGGTTCAATGAAATGTCCATTTCCACAGTAAAAGCTGAGAAAAGGCCAGCAGAGTTGAAATCAAGCCACTGAGACCAATCAAGAGTTTGAAACATTTTTTTCTCATAGGTCGAGAGCATGAAATATTGGCCAATAGTGACTGATATGAGGCAGAACACTCCAATTCTGAAAACGGAGCAGTTGAGCAACCATAAGGTCGGGTAATCGGCGACACCCATGTTGAGAAGGCAACCCTAGACAACTTGCATAGCAGTAGAAAGAGAGGAGGAGAGGGTTCACTTTTTCAACCATTGGTTGAAGGATTGAAAAGGTTTGGCAGATAGGTGCTGCACTATATTAAAACAAAGGGTTCATTATTTTGATGACATGTTGATTTCAGATGGATTGTTTTTTCTTACATCACTGCAAAACTGTTCATCAATATGGACAATCATTTTGTTGAAGACACAAGTGGAAGTGATTCAAGGGTCTAGCATGCATTGTCAACTTCATTTTTAAATATAGATAACACAAAATGATTGATTTTATATCGCAGGACATGCTCCTACTTTTAATTCCACAAAGAAAATGTCCAATCAAGTGAAAGCAATGACAGGTAGAATCAACCAACAATGACAGGTAGAATCAACCAACATATTGCCATGTTGTGCAACAATTTTACTTTACACAAGTTCAATTTTTGGAAAATCTATTAATTTAAATTTCAGTTTCAGTTATGGTTTCGGTCACCACAGCAATGGGACCTTTTAAGTTTCGGTTGGACATTTTGGTGGAAATCCTGTAAAATCGCCGAAACGTAGGCAAACAATTGCAAATGATAGAGTTTTAAAATGAAACTTCAGGAAATGCTACAATAAACACAAATACAAACTTAGCACATAAGAAATACAGATATAGATAATGTTTTAATAATATAAAATACCAAAAGACATGTGTTGTTGAGCAAGTCCGTTCAGTTTTGGTATTGTTTCGATGGGGATGGGGATGGAAACATATCAGTCATTTGTTTCATTGGAAATTTAAAAACATGTTACTAAATCCAACCAAGTAAAACAATGCCAAACATAATCACCAAAACCAACCTATGTTGTGTAAGGATTCAGCTTTAGATAAGTTTTGTGAGTAACGTGGTTCCAGAACCATCAAAATGAGTCAACTAGAACCAGCCACGACTATTTTAACTATATAAAAAAAAAGTTTCAAAAGCAAAGAAGCCTTTGAAAACCTTTAGGATTCAATCAATTTAAACAAAGAGATATGTGTTTTCGGAAACATGCATGTCAGATTTAAAAGGGCAGAAACAGTGTCGACCCAAGAAAAATAAATTGGAAGAAAATTTTCAGATCCAAGAAAAATTAAAAGGAAGAACCATTCAAGAAGTTGAATGTGAAGATGAAAAAGGCAAGAAAAAGGGAGGGCAAAACAGGCAAATATGGCAAAAAAACAACAACATGCAAATGAAAAAAAAAACTTACCGAGGCGTGTGGAAAAGGGTATTATATAGAAATAGGAAAGTGGTTTAATAGGTTAGTTTCTAATTAGTGTTTCGATAGTGTTTTTTTGGAAAGTAGAGGGGATTGTATAGCATGGGTAGTTTCAATACGTGTTTGAGTGCCTTTGCTTATATGCAGAGAGAGAGAGAGAGAGAGAGAACATGAATGAAATAATGAAGTGAGAGTAAACATGAAAAAGTGGAAAAAAGAGAGGAGTGTGAAACGTGAACTCTTTGTTATTATGTGTATGGTTGCTGCCATCAACAGTATTCAAGAAAAATTCTCCCTCTCTCCGCTCTTTCTCTTCCCTCTTCTCCTTTTGTTGTGATCTTTTGTGTTGTGGGTTTAGTGCTTCTGCTTGATCTTTGTTTTTAACAAGTGGTATCAAAGCTTTTGTGCTTTGATCTTGATTTTCTACATCAGCAAGCAAAGGTGAAACAGCTAGAGAAGTTGCACCAGTGATCATTGGACAGATTTTAGAATAGGAACATATTGGAAAAGAAAGGTTACTATTGTGTGTGGCTGTGTGTTCTGAAAAGGTCACGGTCCTAGCGGACATGGGTAATGGGAAGTGTTAATGGGCTTTTTAGTCTTTAAAAGTAGTTTTGATTTAGAAAGTGTGGTTTCTAATTAGTTTAAATGGGTTGGGCAAATCGAAAAAGAAACATGCTAATATGGTAGTTTATATTATTTTTATTTTACGGTTAGTTTTAAATGTAACTGTTGAAGGGTATTATAGTCATGGTTTTAAATTTCGATCGGATTTCGTCGGGACCGAAACGAAATTGCACCGAAACCGAAATTCCCGAAATGTACCAAATTTCGGTCGAAATTTCGGTGAAATAATAGATAAAATAATATTATTTTAATCCTTTACCAAATTTCGACCGAAATTTCGGTTTAAAAAATCGATATTTTGAGAGCTTTTACCAAATTTCGGCCGAAATTTTGGTTTTGGGAAAGACCGAAATTTCGCCCGAAACCGAAATTTAAAACCTGCGCAGCTGCGCTAGGAGTTATCTGCACATTAGTGGCTTATAAAGCCACCGATTGGTTCGTATGGTGGGTCCACCTTTGCGGGGTCCAAAAAAGCGACCAATTGGTGACTTTATAAGCCACTAATGCACAGGTAACTCCCTGCGCAGCTGCGCACGAACACTTTTCTCTCTCTCTCTCTCTCTCTCTCTCTCTCTATATATATATATATATATATATATATTATATGGGAGCTCCCTAAGGAGACTCCATATTCACTCTTCTTCTTCTTCCTTATCAACAATAACATGGTATAAGAGCTGATCCAATAAACAAAATTCAAAAAAGGAAGGAAACCTAGCCGCATCTCTCCACCTCTCCCGCATCTCTCTCCTTGTCGTAAAATCTTGCTAAGGAAACCTTGCCGTAAAACTCTCGCGCGCGCGCATCCCTTTCATTCACATACAAAGGGACTGCTCCTAGCATAAGCGGTAAAGAAGGAGGTAGACTCAAACAAAGTGACGTCGGTGGAAACAAATATCGGCGAAGTCGAGGACGGTAACTCCGATCACTTTTCTGGGTACGAAAGTAGCACAGAAAGACACAACGCTCCGCCCGAGGATCCAATTTATCTAGCCCTGGGGTAAGGGTGTGAACAAAGCAAACACAGCCAAAGACTCTTGAAACAATATGTGAGTGAGAGAAAAAGTGTTAATAGAGTATTGAAGAGAAGTGGTGTACGGTTTGAGTCTTGGAATAGTATATTCGAGGGAACTCTCTCTCTCTCTCTCTCTCTCTCTCTCTCTCTCTCTCTCTCTCTCTCTCTCTCTCTCTTTGTGATTTGTGTTATTTGAGTTTTGCTTCTTTTGCTTTTGATCTTGTTTTCAACAAGTAGTATCAAAGCTTTGTGCTTAGATCTATGCTTTCCACAGAACATAAAGAAAGTGAAAATGTTGAGGTTACGAAATGTTTCAAAGAAGTGGCAATTGCAAATTCAAATATAGACCAGTTCCTCTCAGCTGGATCAATGTTTCAAAGAAGTGCCAATTGCAAATTCAAATATAGATCAGTTCCACGCATTTGTTGATCAAGCATAGTATCAAAATGGACACAAAAAGAATTTGATTTCTGCACAAGTTACTAATTTAAATAGTCCAGAGACTGCTAAAATACTAGAACGATACAAAATAGAAGACGGTGATGCATGTAGGTTGTTGAGAAGATTTCTCACACTCAAAGAATCCTGGGTTGACAATGTAAAATTCAGAACTCATTAGAAAATTGTAATTTGGAAGATAAAAGTGGATGTGAACAGCAGTGGTTCAATGAAATGTCCATTTCCACAGTAAAATCTGAGAAAAGGCCAGCAGAGTTGAAATCAAGACACATACCAATTGAGAGTTTGAAACATTTTTTCTCATAGGTCGAGAGCTTGAAATATTGGCCAATAGTGACTGATATGAAAGAGAACACTCCAATTCTGAAGAGGGAGCAGTTGAGCAACCACAAGGTCGGGTAATCAACGACACCCATGTTGAGAAGGCAACCCAAGACAACTTGCATAGCAGTAGAAAGAGAGAGGAGGAGAGCGTTCACTTATTCAACCATTGGTTGAAGGATTGAAAAGGTTTGGCAGATAGGTGCTGCACTATACTAGAACAAAGGGTTCATTATTTTGATGACATGTTGATTTTAGATGGATTTGTTTTCTTACATCACTGCAAAACTGTTCATCAATATGGAAGTGATTTTGTTGAAGATACAAGTGGAAGTGATTCAAGGGTCTAGCATGCATTGCCAACTTCATTTTTAAATATGGATAACACAAAATGATTGATTTTATATCGCAGGACAATGAAGTGAAAGCAATGACAGGTAGAATCAACCAACACATTGACATGTTGTGCAACAATTGTACTTTAGACAAGTTCAATTTTTGGAATTACTTAAATTTCAGTTTCAGTTATGGTATCGGTCATCATGAAAATGGGACCTTTTCAGATTCGGTCGGACATTTCGGTGGAAATCCGCAGGCAAACAATTGAAAATGATAGAATTTTAACATGAAACTTCAGGAAATGCTACAATAAACACAAATACAAACTTACCACATAAGACAAATATCTATACATAATGTTTTAATAACATAAAATCCCAAAAGACATGTGTTGTCACGCAAGTCCGATAATTCAATACATACCATCTTTTTCACCTGTAATTCATATAAATATTTATACATAGTACAAACACCGCATTTCACATGCAATTCATAATGAGTCAACTAGAGCCAGCCACGACTATTTTAACTATATATAAAAAAAAAAGATTCAAAAGCAAAGAAACCTTTGAAAACCTTTAGGATTCAATCAATTGAAATTGCAATATTCTATCAAATTCAAACATAGCAACAAAAATTTGGGTTCAATAAACAGAAAATTGGGTTCAATAAACAGAGAGATAAGCATGCATGTCAGATTTAAAACAAATGTCTATACTCTATAGCAAGAATTGTCAAGAAGATGAAAAGGGCAGAAACAGAGTCGACCCAAGAAAAATTAAGTGGAAGAAAAGTTTCAGTTCCAAGAAAAATTAATTGGAAGAACCATTCAAGAACTTGAACGTGAAGATGAAAAAGACAAGAAAAAGGGGGGGAAACAGACAACAATGGCAAAAAAAAAACATGCAAATGAAAAAAAAAAAAACTTACCGAGGCGTGTGCAAAACCATTCTTTATCATCCTCAACGGATCGATCCGGGTTTGTTAAGTCGACGAACATTGGTGCAGAGAAATTTTCATAAAACTCGTCGAACTCAAATTCGTAAGTTTCATTTGGATTAAAGTGACAGAACTCTTCGTCATAGTGATCAAACTCCATTTCTGTCTGAGAGAGACAGATAGCAAGAAAGAGAGATAAAGAAGAGATTGCAAGAAAGAGGGATTAGAGAGAGAAACAGAAGAGATTAGAGAGAGAGAGAGAGAGAGAGAGAGAGAGAAAGAAGAGATTGCAAGAAAGAGGGATTAGAGAGAGAAACAGAAGAGATTAGAGAGAGAAAGAGAGGAGATTAGAGAGAGAAAGAGCAAGAGCAAGAGCAAGAAAGAGAGATTAGAGAGCGCGGAGAGCTGAGAGAGAGGGAGAATTAAGAATAGATTGAGAGTCGGTGTCTTTCTTTCCTCTCTCGCTGAAGGAATTTATTTATAGCTCTTTATTTCTATTGGTAAGTGATATATTCACCCCCCTCTTTTTTGACTTGGGGACATCCCCGTCTAGTGTATTTATGACTGTTCTTTTACACTAGAGAGGGCTGTCCCAAGTAACAAAAAAGGGTCAAATTTACCCTTTACCATATTATTAAAATCTACTGATAATAGCACTACTGTGCTTGATTAATTGCACGAACTAAGCTTGTCTTTTCTCTTTCAATTATGTTCTTTTTACTGTTATAAGATGTTTCAATAATAAAAGACAAGATAAGTTTCTGCCCTTATCAAAACATTGTAGTGCGAAAATCAATAGGCATATTAAAGGTTGGCGGCTTTCTTTTGACATTTCATGTTTTCTCTACTTCACACAAATAAAATCAAGACCGTTGATCTTGTTGATCCTCGTGAGCTGACCCACGTGACATCTAGTCCTATGCAGGCCTGTTTGGATTGCAGGAAAAACATTTCTCAAGAAATTTTTTCCTAGGTAATATTTTTTTGTTTCCACAGATTATGGGGAAATGATAAATTTTGAGTATAATCATTATAACTTTAAAGGTTCCTCCTCTGAACAAACGTTGAATTGTGGTTGTTCATGTCACTTTTATTTCTATGTAATAAAACAATGGAAAAGCAAAATGTTTTTCTTTTCCAAACTTTTCTTGAAATTTCATGGAATCAAAACAAGGAGCAGAGGAGGCCTGATGTGTCAAGAAGATATGATCATCCCACATAAGTGGAAACAATGGCGGTGGACCGGAACTGTGATCATAGTAGGGGTGCAGCTTGGGTCGGGTTCAACCCAATTTTGAGTCGGGTTCGGTTGGCATTTCCTCGGGTTGGGTTGGGTTGGGTTAGGGATGGCTTTTCCAAACCCGATTTAATTTCAAGTTGGGTTAGGGATGATGCCTTGGCAGCCCGACTCGACCGGCACCCGACCTTTGTCCTCTAATTTTATCTTGATTTTCTTTTTGTTATTGTATTTTTCTATCTGGCACGAACTAAACTTGTTTTTTCTTTTTTAACTACTTGCAGTCCTGTGCGATGCACGGGGCAACGAAAAATTATGTTCTTGAAATAATTTTTACTATAACTTAAGAGCAAAACAGCCCAGAATAGAATACCAGATGTTAAGGTGTAGAATTCCTTTTTTATAGGTGTAGATTGCGAAACATTAGTATAGAATTCCGTTTATAGATATAGATGAGAGATTTTAGCATCTATTTTCTCTTTAAGAGAAATGGAGTACACTAAAGAGGGAATATAGAACGATTTGTTTTTCTAGAAAGAACTTTTGGAATTCCAAAAGTGTAAAACGGTGTGCAACATCCCCTTAAAGCGTTTTTAAATTTCAGAATGCAGTGGGGGTGCCACCTGGCGCCACTCCAGCTTACCACATTCAGCTATATATATATAGGAAATTAAAACGGAAAACATTAAAAAAAGTGCCTAAATTCAAACCATAAGGTACGACACAACTGATTATGGGTGTAGACGGTTTTCATTAGGAAAGGAATTGGGAATTGTGTAACTAATATTAAAAAAGGGAAAATGATCAAAAAATGGGATTTTTAATTGAAAATCTCAAAAAATGGTTGAGTTGGCTAAATTCTTCGAAAGGGGTGAAACGCATCCCAAGGCATGTTTTAAGACAAAAATGCCCTTGAGTTGCTTGTCCCTCCAAGAAGGTAAGAAACGGATCCCAATGCATTTCACCTAACCTCTACCTTTTTACCTTCTTCTTCCCCACGCCAACTGATGAAACTCCATTGCCTGTTGTAAAACTCCATTGAAATTACATTGCAGACCGATGAAATTCCCCTTGAGAATATCTAGATTTTATTGGATCTCTTTATTTTATTTAGCTATGAAACCTAAGGTTCTCTAGTAGTCCATTGTCATACATTTGCTTAGGTTTAACATGTTCCTTACAATGCTATGGTGTATTGTCATAATCTTGTTTTGTTTGTTAGGGTTTTGTTATGGTTTTATTAGGCATTTGTTATTGTCATCATCCTCTTTACAATGCTATGATATATTTTCATCATCTCCCTATCTCTCTATTGCCCTCTATGTTTCTATTTAGAGTAAACCCGGATGAAACTCATGTCTATACAATTAGAAGCACTATTTAAATGTGTAGAAGCAATATTTTGTTCTCGGAACCACTATTGATATGTGGGAACCAGTATTTAGTCCTCTCAACCACTAAGTAGTGGTTCCAATGATTTGAATAGTGGTTCTGAATGTGGAAATACAGTGAGGACCCTATGTAGAAGATCAGAACCACTATTTAAACACTGAGGTAATCTATTTATACCGTCCTAACCACCATGTAGACCTCCAAATCACTATATAGTGGTTCCGACAGTATAAATAGTGAGAATAAAAGGTTATGCAATCAAAACCACTATAAAAAGTGACAATCAATGTATAAATAGGGGATTAAACACTCAGAACCAGTAATTATACGTAGGAACCACTATTTACCACTATATAGTAGTTCTGAGGTATAAATAGTGGTTCTGAGGTATAAATAAAGGTTCACACATTCTACTGGTATTTCATTTGATGTCAAAGTTGCAATGAATTTATGAACAATGGGTTAAATAGTTGTCTAAACACTCAGATCTTATGGTGGTTCATAGTTTAGATGGCCTAATACTTGTTCCTAGAGTTTAAATTGTGAGATTGACAAAGTTATTCACTCAAAACCGCTATAAAAAGTGAGAATGGGTGTATTTATAGGATTTTAAACACTCAAAACCACTAATTATACCTAGGAACCACTGCTTACCACTATGTAGTGATTTCGAGGTATAAATAGTGGTTCCATAGTAGAAATATTGCTTCACACAATCTAATGGTATTTCATTGGGTGTCAAAGTCGCAATGAATTTATGAACAATGGGTTAAATAGTTGTCTAAACACTCAGATCTTATGGTGGTTCATAGTTTAGATGGCCTAATACTTGTTCTGAGAGTTTAAATTGTGAGATTGAAAAATTATGCACTTAAAACACTATAAAAAGTGAGAATGAGTGTATTTATAGGGTTTTAAACACTCAGAACCACTAATTATACCTAGGAACCACTATTTACCACTATGTAGTGGTTCCGAGGTATAAATAGTGGTTTCGAGGTATAAATATTGGTCCATACATTCTGATAGTATTTTATTGGGTCTCAAAGTTGTCATGAATTTATACACAGTGGTTTAAACACTAAGAACCACATTGAGATGAAAGGAACGACAATTAAATCCTTGCAAGCACTAATTGTGGTTTCAAGATTCATGTGAACCACAATTACAGTCAAAACCACTATAAAAAGTAAGAATGAGTGTATACATAGTGGTTTAAACACTCAGAACTGTGAGAACAACTATTTATACCTCGAAACCACTATTTACTACTAAGTAGTGGTTCCGAGGTATAAATAGTGGTTCCAAGGTATAAATAATGGTTCATAGATTCTAATAGTATTTCATTTGATCCATTATCCTTTTTGGAGTGCTTTTGGATCTCAATTTCTGATTCCAGGTCACAATCTATTTTGAGTCGAGTGGGACCATCCATCAAAGTGTCATAAGTCCGACTTATATTGTACATAGTTAGCGCTTAGAGTTAGAGATCAAGAGAAAGTGAAAAGAAACTCGAGAGGATGGACAATTTTTATCCAAACAAAAATACAGAACATAAAATGATGTTTGAAGTTTTGAGTTTATTTTCCATAGGCTGATCCTCGCCCTTGAATCTATAGAGGTTTCCATAATACGAATTTTCTCTATGGATTGGACGGCTAGGATCACCTCCTATGAAAATGATTTTTTGGGCACAACCTATTTGCATTGTGGCCCATCTAATGGACGTTTTGGATCATCCTATGGTGTGACCCGTACAATACTTTTTGAAAAATGCAGGAGTATACGGGTTTACACCTTATAAAAACTCTTTCTCATGAAGAAACAAATAGGTCTTCCCTACCACCAAGTCAAAAGCCAAGCATATTTATGTAGTTGAACACAATTTCTAGAATGTACAGCCCACACCATAGGATGATCCAAACTGCCCAATTGATGGTCCGCAACATAAATAGGTTGTGCCCCAAAAATAATTTCCATAGATGATCCCAACCGTTCGACCTATAGAAGTTTCCATAATCTGAGTCCCTCTTTAGATGGGATGGTTAGAATCATCCTATGGAAATGATTTTTGGGGCTCAATCTATTTACGTTGTGGCCCATCAATTGGGCAGTTTGGATCATCCTATGGTATGGGCTGTGTAGTCCATTTAGAAAAATATGGGTTGAATTCATCCTAGAAGGGGGCTGTACAATGGAGTTTTACGAAAGGCAATGGACTTTCAACACTTGGCGTGGGAAAGAAGAAGGTTAAAAAGGTGAATAGGGTTTGTGAAATGCATTGGGATCTGTTTCTCAAAAAAGGTGAAGGGAAAAGCAAGTAAAGGTCATTCTTGTCTTAAAACATGCCTTGGGATGCGTTTCATCCCTTCCTGAGGATTTAGCCAACTCAACCCTTTTTTGAGATTTTCAGTTAAAAATCCCATTTTTTCTCATTTTCCCTAAAAAAAAACGTAAAACACATATTTAAAAAAAATCAGGAATATCAAATTGAGGAAAATTTGGAAATATGATCCGTCAGTTTTGCTATTTCTATAGCCATTCTACTTCAGTAAAATATTTTGGTTTGCCATTCTCTGATTTATTGCAAATTTATTAGCTATCGATAGCATCCCTAAAAGGAATAAAATTGTTTTGTTTTCCATTCTCTGCTTTTTTATAGATTTATTAGCGCTTAATAGCAGCCTTAAAAGAAACAAAATCATTTGGTTTTCCAATCTCTGATTTATTGCAGATGTATTAGCTATTATTAGCATACCTAAATGAAACAAATTCCTTTCTATACACATACGTTCGGTGTATATTACCCTTTCTCTTAAAAGAGACTATACACAGAAGTTGCGTGTATAGGAGGGGGACACGTGGCAATACCACATTGAACCACATTCAGCTTTACTTATATACTAGTTGCAGTCTCGTGCGATGCACGGGTCGACGAAAAAATTATGATCTTGAAATATTTTTCCTTATAACTTAACTGCAAAACAACCCAAAATAGTTCTTATAAGACATTAAAACAGTAAAAACTAAAGTCCAAAATATAATGACATTCTCGAAATAGAAAGAATTTAAACAAATTAGAAATTATTTTATATCTACCAATATAATTAAATGAAAATAAGGAAATAAAATCTTTAGAAGAATAAGAAAATATGTAAAAAAGATAAAGCATAAACATTAGGCAAAAGAAATAGAGAGATTGTGGAAGAAACAAACCTCGCTTGATAACTTCGAGTCTGCCAAAATATATGGTGGAAAATGTGTTGTCTTCGTCGATCCTAGATTGGACTTGGTCCAACACAACATGCATAGTACAGCATACACATGACTGAAAAATATTCATCAAGACAAATGCCAAAAACAACTAAAAGCAAAAATATGGGTGTGGAAGAAAAAGAAAAGTAACTCACAGATCTTACCACCCTGAAAGTATTTACTTTTCGTATGAGGGAACCTACAGATGGAGGAGAAGAGAACATGAGAATAGATTGAGATTGCAAGCAACACCTTCAATTGAGAAAAATGGCAAGACGGATTGGAGATGATCATGAGAAGCATGCTCAATTGAGAAGGCAATCAGAAACCAATCAATAATCACATAAGAATAAAAATGAAAAGCCAATCAATAATCACAAAAGGCCCAATCCATAATGACATGGGAAAAGATTGATTTAAGGGTTTAAATGCATATGGAAAGGAACCCAAAGGTTGTAGCAAAACTATAGTGTTTGGAAACAAATCTCCGATAATACCTATTAAAGGAGATCCGTTTCTATCAATAATTCAATATGACAGAGGACACCGATTCTCATTTGCAGAATGTTTTGCATATAATAGCAAGTGATCTTTCCTATTCCCATCATATGCTATAATTCAGGAGATTTCGTGGAGAAATTTAAAAAATTTTAAAAATTGATTTACAGATAGGGAGTACCAGCGGAGCCCACCATTTACGCCTCAGCGTTTGATTTTGTGGGGCCACCATCTACCTGAACCCATGCATATAGCAAGGGCACCATTTTACACCTCGGACATGTAGCTTGGGTGGGCCTCTAATTTATATCTCATGTTTCGATGGGGTGGGGCCACATTTTACACCTTATGTTTTGATGCCATGGCCCCATCGATATGAGGCTTGCATAATCCGGATATCCTTCTTCTAATGGCCTATGAGTTGTATAAGACATAGCGTGAAAAATCTATCCGTTCAATTTTTTCTAATAATCCATATCTCCTTCATCCAATAGCCTATGACTTATATATGACATAACATGAAAATCTCTCCGTTCAATTGTTTCTAACCATTAGATAGGAACTCTATTACAACCTTATCTTTATGTCCTATTTTGTAGGTGTGAATAATAAGCAAAGAGATTATTTAGTGAGAGAGAGGGAATTCTCTCTCTATGCGCCAATTCTGTAGGGGTGAAAGTTTTATATAGGAAACGAAGCGTCAGAATAGGAAACACATGGTACACATGGTATTGATATAATCTATTTAGAAGGTAATTGAAACGAATCGTTCGGTCTTCAAATAAATTCAGGAAAATTAAGGATACGAGAGAGATGATAGGATGGTGATGCATTTTTATAGGGGAAGATATAATTAGATTAGATATTGATGGGCAAGTAGCAAATGATGTCATGCCATATTTCGGTTGATCATGAGATCAATTTATTCATATATTTCGGTTGATCATTAGATCAATTTATTCATATGCAGCCTATTAACCTTATATTTTGAATGAGAAATCTATCCTAAATTATCTAATGAAGATTTACACCCACTTTCCATGGTTCCGAAATCTGAATAAAAAAGTAACCCATACAAAATCTGAACATCAGCTTCAAAGGTCACAAAAAAAAAATGAAGGAACAAACAATGCTTTATCTAACAAAGAAACATACTAATAGCAAGAAAATAGGATCAAACCACCAACAGTGAGATTCTCACCCTTTCCGCAAGAACTCTAATCTCATAAGCAATCATATAAACCGATCCCATTGGCGAAGCAGAATGAGTCTGAACTCGAATCTCATAAGCAATCATATAAACCGATCCCATTGGCGAAGTAGAATGAGTCTCCAACACAATTGCCGAATCCCATTTTCTTCTTGGCTGAATTATGGGCAAAGGAGTCTCCAATATAGGTGCAGATATAGATGCGTCTGCATCACATCCACCTATAATTTTGTCGCCCTTCATGTTTATTACGGAAGATAAAACAAAATAGATATCAAATTTAGTCATTTTCTTTTAAAGAGATTTATAATTTTAAAAAATGTAGATAATCCAAAGTCCAAACCATTCATTATTTAGCCCCAACTTAAATACCTCCAGTAGAAAAATTCACCAGAACCCAAACAGAATGAGTAACTAAACCTATTTTTAATTTCTTCCAAGAAAAAAATTCAGATGAAAATAAATAAAAAATTAAACTAAGAAAACACTGACCTTCAGAGAATCGAGTGAGAAAGAGTGCTAACATCCATGGCGACAGAAGCGCCTCTGCAACCAATATGAAGCGGCTGATAGATTGGATTCCTCTACCAATGTTATTGGCTATTACTTTTTATATACCAGTTTCCAAATCTAATAAAAAATTATTTAAAGAGGAAAATATTAGAGAGGGAGAGAGAGAGTTGAAAGCTGGCTTTGCTCGGGAAGATTTATCATTTTGTGCAGATTTTTTTGGTCATTTTGCGAAAGTTTTTTGGGATTTTGGATTTCTGTGCGATTTTAAAGATAGAAGTGAAACGCAATTTGAAAGGTTTCAAGGAAAATGGGAAAAATCAACTTCCTTCCTTTTAGAGAAAGTTAATAAAAAGTGAATTCAAGAGAGTCCCATAAATACGGAATATGAAGGTTGCGTGTACGTTTTTTTTTTTTTTGAGAGGAGGTGAAACGGTGTGAGAAAATCTTTGCTAATATACCGGTTGTAGAGGGGTGCCACGTGGCGACACCGGCTTACTTATACGACATTAGATTTGCCGCGTAATATTGAGATTATATTTCTAATTTTGGGAGGATTTGTAGCGCCAATTCGATATCTCTTAAAGAATATCTCCTCTAATTAAGGCTTTAAATAAATTTCCTTTATTAGAGAATCAGAGGAGAAACGTAATTTGGGGAGACGTACAGGGGATATAGAAAGCATATTTACAAAGCTTGTTTCTAATACGTATTGTTTCCAAAATTTATGGCATTAATTTGTTGATAGAGGAATACGTGACGTGTGAAACGGTGACGTGTCAAACGGTGTGCAACATCCCCTTAAATCGTTTTTCAATTTCGGAATGCAATGGGGGTGCATGTGGCGCAACCTCAGCTTGCAACATTCAGCTTTACATATACTAGTAATACCCGACGTGAGATGCACGACACTGCCAAAAAAGGGCTATGATACCAAGAAAAAAATTAGTTAAAAATATGTAGAAACAATATTTTTAACCACGACTTGCGATGCACGACACGGCCAAAAAAAGGAGTATGATACTCGACGTGCAATGCACCACACGGCAAAAAAAGAGAGAATATGATAACAAAAAAAAATTAGTTAAATATATGTAGAAACAATAAGCAAAAAAGTATGCATAACCATATACCAAGTAATGAAAAAATGCAAAAGAAAGAGTTTTCTAATTACTTTTTCTGGAAAAAAAATATGCACGATACGGTGGAAAAAAAGTATATGATAAAAAATTTCGTAATTAATTTTTGTGTTAAAAAAATAAAAATATGCACGACACGGCAAAAAAAAAGTATATGATACAGAATTTTGTAATTAATTTTTGTGTAAAAAAAATAAAAATATGCACGACACGGCCAAAAAAAAGTATATGATACGAAAAAATGTTATTTAAAAAATATGTAGAAAAAAGTAAAAATGTAGCTAAAAATAAATAAAAAAAAGTATCATATACTTTTTCTAAAAATATATGCTTTTTATATTTTTCTAAAAATATTTTCTAATGCTTTTTAACAAAGGAGGGGGGTAGGATTGAAATTATGTCGGTTTAATGGGTGCCTTTGTTAAAAAGCATGAAGGAAGGGGTAGGATTTAAAATATGTGGGTTGAATGCGTGCTATTGTTAAAAAGCATAAAGGAGGGGGTAGGATTGAAAATATGTGGGTTGAATGGGTGCTTTTGTTAAAAAGCATAAAGGAGGGGTAGGATTGAAAATATGTGTGTTGAATGGGTGTCTTTGTTAGAAAAAGTCAAAAAAAGTGAGGTGTAAATTCCATAGATTTTTCAAAAAATTCAAACAAGCTTAGGCTTTTCCATCCAGCTTATTATAGTGTATATATATATATATATATATATATATATATATATATATATATAGAGGAAAATGATTGTGAGCTTGAAGCTCACATGTGGGCCCACATTGTTAGGATGATCCAAAGCATTCATTTGAAAGGCCCTTACATAGATAGGGTGTGTACAAAGAATCAGCTCCATAGGATCATCCTAACCCATCCAAAAGTGGAGGGCAAAATGGACAAACACCGTTTGCCACAAATCTACCCATTTTTCCCTCCGCTTTTGGAGGGGTTAGGATGACCCAATGGAGCTGATTTTTGGTACACACCCTATCTATGATGGGGCCTTGCAAATGAATGGTTTGGATCACCACAAAAAATGTGGGACCCATGTGTTTGGGCCCTCAAGCTCATATAAGCTATATGAGCTTCAAGCTCACAATCATTTTCCTCATATATATATATATATATATATATATATATATAATAATTAGATTAGGTTCTTTTTAGACAAGATATGTTTATATATATAATAATTAGATTAGGTTCTTTTTAGACAAGATATGTTTATATATATAATAATTAGATTAGGTTCTTTTTAGACAAGATATGTTTCTGCACTTATCAAAACATGGCAGATCCAAAATCAATGGCATATTAAAGCAATTAAAGAAAACAAAAGGTTGGCTATCTTTGTAACGCCCCGGATTTTTTTGAAATACCAACTCGGTGCGTAGAAGAATATTACATCATCTTTTTCAAAAACTTTCATTATTCCCAAGATCTCAAATACAACAACTACGTTTAGAGGGTTTACAGAAATTAGGTCTAACTTATTACATCTTAATTCAAGACATAGTTGATACATATTTAAAACATATTTGTCCTTTAGAACAGTTCTGGATTCAACTCTAGCATTCCTCATCTTTCATCTATACTTCACCTGGGGGTTGGAACAATAAGACAAGGAAAAAGGGGTGAGCTCAAATAGCCCAGTAGGGTATAAACAACAAGTGATGTAGAATTGTCAAGCTCATAAGAACATGATATTTTGCAGATAGGACATAAACATGGAAAGAAAGAATAAGCACAACATACTTTCCAAACGTATAGAGAAAATTTACAGAACTTGATATCAAGAATTATATATATAGACTTCATTAAGCATAGATGCTTTCATTCATAGCCATATCTCGGCCCATTCATAGCCATACCTCGGCTCATAATCCTCTAGATTTACACTCTCTAGAGTCGTCTTTACCCACGTGCACATGGAGGACTATAACGCGTCCACCCGTCATCATATCATAACTCAGTCCATATTCAGAATTAGGGTATCACAAGATAAACCCTAAACATAAACACATCTCATGGAAACAAGTTTCGAGGATAGAATTATAGCTTTATCAGTAAAATCATTTATCTGAAAGGAATGAGGTCTAAAAGAAAGGATCCCCCTTGGATTCTCATAAGTTGTGGATCTTAGAAGGATAGAAACTCTTATAGCAATTGCGTATAAAGAGAATCAAAGAATATGAAATATTCACATCCAGTATATCAAAAGAGAATCAATGGAGAAAACTCTTACATATATCAAAAGAAAATCAATGGACGAAAACCCTTACATCAAATATAGCAAAAGAGAATTAGACGATAAGAAACCCTTACATATAGCAAAAGAGAATCAATGGAAGAAAACCCTTACATCAAGTTAAGCAAAAAGAGAATCAAAAGATAGGGAACCCTTACATCAAATATAGCAAAAGAGAATTAGACGATAAGAAACCCTTACATATAGCTTTTTGATCACAGGTTTGTTTGAGCTTACACCTTGGAGTGGATAACCTGTAAATATATTCTAATTTTATCAAATTCATGTTTTAAGGCAGTGTCCTTTCTGTCCAGGTAATGTCCATCTATGTCCAAAATAATGTTCCCTGTGTTCAGTGTTCTTTCTATTAAAATTTTAAAATCATGGGGCCCAGCATGCACTATTCATATGGACCCCACATGTTACTATTCATGTGGACCCCACATGTTACTACTCATGTGGACCCCATATGTTACTATTCATGTGGACCCCATAGGTTACTATTCATGTGGACCCCACATGTTACTATTCATGTGGACCCCACAGGTTACTATGCTCAGCAGTTCACCATTCTTTGATTTAGTTTATTTCTTGGCTACTATGCTCAGCAGTTCACCTTTCTTTGATTAAAGTTTAATTTACGGTTACTATGCTAGCATTTCACCGTTCAAATAAGATAGGCTACTATGCTCAGCAGTTCGCCTTTCTTTGATTAAAGTTTACTTTACGGTTACTATGCTAACATTTCACCGTTCAAATAAGATGGGCTACTATGCTCAGCAGTTCGCCTTTCTTTGATTAAAGTTTACTTTACGGTTACTATGCTAGCATTTCACCGTTCAAATAAGATGATAAAACTTGCATAATCTATAGCGAGTTATCGCCTCTTATGCATGCTTTATCCTATTATTTACATAGGTGGTAGAACCAACCATATTACCCATAATAAATACTATATGAAAGACTTACCTTGGTAGTGATGAAGTGGATTTCCTTTTCCTTCTCCTCTCTCTTTTTTTTTCTCTCTCTCTTACTCTTTCTTCTCTGAATTTTTAGCTCTACTAGGGTTTGTCGAAATAACAAAATGAGAGCCGCTATTTATAGATACTACATTCTTAAATTCACAACTACCCTCTTAAATGCTTCTCATAAATGCTTTTACAAAAATATAGGAATAGTAAAGGTATAAATAAATGAATAGTAAAGGCTGCTTGAATAGTAACAGATGATTAATATTATTTAATTATTATTTTCGTCGGTGAAGCGCAACTACTCATTAATGATAGTGGTTGTGGAGTGACCCGCTTAATGATAGTGGTTGCGGTGTGTCCTTCTGGTAGTGGTTCCCACTAGTGATGGGTCCCGCTGGCGTTGGGTCCCGCTATTTGTGGGTCCTGCTTGTTGTGGGACCCGCTTGTGTGGGGCCCGCTGATGTGGGGCCTGCTGATATGGGACCCGCTTGTGTGGGGCCCGCTGATGTGGGACCCGTTTGTGTGGGGCCCGCTGATGTGGGACCCGCTGTTGGTGGGACCCGCTTGTGAATAGTACTCGGTGGGTCCTACTGTGAATAGTAATTTTGAATAGTTTATCTCAATAGTGAACTTGCATAGTATTTCTGCATAGTAATCTTACGTAGTATTTCTGCATAGTAATCTTGCATAGTGACTATTGTGAATAGTAATTATGAATAGTGACTATTGGTAAATTTTTTTATATGTGTAAGTATCTACTCATTTTTAGTTGACATCTGGGACGGTGGTTTAGTGGTAGGAAGCTGTTCAATCCTCGCTCAGCGTTGGGTTCGAATCGCGTACGCCCCATTATGCCAGATGTCCTCATGCCCGATTAACTCGGGGAAAAATGAGTAATGGCCAATGATTACCCACCTATGAGGCCATTTTTATTTATTTGAATATATATATATATATATATATATATATATATATATATATTTTTACCGGTTATTACAATCTTTCTTTGACGTTTCATGTTTGAGGAATGATAGATGCAAGGGCCCTCTTTATGCAAGGACCGGAGAAGGGCCCTTGAATAGATCCACATCATTTTTAAATTCAGTTGAGAAACTGAATTCGGTTGCACTTAATGACGTGGGTGTATTCTAGGGCCCTTCTTTAGCCCTTGCATAAAGAGGGCCCTTGCATCTATCATTCCTCTTCATGTTTTCTCTGCTTCACAAAAAATAAACCCTATGATGTCTTTACCGTTGATCTTGTTGATCATCATGAGCCGACCCACGTGGCATGTTCCATCAATAAGAAAAGATAATCAACTGTTTGAATTTTCATGGCAGGTCTGCTTGGATTGGAGGAAAAACATTTCTCAAGGAATTTTTTTCCTAGAAATTTTTTTCCACAAATTAGAGGGAAATGATAAATTTTGAGGATAATCATTATTACTTGAATTGTGGTTGTTCAAGTCATTTTTATTGATATGTAATAAAACAATGGACAAAATATTTTTATTTTCCAAACTTTTCTTGAAATTTCAAGGAATCAAAACAGGGAGCAAAGGAGGCTTGATGTGTCAAGGAGATACGTCATCCCATCAAAGTGGAATCAATGGCAATGGACCAGAACTGTGACCATAGTTCTGATCAACGGATTCGATCATATCCACATGGAGACCCCGAAAGTAAAGTTAGGGAATGTCCAGAAATATCGATCTTTTGGCATTTTTCTAAATGAAATTTACATGAATTCATTATTAAGCGCAGCTGATAAAAAGATCTGGATCGTCCGTATATGGACTCCGGCATGGATGTGCTCATGTGCCATAATAAATAGAGATCGACTAGTACGTTTTCTTAAAAATATAAAGCTAGATTGCTAGGTACAGGATTTAAATAAAAAGAATGTATAGATTTCTTTGATAAGTACTCACTATTCACTAGAATAATTATTATTCGAGTATTAATTTCCTCCTTAGCTATCATTTATAACTTAACAATTCTATCAATTAGAAGCTAAAATAATATTGTTAAACAGTGACTAGATGAAGAAATTTATATGGACCAACCTTAAGTCTTTATAGATCAAGATCAAGAACACAGTGTATAAATTACTAAATTTTCTTTATGGTCTATAACAAGATTCCAAGCAATGACACGAAATTTAGATAGTTTGAAGTAAGGCAACAAGAAACTCTTACCTAATAAATTTGAGATGAAGAATTGAGAAGAGCTACTGTAGCACTAGAAATTATAGAATACATAGAAACCTTGATGATTTTTTAACACAAAGACACTATGTGGGGAAAAAATTTACAAAACCTTAGTCAATTTAAGTCTGGCTAAATATCTACACCTTATGATTCAAATATGTCGGGGGTAAAACTGGACCACCATTGATGCTTACATGTGGCAAGACCTGCGGAGATGGGACAAGACCGCTCGGATAGCCAAGAGCCGAGTACCGACGACACTCCACCTCGCGGAGCAAAGAGACACCTATCATCTGAATAGAAGGCATTTGCCCGAGAAGGGCCCTCGATGCCAAGACCCGTGACCGAGTGCCGCCACGTGATACCGTTACCGTCTTGTCCGAGAGGAGAGACCTCAGGCAACTTGCCTCTAGTAGCATCTGGTCGAGTGCCACTACACGACAGGGCAAAGGCTTGATGACAGACGAGGCATCGATACCCTCAGTTGAGTAGAAGCCCCCCCCCCCCCCCCCCCGAGGATCATATGACATTATTGCTTGCTGACTCGTTTCGTCCACCATAGAAGATCAAGCAACTTCCCATCACTTTCCAGTGCTATTTCTGTCAGCAATTGTACAAGATCCCAACATCTACCATCCCCAACATGTCACCTTCTGAGATGGCACACCTCACATGTCACATCACGTCATCTACTTGTAGCTTCTGGCTTACCGTACTACACCAGTGCCAGTGCCTGAACTGCCGTTCACCATGACGTCCATCGTTGCCACATCTCACCCAGGAACACGGAACCTCAGGCTATAAAAGGGGAACCCTCCACTCCACCCGAGGAGCATACTTCAATTCCACTCAACAGCATACTTCAATTCCACTCAAAAGTGCACAAACCAAATTGTCACCACGCTGGTAACCATCATAGACCACCCAGGTGTGTATATTCATTTGGACTACCCTATACCCCCACGAACACGCAAGGCTCAACTTCTAACAATTCACTAATTTGCATGTGCTTTGAAGGGCTCACCACCATTGGTTCTTCCATAAGCTTGTGGCCAATCCGCATGTGTAAGTGAATTGGCTGCTATGTATGTGCTTTGAAGGGATCACCACCATTGGTTCTTCCCCAAGCTTGTGGCCAATCCGCATGTGTAAGTGAACTCTTGAGTTTGCTTTGGTCTATGTGACTAGTATCAATTTTGATCAACCAACAATTTGAGTCTATGAGTGAGTCACCATGTGTAGTTCATCTCCAAGCCTCCATTTAGCTACTACTATTGATTTTGATAAAACCTAGCTAAAGAACAGAACTAGCAAAACCATTAGCATCATATAATCATTTTGAGTTTGCAAATCATCAAAACATGGATAAGGCTGAACCCTTAGGCTTACAACCTTCCCCTTTTTAATGAAGACAAACCAAATTAATTATGAGGTGGAAGCTCACCCTTAGAGATTGAAAAATGTAAATCTAGCTCGCCCTAAATCTATGCTTATAATAAACATTGCAAATAATGATATGAAGCATGTTTAACAAGTTTATAACATTGAAGCACAATAAGCATAGAATATGCATGCTTTGTGATCACAAAAGGGACACATAAGCCTGATATGAGAATTATGTGCAAAGGTAGTCCAAATATCATGAACAATATGTAAAACATAATTGATTTACTCTTACTTGTCCCCCTTTTGTCACATCAAAAAGATGGAGAAAGAATATAACCATTTAAGTAGTTCTCCCCCCAAGTTTTTTTTTTTTTTTTTTTTAACTCTGAAATCTTTTCTCCCCCTAAGTAACTAATTATATGTTGTAAGCATATTCAAGTAGAGCATATAGATACATGGTCCTTATGTGAAATATAGCCAAGAGATTAGATTTCTTAATTAGAGGTGATGGTACTCTCTCTCTCTCTCTCTCTCTCTCTCTCTCTCTCTCTCTCTTTTAACTAGTAAGAAGGCTAATGGCACCAATTGAGTAGCTTTTAGTGTTAGGGTTTGATATCTTGACCATGCAGTCAATACCAAGCAACGTGTATATATAAGTAATATGTATATATCATTCAATTTTAGAATTTATTTACTTGGTTGGCACTCCAAATATTGAGACCACTTCTTATATCACAAAAACTTTCTTCATTAAGTGGTTTAGTAAAAATTTCTGCCAGTTAATCATTTGTGTTTGTATATTCATTTGAAATGTCCCCTTTTAATGAATGATCTCTAAGGAAATGGTGTCTTATCTCTATATATTTAGTCCTAAAGTGTTGAATTAGATTCTTGGTTAAATTGATTGCACTTGTGTTATCACAATTAATCGGAACACATTCAAACTTTATACCATAGTTCTCTAAGGTATTCCTCATCCAAAGGATTTGTGCACAATAAGCCCCAGCTGCAATATATTCAGCTTCAGTGGTAGAGAGGGCAACTGAATTTTGCTTCTTACTAAACCAAGACACAAGGGATCTACCTACGAACTGACAAGTGCTACTTGCGCTCTTCCTATCAACTCTACATCTGGCAAAGTCAGAATATGAATACCCTACAAGGTTAATTCCTTAGAGTTTTCAAATCACAAACGTACAGTAGGAGTTCCCTAAGATATTTCAATATTATTTTAACAGCGCATAAATGGGATTCCTTAGGATCAGACTTAAACTTAGCACACAAGCAAACACTATTTCAATATCGGGTAGGCTAGCAGTCAAGTAATGTAGGCTCTCTATCATGTCCCTATATTTCTTTTGATCAATGAATGGGTCAAGATCATCCTTGCTTAGTTTGGTGGATGTGCTCATAGGTGTAGGCTTTGTTTGAGAGCTATCCATCACAAACTTCTTAAGCAATTCCTTAGTGTATTTCTCTTGATTAATGAATTTGTAGTCTTAGGAAATACTTGAGTTCTCCTATCATACTCATTTCAAATTTACTTTGCATGCATTGGGCAAACTCCTTTCACATACTCTCATTGGTTGATCCAATGATGGTATCATCATCATATATTTGCACAATGGGTATGTCATCTCCTTGTCTTTTGACGAAAGATTTTTGTCAACCTTGCCCTTATCAAAACCTTTGTCCAAAAGGAAAGACTAAGCCTATCATGCCATGCTCTAGGAGCTTGCTTTAGTCCATATAAAGCTTTGTCCAACTTATAGACATGGTTAGGGTATTTAAAATCCTCAAAACCGGGAGGTTGTTCAACATAAACGTCCTCCATGATATTCCCATTTAGGAATGCACTCTTGGCATCCATTTGATATAACAAGAAACCTCTATGACAAGCAAATGCAAGAACTAAGCTTACCAAATTATTAAAGGCTATTGATAATAGCACTACTGTGCTTGGATAATATCACGAACGAAGCTTGTCTTTTCTTTTTTAATTAGGTTCTTTTTAGACCAGGTAAGTTTCTGCACTTATCAAAACATGGTAGATTCAAAATCAATGGAATTTTAAAGCAATTAAAGAAAACGTTTTCGGTCGGCTATCTTTCTTTGATGTCTCATGTTTTCTCTGCTTCACAAAAATAAACCCTATGATTTCTTTTTGGTAACTGGAATCAAGACCGTTGATCTTGTTGATCATGATGAGCCGACCCACGTGGCACGTTCCATCAATAAGAAAAAACTAATCAAGTGTTTAAATTTTCATGGCAGGCCTATTTGGATTGCAGGAAAAACATTTTTGAAGGAATTTTTTTCCACAAATTAGAGGGAAATGATAAATTTTGAGGATAATCATTATAACTTGAATTGTGGTTGTTCAAGTCATTTTTATTGATATGTAATAAAGTAGTGGAAAAGCAAAATGTTTTTCTTTTCCAAACTTTTCTTGAAATTTGATGGAATCAAAACAAGGAGCAAAGGAGGCTTGATTTGTCAAGAAGATATCCTCATCCCAACAAAGTGGAATCAATGGCAATGGACCAGAACTGTGATCATAGTAGGGGTGCAACTTGGGTCGGGCTCAACCCGAACCCAAGGGGTTCAACCCAATTTTGAGTCGGGTTCGGTTGGCATTTCCTCGGGTTGGGTTGGTTTAGGGATCGTCCGTATCGTCCGTATAGTGGACTCCACCATGGTTGTGCCCATGTGCCATAATAAACGGAGATCGACTTGTACTTAAGACATTAATTACTTAAAAATATAAAGCTAGAATGATAGCCATTGGATTTAAATAAAAACAATGTATAGATTTCTTTGATAAGTATTCACTATTCAGTAGAATAATTATTATTCTAGTATTAATTTCCTCCTAAGCTATCATTGATAACTTACAATTCTATTAATTAGATGCTACAACAATATTGTTAAGTAGTTAGTAGATGAAGAAATTTATATGGACCAATCTGAAGTCTTTATAGTTCAAGATCAAGAACACGGTGTATAGATTAATAAATTTTCTTTATGGTCTAAAACAAGATCCCAAGCAATGACATGTAAATTTATATAGTTTGAAGGCAACAAGAAACTCTTATCTAATAAATTTGAGATGAGGAATTGAGAAGAGCTAATGTAGCCCTAGCAATTATAATACATAGAAACCTTGATGATTTTTTAACACAATGACACTATTTAGGGAAATTTTTTAAAAACTTTAGTCAATTTAAGTCTGGCTAAATATCTACACCTTATGATTCAAATATGTTTGGGGTAAAACCGGACCACCGATGATACACTGGCTTGTGGCAAGACCTGCAGAGATTGGACAAGACCACTCGGACAACCAAGAGCCGAGTGCCACCGACCACTCCACCTCATGGAGCAAAGAGATGCCTATCATCCGAATAGAAGGCATTTGCCCGAGAAGGGCCCTCGATGCCAAGACCCCTGACAGAGTGCCGCCACGTGGTTCCGTCACCGTCTTGTGCCAGAGGAAAGACCTCGGGCTGCTTGCCTCTAGCAGCATCTGGTTGAGTGCCACTACACGAAAGGACAAAGACTCAATGACGGGCGGGGCATCAATACCCTCGGTTGAGTAGAAGCCCCCAGAGGATCATATGACGTCATCGCCTGCTGACTCATTTCCACCACCATAAAAGATCATGCAACGTCCCATCACTTACCAGTGCTAATTATGTCAGCAATCGTACAAGATCCCAACATCTACCAACCGCCAACATGTCATCTTATGGGATGACACACCTCACCTTTCACACCACGTCATCTACTTGTAGCTTATGGCTTACCGTACTACACCACTGCCATCGCCCAAACTACCGTTCATCATGACGTCCGTCGTTGTCACATCGCACCCAGGAACACAGAACCTCAGGCTATAAAAGGACAACCCTTCACTCCACCCGGGGAGGATACTTCAATTCTGTAATACCCGGTCCCAAGTTGGGAAATTTATTTATTTATATATTTATTTTAATGGGTGTCATTATCAAAAGTTGGGTTGAAATCTTTTTGGGCTTGTAGGGGGTGTTGTTATCAAACTAAAGGGGAGCATTACAGTATTTTTATGGGTGTCCCTATCAAAGTTACTAAATATAGTAAGTCCGCGCTTACTATAAATAGTAAGTTCGTACTTACTATAAATAGTAAGCCTGTTTTTACTATAAATAGTAAGTGGGTCACACTACTTTAATTATAACCCAAATCTCATTAAAATTGGTATTCCTTATATTTAAGAATCCTTTCATGACACAAATTGCTTTATTTAACCAATAGAAAATCTACAACTACGGAAAGGGATAAACTATAAAAGAAAGGAGAATAAAAGAAGGAAACTAACTCAACCCCCAATTAAAGGAAAGATTTGGGCATTCTTCATCTCTCAAGTATGTATCCTACATGTTTTTCCTTTAGATGTTCATGCTAATGACAATTATGCTAATTTTTCTGTTCTAAAATTATGTGCATATATTATGTATCTTTAAATATGAAATTTTTATCCCTAAAATATGCGTATATATTATTATATAGTTAAAATGTGAAATATATATATATATATATATATATATATATATATTTATCCCTAAAATATGCGTATATATTATATATATATATATATATATATATATATATCTTTAAATATATATGGTTTCAAATATATATGGTGTGTGTGTGTGTGAATATGGTTTCAAATCTAAAAATATTTTACTAAAAATAGTAAATTCAGATTTTACTAAAAATAGTAAGTTCGTTTTTTTACTAAAAATAGTAATATGATTTTTACTAAAAGTAGTATGTGTATAAATATTTATATTATTTACAATCTAAAATTTATATCTTGATATATGTGCATAAGTGTAGAGTTTAAAATTTGGAGTTTTTAACTCTAATATACATGTGTATAGACATCTATGTGAAAATTCATGGTTTGTTAGTATTTGTGTACGAAAACAAATATATCAAATTTTGAATATTCACACATACTGATATAAGCATGTGTGCATGAAAATAAAGTCATTTTTTATTCAACAGTATTTGTAAGTGGTTCATGACAATGACTTGTAGACATAACTGCTGTTAAATGATATGTATTTTCCAATTATGTTTTGCCATATTAGTAGCATGCAATAAATTTAATAATGATGCTATGCCGACAAATAATGACGCGCTAATGCTCACAAATGATGGAATACTATGATTCCTTGTTAAAGGAAAATACTTTGGAAGCAAGAAAATTGCTAATGAATATCTTAAGGATATTGAAAATGGATGACATGGCAGAAAACTGATAATAAATAAATGAAATAAAAGGCATTGGGAAATATGATTTGATGGATTGGGCGGAGGTATGAGTCGTACATGAATAATGAAATTTCGGGCTGGCCATGGGTTTTTAGCGCACCCCATGGTGGCAAATGCATCCTCTTAGACCGTGATGTCAAGAGGCAGACTGGCCAGTAAACACATTGTAAAAAGTTCCCATGCCCACTACCTGTAGACGAGGGCAGTAGAACGTATTGGGGGGCAACAAGCTAAGGGAGCTTGATTGTCTTGCATGAGTCGTCTCAACTCATGCATTACAAATAATAATCACAAACATAAGTTTCTTACTTGTAAAACATTGTTTGCCTTGCTAGAATAACTATTTGACATTGTTTAAATGCCATAGCATGATCCCAATTAATGTTTCAGGCTTTCTTCAGAGATGATTATTATTATGTGCTCACCTAATGAATTAAGTTGTATGCTTTAAATTTAAAAATTGTTTAAGTGTGTATGTTTATTACCGAATGAATATACTTAGTTTGTTGAACTAACCATATATGAATTTATATAGATCAAACGGTTAAGATCTCCTATCGAGATGATTTATGGGGTACAACATATTTAAGTTGGGGCTCAACAAATGAATGTTTTAGATCAGGGTCCTTCTATTATGGGTGATGTATTTTAAAAATAAAGTTCTTGCAAGAATGTTCTTTATGGGACATAAACTCTAGGTTGTTTAAGACACCTATACATGTAGGGATTTGCTAGGGACCATCGCAGTGTTGCGTGACAGAGCAACCACCTCATATGAATTATATGTATAAAACAAAATCTGTTGAAAAGTGAGCATGTGTCTGCTCTCCCATGTACACATGGTTTTAAATTTCAGTTTCGGCTAAAATTTTAGAGTTATCCGAAACCGAAATTTTAGCCGAAATCCCGAAATTTAGGGCTAAATTTGGTATTGATGCACAAAATTTCGGATTTTAGGGACGAAATTAAATTAGTTAACACAATAAAAATTTATTATTTTAATAGAAATTTCGAACTAAATTTTATAAATTTCAGGAATTTCGGTTTCCGCACCTTTTCGTTTCGGTCCTCACTGAAATCCGAAATTTCGGATTTCGGTCAAAATTGAAAACCATGCTCATGCAACAACGGTTCCACTAAATGCCTTATGAGATGGTCCCGAGCAAATCCCATATATGTATATTTTCAATAGATTATCTCACGTACCCAATAATTAAATTAAATTAATTAGTGTATTTTACTATAAATCTTACTAAAAGATGGCTTTATTTACTTTGGATATGTTAATGCATGACAACTCTACATATGATTGCATTTTAATGATTTTTTCTTCTCCAAAACGAGAAAAGAGTATCAGAAGTTTCCTACGAGAGAAAGGCCTCTCAGCAAGAGCTTGATTAAGATCTTGTTTTTTGTTCCATCTCCCACAAATGGACCACTGAGATTATTTATTATTATTTTCTTATCATTTTCTCCATTTCAAGTTAGAATAATAAATAAAATAAATTTACTACTCTCCTTCCTTGATATTTTTGTATTTGGTTGGATTTATATCCACCGTTTTCTTTTTGATCTTTTATAACTGACCATCTCGGTCCCCTTTTCTAATGAATTCTTCGTCATTCAAAAAAATAATTATAAATTATAACATCGTGACAGTAGGTAGAACAATTGGGTGTCTTTTATGGGAACATATATGTATATCTCTACAGTGTATATATGCTGGCAAGATATATATACGGTGTATGTGTGTGTTTAATATTGAGTAGATTTACCTCAGTATCTACCAGTGTTTTGAATGGGATTTTAAAATCTGTGAACCAGCTAACATGTCAGTTGTTAAAGGCAGGTGCAAGCATATACGACACTTGTACGTTTTGACACGTGTAGGGATGAGTTTCACGTGGGAACACACAACGGGGTGTCATTATAAAAGGTAAGGGGTGTGTTCCATTTGATCAATGTGATTGAAAGGTGAGACTCGTTGTATTGGACGGGTCAGATTAACGATCAGACCAGTTTTGTTGGATTTCCTGACATGCCAAATTGGCTTGTTATGTTTTGCCATATTAGTAGCATGCAATTAATTTAATAATGATGCTATGCCAACAAATAATGAGGTGCTAATCCTCACAAATGATGGTATACTACGATTCCATGTTAAAGGAAAATACTTTGGAAGCAAAAAAATTGCTAATGAATATCTAAAGGATATTAAAAATGGATAACATGGCAGAAAAACTGGTAGTAAATAAATGAAATAAAAGGCATTGAGTCGTACATGAATAATGAAATTTCGCGCTGGCCATGGGTTTCTAGCGCACCCCATGGTGGCAAATGCAACATCTCTGACCGTGATGTCAAGAGGCAGAGTGGCTAGTAGGCAACATTGTAAAAAGTTGGTATGATGGATGTACAAGCCTTGATATTTAATCCAACAGCAGCTTCTTAACAAGTCAGCTGCTGTTGGATCAAATATCAAGGATGGGATGATGAGTACCCTCTTTTATTGAATCTAGTCAATATTTTACTTCCACAGTTAACCTATTGTAGTCCTAACATTTTGTTCTTTATATGTCTCGGTAAACCTTCGACCAAGAGTGTAGGATGCCTACCATAGATCATTTATAATAAAATTACTAATAAACTAGATCTAAATGGTTGATAATATTCCTACATCATTTCCAATAAGTAGTGTAGCAACAACATACAAGCTTAAGTCATATTCTTATTTGCCCCTTTCTATACAAGCTTCATCAACATTTCGTGAGAAGCCAAATATTTTGATTGCCTCCTGAAAATATATGTTGTAACTACAGGAAGCTTCTTTTAAGTCCTATATCAACCTCAATAACTTGTTTATTTTCTTATTATCATGATTAACAGACTAAAAATCTTTTTAACTGAAATCTTAGCCTCCTCTTCAAGAAAAATCTTGCCCCTATTGAAATTATTCATTTTTAGAAGAAAAAAATCCACCAAAAATGAGTTAACCAAAAGTTGAAAAACTTATATTTATGTTTGTTAGTTTGAGGCTTGTAATTCAAAGAATTTTGATCCATTAGATGTTCAAGTCTACAATTTTGATCCATTAGATGTTTGGTGTTTAGGCCTTACGAATAAAGAGTTGAAAACCGAATGGCGGGTAACCCGCGGGCACCAACGCCTGACCCAGACCCAACCGCGGGCCACGAGTACGGGTTGGGTGCGGGTATTTTTTTTCGCGGGTATTGAAATTGGTACCCGTACCCCTGCGGGCCGGGTGTACCCGCGGGTACGGGTCCCATTTTTCCGGGTCTAATTAAGATCTTGTTTTTTGTTCCATCTCCCACAAATGGACCACTGAGATTATTTATTATTATTTTCTTATCATTTTCTCCATTTCAAGTTAGAATAATGAATAAAATAAATTTATTATCCTCCCTCCTTGATATTTTTGTATTTGGTTGGATTTATATCCACCGTTTCCTTTTTTATCTTTTGTAATTGACCATCTCGGTCCCCTTTTTTAATGAATTCTTCATCATTCAAAAAAAATATATATAAATTATAACATCGTGACAGCAGGTAGAACAATCGGGTGTCTTTTATGGGAACATATATGTATATCTCTACAGTGTATATATGCTGGTAAGATATATATACGGTGTATGTGCGTGTTTAATATTGAGTGGATTTACCCGAGTATCGGCCAGTGGTTTGAATGGGGTTTTAAAATCTGTGAACCAGCTCAGGAATAAGGACATGTGAAATAGCCACATGTCAGTTGTTAAAGGCAGGTGCAAGCCTAAACGACACTTGTACTTTTTAACACGTGTAGGGAGATCCTTGAGTTTCACGTGGGAACACACAGACGGGGTGTCAGTATAAAAGGTAAGGGGTGTGTTCCATCTGATCAATGTGATTGAAAGGTGAGGCTCGTTGTATTGGACGGTTAACATTCACGATCAGACCAGTGTTGGAAGGGCTTGATGGGTGCAACTCGGGTTGGGTTGGGTCGGGTTGAGGCCAACCCCGAGCCTTGGGTTGGGGCCAACCCTAACCCAACCTGCCTCCTAATCGGGTCAGGTCGGGTCGGGTTCATCTCGGGCCAAATAGAAAAATACAGGGGAAAAAAGCATAACCCTAGAAAAACGTGAGAAAACTAGAAGACAGAGGCTAGGTTTGCGTCGGATTGGGTTGCCAAGTCCTCAACCCTAACCCAACCAGAATTTAAATCGGGTTGGCTTTTCCCAATTTGAACCCGTCGGGTTCGGGTTGAGCCCGACCCAAGTTGCACCCCTAATTTCCTGACAGGCCAAATTCACTTCATTGTATGTATGGCTAGGATCATCCGATCAGGGCATGCATGTCTCCCAACTACAGAGGTACCCACCAGATGTGTGGCCTAGATCGATGATCAAACTACTTGTGTCAATTTAATAAAATGGATTTAAGCTGCATTTCTTACTATCAATTTTTGGGTCCCACAGGGGGACATCTAGTGTAATTGAGACCGTTGATCTTGTGGACGATCATGACGTGACCTACATGATTCATATTGAATGCCACACGGACATCCTATCCGTAAGATAACTAACTGTACAAATCAACGGTTGGACTTTTCTTTGCGGAAGCCCTAAACAAGCCATTATGGATCAAGGGGCTAGGATCGTCCAATCAAGCTGGCTAAAGGGACATGGGGCACGCTTGTGGACGTTGATCTGACCAGCTAATCCGATTACACCAGCATTCCTTACTTGGGCCCCAAAGAGTGGTTGTTATAAAAGAGAGTAACTTTAGCATATCTCTTGCTCGGGATTTGCTAGGCAATTTCGCAGAAAGCCATTTCGCTGCTCACTTCTGCATGAGAGAACAGCCACATAGGCTTTAGTAGATTTTGTCTTATTCATTTAATTAATCAGAGCTGGCTATTCTCTAATGCAAAAGTCAGGTGCGAAATGGTTTCATTTCCCGAGAAATTGCCTAGCAAATAATTGCATGCATTAATACTCCTTAATAATTTAAAGAAAATTGCACCACTTAAATTCGAAAAGATTTTGAAATTCCCACGTCCCAACTAAAGCCATGTTTAACAGTCATGAAAATTATTTCCATGGAATATTAATTTATACAGTGGTGGGAGAGGGGGCAAGGGAGTAGGGGGTGGAGATCCTCTCCCTCCCACTCTCTCTTTTCTCTCACCCCTTGAAAAATTAATATTCCTTGAAAAAAAAATTCGTAGTTGCCAAACATGGCCTTTTTTTCCAGTTAGGCTAATAATCTCAACCATTCATCGAAAAGTGAATGGGCCGATTTCCAGGAAATCCACTCTGAATTTTTGTAAAATTCGTTTCAGATTGTGGCAGCCAAGTTTGAACCCCCCAACCAATTATTGGACTCAAAATGAAACGTTATTTTGGGTACAATAATCTGGTTGGTGCTGACAATCGGTTTTCACAATCTGAAACGAACAGGGTCTTTTGATTATAACAACCGATTGTGAGTGCTAAACTGATTATTGGACTCAAAATCACATTTGAACAAGGATACTGCTTCGGACAACATTCACCCGACGAAGCAGGTAGTCCTCCAGGGTTTTAATTTTGGTTTGGCAAACAAGCAGGGTATTCGGCTGACGTGGCACCCCAAAACTAACTAAAATCCATGGGTTAACCCGGCTTTTAGGCAACCAAAGGAACTTTTGCTGGCGGTTCTAACGGCGGATAAAAGTGTAAAATACAACTCAACTAAGCCTTCGTCCCAAACTAGTAGGGGTCGGCTAATGAATCCCTTAGAAAATTTTCATGAAGTCGGATAAAAGTGTGAAATAATTTTTAAAATAATATTTTTTAAAAATATTTTAAATTAAGAAAAATCCCAAAACTTAGGTACAAAAAACCTGTGTGTTCTATGTCAATCATAACATACACTAGAAGAGCTTTTCTCAGCTCTAAAAATTCCGTAAGGGCCCGTTTGGATACCTCATGCATTTGTATTTTGATTTGGATTTGAGTTTTGGATACAAAATACATTATTCATCTTCATGATCATGTTTTAAGACACAGACAGAGAGAGATGGAGGTAGGGATGTCTCATCGCTGCTGCCGGAGCAACATTGAGGAGCACACGGTGAAGGAAGTTGCTACAAATATTTATTTCCAAATAATGTCTAGCAGAAAAGATTTGAAAATCAGATTTTTTGGCACTGTTGTAGATGATTTGGAAATCTAAGGATCTGATCCAGCTCAAAATATCAACTAAATCCAAATCTAAATCTTGTGGGTATCCAAACATGGCCTAAGCTAAATGTACACATCATAACATCTAAGGAACTGTTGGAACCATGTTGAAAGAGCTCTTATTTAATGAAACCAAGCAAACTAAAATATATCATCGTACTACAAAACATTATCTAATTTTAGAGGTTAAGTTCAATGCAAACTACAGTAAGGATCCACATTATGATCTACGCAAGGAAGACAAGAACACTGTAGAGGATTTAAAAGTTTGTTGCATGAGTAACACCCCACTTTTCCACTTTGCTCCCCATTTTTTGCTTCCTGAGATGCAACAAAGTTTAAAATCATTCTTCTCATTTCTGACAAAGAGTTGTTATTCCAATTGGTAGAAAATCTATATATCCTACCAAGTGTTGGTAAAAATACACTGGAATTTCAGATTATAATAATAAACAACACAAATAAAGCAATAATCCACATGTAACCAAACCAAAAATAATAGAAAGAATCAAACAGTAAAGAGAGAGAATGACTTACGGTTGAGTCGAGGCACTGATCTAAACCTTAAGGAAAATATTGTCCCTGCATTTGACGAATCAACAGTGCAAATGGATTCTCTAGCATATGCCTCCATGATACAACTCGTCCGCTCTAAGGGGACGTGCACTTAAACAGCCCGGAACCCTTGAGAACATGCCTCACGTCTGTGGAATAAATTGGGAAGAAGAAAAAACTTAAAAGCATGTGTATGTACGAATATTTATAGGAATTCAAGATAATACTTAACATACACTTCTCTTTAATTGTAACTTTTAATATATATATATATATATATATATATATATATATATATATATATATATATATATATATTTGACTTTTCGCATAAAGTAAATAAATAAATTTTGAATTTTTAAATTAAAGAAAAAGGTCAACACTAAGTAAAATAAAGATAGATCACCAAATTTTGGACTTGACGATGAACCTCTTCAACATCAATGCCAAAACCTCTCAGATCTCCTTGTAGTTGAACCACCTATAAAAATGGGGAAATGTTATCAGCACTACTGTATTTTGATGAGGGCACTCCTCACTTTAGGATCTAACCTATGGAAATGATTTTTGGGCCACAACGTATTTAGGCTGTGGCCCATCTAATGGACGGTTTGGATCATCCTATGGTGCGAACCATACTGTACTTTTAATAAAGTGAGGAGTGCCCTCATCAAAATACAGTAGTGCTGATAACATTTCCCTAAAAAAATGGTTACATGAATTTCTAGAAATGTTGATGCTCTGCGTGAAACAGAAAAAAATATCAATTATAATCAGCTACTAACCAATCACACTTCATCTCTTGTAGCAGCATTAAGCACATCACACTCAATTATGTTATTATCCACACGAACAATTGTTGAAGATAAATTTCTCTTGGTAGCCTGAAAAACCATAAGACCTTTGATCTAAGAAAAGGTATAATGCATGAGTGATGCAGGGAAAGTGCGACGGGGCGTTGCTCAAGTGTGTAGAGACATGCTCTAATGAGTTTTGATGTAGATGTAACAAAGAAATCATAATCTTGTGGGAGATTCCTTAAGTTCTCAAGTGGATGTGCATAAAGAGGAATTTGACCTTGAAATCTTACTGTGATCAACACAACTCAGCAAACCAATTCTGGATGTAATCTGGTCAGTCATAAACTGGTTTAAATTGGCATGTATAAACTGCCTTTTGCTATGATAAAATCCATCTGTCTGCCAGTGAGTGAGGCTTTAGAGCGGCTTCGGATCCCTCTAAGATTCACCATGTAAACTATTTGTCTGTACCTCACTAACAGAGAATAGGATAACAATTTGCTTGATGTCAAAATTCATTTATATGAAACAAACAACACCTATTCGGTTCACCTTCTTTCCAAGAAGCGCTTCCCAACAAAACACGTAGTTCATAAATGGAAGGAAAGAAAAGTTTAATGCTACCAAAATTTTGAAGGTTTCAAATGTCGTTAAAACCTTGGAAGTAATTATCTTCACCTGTAAAACAGCCAACAACCACAAAAATTATAATGTAATAAGAAAAAAAAGGATAACATATGAAAATGTTGAAAGTTACCTTCTTATGTTCCCGTTTGAAGGGAACAAATCTTCTCTATGGTTCTGGCACATTTGAAAATGGGTGCTTTTTGTAGAGTGGGGAGAGAGAGAGAGAGAGGGACAACCACTTCTTTCAACAAGAACCATTTCATTCATAAACCCAATTTTCAAAATTAATATTAAAATTAGTAACGATATCGATAAATAAATTAGTATTTTTCGAGGCTATTGGATACCTCCTGACATCATCTGATTCCCATTAATTTGTAAATATATAATGACAAAAAAATTTCTATTATTCTAATATATTAATGATTGATAATGACAGGAGATGATGAGAATGAAATTGCAAGAATTGAGGCTAATCTTGGAGTTCGCTTTCAAATGAGATTGGCGTTTTTCTGTTTTTCTCAGGAGTAATTGTAAGTAGTGAAAACAGTTTTAGGTAGTGCTATGTCTAGTTGAGGAGAGAGTGACATAAGGTTGGTGTTTTTCTGTTTTTCTCAAAAGTATTTGTAAGTAGACAGTGTAGGAAACTGTTGTAGTTGGTATTATATGATCGAGAATCATGAAAAGTCAGTGACGTTAATGAATTCTGTGTTGCTCTGTCTCTTGTCTATTTCTATTTGAGTTTTCTTTTTTGGAATGTATGAAAAATAGGAAAACCATGCAAATTGATTCATTAAAAGAAGAGGGTAAAATTTCTAAAATATTGCAAAATGTGATCAGGAAGAAGAGTTTTAAAAATGGAAAAAGTCATCTACAAAACTTCAAAATCTCAATTTTATTCAATTAATTAACAAATATTAACGAGAAATTGGGGAAACCAATATTTAATCTTGAAAAATGAATAAATAACTTGCAATATTTATCCACTTTGAACAATAACTTCTATATATTTCCCTGCTAAATGACAAAATGTTAAAAAGAAAAAGAAAAACAATATATATGGTGCTCCGACAAACCCTAACAATGAGTGGATTTTCTCAAATAAAACAAGAAAATGAATTGTTAGATGCATTTCATGTACTTAAGAGTATTTTGGCCATTGTACTTAACACACACACACACACACACACACACACACACACACACACACACACATATATATATATATATATATATATATAGAGAGAGAGAGAGAGAGAGAGAGAGAGAGACATATTAGTGAGGGGGGCTCGAGGAGAGCTCTCACCCCAACTCACATTCATCTCAATCTCATTTTCAACATGAATAAATATCTTACATTTTTTCAAATGTGAAATATTTTCAATTAATTAATCAGTCAACTGAAGGCAGAACATAATACCAACCAAGGTAGACATCAACATACCAAGCTAGCACCCAAACATGTAGCAACTAGCAATAACTAGAGATGCAATCAAAAAAATAGATATAAAGGGAAATAGGGGAAAAATAATTGTTGAACTCAAAATTTTACAAAAAAAAAAGAAAATGAAAGGGATAAAGGTAAAATGCCTTGGTAAAAAAAGAAAAAAGAAATGGTGGTTACAGATTACGTTTTTCCTAAAATAAAAGGGATAAATGATGAGGTTTCGTAACTTCCCATAAAAGAGGGATGTTGAAATCGTGGAACGAACGGTAAGGGTGAGCTGATCGTTGGTAACAGCTCTAATAAGAGAAAGTGAAGATCGTGAAATTGAAGATAAGCGATGAGTTAGCATTAGCCAACGACACCAAGAAGCTCTATAAATAGAGGAAAGATACTTTTGAGAGGGACCGGATCATTTGGAGAGAAAACGACACAAAAGGAAGAGAAGAACCAACCAAAAAAAAAGAAGAAAAAGGCAAAAAGGTAAACAAAACAAGACTTCTCAAACTAGCAATTTTCTTTTCCCTATTTACCGACTTTCTCCGAGAAGCAGATAAGTACTTTTGAGTCTCTCCTCGGAGATTTAAAAGGAAGAAGACCTTTTCTTACGGGAGAAATATGATGAAGATGTTAATCTTAAGATCTTAAATTAATGTGCAAATAGATCCGTGCAAATAAACTAGAATACAAAAGAAAGATTGTGAGACTTACCTCGGTCAGCCATGGCGGTGATCGATCGGGCTAGGTCTTCTACTGCCTCTCTGGTCCGCCTGGTGGGAGAAATCTCCCTTTGGTCAGTTTAGATGGCAGCAGAGACGAGCCCCTCTATTTATAGAAAAAGACCTATCGTTCCAACCACAATAAATCCTAATTGGCTTAATCTATTTAACCAACAGATGTAGTTGAATCTAGGGCTACATTAATCATCCATGTCTCAATAAGGATGAGATGCACTGATTACCTTAAAATACCCTTCACTGATCACTGTGGAAACAGGTAACTCCAGTAATTTCATATTTAATCTCATTCTTCAATCTAGACTGTCGATCTTAGATCAATGATTGACAATATAAGATCCTACGTTCTCCCACTTGGCAAGCATTGAACATAAGACTAGCCTTGATACATATCTAGACTGGAAGACTTCTTGGCCAAATAAGATTAATGTGATGACATCTCAAAAACAGGATCACATCTCACAAGATTCTAACAACGAACCATAGAGGTCAATACTGCATCAAACGGTATACGACAAAGTATGATCACAATTACTAGAAATCTCGTTCACAAATGATTGCCGACAAGCATGGAACGTGTAGTATGGAAATACCGTACTTTATGTGATCATTTTACGCTAAATCCAATATTGGTCAACCTTTGTGCTTTTCTCCTGAAGCTCTCATGTGAATAATAACCGTCGTACTTAACTGTAAAACTTAAGGCACTTTTGCTTCTTACCTGAAGCCCTTATGTGACTATTACCATCATGCTCAAGAATTAATGCTTCTTACATGGAGTCGACTACTACGGTCATGCTTAAGTATGAAACTTAAGGCTTTCATTGTAGGAATATTTCCACAATTACCCAAATGATAACACATTCCTTGACCGATATCAGAATTTTTTATTAAATCAATCCGGCTGCGCTCTAAGTAACTTTAAGAGCTGCCTACGTACCCAGAATTGGGATCAAGCCTGCACGTAGTTCTTGTTATTCTTTACAATATGTCAAAATTAAAATGTGCTCTCACTAACCAAGTACATTAAAGGATTAATCAACTGAAAATGGTCTCTGTACTTCGATAAATTATTTTTGACCAATTTTTATTAGCTCTAAGAAAACTTTCTCCATTTACTACTTGAAAAGTGACTTCATCTTTAATTTGAAGCCTCGGGCTTGTGAACATCCACTGCTTTTTTCTTCTTTTCTAGCCAAGCTGGATATTGGCGACACTCTATCTTCTTATGTCCCTTCTTCCTGTAATGGAATCATTTAATAACATGGCTATTCTTAGTCTTGGGATCATGTAGCAGCTTTGACGTGTTCAGCTAGAAAGGTTCCTTAAAGTTTGGCTTCTACCTTTGAAAAGTGAACTCTTTAGCTTTCTAATGTTGTATCACGTAAGCACTTTTAGTTCTTTCTTTCTTCAAACGATCCTCGTCTTGGACACATACGGAGATCAGCTCATTCAGCTCCCACTTTTCCCTAAATGCATTATACGTGGTCTTTAGTTGTCCAAATTTTAACGGAAGTAAATTCAAGGCCAAGGTACTATAAATGAATCTGATATGTCTACTCCCAGAGACCTAAGTTTAGATCCCACGTTTATCATTCGTAAGATGTGCTCGCTCACACTTTCGTTTCCATCACATTTCATGTTAATCACGGTATTCATTAAAATTCCAGTCTATGCTTTCTCATATTCAACAAAGTTTTGCACCACCACATCCAAGAAATCCTTGGATCATACTCAGGAATACCACCCCTGATTACCTCAGACATATACCTACACATGATTAGAATACATATTCGATCGGCCATCACCCATCTTTCATACTTGGTACTCGCTTTACGAGAGCAATATTCTCATTGTTTGGGCGGATCATCTTCTCTAAGATCCAAGTCAAAATCCATGATCCCTAGAACAATCGCTTAGTGTCACTATCGATGGTAGTTGACTAGGTATAGATGAAGCGTTGATTACTATAAAAGTCAAATTGAAACTACGTCACCGACGCTTTTATCTAGTTTCTTTTAAGAATCCCCTCGAAGTCCTACCCACATCCATGTAATCTCTCCTTTGGGATAAGATCATAATGTGCAACGGTCCTGTCTAGAATTTTACAACAATTTCTTTAATCAATTCACTAGAAGTCCAAACTATATCTAAGTAATCAACTACATCTAAGTAATCTCTGCTTTGGGATAAGAACACAACATGCAATAGTCCTTTCCAGAACTTATCGCAATGCCAACCGATGCAAAATACAATAGCTTTCGAAAATATCAATACCTTTGGGTTGAAGAGATCTTCTAAGCTATTAGACTTTCTTCGATTGCATGTGCCGTCTTGAATTGAGCCAAGTAGGGCTTTCCTTTGGGCCAACCACTACCTATTATAATTCAAAATGCAATTTCCTAAAATGATTTGGAAAGTCATTTAGTTTCCGTGAATGGAACACTTTGGTGGTTAACCACTCACTTCAACTCTTTCCAGATCATGTGAATAGGACAATTATATCAATGCTTCCACTTTTTTAATGATAATTCATCATATAGAGTTTAATTATTGTTATTCACATGCTATAATTCATAGAAGATTTATTTTAGCAATAGTAAACCTAATAAAGCAATATTCCATGAATATCCTTGATACTCAACTCAACTCAACTAAGCCTTTGCCGCAAACTAGTTGGGGTCGGCTGATGAATCCTTTAGAAAAATTTCATGAAGAAGGTGAAAGGATCTACCCGGCTCAAATTGACTAAGTCTAATCCTGACACTAGTTGGGTTCGTCTACATGGATCATTTTCTTCCATTCTATCCTATCCAAGGTTATGTTATCTGTTATGTCTAGCCCTGAAGTCTTTCTTAACTGTTTCTACCCAAGTTGTTTTCGGTCTGCCCCTACCTCTTTTTACTCCATCAACTTGGCACAAGTCACTTCTCACTGGAGCATCCAAACGCCCACGTTGGATATGTCCAAACCATCTTAAGCGGTACTCCATCCTTGATGATTCTTCAAAATTATCTATCTATCTTTGATAAATAATTATGGGACAATTTATTGTACTATCTATAAACAAAATAATTACAACACCCCCCCTGAAATTTTTTAATAATTACTAAAATGCTCATGGACTAATCATCATGATTAATAAATCACCTTTGGGCAATTATAATAATAACTAAACTTATCTAGAGCACTTTATCATAATTATTAAAATTAGATAAATTTATAATACCAAATTATTTTCAACCTACTTAAATAATTTCTCAAAATCAATCAAAGCATAAAATCAAGGGTATTATTTCCAAAGGAACACCTTAATTATCAAAACCGAACCTTACACAAATTATAAAACATGTAAGAGTGACGAAATCAATAAATGTGTCTGTGTGTGTTCATGGCAAAACTTCCAGGTGCCATTAGCCATACTGAAAAAGACTTATACCGTACACAAAGATCCGTTTAGAATCTCTTCCTAAAGACTCAAAAGTCAGAAGACCTTTCTCCTCAAGGAGAAATGTGATAAAGATGACGAATTCCCAAAAGGAAGGAATTCTCCTCCGGGACAAAGATGATACAGTTCCCCAAAAGGAAGGAAAAGAGGATTCCTTTAGAATCACTTCTTCGAGCCTCGAAAGGGAGAAGACCTTTCTCCTCTGGGAGAATAATGATAAAGATCATGGTTCATCAGAAGGAAGCAAAAGAAGATCCCTTCAGAATCTCTTCGTAGAAACTCAAGAGGGAAAAGACATTTCTTCTCTGGGAGAAAGATGATAAAGATGACGGTTCCCTAAAATGAAAGAAAAGACGATCACTTTAGCATCTCTTCCTGGAGACTCAAAAGGGAGAAGACCTTTCTCCTCAGGGAGAAATATAAAGGTCCTTTTAGAATTTCTTTCCGGAGACTTAAAATGGAGAAAACCTTTCTCCTCCGGGGAAAGATGATAAAAGATCACTGTTCCCGAAAACAAAGGAAAGGAAGATCCCTTCACAATCTCTTCCTAGACCCTAAAAAGGGAGAAGACCTTTCCCCTCCATGAGAAATAATAAAGATGACGGTTCCCCAAAAGGAAGGAAAAGAAGATCACTTTTAAATCTCTTCCTGGATCATCAAAAGGAAAACCATTTTCCTCCGGAAGAAAGATGATAAAGATCACGGTTCCCCAGAAGCAAGGAAAAGAAGATACTTTTAGAATCTATTCCTGGATCCCCAGAAAGAAAAGACCTATATCCTTAGGGAGAAAGATGATAAAGATCATGGTTCCCCAAAAGGAAGGAAAAGAAGATCCCATTCGATTCACTTCTTAGAGCCTCAAAAGAGGAAAAACATTTTGCGTCCGGAAGAATAATGATAAAGATGACGGTTCCACAAACGAAGGAAAAGAAGATCCCTTTAGAATCTCTTCCTGAAGACTCAAGAGGGAGACGATCTTTCTGCTCTGGGAGAATGATGATAGAGATGACGGTTTCCTAAAAAGAAGGAAAAGAAGATTCCTTTAGAATCTCTTCTTGGAGACTTAGAAAACCTTTTTCCTCAGGGAGAACGATGGTAAAGACGAAGATTTCTTCAAAAGGAAGGAAAAGAAGATCCCTTTAGAATCTCTACTTAGAGATTCAAAAGAGAGAAGACCTTTCTCCTCTGGGAAAAAGATGATAAAGATGACGGTTCTCTAATGGAAGGAAAAGAAGATCCCTTTAGAATCATTTATTAGAGTCTCAAAAGGGAGAAACCATTTCTCCTATAAGAGAAAGATAATAAAGCTGACGGTTGTTCAAAAGAAAAAAAATAAAATCCCTTTAGAATCTCTTTCTAGAGACTTAACAGGGTGAAGACTTTTCTCCTCCATGAGAAAGATGATAAAAATGATGATTCTAGAAGGAAAAGAAGATACCGTTAGAATCTCTTATTAAAGACTCAAGAGGGAGAAAGATGATAAAGATTACTGTTCCCCAAAAGGAAGGAAAAGAAGATCCCTTTAAAATCTGTAATTAGAGACTCAAGAAGGAGAATACCTTTCTCCTTTAAGAGAAAGATAATAAAGATGATGGTTCCCCAAAATGACGGAAAAGAAGAACCCTTTAGAATCTCTTCTTGGAGACTCAAAAGGTAAAAGACCTTTCGCCTCTTTTAGAAAGATGTTAAAGATGATTGAGAAGACCTTTCGCCTCCTTTATAAAGATGTTAAAGATGATGGTTCCTCAAAAAGAAGGAAAAGAAAATCCCTTCAGAATCTCTTCTCGGAGCCTCAAAAGGGAAAAGACATTTCTCCTCCGGGAGTAAGATGATAAAGATGATTGTTCCCGAAAAGGAAGGAAAACAACACCCCTTCAGAATCTCTTCCTAGAGACTCAAGAGGGAGAAGACCTTTATACTCCGAGAGAAATAGGATAAAGATGACAGTTCCTTAAAAGGAAGGAAAAGAAAATCACTTAAAAATCTCTTCTTATACGCTTAAAAGGGAGAAGATCTTTCTCCTGCAGGAGAAAGATAATAAAAATGGCGTTGCCCCAAAAGGAAGGAAAAAATATCCCGTTATAATCTCTTCCTAGAGACTCAAGAGGGAGAAAACCTTTATTTTCCGTGAGAAAGAAGATAAAGATGATTGCTCCTTAAAAGCAAGGAAAAGAAAATCCCTTAAAAATATCTTCTTAAAGACTAAAAAGGGAGAGGACCATTCTCCTCCAGGAGAAAGATGATACGGTTCCACAAAAGGAAGCAAGAGAGGATCCCTTTAGAATATCTTCCTAGAGCCTCAAAAGGGAGAAGACCTTTCTCCTCTATAAGAAAAATGATAAAGATGACGGTTCCCCAAAAGGATGGAAAAGAAGATCTCTTTAGAATCTCTTCCCGAAGACTCAAAAGGGATGTTTTTCTCCTCAGGGAGAAAGATGATAAAGATGACGGTTCTCCAAAAGGAATGAAAATATCCCTTTAAACTCTCTTATTTGAAACTTAAGAGGGAGAAGACAGTTCTCCTCCGGGAGAAAGATGAAAATGATGACGGTTCCTTAAAAGGAAGAATAAGAAGATCCCTTGAGAATATCTTTCTTGAGACTCAAAAGGGAGAAGACCTTTCTCCTTAAGCAGAAAGGTAATAAAGATGATGGTTCCTCAAAAGGAAGGAAACGAAGATCCCTTTTGAATCTCTTCATAGAGATTTAAAAGGGTGTAGACCTCTCTCCTTCGGGAGAGATAATAGAGATGACGGTTCCCCAAAAGGCAGGAAAAGGACTTTCTCCTCCGGGAAAATAATGATAATGATGATGGTTTCGGAAAAGAAGATCCATTTAGAATCTCTTCTTGAAGACTCAAGAGCGAGAAGACCTTTCTCCTCTGGGAGAAAGATGATAAATATGACGGTTCCTTAAAAGAAAGGAAAAGAAGATCCCTAGGGAATCTCTTCCTAGAGACTTAGAAAATGTTTCTCCTCCAGGAGAACGATGATAAAGATGACGATTTCTTCAAAAGGAAGGAAAAGAAGATCCCTTTAGAATCTCTTTGTAGAGACATAAAAGGAAGAAGACCATTCTCCTACGGGAGAAAGATCCTAAAGATGATTGTTCCCCAAAAGGAATGAAATGAAGATCTCTTTAGAATCTCTTTCTAGAGGCGGAAAAGAAAGAAGACCTTTCTCCTCTAGGAGAAAGATGATAAAGATGACGGTTCTAAAAGAGGAATGAAATGAAGATCCCCTTAGAATCTCTTCCTTGAGCTTCGAAAGGGAGAAGACCCTTCTCCTTCGAGAGAACGGTGATAAAGATGGTTTCCCAAAAGGAAGGAAAAGAACCCTTTGAAATCTCTTCATGGAGACTCAAAAGGGAGAAGGCCTTTCTTCTCCTACAGATAGATGATAAAGATGACGGTTACCAAAAGAAAGGAAAAGAATATACCTTCAGAATCTCTTCATGGAGATTCAAGAGGGAGTAGGACTTTCTCTTCAAGGAGAAAGATGATAAGCATGACGGTTTTCCAAAAGGGAAAGAAGATCCCTTTAGAATCTCTTATACGAAACTGAAAACGGAGAAGATCTTTCTCCTAATGGAGAAAGTTGATAAAGATGACGGTTGCCTAAAAGGAAGTTAAAGAAGTTCCCTTTAGAGTCTCTTCCTGCAGAAGACGTTCTCCTCAAGGAGATGATAAAGATTATAGTTCACTAAGAGGAAAGAAAAGAGGATCCCTTTTGAATATCTTCTTACAGACTTAGAAGGGAAAATACCTTTCTCCTCCGGGAGAGAGATGATATATAGTTCCCCAAAAGGAAGGAAAGAGGACCCCTTAGAATATCTTCCTTGAGCCTCAAGACCTTTCTCCCAAAGGAGAAAGATGATAAATATGACGGTTCTCTAAAAGGAAGGAAAAGAAGATCCCTTTAGAATCTCTTCAAAGAGACTTAAAAGGGATAGGACCATTCTCCTTCGGGAGAACGATGATAAAGATGACGATTTCTTCAAAAGGAAGGAGAAAAATATACCTTTAGAGTCTCTTCGTAGAGACTTATAAGGGAGAAGACCATTCTCCTACGGGAGAAAGATCACAAAGAAGACGGTTACCCAAAAGGAATGATATGAAGACTCCTTTGGGAATCTATTCGTAGAGCCTGAAAAGGAAGAAGGCCTTTCTCCTCCGGGAGAAAGATTATAAAGACGACGGTTCCTCAAAAGGAAAGAAAAAAAGATCCCCTTATAATCTCATCGGAGAAGACATTTCTCCTCCAAGAAAACGATGATAAAGACGGTTTCCCAAAAGGAACGAAAAGAAGATTCCTTCAGAATCTCTTCATAGAGACTCAAATGGGAGAAAGCCTTTCTGCTCAAGGAAATAGATGATAAAGCTAACGGTTCCCAAAAAGGAAGGAAAAGAAGATCCCTTAAGAATCCCTTTCCTAAATACTCTAATGGAAGAAGACCTTTCTCCTTCGGGAGAAAGATGATAAAGATGACGACTCCCCAAAAGAAAGGAGAAAGAAGATGACTTCATAATCTCTTAATGGAGACTCAAGAGAGAGAAGGCCATTCTCCTCAGGGAGAAAGATGATAAGCGTGACGGTTTCTCAAAAGGAAGGGAAAGAAGATCCCTTTAGAATCTGTTATTTGAGACTCAAAAAGGAGAAGATATTTCTCCTTACGGAGAAAGCTGATAAAGATGACGGTTCCCTAAAAGAAGTAAAATAAGTTCCCTTTAGAGTCTGTTCCTACATAAGACCTTTCTCCTCAAGGAGAAGATAAAGATGATGGTTCACTAAGAGGAAGGAAAAGAAGATTCCTTTAGAATCTTTTCATAGAGACTGAGAAGGGAGAAAGATGATAAAGAAGATGGTTCCCTAAAAGAAAGGAAAAGAAGATTCTTTTAGAATCTTTTAATTGAGACTCAAGATGAAGAAGGCCTTTCTCCTCAGGGAGAAAGATAATAAGCATGATGGTTTCTCAAAAGGATGGGAAGGAAGATCATTTAGAATCTCTTATTTGAGACTAAAAAGGGAGAAGACCTTTTTCTCCTAACGGAGAAAGCTGATAAAGATGACGGTTACCTAAAAGGAAGTAAAAGAAGTTCCCTTTAGAGTGTCTTCCTACAGGTGACCTTTCTCCTAAAGATGATGGTTCACTAAGAGGAGGGAAAAGAAGATCACTTTAGAATCTCTTCATAGAGACTTAAAGGGAGAAGACCATTCTTCTACAGGAGAGAGATCATAAAGAAGACAGTTTCCCAAAAAGAAGGAAAACAGGATCCCTATAGAATCTATTCCCCGAGCCACAAAAGGTAAAAGACGTTTCTCTTTCAGTAAAAAATTGATAAGAATGACGGTTTCCCAAAAGGAAGGGAAAGAAGATCCCTTTAGAATCTCTTATTTGAGACTAAAAAAGGAGAAGACCTTTCTCCTAACAGAGAAAGCTGGTAAAGATGACGGGTCCTCAAAAGGAAGTAAAAAAAGTTCCCTTTAGAGTGTCTTCCTACAGAAGACCTTTCTCCTCAAGGAGAAGATAAAGATGATGGTTTGCTAAGAGGAAGGAAAAGAAGATCATTTTAGAATCTCTTCATAGGGACTTAAAAGGGAGAAGTCCATTCGCCTACGGGAGAAAGATCATAAAGATGACAGTTACCCAAAAAGAAAGAAAAGATGATCCCTATTGAATCTCTTCCCCGAGCCTCAAAAGGTAAATGACGTTTCTCGTTCAGTAAAAAAAATGATAAAAATCATGGTTCCCTAAAAGGAAGGAAAAGAAGATCCCTTTAGAATCTCATATTTGAGACTAAAAAAGGAGAAGAACTTTCTCCTAACGAAGAAAGCTGATAAAGATGACGATTCTCTAAAAGAAAGTTAAAGAAGTTCCATTTAGAGTGTCTTCCTACAGAAGACTTTTCTCCTCAAGGAGAAGATAAAGATGATGGTCCGCTAAGAGGAAGGAAAAGAGGATCCCTTTAGAATCTCTTCATAGAGACTTAAAAGGGAGAAGACTAGTCTCTTACAGGAGAAAGATCGTAAAGATGACGGTTCCCCAAAAAGAAGGAAAAGAGGATCCCTATAGAATCTCTTTCCCGGGCCTCAAAATGTAAAAGACGTTTCTCCTTCAGTAAAAAAAAGATAAAAATGATGGTTCCCCCAAAGGAAGGAAAAGCAGATCTCTTCATAATCATATCTTGTAGTCTCAAAAGGAAGGAAAGACGTTTCTCCGGGAGAGTAATGATAAAGATGACGGTTATACAAATGGGAGGAAAAGAAGATCCCTTTAGAACCTCTTCCTGGAGATTCAAGATGGAGAAGACCTTTCCTCCACGAGAAAGATGACAAAGAAGACGGTTCCCTAAAAGAAAGGAAAAGAAGATCCTTTCAGAATCTCTAAATGGAGATTCAAGAGGGAGAAGGCCTTTCTCCTCAGGGAGAAAGATGATAAGCATGACGGTTTCCCAAAAGGAAGTAAAAGAAGTTCCCTTAGAGTATCTTCCAACAGAAGACCTTTCTCCTCAAGAAGAAGATAAAGATTCCTTTAGAATCACTTCTTAGAGAATTAAAAGGGAGAAGACCATTCTCCTACGGGAGAAAGATAACAAAGATGATGGTTCTCCAAAAAGAAGGAAAAGATGATCCTTATAGAATCTCTTCCCCAAGCCTCAAAAGGTAAAAGTCGTTTCTCCTTCAGTAAAAAATGATAAAAATGATGGTTTTCCAAAAGGAAGGAAAAGAAGATCCCTTTAGAATCTCTTATTTGAGACTAAAAAAGGAGAAGACATTTCTCCTAACGGAGAAAGCTGAGAAAGATGACGGTTCCCTAAAAGGAAGTAAAATAAATCCCCTTTACAATGTCTTCCTACAGAAGACCTTTTTCCTCTAGGAGAAGATAAAGATGATGGTTCGCTGAGAGGAAGGAAAAGAAGATCCCTTTAGAATCTCTTCATAGAGACTTAAAAGGGAGAAGACCATTCTCCTACGGGAGAAAGATCATAAAGATGACGGTTCGCCAAAAAGAAGGAAAAGAGGATCCCTATAGAATCTCTTCCCCGAGCCTCAGCAGGTAAAAGACCTTTCTCGTTCAGTAGAAAAATGATAAAAATGGTGGTTACCCAAAAGGAAAGAAAAAAATATCCCTTTAGAATCTCTTATTTGAGACTAAAAAAGGAGATGACCTTTCTTCTAACGGAGAAAGCTGATAAAAATGACGGTACCCAAAGAGGAAGTAAAAGAAGTTCCCTTTAGAGTGTCTTCCTAGAGAAAACCTTTCTCCTCCGGGAGAAAGATGATAAAGATGATGGTTCTACAAAAGGAAAGAAAAGAAGATCCCTTTAGAATCTCTTCCTGTATACTCAAGTGGGTGAATACATTTTCCTCTTGGAGAAACATGATAAAGATGATGGTTCCCAAAATGGAAGGAAAAGAAAATCCCTTTAGAATCTCTTCTTAGAGACTAAAGAGGGAGAAAAATTTTCTCCTCTAAGAGAAAGATGATAAAGATGGAAATTCCCCATAAGGAAAGAAAAATAAGGAAATGATAAAGATGATAAAGATGACGGTTCCACAAAAAGAATGAAATAAATATCCCCTTAGAATCTCTTCCTTGAGCTTCGAAAGGGGGAAGACCTTTCTGCGTCGAGAGAACGGTGATAAAGACGGTTTCCCAAAAGGAAGGAAAAAACCCTTTAGAATCTCTTCAAGGAGACTCAAAAGGGAGACGGCCTTTCTTCTCCTAGAGATAGATGATAAAGATGACGTTCCCCGAAAGAAAGGAAAAGAGGATCCCTTAAGAATCCCTTCCTAGAGACTCAAATGGGAAAGTAAGGAAAAGAAGATCCCTTAAGAATCCCTTCCTAAAGACTCAAATGGGAGAAGACCTTTCTCCTTCAGGAGAAAGATGATAAAGATGACGGTCAAAAGAAACGAAAAGAAGATCCCTTCATAATCTCTTCATGGAGATTCAAGAGGAAGAAGGCCTTTCTCCTTAGGGAGAAAGATGATAATCATGACGGTTTTCCAAAAGGGAAAGAACATGCCTTTAGAATCTCTTATATGAGACTCAGAAAGGAGAAACCTTTTTTCTGTTAGCTCCTTAGAATCTCTTCATGGTACTCAAAAGGGAGATGTCATTTCTCGTACAGAAGGAAAGAAAAGAATATCCCTTCAAAATCTCTTCCAAGAGACACAAGAGGGAGCATACATTTATCCTCCGTCAGAAAGAGGATAAAGATGGCGGTTCATCAAAAGGAAGGAAAAGAAGATCCCTTAAAAATCTCTCCTTAGATAGCTTAAAGGGACAAGACCTTTCTCCTCCGAGAGAAAAATGATAACGATGGCGTTACCCCAAAGGAAAAGAATATCCCTTCAGAATCTCTTCCTAGAGACTCAAGAGGGAGAACACATTTCTCCACCGGGAGAAAGATGATGAAGATGACGGTTCCCTAAAAAGAATGAGAAGATCTCTTTAGAACCTGTTCCTGGAGACTCAAGAGGGAGAAGACATTTCTCCTCCAGGAGAAAGACGACCAGGACGATGGTTCCCAAAAAGGAACAAAAAGATCCCTTTATAATCTCTTCCTAAAGACTCAAGAGGGAGCATACCTTTTTCCTTCAGGAAAAAGATGATAAAGATGAGGGTTCCCTGAAAGGAAGGAAAAGTAAATCCTTTTATAATCTCTTCTTGGAGACTCGAGAGGGAGAAGACCTTTATCCTGCTGGAGAACGATGATAAAGATCGTAGTTCCCCAAAAGGAAGGAAAAGAAGATTCCTTTAGAATCTCTTCCTGGATACTCAAAAGAGAGAAGACCTTTCTCCTCCATGAGAAAAACAATAAAGATGATGGTTCTAGTTAACTTACTAACTTCTCAAAAAGCTTAAGCTGTTGGAGAAAGGCGTTAACACTCCCCCGCACGTGTGGCCCACTTGGCAAACACGTGGCACATGTGGTCCCACTTTGGGCTGACCATCGCATGTGGATTTTTACTGTCCCGAAGGTTTTAACTCGAGACCTTTGGTTCTTATACCATGTTAACTTACCAACTTCTCCAAAAGCTTAAGCTGTTTGAGAAAGGCGTAATTTATCTTTTATACTTTAAAAGGTCCAAATGGGAAGGAAAAGAAGATCCATTTATAATCTCTACGTCGAGACATAAGAGGGAGAAGACCTTTATCTTCTAGGAGAAAAGATAATAGAGATGACGGATTCGTAAAAGGAATCTCAGGAAGATCCTTTAGAATCTCTTCCTAGAGACTCAAAAGGGAGAATGCTTTTCTGCTCCGGCAGAAAGATGACAAAGATAATGGTTCCCCACAAGGAAGGAAAAGAAGATCCCTTTAGAATCTGTTATTAGAGACTCAAGAAGGAGAATACCTTTCTCCTTTGAGAGAAAGATAAGAATATCCCGCAAGAATCTCTTCATAGAGACTCAAGAGGGAGACGACCTTTATCCTCCGTGCTAAAGAGGATAAAGATGACGGTTCCTCGAAAGGAAGGACAAGAAGATCCCTTAAAAATCTCTTCTTAAAGACTTTAAGGGAGAAGACCATTCTCCTCCGTGAAAAAGATGATATGATTCCACAGAAGTAAGCAAAAGAGCATCCCTTTAGAATATCTTCCTAGAGCTTCAATAGGGAGAATACCTTTCTCCTCAATAAGTAAAATGATAAAGATGATGATTCCCCAAAAGGAGGAAAAGAAGATCCCTTTAGAATCTATTCCTGAAGACTCAAAAGGGATGTCTTTCTCTTCAGGGAGATAGATGATAAGGATGACGGTTCCCCAAAAGTAACGAAAGTATCCCTTTAAACTCTCTTATTAGAGACTCTCGGGAGAAGACCTTTCACCTCTTGGAGAAAGATGAAAACGATGACGGTTTCTTAAAAGGAAGGATAAGAAGATCCCTTTAGAATATCTTCCTTGAGAATCAAAAGGCAAAAGACCTTTCTCCTTAGGGAGAAAGTTAATAAAGATGATGGTTCCCCAAAAGGAAAGAAAAGATGATCCCTTTTGAATCTCTTTCCAGAGACTTAATAGGGTGAAGACCTTCCTCCCCCGGGAGAACGATAATAAAGATGATGGGTCCCCATAAGAAAGGAAATGAAGATTTGTTTAGAATCACTTTCTAGAGCCACAAAAGGGAGAACTTTCTCCTTCGGGAGAATAATGATAATGATGATGGTACCCCACAAGGAAAGAAAAGAAGATCCATTTAGAATCTCTTTCAGAAGACAGAAGAGGGAGAAGACCTTTCTCCTTTGGGAGAAAGATGATAAATACGACGATTCTCTAAAAGGAAAGAAAAGAAGATCCCTTTCGAATCTCTTCATAGAGACTTAAAAGGGATAAGACCATTCTCCTCCGAGATAACAATGATAAAGATAACGATTTCTTCAGAAGGAAGGAAAAAAAGATACCTTTAGATTCTCTTCGTAGAGACTTAAAGGGAGAAGATCATTCTCCTACGGGAGAAAGATCATAAAGATGACGGTTACCCAAAAGGAATGAAATGAAGATCCCTTTAGAAGCTATTCCTAGAGCCTGAAAAGGAAGAAGACCATTCTCTACTGGGAGAAAGATTATAAAGAAGATCCCTTGAGAATCTCTTCAGAATCTCTTCATGGAGAGTCAAAAGGGAGAAGGCCTTTCTTCTCCAGGAAATAGATGATAAAGATGACGGTTCCCAAAAAGGAAGGAAAAGAAGATCCCTTAAGAATCCCTTTCCTAGAGACTCAAATGGGAGAAGACCTTCCCCCTTCGGGAGAAAGATGATAAAGATGATGACTCCCCAAAAGAAAAGAAAAAGAAGATCCCTTCAGAATCTCTTAATGGGGACTCAAAAGAGAGAAGGCATTTCTCCTCAGGGAGAAAGATGATAAGCATGACAGTTTCCCAAAAGGAAGCGAAAGAAAATCCCTTTAGAATCTCTTATTTGAGACTCAAAAAGGAGAAGACATTTCTCCTAACGGAGAAACCTGATAAAGAGAACCGTTCTCTAAAGGAAGTAAAAGAAGTTCCATTTAGAGTTTATTCCTACAGAAGACCTTTCTCCTTAAGGAGATAAAGATGATGGTTCACTAAGAGGAAGGAAAACAAGATCCCTTTAGAATCTCTTCATAGAGACTAAAAAGGGGCAAGACAATTCTCCAATGGGAGAAAGATCATAAAGATGACGGTTCCCCAAAAAGAAGTAAAAGATGATCCCTATAGAATCTCTTCCACAAGCCTCAAAAGGTAAAAGACGTTTCTCCTTCAGTAAAAAATGATAAAAATGATGGTTTCCCAAAAGGAAGGAAAAGAAGATCACTTTAGAATCTCTTATTTGAGACTAAAAAAGGAGAAGATATTTCTCCTAACGGAGAAAGCTGATAAAGATGACGCTTCCCTAAAAGGAAGTAAAAGAAGTTCCTTTAAGAGTGTCTTTCTACAGAAGACCTTTCTCCTCAAGTAGAAGATAAAGATGATGGTTCACTAAGAGGAAGGAAAAGAAGATCCCTTTAGAATCTCTTCATAGAGAGTTAAAAGGGAGAAGACCATTCTCCTACGGGAGAAAGATCATAAAGATGACGGTTCCCCAAAAAGAAGGAAAAGAGGATCCCTATAGAATCTCTTCCCCGAGCCTCAAAAGGTAAAACACCTTCTTCAGTAGAAAAATGATAAAAACGATGGTTCCAAAAGGAAGGAAATGAAGATCCCTTAGAATCATTTCTTGCACTCTCAAAAGGGAGAGGACCTTTCTCCTCCGGGAGAGTAATGATAAAGATGACGGTTTCCTAAAAGAAAGGAAAAAAAGATCCCTTCAGAATCTCTTAATGGAGACTCAAGAGGGAGAAGGCCTTTCTGCTTAGGAAGAAAGATTGATAAGCATGACGGTTTCCCAAAAGAAAGCCAAAGAAGATCCCTTAAGAATCTCTTATTTAAGACTAAAAAAGGAGAAGACCTTTTTCCCTTGGGAGAAAGATAGATGATAACGATAATAGTTCCGTAAAATGAAGTAAAAGAAGATTACTTTAGAATCTATTCCTTAAGACTCAAATGGGAGAAGACCTTTCTCCTCAGGGAGAAAGACGATGGTTCTCCAAAAGGAACGAAAAAGAAGATCTCTTTGAATCTCTTCTTAGAGACTTAAAAGGGAGATGACCTTTGTCCTCCAGGAGAAATATGATAAAGATGATGATTCCTCAAAAAAAGGAAGAAGATCCATTTAGAATTTCTTCCTAGAGTGTTAAAACAGAGAAGACCTTTCTCCTCCGGGGAAAGATGAAAAAGATCACTGTTTCCCAAAACGAAGGAAAAGAAGATCCCTTCATAACTTCTTCCTGGACCCTCAAAAGGGAGAAGACCTTTTTCCTCTAGGAGAAAGACGATACAGATCACGATTCCTCCGAAGGAAGGAAAAGAAGATCCCCTTAGAATTTCTTCCTGGATCTTCAAAAGGGAGAAGACCTTTTTTCCTCCGGGATAAAGATAATAAAGATCACGGTTCCCCAAAAGGAAGGAAAAGAAGATCCCTTTAGAATCTCTTCATGGAGCCTCAAAAGGGAGAAGACCCATCTCCTCCAGGAGAAATATGATAAAGGCGACGATTCCCTGAAAGGAACGAAAAAAAGATCCTTTAGAATCTCTTCCTCGACACAAAAGAGGGAGAAGACATTTGTCCTCCGGAAGAAAGATGATAAAGATGGCAGTTCCCAAAAGGAAAGAAAAGAAGATCCCTTTAGAATCACTTCCTAGAGCCTCAGAAGGGAGAAGACGTCTCTCCTCCGGTTCCCCAGAAGGAAAGAAAAGAAGATCTCTTTAGAATATCTTCCTGGATCCTCAAAAGGAAGAAGACCTTTGTCCTCCGGGAGAAAGATGATAAAGATCACGGTTCCCCAGAAGGAAGGAAAGAAGATCCCTTTAGAATCTCTTCCTAGATCCTCAAAAGGGAGAAGAATAAGATCACGTCTCTCCAGAAGGAAGGAAAAGAAGATCCCTTCTCCTCTAGGAGAAAGAACATAAAGATGACGGTTTCATAAAAGGAAGGAAAAGAAGGTCCCTCTACAATCTCTTCCTGGAGATTCAAAAGGAAGAACACCTTTCTGCTATGGGAAAAATATGATAAAGATGAAGGCTCTCTAAAAAGAAGCAAAAGAATATCCCTTTAGAATCTCTCATTGAAACCCAATAGGGAGAATATCCCATTAAACTCACTTCTTGGATACTAAAGAGGGAGAAGAGCTTTCTCCTTCGGGAGAAAGATGATAAAGATGATGGTTCCCCAAAAGGAAAGAAAAGAAAATCCCATTAGGATCTCTTCCTCTATACTCAAGAGAGTGAAAACCTTTCTCCTCTGGGAGAAAGATGATAAAGATGATGGTTCCCAAAATGGAAGGAAAAGAAAATCCCTTTAGAATCTCTTCCTAGAGACGAAGGAGGGAGAAAAAATTTCTCCTCTGAGAGAAAGATGATAAAGATGGAAATTTCCCAGAAGGAAGGAAAAGAAGATCCCTGTAGAATCTCTTCCTGGAGACTCAATAGAGAGAAGAACTTTATCCTTTTTGGGAGAACAATGATAAAGAAGATTCCCCAAAAAGAAGGAAAAGAACCCTTCATAATATCTTCAAAAGGGACAAGGCCTTTCTTCTCCGGGAGATAGATGATAAAGATGATGATTCCTCAAAAGGAAGGAAAAGATCCCTTTAGAATCCTTTCCTAATGACTCAAAAGGGAGAATACCTTTCTCCTTCAGGAAAAAGATGATAAAAATGACGGTTCCCAAAAAGGAAGGAAAACATCTCTTTAAAATCTCTTCTTAAAGACTCAAGAGGGTGAAGGCCTTTGTCCTTGAGGAGAAAGATGATAAACACTATGATTCCCCAAATGGAAGCAAAAGAAGATCCCTTTAGAATCTCTTATTGGAGACTCAAGAAGCAAAAGACCTTCCTCCTTGAGGAGAAAGATAATAAATATGATGGTTCCCCAAGAGGGAGGAAGAGAAGATTCCTTTTGAATCTTTTCTTAGAAACATATAAGGTAGAAGACCTTTCTCATGTGGAAGAAAGATGATAGGGTTCCCAAAAAGGAAGGAATAGGGGATCCCTTTAGAATCTCTTCTTAAAGCTTCGAAAGGGAGAAGTACTTTCTCCTCGGGGAGAAAGACGATAAAGTTGACGGTTCCCCAAAAGGAATGAAAAGAAGATCCTTTTAAAATCTCTTCCTCGAGGCTTAAAAGGGAGAAGGCATTTCTCCTAGAGGAGAAAGATGATAACATGAACGGTTCCGAAAAGGACCGAAAAGGACCAAAAAGGAGAAAGATAATAAAGATGAAGGTTCCCCAAAAGGAATGAAAAGATCCGTTTAGAATCTCTTATTGGAGACTCACAAGGAAGAAGATGATAAAGATGATGGTTCCCCAAACGAAAGGAAAAGAAGATCCCTTTTGAATCTTTTCTTAAAGACTTAAAAGGGAGAAGATCTTTCTCCTCCGGGAGAAAGATAACTAAGATGGCAGTTCCCCAAAAAGAAGGAAAAGAAGATCCCTTTAGAATCACTTCCTGGAGCCTCAACAGGGAGAAGACCTTGTTCACTAGGAAAAATATGATAAAGATGACGGTTCCCCAAAAAGAAGGAAAGAAGATCCCTTTAGAATCTCTTCCTGGAGCTTCACAAGGGGAAGACCTTTCTCCTTCACAAAAAAATGATAAAGATGACGGTTATCCAAAAGGAAGGAAAAGAAGATCCGTTTTCAATCTCTTCCTCAAGACTCAAGAGGAAGAGGACCTTTATCCTCCGGGAGAAAGAGGATAAAGATGACGGCTCCCCAAAAGGAATGAAAAGAAGATTCCCTTTAGAATCTCTTCTTAGAAACTTAGAAAACCTTTCTCGTCCGGAAGAAAGAAGATAAAGATGACAGTTTCTTCAAAAGGAAGGAAAAGAAGATCCCTTTAGAATCTCTTAGTAGAGACTTAAAAGGGAGAATACCATTCTCCACCAGAAGAAGGATCATAAAGTTGATGGTTCCCCAAAAGGAATGAAAAGAAAATACCTTTAGAATCTCTTCCTAGAGCCTCAAAAGGGAGGAGACCTTTCTCCTCCGAGAGAGATGATGAAGATGACTGGTTTCCAAAAAGAAGGAAAATATCCCCTTTAGAATCTCTTATCGGAGATTCAAAAGATAGAAACCCTTTCTCCTCCAGGAGAAAGATGATAAAGATGATGGTTCCCAAAAAGGACGGGAAATAATAGCCCTTTGGAATCTCTTCTTGGATATTCAAGTGGGAGAAGTCATTTCTTCTCCGGGAGAAAGATGACGGTTCCCCAAAAGAAACGAAAATAAGATCCCTTTAGAATCTCTAACTGGAGACTCAAGAGGGAGAAGACCTTTCTCCTCCGGGAGAAAAACCATAAAGATGATGGCTTTCTCCAAAAGGAAGGTGTTAAATATAGAAGATCAAATAATACCATCTCCATCAGCTCAAGCTTTTGGAGTAACTGGTCGTTTCGCATGGTATCAGAGCCAATGGTCCTGAGTTCAGACCTCCTAGATAGCAAAAATCCACATGCAATTGCCAACCCAGCCGAAAAGTAGGGCCACATGTGCCACGTGTAGGTCAACCCGTGAAAGAGGGGCTACACGTGAGGAGGAGTGTTAAAGTATAAAAGATTAATTAACACCATCTCCATCAGCTTAAGCTTTTGGAGTAACTGGTCGTTTCACATAAGGAAGAGAAGATCCCTTTAGAATCTCTTCCTAGAGACTCAACAGGGAGGGAGAAGACCTTTCTCTTTCGGGAGAAATATGATAAAGATGACGGTTCCCCAAAAGAAAGGGAGTGGATTTTCTCAATGAAAACAAGAAAAAATGAATAAATATCTTACATTAGAGATTCTCAAATAGAACAAGGAAAAATGAAAAAAATATCTTACATTTTCTGAAATGTAAGATATTTTCAATTAACTAATCAATCAACTGCGAGCACAGCAATTTCCAACACCAACCAATGTAGATATCAACATGCCAAGCTAGCTCCCACACATGTGCCAACTAGCAATAAGTAGAGATGCAATCATAAAATAGATATAAAAGGAAACAGGGGGGAAATAATCTAGCTATAAGTGATTGAAATCTTAAATTAGGTAGAAATACATAGGGAAAAATGAGCTTGGGAAGCTTCTGTTGTCAAAAAATGACTACACAAACATTTGGAATGGTGCCCAAAAATGAGACTCATGGAAGATTGTACAAGCACATTAAAAGAGAGGACTCCCAACATATTCACAAAAACATATGGTAATATTCGTTAGCAAATGGTCATGACCTCCCAATTGTAAAAATTAAGAGCTAGCATGTAAATGAGTAACTACAAGTCAAACTTGAAAACATAAAGAAAAAATTGAAGAACGAATTTGAAAAACTTTTTTTCTTTAAGCGGGTCAAGAATCAGGTTTAGAGCCTCAGATTCTCTCATTTACACTCTTATCCTAGTAAGGAGCCGTTTGTTTTGGATTTTAAGAATTGATTTTGCGTCCAGAACTGACATTTTGGGTCCAATAATCAGTTTTGGACTCAAAATCGATTCTCAAAAACCCAAAACAAATAGGGCCACTGGATTTCTTAAAAGGATTTCTAAGACTGATTATTGAACTCAAGAGTTCATTTAATTTCAAGTCTACTAATCAGTTTTGGACTCTCAATCAGTTCTCAAAATCCGAAACAAATAGGGCTGCAATGGCACAAAATTAATTGATTAGTTCAAAGTGCATAGTAATGCACTGCAGAATAATGTATACTTGCATATAAAAGATGTGCAGGAAAGAACATGTGATGTATGATAAATAACAACTAAATATGTAATATTTGACTAAGCCGCTCTTGAACTGAAACAAGAAATTATCTTAAGAAGAAGTGTTCACAAGCTGTTGACTGAGAAATGCATGCAGGTAGAAGTGACGAATGGATTGCTTAATATATTAATAAAGGTTGCAAAGATCAGATAACAAAGAAAAGGGATTTAAATAGAACATTTAGAAATAGGATCATGTCAGATAATAAGAGAGGAAAGAAGCTCTAAACTCCACTACTTGATTTCTCAAGCTTAAAGCAAGAAGGATCTGGTGCTCTAAATTCTAAACACTACCATGTGATTTGTAATGCATCATAATAAATGGTTTCTGTTGCTTAGAGCTATAAAAACAAATTATTAATATTCAAAAGAGAGAGAGAGAGAGAGCTACAGAAATATTATGTCACATACATTCATACCTAAGGTTTCAATGATCATGTGACAAAGAAAAAGGATTTATAAAGAGCATTTAGATCGTAGGAGCGTTTCGCACGGTATCAGAGCCAATGGTCCTGAGTTCAAATCTCCCGGATAGCAAAAATCCACATGCAATTGCCAATCCCAACTGAAAAGAGGGGCCACATGTAGGTCGACCCGAGAAAGAGGGGATACACGTGATAAAAGATTAAATAACACCATCTCCATCAGCTTAAGCTTTTGGAGTAACTGGTCATTTCACAGAAGGAAAAAAAGATCCCTTTAGAATCTATTCCTAGAGACTCAATAGGGAGAACACCTTTCTCCTTCGGCAGAAATATGATAAAGATGACGGTTCCCCAAAAGAAAGGGAGTGAATTTTCTCAACGAAAACAAGAAAAAATGAATAAATATCTTACATTTGAGATTCTCCAATAGAACGAGAAAAAATGAAAAAAAAATATCTTACATTTTCTGAAATGTAAGATATTTTCAATTAACTAATCATTCAACTGCGAGCACAACATTATCCAATACCAACCAATGTAGATATCAACATGCCAAGCTAGCTCCCACACATGTGCCAACTAGCAATAAGTAGAGATGCAATCATAAAATATATATAAAGGGAAACAGGGGAAAATAATCTAGCTATATGTGATTGAAATCTGAAATTAGGTAGAAATACATAGGGAAAAATGAGCTTGGGAAGCTTCTGTTGTCAAAAAATAATTGCATAAACATTTGGAATGGTGCCCAAAAATGAGACTCATGGAAGATTGTACAAGCACATTAAAAGAGAGGACTCCCAACATATTCACAGAAACATATGGTAATATTCGTTAGCAAATGGTCATGATCTCCCAATTGTAAAAATTAAGAGCTAGCATGTAAACGAGTAACAACAAGTAAAACTTGAAAACATAAAGAAACAACTGAAGAACAAATTTGAAATTTTTTTCTTTAAGCGGGTCAAGAATCAGGTTTAGAGCCTCAGATTCTCTCATTTACACTCTTATCCTAGTAAGGACAGCTTTGTTTTGGATTTTGAGAATTGATTTTGAGTCCAGAACTGACATTTTGGATCCAATAATCAGTGTTGGACTCAAAATCGATTCTCAAAAACCCAAAACAAATAGGGCCACTGGATTTTGAAAAAGGATTTCTAAAACTGATTATTGGACTCAAAATTTAATTTCAAGTCTACTAATCAGTTTTGGACTCTCAGTCAGTTCTCAAAATCCGAAACAAATAGGGCCGAATTAATTAATTAGTTATACATGCATAGTAATGCATTGCAGAATAACAACTAATTATGTAATAGTTGACTAAGCCGCTTTTGAACTGAAACAGCAAATTATCTTAAGATGCAGTGTTCACAAGCTGTTGACTGAGAAATGCATGCAGGTAGAAGTGAAGAATGGATCACTTTTGCAAGATCATATAACAAAGAAAAGGGATTTACGTAGAACATTTAGACATAGGATCATGTCAGATAATAAGAGAGGAAAGAAGCTCTAAACACCACCACTTAATTTCTCAAGCTTAAAGCAAAAAGGATCTGGTGCTCTAAATTCTAAACACTACCACGTGATTTGTAAGCATCATAATAAATGGTTTCTGTTACTTAGAGCTATAAAAACAAATTATTAAAATTCAAGAGAGAGAGAGAGAGCTACAGAAATATTATGTGACATACATTCATACCTAAGGTTTCAATGATCATATGACAAAGAAAAAGGATTTATAAAGAACATTTAGAACGTAGGATCATGTAAAATAATAAGAGGAATGATGCTCTAAACACCACCAGTTGATTTCTCAAGCTTAGAGGCAGAAGGATCTGATGCTCTAAACACTATGAATCAATCATTACAACTGCTCTAAAAATTCCTACAATGGTTCAGTGAGACCTATCCGACTAAAGTTCCGTACTTCCGAAGCAAACAGGATAACCTTCACTCCTATAATTAAGCACTTAGACTCCTACAATTAAGCATGACAGACTCCACTAGATAGACTCCTATCCAGCTAAAGTTTACCCCACCCTACTTTCAAAGAAAACAGTCCCCTACTTCTACCATACGTCCTTCCACTTGGGTCTCTTCACCCCACTAAAAGGCAATGGAGTTGCTACTTTTGGATTATGAAGGCTTTGAATGGGTTTCTTCATCCCACTGAAAGGCAAACGATTCTGAATGGGTTTCTTCATCCCACTCAAAGGCAAACGATCCTGGCCAATTGCCTTTTCAGTTTTCACCACTCCATTCTTTGGCAATGGAGCAGTTACTTTTAGATTCTCAAGACTTTGAATGGGTTTCTTCATCCCACTGAAAGGCAAACGAACCTGGCCAATTGCCTTTTCAGTTTTCACTACTCCATTCTTTGGCAATGGAGCAGCTACTTTAGGATTCTCACGGATTTGAATGGGTTTCTTCATCCCACTGAAAGGCAAACGAACCTGGCCAATTGCCTTTTCAGTTTTCACCACTCCATTCTTTGCCAATGCAGCTATTTTTCGATTCTCAAGGCTTTGAATGGGTCTCTTCATCCCATTGGAAGGCAAACGAACATGGAGAATTGCCTTTTCAGTTTTCACCACTCCATTCTTTGGCAATGAAGCAGCTACTTTTGGATTCTCAAGGCCTTGAGTGGGTCTCTTCATCCCACTGAAAGGCAAACGAACCTGGCCAATTGCCTTTCCAGTTTTCACCACTCCATTCTTTGGCAATGGAGCAGCTACTTTTGGATTCTCACAGATTTGGATGGGTTTCTTCATCCCACTGAAAGGCAAACGAACCTGGCTAATTGCCTTTTCAGTTTTCACTACTCCATTGTTTGGCAATGGAGCAGCTACTTTAGGATTCTCACGGATTTGAATGGGTTTCTTCATCCTACTGAAAGGCAAACGAACCTGGCCAATTGCCTTTTCAGTTTTCACCACTCCATTATTTGCCAATGCAGCTACCTTTCGATTTTCAAGGCTTTGAATGGGTCTCTTCATCCCATTGGAAGGCAAACGAACATGGAGAATTGCCCTCTCAGTTTTCACCACTCCATTCTTTGGCAATGAAGCAGCTACTTTTGGATTCTCAAGGCCTTGAATGGGTCTCTTCATCCCACTGAAAGGCAAACGAACCTGGCAAATTGCCTTTTCAGTTTTCACCACTTCATTCTTTGGCAATGGAGCAGCTACTTTTAGATTCTTACGGCTTTGAATGGGTTTCTTCATCCCACTGAAAGGCAAACAATTCTGGCCAATTGCCTTTTTACTTTTCACCACTCCATTCTTTGGTAATGGAGTAGCTACTTTTGGATTGGGTTCCAGATTTGGTGTCACTAATTTGTACCTTGGAGGATCATTGGATGCTTTCATTGTCTTCCTGATCATGTTTAATATTGCCATCCTTTCCTTGGCAGATTTCGCAGGTGCAGGAAGTGGACGACATCTCGCAGTGCAACTGAAAGGCAAAGGAGATTTTGTCATTGAATTGTTCATGGGAAATTGAAGAAATAATAATAATTCAATGTTTAAAGAACTTAAAATACCGTGATGTTTGTCCCTTTAGTGAGTTTTGAAGTCTTAGGCTCCTCGCTGCCATGACCTGCATGATTTAAGACTCAAGATGTCATGAAGTTACATGAACAACAATATCATCCATTCACGTAGGACAAAGAGTGAGGCATAACATACCCGAAGTTCAAATTTTCTATGGAGAATATCAGGATCATCTTCTTCATCATGCTTTTGGTTGCATCCTGTAACACAATACCCCAGAAAGCACATCCATAAATTTCATATTTATAATTCAAGAGAAAGCATAAAACTCGAATAAAAGCATTCAAACATTTTAAAATCAGAGAGAGAATTTGAATGGAAGTTACATAGGAATAAGAAAGAGCGTTAGTAAACATGTGCAATCAGTTGAATTTAAGATAAAATCAGAAACTGCATACTGTAGACACCCTCATTTTGCTACACTTCAACCGACAATAACCTAATATATTGATCCATTGAATTTCACTGGTAAAATATGCATCCTCACATTCCCTGAAAACCAAAATAATAAGATGTACCTGGTAAGACGATTAGATCCGAAAAATTGGAAAAATGCCCTGATTGGTGACTTAGAGTGTTAAATCCATGCAAGAGTCCCTCTATCATGAATTTATATGTTTTAAGGCATTAATATCTCGATCTGACTTTACGGATCATCAATTGGGACGAAATAAGCTAGGGTCACCTCACAGCCCGGACCCTGATTCCATTATGAGACCCGATTTCCGTAAATCGTCAGATCGAGGGCTGATTTTCAACATGGGTGTCTTTCTTTACTAAGGATTTGTGATCATTTAGTCAAAATGATATCAATCAAGGTTAATCTCGAATCCGGATTCAACATTGGATTACTTAACTGAGCAAAAACTTAGTGAAAGAGTCACGGATCAAGGCAGGATGAATGAGATCCGTCGAAATTATCCCATTAAATCATCGATAACAGAACCTTTTAATGTCTTAATTGGCTTTGATATCTTGGTTTAATGGTTTTAATCATTGATCCAAGATTGATCGAGTCGGTTGGTTCGTTTGGATCACCGATTTGCCCAATCTCTGGAAAAGCGATTTGACCGATGGAGATCGATGGCTCTCATTGGTCGAAAATTTCAAAATCAGTATTTCTATGGCAATATTGGGTTTAAATGAAAGAGGAAAAATCAAGGATTCCAAAGGCGAAAAAATTATCGAAATTGGACACCAAAATCTCCGGAAAATGAAAATTTTCTGTTTCCGCAAATGTTCTCTCTCTCCTCACATTCTATCTCCTCTCACCACACGTTTTGTTTCCCCAAGCTTGGTAAAAACGTGCATTGCTTTCCCCTCCCCTATTTGTTTGGGATATTGGGTAGAGATTTTGATTTGGTGAAAATCTTTTGAAGGGACATGTGGCACAATCTCACTAGCTCAAGCAAGTCAAGCGGACAAATGTCCGTATCCAATTGGGTTGGTCTCTTACTAAAAATCCAGCAAAGAGAAGAAATTAGATGTTTCTTTTTGCTCTCTAATTATTCCCAAGTTGTAAGATTTTGTGAGACAAGTGGCCTCATCTCGTGCTCCCAATGGGTTTCTCAATTTGTAATAACCGAATCTAGCCGTTTAAATTCTTTCTTCCCATCCCCTACATGGATGTTTCTTTTTATTCATAAAAGAGATTTCCATGTTTAGAGAAGGACATCCTAGAAATTGTAATCTTTGTCCTCCAATTTCTAATCTTTAATCTCAACCATTGCTTTTTCTAGAGCCTAAATATAGCAACCTTGCTCACCCATTCACCTATAAATAGCCCCTCATTCTTCCCCCTAAAGGACAGAATTCTAAGCCTTCTCTCCCTCCCCCATCAAGTTCGTCCAAGAGATTCTCAGCTCTCTCTCTCCCACTTCCCCTCTCCAAAGGGATCCGTCCAACACTCCATCTTCCCCAAAGTCAAAGCTAGAGTGGATATTTGGCAAAGCTTCTCTCAAGTTCAAGTTCTATCCCATCAAAGGTGTGTAGTATTTTGTTTTTATCTTCTTCAAGATTCCGATAAAAGTACCATTTTTTGTTCATTGGATCTAATAGAATTAGAGGTTTTCTACTCCGGATAAAATTATCGGTTTGATTTTTGGTCTTGCACTCTTTGAGTGGACCCAAATAGAATTGGTAGTTTTCAATATTGCTTCCATTGATTAGATCCAATAGATTAAATAAAATAAATTAATAATTATGCTTGGAGAAGACGAGAATCAAGTAAAGAAAATGCATCCACCGTGGGACCCATATGGCCTATGAGAAACCAAGGTTCGAATCCTGTAGTCCACACGGCTAGAAGAAATTGAGACCCGAGCTCAAGGCCATTCGGTCATTCAAACCCACTCCATGGGGCCTACTCGGTTACATCATCTCTTTCCCTAAGTTGATCCCACTCGGCAGCCCATTCCATAGCTTTTGTCTAAGCCATAATTCCCCATCTAAGCTCTACCATACCCATGATTACATCTCCATGACCATATCCACATCCTCACCCCTATAGCCATTACCATATACCAATACCATATCACCACGCTCTTGTTTCCAAACAATATACCCCATATTCCGACAGCGTGCTCAACCAACCTCCTTATAGCCATAACCCCATCTATGATCAACTTAGTCTCTCATAGCCATCTCATCACCTCCTATCTAATATCCCATCTACCGCTATCCCCATATATTCAACCGACCGTACATTACCCCTGCCTCCTTTAATTTCATCATAATCAAAGAAAGCCATGCCCGTCTTCCCATCCAGCAGCCCAATTAACCAAAACCGAGCCATAACCAATCCATTCCAATTCAGCCCGAGCCTGGCCCACCTAGCCGCACCCCAGACCCGAGTTAACCCCGGATCAGCTCGGACCTCCAACCCGGACCCCTTAACCCGAACCCCGCAGCCCCCTTGACTTTGACCCAATTGGACCCGCCCGGTCTGACCAAAACCCGCCCATTCCAATTCAACCCGAACCCCTACTTCACCCAACCCGAGTCAGCCCGAACCTATAACCCGAACCGACCCATTCGAACCCGCACCACGCAACTGGACTCATCCAACCAAATGCTAACCCAACTACTTTATATCCAGCACCCTATATCCTCATTCATTCAATCCGACATAACCCATCACATATGCTTGCCCAACCATCCTATGTCTCAAATACCCATAGCATGTCCCATATTCATAGAACCCATCACATGCATCCTTTACTCCACATACCCATGACATATTCTATGTTCATCTACTTCATCCGACTACCACATCTCACTACCCAAACCGCCATAGCCATCCTAACAGACCCTATTTGCTAGCCATCGTCTTATCCCACATGCATAGCCTATTTCATGTCCCCATACCAAGCAATTTCAGGACCTGCCTAAGCTAAACCCGAACCTAACCCGACAAACCGGTTCAACATCAGCCCAACTCATGTTCAATTCGATCTTACCCGTCCACCCCACACCAAAAGCCTCACTCCACCCAAGCTGCAGCCCAGCCCAAGCCGCATTCCACCTACCCATGACACCACAGCACTTGAACAAATTACTCATAGCCCATGCCTCCCACCCATAACCCAACAGTACATGCACCCTCTTCATTAATTCTACACCCACAGAGCTACCAGTTCGATCATATACGCTACCATTCCATCGCCATCGTATCCATGGTATATTCATCCCACCTGACCCCATGGGCCATATCCCCATCATATCCCCATGTCCATCAGATCACAATCCAATTATAATTCATCCCTTATCCGAGCATCTAACTCCATCTCAATCCCAAGGAAAACCAGCCCCCTAACCCGAGTCCAACTAGGACCCGAACCGTAATCTGAGTCCGGTCCTAACTCGAGTCCAATCCGAGTCAATCCGTGTTAACCCGAGCCGCACCCAACCGAGTCTAAGCTACACAAAACCCAATCTTTCCACCTTAAACCAACCGGACCTCAACCCGGCTCAACCTAAGCTAACCCAAGTCAACCCGAGTTATCCCGATCCTAACCCGAGTTGCGCCCCTTGACTCACTCGAGTCATGTGCCTAATTCAGCCACACCTACCCTTGTCCAACCGGGTTGCACCCCTAGACCCCAACCGAGTTGCATTCCTATGCCCGAATCTATAAGTCCATCTCTTTTGATGACCTTGTCATTCAATCCTTCGGAGCTAATCCTAAGTTTCCAATTCAAAATTCCCCATCCAAGTCTCTAATTCTCAAACCCTAGCTAATCCCAAGCCCAATCCCAATTTTCAATCCCCCTTCGTTGGAACTACGTATGGCTTGATCCCCACGACGGGGTACGTAGGCAACTTGGCAAAATCAAGTTCAGTCGCCCCCCTCTCCATCCTTCCTGTTCTCTCACACCCTTCCCCATCTCTTCCACCTTTCTTTCTATCCCTTCTCCCATTCTCAAATCATTGATTGCATGTTTAGTTCATTGGTCATTTTGCATGATTAGTTACTTGGCTTTCCATGTTTAGTTTCTTTACATGTTTCATCATTTAAAATGTCATGTTAATTGTCTTTGGTAGAAATTGCATGTTTAGTTATTTTGTTTGAATTTGGAACTTTTTGGAATTTGAAAGCCTTAAAGAACCTAAGAACTTTCACCCAATTGAAAAATCACAATTCAAGATCAATCGTAAAATCTTTTAGGTTCTGAACTTAGAGGTTGCACTTTAGGTTCCCCAATAACATCTTAGAGTCCAAATTCTCACAGAAATACTAAGATGCAACTTAGGCCCATTGCATTAGATCTAGGTTCATGTAGCGTAAGTCACTTCACCTCAAATCAATTAATCAAATTCAACTTAAGCCAAATCTCATCAAACTCAAAAACAATCACATAGGCACGTAGGCATGTAGTTGCATGTAGGATGCACTCCTGGCCCGCATGAGTCTAAACTGTGAACGGCCAAATCATTAGTAATGTTTAGATTTCTAAAATAAAACTCACATTCACCCCCTTAGTTAAACCTGAATAATTAAAGCTTTTAAAAAGTTAGGCAAGGTCGGTGCTGTACACTTCGTGCGGTACACCTTCCGACTTCGTAATCAGGTAACTTACCCAGAATTCAAAACGTAGACCAAATTAACAGAGTTAATCATGGGTCCTAGATCCCTAATCTAGGTGGCGACTCTGGTCAGTTGCTTCTTTTGTGAAGTTAGGACCTTTATCCTAAATTTGTGAAAAAGCATTCATATTCAAATCCAATGGACAAAGGCGCTATCATCATCATCGTAAAACACACCCTCGTGGGACCACCCCCCCTCAGGACGGGATCCACACATACGGCATCAGTGCAACAGAGTTTCAAGATTCTCTCCAAAGAGATGAGAACGATTGCTCATGCATAAGGAATTACTATGCAGAAAAAGGTAAAAAGGGAAAAGATCAGGGAGAATTCAAAGATTATGTAATAGCTTACAGAGTTGAGGATTCAAATTTTGTCTGTGAACATGATGCCAAAGAGGACGAGTCTCTTGTGAACTATGATGAGACAAACGTCTATTGTGAGAAGGCTCAAGAAGCTGAAAGGAAGAGAAACAAGAACCAATCAAGCTGTCAAGGAAGAAGTTGAATGTGAAGATCAGGGAGAAATTTGGATTGATCAAGAGGAAATTAATTGCAAAGATCACGATCAAGTGGAAGAGGTGAAAGTATGTGGTGAATCAGCTCAAAGGGAAAATGAAGATACCAGAACAAAATTTGAATCTGAGGAATGTGAAGCAGCTGCCCATATCGAGCCTAACAAAGCCTCGGAACAAGAAAATGAGGAAATGAGTGCAGCTATCTGTGCTTGAAATGTCCAAGCTCAAGAAAATGAGGAATTGAGCAATGGCCCAAGTTCCACCAGCAGGGAGGGAATCTGTAGATGATAGTACAGTGGGGATTGAAGATAATTCTTAGATTGAAATGTGCTGCATGGAAAGTCTAAGGAAGTGGAAGGTTTTGGGAGTAGAGAACTTTAACATATGAAGCTCTGGCAGCTGCTGAAAATTCTGCTGCAGCTTCTCCTTTTAAGCTTGAGATGGGTCTAGATAACCAAAACTTTGAGGATTGCAGAGAACTTTCCAGGTTGAAAGCATTTGCTAGAACAAGTTCACAGAAAATTAGTGCGTTGGCATATCAAGTTTCTATCCTAAAATGTAGTGCACATTCCCCATACAAGCAGATTGTAGATCGTTTCACTGGATAAGCATGAAGAAGGAGAAAGTAAGGGAGAAAAGTCTTCTAACATAGCATCTAATGGTGAAGCCGATTCTTCAGCCAAATCAAGGGTTAGAAGGCTGGGTTTGGAGTGGTTTGATTTCCTCCTGCCATAAATTGTATTTTTGTTTTTCTTGTATTTATTCCTTCTGTAATGTTTGTGCCTTTGTGGACCATCTTGGTTCCCTTTAATTCAATATATCACTATTTCAAACAAAACAAAAAACATAGCTTCTAACGAGTTCTGCAACTTGGATACTGATTTGTTTTCAGGACACGATGTAGAAGAGAAAGTGGAAAATTTGGTTTACAAAAATATAGTAGTTGTTGGTTTAACAATGGTAGATGTGTCACCTGTTGAGAGTCATCGCGGACTCTCCACAGTGAAGGAGAGGATGGGTCGGCACGGACGCGGGCCGAGGCGGGCCCACATGGATCTTTCCTATTCTAAACTAGGACTTGTCAAGTTGGTATTTAGAGTTGATTCTAAATTGGGTTTTGGAAACGAGTAGCTTTAGGATGTTGGATTGTTTTAGGAAACATAATTAGTTACTAATTTTGTTTTGGAAAAGAGTAGTATATAGAAATAGGGAAGTGGTTTAATAGGTTAGTTTCTTATTAGTGTCATGAAATATTCACGAAGATCTGTCATGCAATATCACAACTCGATGAAGAGTCCAAGATTTCAGAGACGGGGATGCAGAGGATTATAATCCGACGATTGAAACCTGAGTACAGTGGTACGGTAAGATAGCGGAGTATCTTGCTACATTCGAAGGGTTGGAGTACAATAGGTTTGTGAAGTTTAGAAATGAACTTAGCATGACTTGCAGAGAGTCAGCAGTGAAGGGGAGTGATAAAAGTTATCGTTGACTCTCCATGGCGCCGGAGGGGATGGGTCGGTGCGGACGGGGCGCGGGCCCACATGGATCTTTCCTAGTCTAAATTAGGATTTGTCAATTTGGTAGTTAGAGTTAGATTCTAATTTGGGTTTTGGAAAGTGGTAGCTTTAGGAGATTGGATTGTCTTAGGAAACATAATTAGTTACTTATTGTGTTTTAGAAAAGGCTAATAAATAGAAATACAAAAGTTTTTTAATAGGTTAGTTTCTAATTAGTGTTTCAAATAGTGTTTTTTGAGGGGGAGTGTTGATGTAGGTTCCATGGATGGAGTGGTGTATTGATGTCTTGTGTTGTCTTGTTGTTGTCGTGTTATAGTCTTGTTGTTGTCTTGTGGGTAGTTGTTCCACATGGAGTTCCTTGTTGGTGCTCCTTTGTTGGTGGTTGTTCTTCCTATTATGTTTTGTCATGGTCTTCGGGTTAGTGTAGTATCGTCCTCCTTGTTGAAGTGTTGTGAGGTTTCCTTAGTTGATTCATTGGTTGGTTGGTTAGTTTCTTTTTTGCATTGTTAGTTGTTGGTTCTTCATGTTGCTAGTTGTTTCCTTCTGCTTAGCGTTTGTTGGTGTGTTGTTGGTGACTTAAGTTGATGTTCTTTCACCATGCTTCGCGTTCTTGGTTAGTTGCTCCTTCTATTTGTTGTTGGTTGGTTGGTTGGTTGGTTTTTTGGTTGGCTGGGTTGGTTGTGGTTGAGTTGATCGTGGTTGAGATCATTGCTGTTGTGGTTGGTTGGTTCTTCGCGCTTGGTGTTATTGGTGGACTCGCTTTGCGAGTCCTGTTTGTTGATGCTTCTACATGTGTGTAGTTGCCTTGCATAATTTTGCGCATTCATTGTTGCTGTAGAGGTTTGCGTTGCAATCCACTTTATTGGTTCTTCTATATAGTGTGTGTAGTTGCTTTGCGCAGTTTTACGCATTCGTTGTCATTGTAGTGGTTGCGTTGCAATCCACTTTGTTATTGTGGCTATAAGCCGGGTAGTTAGCGTTGCTCTCGGCCTTGTTTTTTTTTTTTTGTAGCTATATGCCCAGTCATTAGCGTTACTTTCAGCCTTGTTGTTGTTGGTGGCTATATACCAGGTCGTTAGCATTGCTTTCGGCGTTGTTGCTAGTAGTGGCTATATGCCCGGTCATTTGCGTTGAATTCGGCCTTATTGTTGTTTCTCCCAGGCGACGTGTTGTGTGGCCTTCTTTGGTTGGTTGTTTCCCAAGCGACGTGCTGTGTGGCCATCATTGGTTGGTTGTTGTTGTGGGCTGATTTTCTATCGCCCTGTTGTTGGTTGGTTGTTGGTCCTGGTTGGGCTTCTTCTTCGATATGATGTTCTCTTGATCTCTACTCGTGGTGCTTCGTCGTTGTTCGTGTGCGCGCCTTTGGTGTGCTTATTTTATTCTATGGATCGTTGTTGTTTCCTTGCCGAGGCCCTTTCGTTCGATTGTTATTGGTGTAGATTTGATAGCCGTGCTCTGATTCAGGGGGAGGATCTGTGTTGATCGCTCTGACGGTAATGCTAATTTAGGGGGAGCTCGTTGTTTTTTTGGCCGTTGAACTCGCTGTTGTACTAGTTGTGGCCATGGTCCTTTTTTGTTATGTTTTTTACTATGTATTCACCACACCAGCTTGACGGGGTGTGTTGTACCAAGCTGGCTATGTCTATGGGATTATTGTTTTTCTGTTGTATGGGTATTATAGTTGTTTGTTTTAGTTTTCTTTGTAGGAATCTGGAGTGTGGAGTTATACCGTATATACACTCCAGCTTGAGGGGAAGTGTTGAAGGGTATCTTAGTCATTATGTGTAGTGTGAGGGGTATTGTAGCCTTTGTACCATGTTTCCCTACTTTGGACCTATATATACATCATATTAATGGGTGGACTCCTAAGTGGAGAATCTCACCATCTTCACCCTCACACTTCTTCTTCCCCTCTAAACCCTAGCCACATTTCTAACATATATAAAAGGAGAGTGCAAAACGTGAAACAATATGTGAGTGAGAAAAAAAACATGAATAGAGTATTGAAGAGAAGTGGTGTACGGTTTGAGTCTTGGAATAGTATATTTAAGAGAACTCTCTCTCTTCCTCCCTCCTTTTGTGATTTGTGTTATTTGGGTTTTGCTTCTTTTGCTTTTGATCTTGTTTTCAAAAAACTTTGTGCTTTGATCATTGTTTTATATGGAACATAAAGAAAGTGAAAATGTTGACATTACAGAATGTTTCAGAGAAGTGGCAATTGGAAATTCAAATATAGACCAGTTCTCCGCATTTGTTGATCCAGCATAGTATCAAAACGAACACAAAAAAGAATTTGATTTCTGCACAAGTTACTATTTTAAATAGTCCAGAGACTGCTAAAATACTAGAACGATACAAAATAGAAGATGGGGATGCATGTAGGTTGTTGAGAAGATTTCTCGCAATCAAAGAATCCTGGGTTGACAATGTAAAATTCAGAACTCATTGGAAAACCGTAATTTGAAAGATAAAAGTGGATGTGATCAGCAGTGGTTCAATGAAATGTCCATTTCCACAGTAAAAGCTGAGAAAAGGCCAGCAGAGTTGAAATCAAGCCACTGAGACCAATCAAGAGTTTGAAACATTTTTTTCTCATAGGTCGAGAGCATGAAATATTGACCGATAGTGACAGATATGAGGCAGAACACTCCAATTCTGAAAACGGAGCAGTTGAGCAACCATAAGGTCGGGTAATTGGCGAAACCCATGTTGAGAAGGCAACCCTAGACAACTTGCATAGCAGTAGAAAGAGAGAGGAGGAGAGGGTTCACTTTTTCAACCATTGGTTGAAGGATTGAAATGGTTTGGCAGATAGGTGCTGCACTATATTAGAACAAAGGGTTCATTATTTTGATGACATGTTGATTTCAGATGGATTTTTTTTTCTTACATCACTGCAAAACTATTCATCAATATGGACAATCATTTTGTTGAAGACACAAGTGGAAGTGATTCAAGGGTCTAGCATGCATTGTCAACTTCATTTTTAAATATAGATAACACAAAATGATTGATTTTATATCGCAGGACATGCTCCTACTTTTAATTCCACAAAGAAAATGTCCAATCAAGTGAAAGCAATGACAGGTAGAATCAACCAACAATGACAGGTAGAATCAACCAACATATTGCCATGTTGTGCAACAATTTTACTTTACACAAGTTCAATTTTTGGAAAATCTACTAATCAAGGTTTTAAATTTCAGTTTCAGTTATGGTTTCGGTCACCACAGAAATGGGACCTTTTAAGTTTCGGTTGGACATTTTGGTGGAAATCCTGTAAAATCGCCGAAACGTAGGCAAACAATTGCAAATGATAGAGTTTTAAAATGAAACTTCAGGAAATGCTACAATAAACACAAATACAAACTTAGCACATAAGAAATACAGATATAGATAATGTTTTAATAATATAAAATACCAAAAGACATGTATTGTTGAGCAAGTCCGTTCAGTTTTGGTATCGTTTCGATGGGGATGGGGATGGAAACATATCAGTCGTTTGTTTCATTGGAAATTTAAAAACATGTTACTAAATCCAACCAAGTAAAACAATGCCAAACATAATCACCAAAACCAACCTATGTTGTGTAAGGATTCAGCTTTAGATAAGTTTTGTGAGTAACGTGGTTCCACAACCATCAAAATGAGTCAACTAGAGCCAGCCACGACTATTTTAACTATATAAAAAAAAAGTTTCAAAAGCAAAGAAGCCTTTGAAAACCTTTAGGATTCAATCAATTTAAACAAAGAGATATGTGTTTTCGGAAACATGCATGTCAGATTTAAAAGGGCAGAAACAGTGTCGGCCCAAGAAAAATTAATGGGAAGAAAATTTTCAGATCCAAGAAAAATTAAAAGGAAGAACCATTCAAGAAGTTGAATGTGAAGATGAAAAAGGCAAGAAAAAGGGAGGGCAAAACAGACAAATATGGCAAAAAAACAACAACATGCAAATGAAAAAAAAAAAACTTACCGAGGCGTGTGGAAAAGGGTATTATATAGAAATAGGAAAGTGGTTTAATAGGTTAGTTTCTAATTAGTGTTTCGATAGTGTTTTTTTGGAAAGTAGAGGGGATTGTATAGCATGGGTAGTTTCAATACGTGTTTGAGTGCCTTTGCTTATATGCAGAGAGAGAGAGAGAGAGAGAGAGAGAGAGAGAGAGAGAGAGAGAACATGAATGAAATAATGAAGTGAGAGTAAACATGAAAAAGTGGAAAAAAGAGAGGAGTGTGAAACGTGAACTCTTTGTTATTAAGAAGTTGTGTATGGTTGCTGCCATCAACAGTATTCAAGAGAAATTCTCCCTCTCTCTCTTCCGCTCTCTCTTCCCTCTTCTCCTTTTGTTGTGATCTTTTGTGTTGTGGGTTTAGTGCTTCTGCTTGATCTTTGTTTTTAACAAGTGGTATCAAAGCTTTTGTGCTTTGATCTTGATTTTCTACATCAGCAAGAAAAGGTGAAACAGCTAGAGAAGTTGCACCAGTGATCATTGGACAGATTTTAGAATAGGAACATATTGGAAAAGAAAGGTTACTATTGTGTGTGGCTGTGTGTTCTGAAAAGGTCACGGTCCTAACGGACATGGGTAATGGGAAGTGTTAATGGGCTTTTTAGTCTTTAAAAGTAGTTTTGATTTAGAAAGTGTGGCTTCTAATTAGTTTAAATGGGTTGGGCAAATCGAAAAGGAAACATGGTAATATGGTAGTTTATATTATTTTTATTTTACGGTTAGTTTTAAATGTAACTGTTGAAGGGTATTATAGTCATGGTTTTAAATTTCGATCGGATTTTGTCGGGACCGAAACGAAATTGCACCGAAACGGAAATTCCCGAAATGTACCAAATTTCGGTCGAAATTTCGGTGAAATAATAGATAAAATAATATTATTTTAATCCTTTACCAAATTTCAACCGAAATTTCGGTTTTGGGAAAGACCGAAATTTTGCCCGAAACCGAAATTTAAAACCTGCGCAGCTGCGCTAGGAGTTATCTGCACATTAGTGGCTTATAAAGCCACCGATTGGTTCGTATGGCGGGTCCACCTTTGCGGGGTCCAAAAAAGCGACCAATTGGTGGCTTTATAAGCCACTAATGCGCAGGTAACTCCCTGCGCACCAACACTTTTCTCTCTCTCTCTCTCTCTCTCTCTCTCTCTCTCTCGCTCTCTCTCTCTCTCTCTCTCTCTCTCTCTCTCTATATATATATATATATATATATATATATTATATGGGAGCTCCTAAGGAAACTCCATATTCACTCTTCTTCTTCTTCCTTATCAACAATAACATGGTATAAGAGCTGATCCAATAAACAAAATTCAAAAAAAGAAGGAAACCTAGCCGCATCTCTCCACCTCTCCCGCATCTCTCTCCTTGTCGTAAAATCTTGCTAAGGAAACCTTGCCGTAAAACTCTTGCGCGCGCGCATCCCTTTCATTCACATACAAAGGGACTGCTCCTAGCATAAGCGGTAAAGAAGGAGGTAGACTCAAACAAAGTGACGTCGGTGGAAACAAATATCGGCGAAGTCGAGGACGGTAACTCCGATCACTTTTCTGGGTACGAAAGTAAGCACAGAAAGACACAACGCTCCGCCTGAGGATCCAATTTATCTAGCCCTGGGGTAAGGGTGTGAACAAAGCAAACACAGCCAAAGACTCTTGAAACAGTATGTGAGTGAGAGAAAAAGTGTGAATAGAGTATTGAAGAGAAGTGGTGTACGGTTTGAGTCTTGGAATAGTATATTCGAGGGAACTCTCTCTCTCTCTCTCTCTCTCTCTCTCTCTCTCCCTTTGTGATTTGTGTTATTTGGGTTTTGCTTCTTTTGCTTTTGATCTTGTTTTCAACAAGTAGTATCAAAGCTTTGTGCCTAGATCTATGCTTTCCACAGAACATAAAGAAAGTGAAAATGTTGAGGTTACGAAATGTTTCAAAAAGTGGCAATTGCAAATTCAAATATAGACCAGTTCCTCTCAGCTGGATCAATGTTTCAAAGAAGTGCCAATTGCAAATTCAAATATAGATCAGTTCCACACATTTGTTGATCAAGCATAGTATCAAAATGGACACAAAAAGAATTTGATTTCTGCACAAGTTACTAATTTAAATAGTCCAGAGACTGCTAAAATACTAGAACGATACAAAATAGAAGACGGTGATGCATGTAGGTTGTTGAGATGATTTCTCACACTCAAAGAATCCTGGGTTGACAATGTAAAATTCAGAACTCATTGGAAAATTGTAATTTGGAAGATAAAAGTGGATGTGAACAGCAATGGTTCAATGAAATGTCCATTTCCACAGTAAAATCTGAGAAAAGGCCAGCAGAGTTGAAATCAAGACACATACCAATTGAGAGTTTGAAACATTTTTTCTCATAGGTCGAGAGCTTGAAATATTGGCCAATAGTGACTGATATGAAAGAGAACACTCCAATTCTGAAGAGGGAGCAGTTGAGCAACCACAAGGTCGGGTAATCAGCGACACCCATGTTGAGAAGGCAACCCAAGACAACTTGCATAGCAGTAGAAAGAGAGAGGAGGAGAGCGTTCACTTATTCAACCATTGGTTGAAGGATTGAAAAGGTTTGGCAGATAGGTGCTGCACTATATTAGAACAAAGGGTTCATTATTCTGATGACATGTTGATTTTAGATGGATTTGTTTTCTTACATCACTGCAAAACTGTTCATCAATATGGAAGTGATTTTGTTGAAGATACAAGTGGAAGTGATTCAAGGGTCTAGCATGCATTGCCAACTTCATTTTTAAATATGGATAACACAAAATGATTGATTTTATATCGCAGGACAATGAAGTGAAAGCAATGACAGGTAGAATCAACCAACACATTGCCATGTTGTGCAACAATTGTACTTTAGACAAGTTCAATTTTTGGAATTTCTTAAATTTCAGTTTCAGTTATGGTATCGGTCATCACGAAAATGGGACCTTTTCAGTTTCGGTCGGACATTTCGGTGGAAATCCGCAGGCAAACAATTGAAAATGATAGAATTTTAACATGAAACTTCAGGAAATGCTACAATAAACACAAATACAAACTTACCACATAAGACAAATATCTATACATAATGTTTTAATAACATAAAATCCCAAAAGACATGTGTTGTCACGCAAGTCCGATAATTCAATACATACCATCTTTTTCACCTGTAATTCATATAAATATTTAGACATAGTACAAACACCGCATTTCACATGCAATTCATAATGAGTCAACTAGAGCCAGCCACGACTATTTTAACTATATATAAAAAAAAAAAGATTCAAAAGCAAAGAAACCTTTGAAAACCTTTAGGATTCAATCAATTGAAATTGCAATATTCTATCAAATTCAAACAGAGCAACAAAAATTTGGGTTCAATAAACAGAGAGATAAGCATGCATGTCAGATTTAAAACAAATGTCTATACTCTATAGCAAGAATTGTCAAGAAGATGAAAAGGGCAGAAACAGAGTCGACCCAAGAAAAATTAAGTGGAAGAAAAGTTTCAGTTCCAAGAAAAATTAATTGGAAGAACCATTCAAGAACTTGAACGTGAAGATGAAAAAGACAAGAAAAAGGGGGGGAAACAGACAAAAATGGCAAAAAAAAAAAACATGCAAATGAAAAAAAAAAAAACTTACCGAGGCGTGTGCAAAACCATTCTTTATCATCCTCAACGGATCGATCCGGGTTTGTTAAGTCGACGAACATTGGTGCAGAGAAATTTTCATAAAACTCGTCGAACTCAAATTCGTAAGTTTCATTTGGATTAAAGTGACAGAACTCTTCGTCATAGTGATCAAACTCCATTTCTGTCTGAGAGAGACAGATAGCAAGAAAGAGAGATTAGAGAGAGAGAGAGAGAGAAAGAAGAGATTGCAAGAAAGAGGGATTAGAGAGAGAAACAGAAGAGATTAGAGAGAGAAAGAGCAAGAGCAAGAAAGAGAGATTAGAGAGCGCGGAGAGCTGAGAGAGAGGGAGAATTAAGAATAGATTGAGAGTCGGTGTCTTTCTTTCCTCTCTCGCTGAAGGAATTTATTTATAGCTCTTTATTTCTATTGGTAAGTGATATATTCAACCCCCCCTTTTTTTACTTGGGGACATCCCCTCTAGTGTATTTATGACTGTTCTTTTACACTAGAGAGGGCTGTCCCAAGTAACAAAAAAGGTTCGAATTTACCCTTTACCATATTATTAAAATCTACTGATAATAGCACTACTGTGCTTGAATAATTGCACGAACTAAGCTTGTCTTTTCTCTTCAATTATGTTCTTTTTACTGTTATAAGATGTTTCAATAATAAAAGACAAGATAAGTTTCTGCCCTTATCAAAACATTGTAGTGCGAAAATCAATAGGCATATTAAAGGTTGGCGGCTATCTTTCTTTTGACATTTCATGTTTTCTCTACTTCACACAAATAAAATCAAGACCGTTGATCTTGTTGATCCTCGTGAGCTGACCCACGTGACATCTAGTCCTACGCAGGCCTGTTTGGATTGCAGGAAAAACATTTCTCAAGAAATTTTTTCCTAGGAAATATTTTTTTGTTTCCACAGATTATGGGGAAATGATAAATTTTGAGTATAATCATTATAACTTTAAAGGTTCCTCCTGTGAACAAACGTTGAATTGTGGTTGTTCATGTCACTTTTATTTCTATGTAATAAAACAATGGAAAAGCAAAATGTTTTTCTTTTCCAAACTTTTCTTGAAATTTCATGGAATCAAAACAAGGAGCAGAGGAGGCCTAATGTGTCAAGGAGATATGATCATCCCACATAAGTGGAAACAATGGCGGTGGACCGGAACTGTGATCATAGTAGGGGTGCAACTTGGGTCGGGTTCAACCCAATTTTGAGTCGGGTTCGGTTGGCATTTCCTCGGGTTGGGTTGGGTTGGGTTAGGGATGGCTTTTCCAAACCCGATTTAATTTCAAGTTGGGTTAGGGATGATGCCTTGGCAGCCCGACTCGACCGGCACCCGACCTTTGTCCTCTAATTTTATCTTGATTTTCTTTTTGTTATTGTATTTTTCTATCTGGCACGAACTAACCTTATCGGGGCAACGAAAAATTATGTTCTTGAAATAATTTTTACTATAACTTAAGAGCAAAACAGCCCAGAATAGAATACCAGATGTTAAGGTGTAGAATTCCTTTTTTATAGGTGTAGATTGCGAAACATTAGTATAGAATTCCGTTTATAGATATAGATGAGAGATTTTAGCATCTATTTTCTCTTTAAGAGAAATGGAGTACACTAAAGAGGGAATATAGAACGATTTGTTTTTCTAGAAAGAACTTTTGGAATTCCAAAAGTGTAAAACGGTGTGCAACATCCCCTTAAAGCGTTTTTAAATTTCAGAATGCAGTGGGGGTGCCACCTGGCGCCACTCCAGCTTACCACATTCAGCTATATATATATAGGAAATTAAAACGGAAAACATTAAAAAAAGTGCCTAAATTCAAACCATAAGGTATGACACAACTAATTATGGGTGTAGACGGTTTTCATTAGGAAAGGAATTGGGAATTGTGTAACTAATATTAAAAAAGGGAAAATGATAAAAAAATGGGATTTTTAACTGAAAATCTCAAAAAAGGGTTGAGTTGGCTAAATTCTCCGAAAGGGGTGAAACGCATCCCAAGGCATGTTTTAAGACAAAAATGCCCTTGAGTTGCTTGTCCCTCCAAGAAGGTAAGAAACGGATCCCAATGCATTTCACCTAACCTCTACCTTTTTGCCTTCTTCTTCCCCACGCCAACTGATGAAACTCCATTGCCTGTTGTAAAACTCCATTGAAATTACATTGCAGACCGATGAAATTCCCCTTGAGAATATCTAGATTTTATTGGATCTCTTTATTTTCTTTGGCTATGAAACCTAAGGTTCTCTAGTAGTCCATTGTCATACATTTGCTTAGGTTTAACATGTTCCTTACAATGCTATGGTGTATTGTCATAATCTTGTTTTGTTTGTTAGGGTTTTGTTATGGTTTTGTTAGGCATTTGTTATTGTCATCATCCTCTTTACAATGCTATGATATATTTTCATCATCTCCCTATCTCTCTATTGCCCTCTATGTTTCTATTTAGAGTAAACCCGGATGAAACTCATGTCTATACAATTAGAAGCACTATTTAAATGTGTAGAAGCAATATTTTGTTCTCGGAACCACTATTGATATGTGGGAACCAGTATTTAGTCCTCTCAACCACTAAGTAGTGGTTCCAATGATTTGAATAGTGGTTCTGAATGTGGAAATAGAGTGAGGACCCTATGTAGAAGATCAGAACCACTATTTAAACACTGAGGTAATCTATTTATACCGTCCTAACCACCATGTAGACCTCCAAATCACTATATAGTGGTTCCGACAGTATAAATAGTGAGAATAAAAGGTTATGCAATCAAAACCACTATAAAAAGTGACAATCAGTGTATAAATAGGGGATTAAACACTCAGAACCAGTAATTATACGTAGGAACCACTATTTACCACTATGGGTGTGTTTGGCGTACCGTTTGAAATAGCGTTTGAAACGCCGTTTTGCAAAACGGCGTTTTGGTTCAAAACGGCGTTTTGGTGTTTGGTTGGCCAGATCAAAACGGCGTTTTAAACGGCAAACGGAGGTACTGTGTGTTTGGTTGCAAATGCCCCAAATCGGAGTTTTAGTGGTTAAATGACCAAAAAGGGCATTGTTTGGTTGGCCTCAATGTAACTCAATTATTCTCTTATTAGGCTCAATATTAGAAGGTCATTAGGATCTCATTCAACACAATTAAAATTAAACATCATTGCCATAAATAGTTATACTATTGTTCAAAAAACAAAATTTAAAAAGTGGCACAATGAGTAATTTATATAGAACATAATTCATCACGAATGCGATCCCGAATTGAACCCATGAAAGCATCATCATGTGTATAGTCAAATGTATCGTTATGATCCATAGCATGATCATAACCCAAACCAACATTAACAGTAGGCATATATGTATCATCATGGTCAGCTCTATCGAACTCCTCATCACGACTTGCATGCTTTCTGATGTAGTTGTGTAGTGACATTGATGCTACAATTAGTTGTATCTGGGTTTTTAAATCGAATTTAGGCATTCTGGATAGCAAGGCCCATCTATTTTTCCATACACCAAATGTGCGCTCTATAATGTTCCTAAGAGAGGCGTGTGCTTGATTAAATTGCTCATTTGAACCACTTATTGGTTGAGTACCATGTCGAAAAGCTGGAACATGTGACCTTTCTCCCTTGTACGGGGCCAAGTATCCCTTCATATTGGGGTAGCCGGCATCAACCACATAATATTTATCTACATCAAAATTTGAAAAGAAAGTTATGTAAGATATTATATATTATATTATATTAAATTTATAGTATTATTTGTGTACTTACCTCCCCTTGGGTGAGGAAAATTAAGATCCGGCGTACGCAGTGTCTCTGAAAAAATCCTTGTGTCATGAGCAGCACCTTCCCATCCTGCCCATGTAAAGGTGAAGCACATGTCAAAGTCACAGCATGCCATGACATTTGTTGAGGTGTAACCTTTCCTTCCTCGATATGGAATTTGCTCTGCTTGAGGCACAATCACTTGAATGTGGGTGCCATCAATAGCTCCAATACAATCTTTGAAGTATGGAAAAAATTTTGCCCTATTTTGGATGTATGCAGGAATAATATCATTGTAATTAGGCTCTGGCTTAATCATATCAGACGAAAATCGCATCGCACAAGTTAAGATTTTATGAAATTGCCTGCTAATTGTCTCTCCAGAATGTTGGAACCGCTCCTGCATATACCTATTAGAAACGCCATGTCCTAATGTCATCAGAAACATTGCCATTATCTCCTCAATAGACATTGCTTTTGTTGGTGTTAACCCCTATCTTGTTTTGAATAAATTACACAAGTTCCTAAATACATGTTTCTCCATACGAAGTTGCTCATAGCATCGGTTTGGTGCACAATCTAATAGGTCCATGATAAATTTATGCCCAGTGTATTTACTTGTTCGGCAAGGTGTCTTGCAAAAATACATAGAATAATACCTAATTGCATCTTGCACACCTTCAACAACCATGGCCATCAAATCTTCATCATCATAATCTTCGTCACTGTCAATTGATTCAATTGATGCATCTGACCCATCTCCTGAATCCATATTCCCTGCAAATAAAAAACCAACAACTAGCATATTCAAATCCCGTATGGCACACCAAGGGAAGATGTTACTGGTATGCTCCAGGCCTCTGTAGTGTAAAAACAGTTCAAAATAAATTGTATACGAATGAAAAAGTTATACATTGTCTTGAGCTTGTTCAACTAACATATAAAAACCAACCAGTTCGAAATAAAAGTAACAACCAACAAGTTGCAATACCCAAAAAACTATCAGAAGTTCACAACCATCGATCACAAGATAAAAAATAACGTGACTTGTCAACATCCAAGTAACACAAGTTCACAACCAACAGATAGAAAACTAATCAATGGGCTGGGGATAGTAAACATCGCCATCATCGAATGACGGTTGCAATGGGACTCCCAACTCATAATGTAGCCAACCAATCTTTGTTTTGTCATCTCCCATAGCCACCCACAATGCACGATTCTCTTTCACCTTAAACAATTTGCAAGCGGCATAAAAATTTAGTGACCCCCTCTCATAACCTGGCAACAAGGCTAATTGCCTCACGATTTTAGTCATGTCAGCATCAAACTTCTCCATACGGACAGATGTAGTCGTGCTCCTGCTTTCCACTGCAGTCGCGAGACGCTCTAAGTTTTTGGAAATATGATTTGCAACCGATCTTCTTTTTGCAACCCTTTGTTTTACATTAGGCTCTTTCTTCCTTGCTACTACATCTGGTTCCGTCTCATCTTCACCATAAAAAGGCTCATTCGAAGATACTGGTGTGCCTACATCTTCATCTCCCTCTTCCTCTATATCAAATGGGGTAGATGGTTTGCTATTTTGTGTCTCAACTTGGCTTGCAGAAGGAGAAAATGCAAGTCTTCCAGTTGCAGAAACATCTAAGAACAACTCCTCAAGATCCCAACACCTTTTCAAGGCTCGACTCCTAAAGCACGCATACTTTTTATTTCTCTACACAAAACAAAAAAAGAAACATTATCCTTTTACTGAAATGGAAAAAAAACTTATAATAAAAATAAATTATGTTTAAGTTTATTGATTACCTTAATTTGACTATCCCACCAATCGTCTGATGCATCTATGCAATGCTTCGCATGATCAAAACCCAAACCAGTTGCACTGGTCAACAAAGAATGCCACAACTGCCACTCCTTTTTAGTCGAGTCCCAATGATTTTTCATTTGTTCCTTAGTGAATCCCTTGCCCGTCTTCTCATTAAAACCATCAGTTGCTAGCGCCCACCCTTCCTTACTCAAGTGTGAACCGGGTCTAAATCCCCTCCTAACTAAGTCCTTACATATGTCAATCCAAGCATAATGGCTATCGGTGTCCCATTGAGCTTTCTTAATAATCTCTTTTCCATTTGCCTTCCCTTTTGTAGTCTGGGAAGATTTTTTTGCTTGATCACTTTCCATCTAAAAAATTCAAAGTAGGATTTTCCGATGGCTTTCTTAATGCTCAGATTTTGGGTATGGCTATGAAATCAAAGAAGAATAGTAAAAAATTGAGTCACAGATAGAAGTGATATAAAAAGGGGATTTAACAATGGATTTCTAAAGCTTTCTGTTCTAAAAGAGAGCTTAAAAGTTTATTGAGAAAGCTAAGATTTTGTAAAGGAATTGCTAAAGTAAAAAGGAGAAAGGAACAGAAGGAAAACCACTACCAAAAGATTAGAAGTTTTTAAGGTTTGTGCTTATCAAGGAGATCTGAGTTTCCCAACAATTCTAAGTAGGATAACAGACAATGCAAAACCAAAAGCGTTACAAACCAGAGAAAATGAGAAACACCACTTAAATCAATAAAAAAATTGGATTTTGGACGTGGGTTTTTAAAATCAAACTGGGCTTTTGCTATCAAGATTCTAATAAATGAATGGAGAAAAAACCATTGAATCTAACCCAGAAAATAGGCATTTAAACAGAACCCACCATGAGAATTAACAAGAGAAAGACAAAAAGAAGATAGAAAAAAGAGTCCCAATGCCTTTTGATTAGCTTTCTCTACCCACCATGAGAATTAACAAGAGAAAGATAAAAAGAAGAAAGAAAAAGGAGTCCCAATGCCACTGCAATGAGATGTGGCTAAAAAAATCCCACTGCAATGAGATGTGGCTAAAAATCCCACAGCAGGGTTTTGAATTGCTGCAAAAGGAGGTTGAAATATCATATCCTTCAAAATTTTCTTCAGAATAGATTTCTACAAGGCCATGTTCGTTTTGGATTTTGAGTCCAAAACTGATCATTGGGCTCAAAATTACGTTTATTCCCTATTCATCTTGGATTATGAAAAAACTGGTTACGAAACCAAAACTGATTATTGTTGGGGACTCAAAAATTATATGCAATTTTGAGTTCAATAATCTGTTTTGGAATCATTCAATTCTCAAACAACCTATTGACAAGAGCCGGTCAATGCCATTCAATGTCCAGCTAATTTTGAGTCAATAATCAGTTTAGGAATCAAAATCAATTCTGAAAATCCAAAACCAGCAGCCCTTAATTTTGAGGCCAATAATCAGTTTTTGACTCGAAATCAATTCTCAAACTCCAAAACAAACTGGCCTTAATTCTGAGTCGAGTAATCAGTTTTGGACTCAAAATTACTTCTCAGTACAAAACAAAAAACAAAAGAGGCACCTAGTGTAGGCTCCACTTTAGCCTGCAATACTTAGAAAATCGATTTGTGGGTTGACAACCTGCTTCCCCTAAAATATGGTGTTCAGACCATTGCATGGTGTCAAAACCAGAATTTTTACCAGAAGTCATGCTTTCTAAAAGAAGATTATGAAAATTCATGCCACAAAGTTGATCCATAAGAGACCAGAGGGTGTTTTACCATCCCTGAACATGAAACTCACTCTCTGTCATCATTATAATAGGTTAATTGGCCAAGCTCAGAAGAGTTGATGCTTTTGGTGACAAGTAGTCACTACTTACCAATGATCAAACCAATATATGAGCCCAATTTTACAATTGTTTAAAGCACCATTCATCTTAAATAGAGTCAAACTTACTTGGCTCAGTAACCATTAAAAAAAATTATTACTCAGTTCAGTACATATGACTTTAGATGGCGAGTATATTTGCAGATTTAGCAATAGAGCAGCACGGAAGGAAATCAATGAATCTCAGTTCACATAGAAATTGAACAAAATCCCATATAAACATATCAAAGCTTCCTCCCCAACCTTCCAATGGCAGGGAAGGAAATTGGGCAGAAAGAAATCTTAGTTTTTGGAACCACCATGAAACCCAATGTAGAATAAGTATGATTAATACCAATTCCAAAGTTTTCACTACTTTCTCAGTTTCTCATGTTGTCCAGTTGACAAAAATCTCATATATCTACTTTTCTGAGCGTTTTCGGATGATGTATCTAATAGGAATCACAAGCACCTGAAGGTCAATCCGAGTATGAGTAGAGTCTTTTGTTTCCGGATTTTTAGCCACATCTCATTGCAGTGGGATTTAAAAAAATCCCACTGCACAAAAAATATCACAAGAGAAAACAGATACAGGAACCTTCACTTGTTTCTCTCACCCCCTCACCAAGATGAGAAAAAACTCACGTTTTTCTCCTCTGTTTTATAAGGTATCCTCAAACAGAGAACCACAACAAACAGAGAGAACCACAAAACCCTATTTTGGGTTTTTCACCAAGATAACAGATACAGGAACAATAAAAAAACATGAAACCCCAACAAACAGAGAACCACAAAACCCTATTTTGGGTTTTTAGAAACCCTATTTTATGAGATTTAACAAGATAAAAAAAAGGAAAAATAAACGGAAAGAAGAGAGAGATCTCCGTACCTGCTATGAAGCTTGGAGAGTCTGAGGTTGCAAGGAGACGTCTGGAGGTGGAAGACAAGTCTCGTGTCTTCTTTCTTTGGAGCACAGCGAGAGTCGGGGAAAATTTTGTTTTTAACTTGTGCCAAAAAAACGAAGGTGTAAAAATGGGTTTGGTGAGGGTAAACATGTAAAAACCCAAGCCCCAAAAACTCCGTTCAAAACGGCGTTTTGCAAACGGACCTCCCTCCCTCCGTTTGCAAAACGCCGTTTTGAGGGTTCAAAACGGTGTTTCAAACGGAGTTTCAAACGGAGTTTCAAACGGTGGCTGCGCACCCAAACACTCCCAAACGGCGTTTTAAACGGTACGCCAAACACGCACTATATAGTAGTTCTGAGGTATAAATAGTGGTTCTGAGGTATAAATAAAGGTTCACACATTCTACTGGTATTTCATTTGATGTCAAAGTTGCAATGAATTTATGAACAATGGGTTAAATAGTTGTCTAAACACTCAGATCTCATGGTGGTTCATAGTTTAGATGGCCCAATACTTGTTCCTAGAGTTTAAATTGTGAGATTGAAAAAGTTATTCACTCAAAACCGCTATAAAAAGTGAGAATGGGTGTATTTATAGGATTTTAAACACTCAAAACCACTAATTATACCTAGGAACCACTGCTTACCACTATGTAGTGATTTCGAGGTATAAATAGTGGTTCGATAGTAGAAATATTGCTTCACACAATCTAATGGTATTTCATTGGGTGTCAAAGTCACAATGAATTTATGAACAATGGGTTAAATAGTTGTCTAAACACTCAGATCTTATGGTGGTTCATAGTTTAGATGGCCTAATACTTGTTCTAAGAGTTTAAATTGTGAGATTGAAAAAGTTATGCACTTAAAACACTATAAAAGGTGAGAATGAGTGTATTTATAGGGTTTTAAACACTCAGAACCACTAATTATACCTAGGAACCACTATTTACCACTATGTAGTGGTTCCGAGGTATAAATAGTGGTTTCGAGGTATAAATATTGGTCCATACATTCTGATAGTATTTTATTGGGTCTCAAAGTTGTCATGAATTTATACACAGTGGTTTAAACACTAAGAACCACATTGAGATGAAAGGAACGACAATTAAATCCTTGCAAGCACTAATTGTGGTTTCAAGATTCATGTGAACCACAATTACAGTCAAAACCACTATAAAAAGTAAGAATGAGTGTATACATAGTGGTTTAAACACTCAGAACTGTGAGAACAACTATTTATACCTCGAAACCACTATTTACTACTAAGTAGTGGTTCCGAGGTATAAATAGTGGTTCCAAGGTATAAATAATGGTTCATAGATTCTAATAGTATTTCATTTGATCCATTATCCTTTTTGGAGTGCTTTTGGATCTCAATTTCTGATTTCAGGTCACAATCTATTTTGAGTCGAGTGGGACCATCCATCAAAGTGTCCTAAGTCCGACTTATATTGTACATAGTTAGCGCTTAGAGTTAGGGATCAAGAGAAAGTGAAAAGAAACTCGAGAGGATGGACAATTTTTATCCAAACAAAAATACAGAACATAAAATGATGTTTGAAGTTTTGAGTTTGTTTTCCATAGGCTGATCCTCGCCCTTGAATCTATAGAGGTTTCCATAATACGAATTTTCTCTATGGATTGGACGGCTAGGATCACCTCCTATGGAAATGATTTTTTGGGCACAACCTATTTGCATTGTGGCCCATCTAATGGACGTTTTGGATCATCCTATGGTGTGACCCGTACAATACTTTTTGAAAAATGCAGGAGTATACGGGTTTACACCTTATAAAAACTCTTTCTCATGAAGAAACAAATAAGTCTTCCCTACCACCAAGTCAAAAGCCAAGTGTATTTATGTAGTTGAACACAATTTCTAGAATGTACAGCCCACACCATAGGATGATCCAAACTGCCCAATTGATGGGCCGCAACATAAATAGGTTGTGCCCCAAAAATAATTTCCATAGATGATCCCAACCGTTCGATCTATAGAAGTTTCCATAATCTGAGTCCCTCTTTAGATGGGATGGTTAGAATCATCCTATGGAAATGATTTTTGGGGCTCAATCTATTTACGTTGTGGCCCATCAATTGGGCAGTTTGGATCATCCTATGGTATGGGCTGTGTAGTCCATTTAGAAAAATATGGGCTGAATTCATCCTAGAAGGGGGCTGTACAATGGAGTTTTACGAAAGGCAATGGACTTTCAACACTTGGCGTGGGAAAGAAGAAGGTTAAAAAGGTGAATAGGGTTTGTGAAATGCATTGGGATCTGTTTCTCAAAAAAGGTGAAGGGAAAAGCAAGTAAAGGTCATTCTTGTCTTAAAACATGCCTTGGGATGCGTTTCATCCCTTCCTGAGGATTTAGCCAACTCAACCCTTTTTTGAGATTTTCAGTTAAAAATCCCATTTTTTCTCATTTTCCCTAAAAAAAAAGGTAAAACACATATTTAAAAAAAATCAGGAATATCAAATCGAGGAAAATTTGGAAATATGATCCGTCAGTTTTGCTATTTCTATAGCCATTCTACTTCCGTAAAATATTTTGGTTTGCCATTCTCTGATTTATTGCAAATTTATTAGCTATCGATAGCAGCCCTAAAAGGAATAAAATTGTTTTGTTTTCCATTCTCTGCTTTTTTATAGATTTATTAGAACTTAATAGCAGCCTTAAAAGAAACAAAATCATTTGGTTTTCCAATCTCTGATTTATTGCAGATGTATTAGCTATTATTAGCATACCTAAATGAAACAAATTCCTTTCTATACACATACGTTTGGTGTATATTACCCTTTCTCTTAAAAGAGACTTTACACAGAAGTTGCTTGTATAGGAGGGGGACACGTGGCAACACCACATTGAACCACATTCAGCTTTACTTATATACTAGTTGCAGTCTCGTGCGATGCACGGGTCGACGAAAAAATTATGATCTTGAAATATTTTTCCTTATAACTTAACTGCAAAACAACCCAAAATAGTTCTTATAAGACATTAAAACAGTAAAAACTAAAGTCCAAAATAGAATGACATTCTCGAAATAGAAAGAATTTAAACAAATTAGAAATTATTTTATATCTACCAATATAATAAAATGAAAATAAGGAAATAAAATCTTTTGAAGAATCTTTAGAAGAATAATAAAATATGTAAAAAAGATAAAGCATAAACATTAGGCAAAAGAAATAGAGAGATTGTGGAAGAAACAAACCTCGCTTGATAACTTCGAGTCTGCCAAAATATATGGTGGAAAATGTGTTGTCTTCGTCGATCCTAGATTGGACTTGGTCCAACACAACATGCATAGTATAGCATACACATGATTGAAAAATATTCATCAAGACAAATGCCAAAAACAACTAAAAGCAAAAATATGGGTGTGGAAGAAAAAGAAAAGTAACTCACAGATCTTACCACCCTGAAAGTATTTACTTTTCGTATGAGGGAACCTACAGATGGAGGAGAAGAGAACATGAGAATAGATTGAGATTGCAAGCAACACCTTCAATTGAGAAAAATGGCAAGACGGATTGGAGATGATCATGAGAAGCATGCTCAATTGAGAAGGCAATCAGAAACCAATCAATAATCACATAAGAATAAAAATGAAAAGCCAATCAATAATCACAAAAGGCCCAATCCATAATGACATGGGAAAAGATTGATTTAAGGGTTTAAATGCATATGGAAAGGAACCCAAAGGTTGTAGCAAAACTATAGTGTTTGGAAACAAATCTCCAATAATACCTATTAAAGGAGATCCGTTTCTATCAATAATTCAATATGACAGAGGACACCGATTCTCATTTGCAGAATGTTTTGCATATAATAGCAAGTGATCTTTCCTATTCCCATCATATGCTATAATTCAGGAGATTTCGTGGAGAAATTTAAAAAATTTTAAAAATTGATTTACAGATAGGGAGTACCAGCGGAGCCACCATTTACGCCTCAGCATTTGATTTTGTGGGGCCACCATCTACCTGAACCCATGCATATAGCAAGGGCACCATTTTACACCTCGGACATGTAGCTTGGGTGGGCCTCTAATTTATATCTCATGTTTCGATGGGGTGGGGCCACATTTTACACCTTATGTTTTGATGCCATGGCCCCATCGATATGAGGCTTGCATAATCCGGATATCCTTCTTCTAATGGCCTATGAGTTGTATAAGACATAGCGTGAAAATCTCTCCGTTCAATTTTTTCTAATAATCCATATCTCCTTCATCCAATAGCCTATGACTTATATATGACATAACATGAAAATCTCTCCGTTCAATTGTTTCTAACCATTAGATAGGAACTCTATTACAACCTTATCTTTTTCCAAAATTTGGTGACTTTAAAATAATAAGAAAAAAGATTGGATTTAGAGATAGACGAAATTCTCTCTTTATGTCCTATTTTGTAGGTGTGAATAATAAGCAAAGAGATTATTTAGTGAGAGAGAGGGAATTCTCTCTCTATGCGCCAATTCTGTAGGGGTGAAAGTTTTATATAGGAAACGAAGCGTCAGAATAGGAAACACATGGTACTCATGGCATTGATATAATCTATTTAGAAGGGAATTGAAACGAATCGTTCGGTCTTCAAATAAATTCAGGAAAATTAAGGATACGAGAGAGATGATAGGATGGTGATGCATTTTTATAGGGGAAGATATAATTAGATTAGATATTGATGGGCAAGTAGCAAATGATGTCATGCCATATTTCGGTTGATCATTAGATCAATTTATTCATATATTTCGGTTGATCATTAGATCAATTTATTCATATGCAGCCTATTAACCTTATATTTTGAATGAGAAATCTATCCTAAATTATCTAATGAAGATTTACACCCACTTTCCATGGTTCCGAAATCTGAATAAAAAAGTAACCCATACAAAATCTGAGCATCAGCTTCAGAGGTCACCAAAAAAAAAAAGAAGGAACAAACAATGCTTTATCTAACAAAGAAACATACTAATAGCAAGAAAATAGGATCAAACCACCAACAGTGAGATTCTCACCCTTTCCGCAAGAACTCTAATCTCATAAGCAATGATATAAACCGATCCCATTGGCGAAGCAGAATGAGTCTGAACTCGAATCTCATAAGCAATCATATAAACCGATCCCATTGGCGAAGCAGAATGAGTCTCCAAACACAATTGCCGAATCCCATTTTCTTCTTGGCTGAATTATGGGCAAAGGAGTCTCCAATATAGGTGCAGATATAGATGCGTCTGCATCACATCCACCTATAATTTTGTCGCCCTTCATGTTTATTACGGAAGATAAAAAAAAATAGATATCAAATTTAGTCATTTTCTTTTAAAGAGATTTATAATTTTAAAAAATGTAGATAATCCAAAGTCCAAACCATTCATTATTTAGCCCCAACTTAAATACCTCCAGTAGAAAAATTCACCATAACCCAAACAGAATGAGTAACTAAACCTATTTTTAATTTCTTCCAAGAAAAAAATTCAGATGAAAATAAATAAAAAATTAAACTAAGAAAACACTGACCTTCAGAGAATCGAGTGAGAAAGAGTGCTAACATCCATGGCGACAGAAGTGCCTCTGCAACCAATATGAAGCGGCTGATAGAATGGATTCCTCTACCAATGTTATTTGCTATTACTTTTTATATACCAGTTTCCAAATCTAATAAAAAATTATTTAAAGAGGAAAATATTAGAGAGGGAGAGAGAGAGTTGAAAGCTGGCTTTACTCGGGAAGATTTATCATTTTGTGCAGATTTTTTTGGTCATTTTGCGAAAGTTTTTTGGGATTTTGGATTTCTGTGCGATTTTAAAGATAGAAGTGAAACGCAATTTGAAAGGTTTCAAGGAAAATGGGAAAAATCAACTTCCTTCCTTTTAGAGAAAGTTAATAAAAAGTGAATTCAAGAGAGTCCCATAAATACGGAATATGAAGGTTGCGTGTACGTTTTTTTTTTTTGAGAGGTGAAACGGTGTGAGAAAATCTTTGCTAATATACCGGTTGTAGAGGGGTGCCACGTGGCGACACCGGCTTACTTATACGACATTAGATTTGCCGCGTAATTTTGAGATTATATTTCTAATTTTGGGAGGATTTGTAGCGCCAATTCGATATCTCTTAAAGAATATCTCCTCTAATTAAGGATTTAAATAAAATTCTCTAAAGAATATCTCCTCTAATTAAGGCTTGAAATAAATTTCCTTTATTAGAGAATCAGAGGAGAAACGTAATTTGGGGAGACGTATAGGGGATATAGAAAGCATATTTACAAAGCTTGTTTCTAATACGTATTGTTTCCAAAATTTATGGCATTAATTTGTTGATAGAGGAATACGTGACGTGTGAAACGGTGACGTGTCAAACGGTGTGCAACATCCCCTTAAATCGTTTTTCAATTTCGGAATGCAATGGGGGTGCACGTGGCGCAACCTCAGCTTGCAACATTCAGCTTTACATATACTAGTAATACCCGACGTGAGATGCACGACACTGCCAAAAAAGGGCTATGATACCAAGAAAAAAATTAGTTAAAAATATGTAGAAACAATATTTTTAACCACGACTTGCGATGCACGACACGGCCAAAAAAAGGAGTATGATACCCGACGTGCAATGCACCACACGACAAAAAAAGAGAGAATATGATAACAAAAAAAAATTAGTTAAATATATGTAGAAACAATAAGCAAAAAAGTATGCATAACCATATACCAAGTAATGAAAAAATGCAAAAGAAAGAGTTTTCTAATTACTTTTTCTGGAAAAAAAATATGCACGATACGGTGGAAAAAAGTATATGATACAAAATTTCGTAATTAATTTTTGTGTTAAAAAAATAAAAATATGCATGACACGGCAAAAAAAAAGTATATGATACAGAATTTCGTAATTAATTTTTGTGTAAAAAAAATAAAAATATGCACGACACGGCCAAAAAAAAGTATATGATACGAAAAAATGTTATTTAAAAAATATGTAGAAAAAAAGTAAAAATGTAGCTAAAAATAAATAAATAAAAGTATCATATACTTTTTCTAAAAATATATGCTTTTTATATTTTTCTAAAAATATTTTCTAATGCTTTTTAACAAAGGAGGGGGGTAGGATTGAAATTATGTTGGTTTAATGGGTGCCTTTGTTAAAAAGCATGAAGGAAGGGGTAGGATTTAAAATATGTGGGTTGAATGCGTGCTATTGTTAAAAACCATAAAGGAGGGGGTAGGATTGAAAATATGTGGGTTGAATGGGTGCTTTTGTTAAAAAGCATAAAGGAGGGGTAGGATTGAAAATATGTGTGTTGAATGGGTGTCTTTGTTAGAAAAAGTCAAAAAAGTGAGGTGTAAATTCCATAGATTTTTCAAAAAATTCAAACAAGCTTGGGCTTTTCCATCCAGCTTATTATAGTAGATATATATATATATATAGAGGAAAATGATTGTGAGCTTGAAGCTCACATGTGGGCCCACATTGTTAGGATGATCCAAAGCATTCATTTGAAAGGCCCTTACATAGATAGGGTGTGTACAAAGAATCAGCTCCATAGGATCATCCTAACCCATCCAAAAGTGGAGGGCAAAATGGACAAACACCGTTTGCCACAAATCTACCCATTTTTCCCTCCGCTTTTGGAGGGGTTAGGATGACCCAATGGAGCTGATTTTTGGTACACACCGTATCTATGATGGGGCCTTGCAAATGAATGGTTTGGATCACCACAAAAAATGTGGGACCCATGTGTTTGGGCCCTCAAGCTCATATAAGCTATATGAGCTTCAAGCTCACAATCATTTTCCTCATATATATATATATAAATATAAAATAATTAGATTAGGTTCTTTTTAGACAAGATATGTTTATATATATAATAATTAGATTAGGATCTTTTTAGACAAGATATATTTCTGCACTTATCAAAACATGGCAGATCCAAAATCAATGGCATATTAAAGCAATTAAAGAAAACAAAAGGTTGGCTATCTTTCTTTGACGTTTCATGTTTGAGGAATGATAGATGCAAGGGCCCTCTTTATGCAAGGACTGGAGAAGGGCCCTTGAATAGATCCACATCATTTTTAAATTCAGTTGAGAAACGGAATTCGGTTGCACTTAATGACGTGGGTGTATTCTAGGGCCCTTCTTTAGCCCTTGCATAAAGAGGGCCCTTGCATCTATCATTCCTCTTCATGTTTTCTCTGCTTCACAAAAAATAAACCCTATGATGTCTTTACCGTTGATCTTGTTGATCATCATGAGCCGACCCACGTGGCATGTTCCATCAATAAGAAAAGATAATCAACTGTTTGAATTTTCATGGCAGGTCTGCTTGGATTGGAGGAAAAATATTTCTCAAGGAATTTTTTTCCTAGAAATTTTTTTCCACAAATTAGAGGGAAATGATAAATTTTGAGGATAATCATTATTACTTGAATTGTGGTTGTTCAAGTCATTTTTATTGATATGTAATAAAACAATGGACAAAATATTTTTATTTTCCAAACTTTTCTTGAAATTTCAAGGAATCAAAACAGGGAGCAAAGGAGGCTTGATGTGTCAAGGAGATACGTCATCCCATCAAAGTGGAATCAATGGCAATGGACCAGAACTGTGACCATAGTTCTGATCAACGGATTCGATCACATCCACATGGAGACCCCGAAAGTAAAGTTAGGGAATGTCCAGAAATATCGATCTTTTGGCATTTTTCTAAATGAAATTTACTTGAATTCATTATCAAGCGCAGCTGATAAAAAGATCTGGATCGTCCGTATATGGACTCCGGCATGGATGTGCTCATGTGCCATAATAAATAGAGATCGACTAGTACGTTTTCTTAAAAATATAAAGCTAGATTGCTAGGTACAGGATTTAAATAAAAAGAATGTATAGATTTCTTTGATAAGTACTCACTATTCACTAGAATAATCATTATTCGAGTATTAATTTCCTCCTTAGCTATCATTTATAACTTAACAATTCTATCAATTAGAAGCTAAAATAATATTGTTAAACAGTGACTAGATGAAGAAATTTATATGGACCAACCTTAAGTCTTTATAGATCAAGATCAAGAACACAGTGTATAAATTAATAAATTTTCTTTATGGTCTATAACAAGATTCCAAGCAATGACACGAAATTTAGATAGTTTGAAGTAAGGCAACAAGAAACTCTTACCTAATAAATTTGAGATGAAGAATTGAGAAGAGCTACTGTAGCACTAGAAATTATAGAATACATAGAAACCTTGATGATTTTTTAACACAAAGACACTATGTGGGGAAAAAATTTACAAAACCTTAGTCAATTTAAGTCTGGCTAAATATCTACACCTTATGATTCAAATATGTCGGGGGTAAAACCGGACCACCATTGATATGCTTACATGTGGCAAGACCTGCGGAGATGGGACAAGACCGCTCGGATAGCCAAGAGCCGAGTACCGACGACACTCCACCTCGCGGAGCAAAGAGACACCTATCATCTGAATAGAAGGCATTTGCCCGAGAAGGGCCCTCGATGCCAAGACCCGTGACCGAGTGCCGCCACGTGATACCGTTACCGTCTTGTCCGAGAGGAGAGACCTCGGGCAACTTGCCTCTAGTAGCATCTGGTCGAGTGCCACTACACGACAGGACAAAGGCTTGATGACAGAGGAGGCATCGATACCCTCAGTTGAGTAGAAGCCCCCCCCCCCCCCGAGGATCATATGACATTATTGCTTGCTGACTCGTTTCGTCCACCATAGAAGATCAAGCAACGTCCCATCACTTTCCAGTGCTATTTCTGTCAGCAATTGTACAAGATCCCAACATCTACCATCCCCAACATGTCACCTTCTGAGATGGCACACCTCACATGTCACATCACGTCATCTACTTGTAGCTTCTGGCTTACCGTACTACACCAGTGCCAGTGCCTGAACTGCCGTTCACCATGACGTCCATCGTTGGCACATCTCACCCAGGAACACGGAACCTCAGGCTATAAAAGGGGAACCCTCCACTCCACCCGAGGAGCATACTTTAATTCCACTCAAAAGTGCACAAACCAAATTGTCACCACGCTGGTAACCATCATAGACCACCCAGGTGTGTATATTCATTTGGACTACCCTATACCCCCACGAACACGCAAGGCTCAACTTCTAACAATTCACTAATTTGCATGTGCTTTGAAGGGCTCACCACCATTGGTTCTTCCATAAGCTTGTGGCCAATCCGCATGTGTAAGTGAATTGGCTGCTATGTATGTGCTTTGAAGGGATCACCACCATTGGTTCTTCTCTAAGCTTGTGGCCAATCCGCATGTGTAAGTGAACTCTTGAGTTTGCTTTGGTCTATGTGACTAGTATCAATTTTGATCAACCAACAATTTGAGTCTATGAGTGAGTCACCATGTGTAGTTCACCTCCAAGCCTCCATTTAGCTACTACTATTGATTTTGATAAAACCTAGCTAAAGAACAAAACTAGCAAAACCATTAGCATCATATAATCATTTTGAGTTTGCAAATCATCAAAACATGGATAAGGTTGAACCCTTAGGCTTACAACCTTCCCCTTTTTGATGAAGACAAACCAAATTAATTATGAGGTGGAAGCTCACCCTTAGAGATTGAAAAATGTAAATCTAGCTCGCCCTAAATCTATGCTTATAATAAACATTGCAAATAATGATATGAAGCATGTTTAACAAGTTTATAACATTGAAGCACAATAAGCATAGAATATGCATGCTTTGTGATCACAAAAGGGACACATAAGCCTGATATGAGAATTATGTGCAAAGGTAGTCCAAATATCATGAACAATATGTAAAACATAATTGATTTACTCTTACTTGTCCCCCTTTTGTCACATCAAAAAGATGGAGAAAGAATATAACCATTTAAGTAGTTCTCCCCCCAAGTTTTTTTTTTTTTTTTTTTTAACTCTGAAATCTTTTCTCCCCCTAAGTAACTAATTATATGTTGTAAGCATATTCAAGTAGAGCATATAGATACATGGTCCTTATGTGAAATATAGCCAAGAGATTAGATTTCTTAATTAGAGGTGATGGTACTATCTCTCTCTCTCTCTCTCTCTCTCTCTCTCTCTCTCTTTTAACTAGTAAGAAGGCTAATGACACCAATTGAGTAGCTTTTAGTGTTAGGGTTTGATATCTTGACCATGCAGTCAATACCAAGCAACGTGTATATATAAGTAATATGTATATATAATTCAATTTTAGAATTTATTTACTTGGTTGGCACTCCAAATATTGAGACCACTTCTTATATCACAAAAACTTTCTTCATTAAGTGGTTTAGTAAAAATTTCTGCCAGTTAATCATTTGTGTTTGTATATTCATTTGAAATGTCCCCTTTTAATGAATGATCTCTAAGGAAATGGTGTCTTATCTCTATATATTTAGTCCTAAAGTGTTGAATTAGATTCTTGGTTAAATTGATTGCACTTGTGTTATCACAATTAATCGGAACACATTCAAACTTTATACCATAGTTCTCTAAGGTATTCCTCATCCAAAGGATTTGTGCACAATAAGCCCCAGCTGCAATATATTCAGCTTCAGTGGTAGAGAGGGCAACTGAATTTTGCTTCTTACTAAACCAAGACACAAGGGATCTACCTAAGAACTGACAAGTGCTACTTGCGCTCTTCCTATCAACTCTACATTTGGCAAAGTCAGAATATGAATACCCTACAAGGTTAAATTCCTTAGAGTTTTCAAATCACAAACGTACAGTAGGAGTTCCCTAAGATATTTCAATATTATTTTAACAACGCATAAATGGGATTCCTTAGGATCAGACTTAAACTTAGCACACAAGCAAACACTATTTCAATATCGGGTAGGCTAGCAGTCAAGTAATGTAGGCTCTCTATCATGTCCCTATATTTCTTTTGATCAATGAATGGGTCAAGATCATCCTTGCTTAGTTTGGTGGATGTGCTCATAGGTGTAGGCTTTGTTTGAGAGCTATCCATCACAAACTTCTTAAACAATTCCTTAGTGTATTTCTCTTGATTAATGAATTTGTAGTCTTAGGAAATACTTGAGTTCTCCTATCATACTCATTTCAAATTTACTTTGCATGCATTGGGCAAACTCTTTTCACATACTCTCATTGGTTGATCCAAAGATGGTATCATCATCATATATTTGCACAATGGGTATGTCATCTCCTTGTCTTTTGACGAAAGATTTTTGTCAACCTTGCCCTTATCAAAACCTTTGTCCAAAAGGAAAGACTAAGCCTATCATGCCATGCTCTAGGAGCTTGCTTTAGTCCATATAAAGCTTTGTCCAACTTATAGACATGGTTAGGGTATTTAAAATCCTCAAAACCGGGAGGTTGTTCAACATAAACGTCCTCCATGATATTCCCATTTAGGAATGCACTCTTGGCATCCATTTGATATAACAAGAAACCTCTATGACAAGCAAATGCAAGAACTAAGCTTACCAAATTATTAAAGGCTATTGATAATAGCACTACTGTGCTTGGATAATATCACGAACGAAGCTTGTCTTTTCTTTTTTAATTATGTTCTTTTTAGACCAGATAAGTTTCTGCACTTATCAAAACATGGTAGATTCAAAATCAATGGAATTTTAAAGCAATTAAAGAAAACGTTTTCGGTCGGCTATCTTTCTTTGATGTCTCATGTTTTCTCTGCTTCACAAAAATAAACCCTATGATTTCTTTTTGGTAACTGGAATCAAGACCGTTGATCTTGTTGATCATGATGAGCCGACCCACGTGGCATGTTCCATCAATAAGAAAAAACTAATAAAGTGTTTAAATTTTCATGGCAGGCCTATTTGGATTGCAGGAAAAACATTTTTGAAGGAATTTTTCCGTAGGAATTTTTTTCCACAAATTAGAGGGAAATGATAAATTTTGAGGATAATCATTATAACTTGAATTGTGGTTGTTCAAGTCATTTTTATTGATATGTAATAAAGTAGTGGAAGAGCAAAATGTTTTTCTTTTCCAAACTTTTCTTGAAATTTGATGGAATCAAAACAAGGAGCAAAGGAGGCTTGATTTGTCAAGGAGATATCCTCATCCCAACAAAGTGGAATCAATGGCAATGGACCAGAACTGTGATCATAGTAGGGGTGCAACTTGGGTCGGGCTCAACCCGAACCCAAGGGGTTCAACCCAATTTTGAGTCGGGTTCGGTTGGCATTTCCTCGGGTTGGGTTGGTTTAGGGATGACTTTTCCCAACCCGATTTATTTCAGGTTGGGTTAAGGTTGATTCCTTGGCAACCCGACTCGACCCACACCCGACCTCCGTCCTCTAATTTTATCTTGATTTTCATTTTGTTATTTTATTTTTTTATTTGGCCCAAAGTGAATCCGAACCAACCCGACCCGATTTCGGGTAGATCAGTTGGGTTAGGGTTGAGAGATTTAGAGGCAGGTTGGGTTAGGGTTGACCGTCCTCAACCTGAGGCTCGGGTTGGGTTAGGGTTGAGGGAATGCTATCTCAGGTTGGGTTAGGGTTGGCCTCAACCCGATCCAACCCGACTCGAGTTGCACCCCTATATCATAGTTCTAATCAACGGATTCGATTACGTCCACATGGAGACCCAGAGAGTAAATGTTAGGGAATGTCAAGAAACCACCATCTTTTTTCATTTTTCTAAATGAAATTTACATGTATCCATTATTAAGCGTAGCAAATAGAAAGATCCGGATCGTCCGTATAGTGGACTCCACCATGGTTGTGCCCATGTGCCATAATAAACGGAGATCGACTTGTACGTAAGACATTAATTACTTAAAAATATAAAGCTAGAATAATAGCCAGAGGATTTAAATAAAAACAATGTATAGATTTCTTTGATAAGTATTCACTATTCAGTAGAATAATTATTATTCTAGTATTAATTTCCTCATAAGCTATCATTTATAACTTACAATTCTATTAATTAGATGCTACAACAATATTGTTAAGTAGTTAGTAGATGAAGAAATTTATATGGACCAATCTGAAGTCTTTATAGTTCAAGATCAAGAACACGGTGTATAGATTAATAAATTTTCTTTATGGTCTAAAACAAGATCCCAAGCAATGACGTGTAAATTTATATAGTTTGAAGGCAACAAGAAACTCTTATCTAATAAATTTGAGATGAGGAATTGAGAAGAGCTAATGTAGCCCTAGCAATTATAATACATAGAAACCTTGATGATTTTTTAACACAATGACACTATGTAGGGAAATTTTTTAAAAACTTTAGTCAATTTAAGTCTGGCTAAATATCTACACCTTATGATTCAAATATGTTTGCGGTAAAACCGGACCACCGATGATACACTGACTTGTGGCAAGACCTGCAGAGATTGGACAAGACCACTCGGACAACCAAGAGCCGAGTGCCACCGACCACTCCACCTCACGGAGCAAAGAGATGCCTATCATCCGAATAGAAGGCATTTGCCCGAGAAGGGCCCTCGATGCCAAGACCCCTGACAGAGTGCCGCCACGTGGTTCCGTCACCGTCTTGTGCCAGAGGAAAGACCTCGGGCTGCTTGCCTCTAGCAGCATCTGGTTGAGTGCCACTACACGAAAGGACAAAGACTCAATGACGGGCGGGGCATCAATACCCTCGGTTGAGTAGAAGCCCCCAGAGGATCATATGACGTCATCGCCTGCTGACTCATTTCCACCACCATAAAAGATCATGCAACGTCCCATCACTTACCAGTGCTAATTCTGTCAGCAATCGTACAAGATCCCAACATCTACCAACCGCCAACATGTCACCTTCTGGGATGACACACCTCACCTTTCACACCACGTCATCTACTTGTAGCTTATGGCTTACCGTACTACACCACTGCCATCGCCCAAACTACCGTTCATCATGTCGTCCGTCGTTGTCACATCGCACCCAGGAACACAGAACCTCAGGCTATAAAAGGACAACCCTTCACTCCACCCGGGGAGGATACTTCAATTCTGTAATACCCGGTCCCAAGTTGGGAAATTTATTTATTTATATATTTATTTTAATGGGTGTCATTATCAAAAGTTGGGTTGAAATCTTTTTGGGCTTGTAGGGGGTGTTGTTATCAAACTAAAGGGGAGCATTACAGTATTTTTATGGGTGTCCCTATCAAAGTTACTAAATATAGTAAGTCCGCGCTTACTATAAATAGTAAGTTCGTACTTACTATAAATAGTAAGCCTGTTTTTACTATAAATAGTAAGTGGGTCACACTACTTTAATTATAACCCAAATCTCATTAAAATTGGTATTCCTTATATTTAAGAATCCTTTCATGACACAAATTACTTTATTTAACCAATAGAAAATCTACAACTACGGAAAGGGATAAACTATAAAAGAAAGGAGAATAAAAGAAGGAAACTAACTCAACCCCCAATTAAAGGAAAGATTTGGGCATTCTTTGGCATTCTTCATCTCTCAAGTATGTATCCTACATGTTTTTTCTTTAGATGTTCATGCTAATGACAATTATGCTAATTTTTCTGTTCTAAAATTATGTGCGTATATTATGTATCTTTAAATATGAAATTTTTATCCCTAAAATATGCGTATATATTATTATATAGTTAAAATATGAAATATATATATATATATATATATATATTTATCCCTAAAATATGCGTATATTATATATATATATATATATATCTTTAAATATATATGGTTTCAAATATATATGGTGTGTGTGTGTGTGTGTGTGTGTGTGAATATGGTTTCAAATCTAAAAATATTTTACTAAAAATAGTAAATTCAGATTTTACCAAAAATAGTAAGTTCGTTTTTTACTAAAAATAGTAAATATGATTTTTACTAAAAGTAGTATGTGTATAAATATTTATATTATTTACAATCTAAAATTTATATCTTGATATATGTGCATAAGTGTAGAGTTTAAAATTTGGAGTTTTTAACTCTAATATACATGCATATAGACATCTATGTGAAAATTCATGGTTTGTTAGTATTTGTGTACGAAAACAAATATATCAAATTTTGAATATTCACACATACTGATATAAGCATGTGTGCATGAAAATAAATTCATTTTTTATTCAACAGTATTTGTAAGTGGTTCATGACAATGACTTGTAGACATAACTGCTGTTAAATGATATGTATTTTCCTATTATGTTTTGCCATATTAGTAGCATGCAATAAATTTAATAATGATGTTATGCCGACAAATAATGACGCGCTAATGCTCACAAATGATGGAATACTATGATTCCTTGTTAAAGGAAAATACTTTGGAAGCAAGAAAATTGCTAATGAATATCTTAAGGATATTGAAAATGGATGACATGGCAGAAAACTGATAATAAATAAATGAAATAAAAGGCATTGGGAAATATGATTTGATGGATTGGGCGGAGGTATGAGTCGTACATGAATAATGAAATTTCGCGCTGGCCATGGGTTTTTAGCGCACCCCATGGTGGCAAATGCATCCTCTTAGACCGTGATGTCAAGAGGCAGACTGGCCAGTAAACACATTGTAAAAAGTTCCCATGCCCACTACCTGTAGACGAGGGCAGTAGAACGTATTGGGGGGCAACAAGCTAAGGGAGCTTGATTGTCTTGCATGAGTCGTCTCAACTCATGCATTACAAATAATAATCACAAACATAAGTTTCTTACTTGGAAAACATTGTTTGCCTTGCTAGAATAACTATTTGACATTGTTTAAATGCCATAGCATGATCCCAATTAATGTTTCAGGCTTTCTTCAGAGATGATTATTATTATGTGCTCACCTAATGAATTAAGTTGTATGCTTTAAATTTAAAAATTGTTTAAGTGTGTATGTTTATTACCGAATGAATATACTTAGTTTGTTGAACTAACCATATATAAATTTATATAGATCAAACGGTTAAGATCTCCTATCGAGATGATTTTTGGGGTACAACATATTTAAGTTGGGGCTCAACAAATGAATGTTTTAGATCAGGGTCCTTCTATTATGGGTGATGTATTTTAAAAATAAAGTTCTTGCAAGAATGTTCTTTATGGGACATAAACTCTAGGTTGTTTAAGACACCTATACATGTAGGGATTTGCTAGGGACCATCGCAGTGTTGCGTGAGAGAGCAACCACCTCATATGAATTATATGTATAAAACAAAATCTGTTGAAAAGTGAGCATGTGTCTGCTCTCCCATGTACACATGGTTTTAAATTTCGGTTTCAGCTAAAATTTTAGAGTTATCCGAAACCGAAATTTTAGCCGAAATCCCGAAATTTAGGGCTAAATTTGGTATTGATGCACAAAATCCCGGATTTTAGGGACGAAATTAAATTAGTTAACACAATAAAAATTTATTATTTTAATAGAAATTTCGAACTAAATTTTATAAATTTTAGGAATTTCGGTTTCCGCACCTTTTCGTTTCGGTCCTCACTGAAATCCGAAATTTCGGATTTCGGTCAAAATTGAAAACCATGCTCATGCAACAACGGTTCCACTAAATGCCTTATGAGATGGTCCCGAGCAAATCCCATATATGTATATTTTCAATAGATTATCTCACGTACCCAATAATTAAATTAAATTAATTAGTGTATTTTACTATAAATCTTACTAAAAGATGGCTTTATTTACTTTGGATATGTTAATGCATGACAACTCTACATATGATTGCATTTTAATGATTTTTTCTTCTCCAAAACGAGAAAAGAGTATCAGAAGTTTCCTACGAGAGAAAGGCCTCTCAGCAAGAGCTTGATTAAGATCTTGTTTTTTGTTCCATCTCCCACAAATGGACCACTGAGATTATTTATTATTATTTTCTTATCATTTTATTCAAGTTAGAATAATAAATAAAATAAATTTACTACTCTCCTTCCTTGATATTTTTGTATTTGGTTGGATTTATATCCACCGTTTTCTTTTTGATCTTTTGTAACTGACCATCTCGGTCCCCTTTTCTAATGAATTCTTCGTCATTCAAAAAAATAAAATAAAAATTATAACATCGTGACAGCAGGTAGAACAATTGGGTGTCTTTTATGGGAACATATATGTATATCTCTACAGTGTATATATGCTGGCAAGATATATATACGGTGTATGTGTGTGTTTAATATTGAGTAGATTTACCTCAGTATCTGTTTTGAATGGGGTTTTAAAATCTGTGAACCAGCTAACATGTCAGTTGTTAAAGGCAGGTGCAAGCATATACGACACTTGTACGTTTTGACACGTGTAGGGATGAGTTTCACGTGGGAACACACAACGGGGTGTCATTATAAAAGGTAAGGGGTGTGTTCCATTTGATCAATGTGATTGAAAGGTGAGACTCGTTGTATTGGACGGGTCAGATTAACGATCAGACCAGTTTTGTTGGATTTCCTGACATGCCAAATTGGCTTGTTATGTTTTGCCATATTAGTAGCATGCAATTAATTTAATAATGATGCTATGCCAACAAATAATGAGGTGCTAATCCTCACAAAGGAAAATACTTTGGAAGCAAAAAAATTGCTAATGAATATCTAAAGGATATTAAAAATGGATCACATGGCAGAAAAACTGGTAGTAAATAAATGAAATAAAAGGCATTGAGAAATATGATTTGATGGATTGGGCGGAGGTATGAGTCGTACATGAATAATGAAATTTCGCGCCGGCCATGGGTTTCTAGCGCACCCCATGGTGGCAAATGCAACATCTTTGACCGTGATGTCAAGAGGCAGAGTGGCTAGTAGGCAACATTGTAAAAAGTTGGTATGATGGATGTACAAGCCTTGATATTTAATCCAACAACAGCTTCTTAACAAGTCAGCTGCTGTTGGATCAAATATCAAGGATGGGATGATGAGTACCCTCTTTTATTGAATCTAGTCAATATTTTACTTCCACAGTTTACCTATTGTAGTCCTAACATTTTGTTCTTTATATGTCTCGGTAAACCTTCGACCAAGAGTGTAGGATGCCTACCATAGATCATTTATAATAAAATTACTAATAAACTAGATCTAAATGGTTGATAACATTCCTACATCATTTCCACTAAGTAGTGTAGCAACAACATACAAGCTTAAGTCATATTCTTATTTGCCCCTTTCTATACAAGCTTCATCAACATTTCGTGAGAAGCCAAATATTTTGTTTGCCTCCTGAAAATATATGTTGTAACTACAAAAAGCTTCTTTTAAGTCCTATATCAACCTCAATAACTTGTATATTTTCTTATTATCATAATTAACAGACTAAAAATCTTTTTAACTGAAATCTTAGCCTCCTCTTCAAGAAAAATCTTGCCCCTATTGAAATTATTCATTTTTAGAAGAAAAAAATCCACCAAAAATGAGTTAACCAAAAGTTGAAAAACTTATATTTATGTTTGTTAGTTTGAGGCTTGTAATTCAAAGAATTTTGATCCATTAGATGTTCAAGTCTACAATTTTGATCCATTAGATGTTTGGTGTTTAGGCCTAAAGAATAAAGAGTTGAAAACCGAATGGCGGGTAACCCGCGGGCACCAACGCCTGACCCAGACCCAACCGCGGGTCACGAGTACGGGTTGGGTGCGGGTATTTTTTTTCGCGGGTATTGAAATTGGTACCCATACCCCTGCGGGCCGGGTGTACCCCCGGGTACGGGTCCCATTTTTCCGGGTCTAATTAAGATCTTGTTTTTTGTTCCATCTCCCACAAATGGACCACTGAGATTATTTATTATTATTTTCTCCATTTCAAGTTAGAATAATGAATAAAATAAATTTATTATCCTCCCTCCTTGATATTTTTGTATTTGGTTGGATTTATATCCACCGTTTCCTTTTTTATCTTTTGTAATTGACCATCTCGGTCCCCTTTTTTAATGAATTCTTCATCATTCAAAAAAAATATTATAAATTATAACATCGTGACAGCAGGTAGAACAATTGGGTGTCTTTTATGGGAACGTATATGTATATCTCTACAGTGTATATATGCTGGTAAGATATATATACGGTGTATGTGCGTGTTTAATATTGAGTGGATTTACCCGAGTATCGGCCAGTGGTTTGAATGGGGTTTTAAAATCTGTGAACCAGCTCAGGAATACGGACATGTGAAATAGCCACATGTCAGTTGTTAAAGGCAGGTGCAAGCCTAAACGACACTTGTACTTTTTAACACGTGTAGGGAGATCCTTGAGTTTCACGTGGGAACACACAGACGGGTGTCAGTATAAAAGGTAAGGGGTGTGTTCCATCTGATCAATGTGATTGAAAGGTGAGGCTCGTTGTATTGGACGGTTAACATTCACGATCAGACCAGTGTTGGAAGGGCTTGATGGGTGCAACTCGGGTTGGGTTGGGTCGGGTTGAGGCCAACCCCGAGCCTTGGGTTGGGGCCAACCCTAACCCAACCTGCCTCCTAATCGGGTCAGGTCGGGTCGGGTTCATCTCGGGCCAAATAGAAAAATACAGGGGAAAAAAGCATAACCCTAGAAAAACGTGAGAAAACTAGAAGACAGAGGCTAGGTTTGCGTCGGATTGGGTTGCCAAGTCCTCAACCCTAACCCAACCAGAATTTAAATCGGGTTGGCTTTCCCAATTTGAACCCGTCGGGTTCGGGTTGAGCCCGACCCAAGTTGCACCCCTAATTTCCTGACAGGCCAAATTCACTTCATTGTATGTATGGCTAGGATCATCCGATCAGGGCATGCATGTCTCCCAACTACAGAGGTACCCACCAGATGTGTGGCCTAGATCGATGATCAAACTACTTGTGTCAATTTAATAAAATGGATTTAAGCTGCATTTCTTACTATCAATTTTTGGGTCCCACAGGGGGACATCTAGTGTAATTGAGACCGTTGATCTTGTGGACGATCATGACGTGACCTACATGATTCATATTGAATGCCACACGGGCATCCTATCCGTAAGATAACTAACTGTACAAATCAACGGTTGGAATTTTCTTTGCGGAAGCCCTAAACAAGCCATTATGGATCAAGGGGCTAGGATCGTCCAATCAAGCTGGCTAAAGGGACATGGGGCACGCTTGTGGACGTTGATCTGACCAGCTAATCCGATTACACCAGCATTCCTTACTTGGGCCCCAAAGAGTGGTTGTTATAAAAGAGAGTAACTTTAGCATATCTCTTGCTCGGGATTTGCTAGGCAATTTCGCAGAAAGCCATTTCGCTGCTCACTTCTGCATGAGAGAACAGCCACATAGGCTTTTGTAGATTTTGTCTTATTCATTTAATTAATCAGAGCTGGCTATTCTCTAATGCAAAAGTCAGGTGCGAAATGGTTTCATTTCCCGAGAAATTGCCTAGCAAATAATTGCATGCATTAATACTCCTTAATAATTTAAAGAAAATTGCACCACTTAAATTCGAAAAGATTTTGAAATTCCCACGTCCCAACTAAAGCCATGTTTAACAGTCATGAAAATTATTTCCATGGAATATTAATTTATACAGTGGTGGGAGAGGGGGCAAGGGAGTAGGGGGTGGAGATCCTCTCCCTCCCACTCTCTCTTTTCTCTCACCCCTTGAAAAATTAATATTCCTTGAAAAAAAAATTCGTAGTTGCCAAACATGGCCTTTTTTTCCAGTTAGGCTAATAATCTCAACCATTCATCGAAAAGTGAATGGGCCGATTTCCAGGAAATCCACTCTGAATTTTTGTAAAATTCGTTTCAGATTGTGGCAGCCAAGTTTGAACCCCCCAACCAATTATTGGACTCAAAATGAAACGTTATTTTGGGTACAATAATCTGGTTGGTGCTGACAATCGGTTTTCACAATCTGAAACGAACAGGGTCTTTTGATTATAACAACCGATTGTGAGTGCTAAACTGATTATTGGACTCAAAATCACATTTGAACAAGGATACTGCTTCGGACAACATTCACCCGACGAAGCAGGTAGTCCTCCAGGGTTTTAATTTTGGTTTGGCAAACAAGCAGGGTATTCGGCTGACGTGGCACCCCAAAACTAACTAAAATCCATGGATTAACCCGGCTTTTAGGCAACCAAAGGAACTTTTGCTGGCGGTTCTAACGGCAGATAAAAGTGTAAAATACAACTCAACTAAGCCTTTGTCCCAAACTAGTAGGGGTCGGCTAATGAATCCCTTAGAAAATTTTCATGAAGTCGGATAAGAGTGTGAAATAATTTTAAAAATAATATTTTTTTAAAATATTTTAAATTAAGAAAAATCCCAAAAATTAGGTACAAAAAACCTGTGTGTTCTATGTCAATCATAACATACACTAGAAGAGCTTTTCTCAGCTCTAAAAATTCCGTAAGGGCCCGTTTGGATACCTCATGCATTTGTATTTTGATTTGGATTTGAGTTTTGGATACAAAATACATTATTCATCTTCATGATCATGTTTTAAGACACAGACAGAGAGAGATGGAGGTAGGAATGTCTCATCGCTGCTGCCGGAGCAACATTGAGGAGCACACGGTGAAGGAAGTTGCTACAAATATTTATTTACAAATAATGTCTAGCAGAAAAGATTTGAAAATCAGATTTTTTGGCACTGTTGTAGATGATTTGGAAATCTAAGGATCTGATCCAGCTCAAAATATCAACTAAATCCAAATCTAAATCTTGTGGGTATCCAAACATGGCCTAAGCTAAATGTACACATCATAACATCTAAGGAACTGTTGGAACCATGTTGAAAGAGCTCTTATTTAATGAAACCAAGCAAACTAAAATATATCATCGTACTACAAAACATTATCTAATTTTAGAGGTTAAGTTCAATGCAAACTACAGTAAGGATCCACATTATGATCTACGCAAGGAAGACAAGAACACTGTAGAGGATTTAAAAGTTTGTTGCATGAGTAACACCCCACTTTTCCACTTTGCTCCCCATTTTTTGCTTCCTGAGATGCAACAAAGTTTAAAATCATTCTTCTCATTTCTGACAAAGAGTTGTTATTCCAATTGGTAGAAAATCTATATATCCTACCAAGTGTTGGTAAAAATACACTGGAATTTCAGATTATAATAATAAACAACACAAATAAAGCAATAATCCACATGTAACCAAACCAAAAATAATAGAAAGAATCAAACAGTAAAGAGAGAGAATGACTTACGGTTGAGTCGAGGCACTGATCTAAACCTTAAGGAAAATATTGTCCCTGCATTTGACGAATCAACAGTGCAAATGGATTCTCTAGCATATGCCTCCATGATACAACTCGTCCGCTCTAAGGGGATTTGCACTTAAACAGCCCGGAACCCTTGAGAACATGCCTCACGTCTGTGGAATAAATTGGGAAGAAGAAAAAACTTAAAAGCATGTGTATGTACGAATATTTATAGGAATTCAAGATAATACTTAAGATACACTTCTCTTTAATTGTAACTTTTAATATATATATATATATATATATATATATATATATATATATATATATATATATATATATTTGACTTTTTGCATAAAGTAAATAAATAAATTTTGAATTTTTAAATTAAAGAAAAAGGTCAACACTAAGTAAAATAAAGATAGATCACCAAATTTTGGACTTGATGATGAACCTCTTCAACATCAATGCCAAAACCTCTCAGATCTCCTTGTAGTTGAACCACCTATAAAAATGGGGAAATGTTATCAGCACTACGGTATTTTGATGAGGGCACTCCTCACTTTAGGATCTAACCTATGGAAATGATTTTTGGGCCACAACGTATTTAGGCTGTGGCCCATCTAATGGACGGTTTGGATCATCCTATGGTGCGAACCATACCGTACTTTTAATAAAGTGAGGAGTGCCCTCATCAAAATACAGTAGTGCTGATAACATTTCCCTAAAAAAATGGTTACATGGATTTCTAGAAATGTTGATGCTCTGCGCGAAACAGAAAAAAATATCAATTATAATCAGGCTACTAACCAATCACACTTCATCTCTTGTAGCAACATTAAGCACATCACACTCAATTATGTTATTATCCACACGAACAATTGTTGAAGATAAATTTCTCTTGGTAGCCTGAAAAACCATAAGACCTTTGATCTAAGAAAAGGTATAATGCATGAGTGATGCAGGGAAAGTGCGACGGGGCGTTGCTCAAGTGTGTAGAGACATGCTCTAATGAGTTTTGATGTAGATGTAACAAAGAAATCATAATCTTGTGGGAGATTCCTTAAGTTCTCAAGTGGATGTGCATAAAGAGGAATTTGACCTTGAAATCTTACTGTGATCAACACAACTCAGCAAACCAATTCTGGATGTAATCTGGTCAGTCATAAACTGGTTTAAATTGGCATGTATAAACTGCCTTTTGCTATGATAAAATCCATCTGTCTGCCAGTGAATGAGGCTTTAGAGCGGCTTCGGATCCCTCTAAGATTCACCATGCAAACTATTTGTCTGTACCTCACTAACAGAGAATAGGATAACAATTTGCTTGATGTCAAAATTCATTTATATGAAACAAACTACACCTATTCGGTTCACCTTCTTTCCAAGAAGCGCTTCCCAACAAACACGTAGTTCATAAATGGAAGGGAAGAAAAGTTTAATGCTACCAAAATTTTGAAGGTTTCAAATGTCGTTAAAACCTTGGAAGTAATTATCTTCACCTGTAAAACAGCCAACAACCACAAAAATTATAATGTAATAAGAGAAAAAAGGAAAACATATGAAAATGTTGAAAGTTACCTTCTTATGTTCCCGTTTGAAGGGAACAAATCTTCTCTATGGTTCTGGCACATTTGAAAATGGGTGCTTTTTGTAGAGTGGGGAGAGAGAGAGAGAGAGAGAGGGACAACCACTTCTTTCAACAAGAACCATTTCATTCATAAACCCAATTTTCAAAATTAATAATAAAATTAGAACGATATCGATAAATAAATTAGTATTTTTCGAGGCTATTGGATACCTCCTGACATCATCTGATTCCCATTAATTTGTAAATATATAATGACAATTTTTTTTCTATTATTCTAATATATTAATGATTGATAATGACAGGAGATGATGAGAATGAAATTGCAAGAATTGAGGCTAATCTTGGAGTTCGCTTTCAAATGAGATTGGCGTTTTTCTGTTTTTCTCAGGAGTAATTGTAAGTAGTGAAAACAGTTTTAGGTAGTGCTATGTCTAGTTGAGGAGAGAGTGACATAAGGTTGGTGTTTTTCTGTTTTTCTCAAAAGTATTTGTAAGTAGACAGTGTAGGAAACTGTTGTAGTTGGTATTATATGATCGAGAATCATGAAAAGTCAGTGACGTTAATGAATTATTTGTTGCTCTGTCTCTTGTCTATTTCTATTTGAGTTTTCTTTTTTGGAATGTATGAAAAATAGGAAAACCATGCAAATTGATTCATTAAAAGAAGAGGGTAAAATTTCTAAAATATTGCAAAATGAGATCAGGAAGAAGAGTTTTAAAAATGGAAAAAGTCATCTACAAAACTTCAAAATCTCAATTTTATTCAATTAATTAACAAATATTAACGATAAATTGGGGAAACCAATATTTAATCTTGAAAAATGAATAAATAACTCGCAATATTTATCCACTTTGAACAATAACTTCTATATATTTCCCTGCTAAATGACAAAATGTTAAAAAGAAAAAGAAAAAAAAAATATGGTGCTCCGACAAACCCTAACAATGAGTGGATTTTCTCAAATAAAACAAGAAAATGAATTGTTAGATGCATTTCATGTACTTAAGAGTATTTTGGCCATTGTACTTAACACACACACACACACACACACACACACACACATATATATATATATAGTGAGAGAGAGAGAGAGAGAGAGAGAGAGAGAGAGAGAGAGACATATTAGTGAGGGGGGGCTGGGAGAGAGCTCTCACTCCAACTCACATTCATCTCAATCTCATTTTCAACATGAATAAATATCTTACATTTTTTCAAATGTGAAATATTTTCAATTAATTAATCAGTCAACTGAAGGCAGAACATAATACCAACCAAGGTAGACATCAACATACCAAGCTAGCACCCAAACATGTAGCAACTAGCAATAACTAAAGATGCAATCAGAAAAATAGATATAAAGGGAAATAGGGGAAAAATAATTGTTGAACTCAAAATTTTACAAAAAAAAAGAAAATGAAAGGATAAAGGTAAAATGCCTTGGTAAAAAAAGAAAAAAGAAATGGTGGTTACATATTACGTTTTCCCTAAGATAAAAGGGATAAATGATGAGGTTTCGTAACTTCCCATAAAAGAGGGATGTTGAAATCGTGGAACGAACGGTAAGGGTGAGCTGATCGTTGGTAACGGCTCTAATAAGAGAAAGTGAAGATCGTGAAATTGAAGATAAGCGATGAGTTAGCATTAGCCAACGACACCAAGAAGCTCTATAAATAGAGGAAAGATACTTTTGAGAGGGACCGGATCATTTGGAGAGAAAACAACGCAAAAGGAAGAGAAGAACCAACAAAAAAAAAGAAGAAAAAGGCAAAAAGGTAAAAAAAAAAAACTTCTCAAACTAGCATTTTTCTTTTCCCTATTTACCGACTTTCTCCGAGAAGCAAATAAGTACTTTTGAGTCCTCCTCGGAGATTTAAAAGGAAGAAGACCTTTTCTTACGGGAGAAATATGATGAAGATGTTAATCTTAAGATCTTAAATTAATGTGCAAATAGATTCGTGCAAATAAACTAGAATACAAAAGAAAGATTGTGAGACTTACCTCGGTCGGCCATGGCGGTGATCGATCGGGCTAGGTCTTCTACTGCCTCTCTGGTCCGCCTGGTGGGAGAAATCTCCCTTTGGTCAGTTTAGATGGCAGCAGAGACGAGCCCCTCTATTTATAGAAAAAGACTTATCGTTCCACCCACAATAAATCCTAATTGGCTTAATCTATTTAACCAACGGATGTAGTTGAATCTAGGGCTACATTAATCATCCATGTCTCAATAAGGATGAGATGCACTGATTACCTTAAAATACCCTTCACTGATCACTGTGGAAACAGGTAACTCCAGTAATTTCATATTTAATCTCATTCTTCAATCTAGACTGTCGATCTTAGATCAATGATTGACAATATAAGATCCTACGTTCTCCCACTTGGCAAGCATTGAACATAAGACTAACCTTGATACATATCTAGACTGGAAGACTTCTTGGCCAAATAAGATTAATGTGATGACATCTCAAAAACAGGATCACATCTCACAAGATTCTAACAACGAACCATAGAGGTCAATACTGCATCAAACGGTATACGACCAAGTATGATCACAATTACTAGAAATCTCGTTCACAAATGATCGCCGACAAGCATGGAACGTGTAGTATGGAAATACCGTACTTTATGTGATCATTTTACGCTAAATCCAATATTGGTCAACCTTTGTGCTTTTCTCCTAAAGCTCTCATGTGAATAATAATCGTCGTGCTTAACTGTAAAACTTAAGGCACTTTTGCTTCTTACCTGAAGCCCTTATGTGACTATTACCATCATGCTCAAGAATTAATGCTTCTTACATGGAGTCGACTACTACGGTCATGCTTAAGTATGAAACTTAAGGCTTTCATTCTAGGAATATTTCCACAATTACCCAAATGATAACACATTCCTTGACCGATATCAGAATTTTTTATTAAATCAATCCGGCTGCGCTCTAAGTAACTTTAAGAGCTGCCTACGTACCCGGAATTGGGATCAAGCCTGTACGTAGTTCTTGTTATTCTTTACAATATGTCAAAATTAAAATGTGCTCTCACTAACCAAGTACATTAAAGGATTAATCAACTGAAAATGGTCTCTGTACTTCGATAAATTATTTTTGACCAATTTTTATTAGCTCTAAGAAAACTTTCTCCATTTACTACTTGAAAAGTGACTTCATCTTTAATTTGAAGCCTCGGGCTTGTGAACATCCACTGCTTTTTTCTTCTTTTCTAGCCAAGCTGGATATTGGCGACACTCTATCTTCTTATGTCCCTTCTTCCTGTAATGGAATCATTTAATAACATGGCTATTCTTAGTCTTGGGATCATGTAGCAGCTTCGACGTGTTCAGCTAGAAAGGTTCCTTAAAGTTTGGCTTCTACCTTTGAAAAGTGAACTCTTTAGCTTTCTCATGTTGTATCACGTAAGCACTTTTAGTTCTTTCTTTCTTCAAACGATCCTCGTCTTGGACACATATGGAGATCAGCTCATTCAGCTCCCACTTTTCCCTAAATGCATTATACGTGGTCTTTAGTTGTCCTAATTTTAACGGAAGTAAATTCAAGGCCAAGGTACTATAAATGAATCTGATATGTCTACTCCCAGAGACCTAAGTTTAGATCCCACGTTTATCATTCGTAAGATGTGTAATCACGGTATTCATTAAAATTCCAGTCTATGCTTTCTCATATTCAACAAAATTTTGCACCACCACATCCAAGAAATCCTTGGCTCATACTCAGGAATACCACCCCTGATTACCTCAGACATATACCTACACATGATTAGAATACATATTCGATCGGTCATCACCCATCTTTCATACTTGGCACTCGCTTTACGAGAGCAATATTCTCATTGTTTGGGCGGATCATCTTCTCTAAGATCCAAGTCAAAATCCATGATCCCTAGAACAATCGCTGAGTGTCACTATCGATGGTAGTTGACTAGGTATAGATGAAGCATTGATTACTATAAAAGTCAAATTGAAACTACGTCACCGACGCTTTTATCTAGTTTCTTTTAAGAATCCCCTCGAAGTCCTACCACATCCATGTAATCTCTCCTTTGGGATAAGATCATAATGTGCAACGGTCCTGTCTAGAATTTTACAACAATTTCTTTAATCAATTCACTAGAAGTCCAAACTACATCTAAGTAATCAACTACATCTAAGTAATCTCTCCTTTGGGATAAGAACACAACATGCAATAGTCCTTTCCAGAACTTATCGCAATGCCAACCGATGCAAAATACAATAGCTTTCGAAAATATCAATACCTTTGGGTTGAAGAGATCTTCTAGGCTATTAGACTTTCTTCGATTACATGTGCCGTCTTGAATTGAGCCAAGTAGGGCTTTCCTTTGGGCCAACCACTACCTATTATAATTCAAAATGCAATTTCCTAAAATGATTTGGAAAGTCATTTAGTTTCCGTGAATGGAACACTTTGGTGGTTAACCTCTCACTTCAACTCTTTCCAGATCATGTAAATAGGACAATTATATCAATGCTTCCACTTTTTTAATGATAATTCATCATATAGAGTTTAATTATTGTTATTCACATGCTATAATTCATAGAAGATTTATTTTAGCGATAGTAAACCTAATAAAGCAATATTCCATGAATATCCTTGATACTCAACTCAACTCAACTAAGCCTTTGCCCCAAACTAGTTGGGGTCGGCTGATGAATCCTTTAGAAAATTTTCATGAAGAAGGTGAAAGGATCTACCCGGCTCAAATTGACTAAGTCTAATCCTGACACTAGTTGGGTTCGTCTACATGGATCATTTTCTTCCATTCTATCCTATCCAAGGTTATGTTATCTGTTAAGTCTCGCCCTGGAGTCTTTCTTCACTGTTTCTACCCAAGTTGTTTTCGGTCTGCCCCTACCTCTTTTTACTCCATCAACTTGGCACGAGTCACTTCTTCTCACTGGAGCATCCAAACGCCCACGTTGGATATGTCCAAACCATCTTAAGCGGTACTCCATCCTTGATGATTCTTCAAAAGTATCTATCTATCTTTGATAAATAATTATGGGACAATTTATTGTACTATCTATAAACAAAATAATTACAACACCCCCCCTGAAATTTTTTAATAATTACTAAAATGCTCATGGACTAATCATCATGATTAATAAATCACCTTTGGGCAATTATAATAATAACTAAACTTATCTAGAGCACTTTATCATAATTATTAAAATTAGATAAATATATAATACCAAATTATTTTCAATCTACTTAAATAATTTCTCAAAATCAATCAAAGTATAAAATCAAGGGTATTATTTCCAAAGGAACACCTTAATTATCAAAACCGAACCTTACACAAATTATAAAACATGTAAGAGTGACGAAATCAATAAATGTGTCTGTGTGTGTTCATGGCAAAACTTCCAGGTGCCATTAGCCATACTGAAAAAGACTTATACCATACACAAAGATCCCTTTAGAATCTCTTCCTAGAGACTCAAAAGTCAGAAGACCTTTCTTCTCGAGGAGAAATATGATAAAGATGACGGATTCCCAAAAGGAAGGAATTCTCCTCAGGGACAAAGATGATACAGTTCCCCAAAAGGAAGGAAAAGAGGATTCCTTTAGAATCACATCTTCGAGCCTCGAAAGGGAGAAGACCTTTCTCCTCTAGGAGAATAATGATAAAGATCATGGTTCATCAGAAGGAAGCAAAAGAAGATCCCTTCAGAATCTCTTCGTATCAAGAGGGAAAAGACATTTCTTCTCTGGGAGAAAGATGATAAAGATGACGGTTCCCTAAAATGAAAGAAAAGACGATCACTTTAGCATCTCTTCCTGGAGACTCAAAAGGGAGAAGACCTTTCTCCTCAGGGAGAAATATGAAGGTCCTTTTAGAATTTCTTTCCGGAGACTTAAAATGGAGAAAACCTTTCTCCTCCGGGGAAAGATGATAAAAGATCACTGTTCACGAAAACAAAGGAAAAGAAGATCCCTTCACAATCTCTTCCTAGACCTTAAAAAGGGAGAAGACCTTTCCCCTCCATGAGAAATAATAAAGATGACGGTTCCCCAAAAGGAAGGAAAAGAAGATCACTTTAAAATCTCTTCCTGGATCATCAAAAGGAAAACCATTTTCCTCCGGAAGAAAGATGATAAAGATCACGGTTCCCCAGAAGCAAGGAAAAGAAGATACTTTTAGAATCTATTCCTGGATCCCCAGAAAGAAAAGACCTATATCCTTAGGGAGAAAGATGATAAAGATCATGGTTCCCCAAAAGGAAGGAAAAGAAGATCCCATTCGATTCACTTCTTAGAGCCTCAAAAGAGGAAAAACATTTTGCGTCCGGAAGAATAATGATAAAGATGACGGTTCCACAAACGAAGGAAAAGAAGATCCCTTTAGAATCTCTTCCTGAAGACTCAAGAGGGAGACGATCTTTCTGCTCTGGGAGAATGATGATAGAGATGACGGTTTCCTAAAAAGAAGGAAAAGAAGATTCCTTTAGAATCTCTTCTTGGAGACTTAGAAAACCTTTTTCCTCAGGGAGAACGATGGTAAAGACGAAGATTTCTTCAAAAGGAAGGAAAAGAAGATCCTTTTAGAATCTCTACTTAGAGATTCAAAAGAGAGAAGACCTTTCTCCTCTGGGAAAAAAGATGATAAAGATGACGGTTCTCTAATGGAAGGAAAAGAAGATCCCTTTAGAATCATTTATTAGAGTCTCAAAAGGGAGAAACCATTTCTCCTATAAGAGAAAGATAATAAAGCTGACGGTTGTTCAAAAGAAAAAAAACAAAATCCCTTTAGAATCTCTTTCTAGAGACTTAACAGGGTGAAGACTTTTCTCCTCCATGAGAAAGATGATAAAGATGGTGATTCTAGAAGGAATAGAAGATACCGTTAGAATCTCTTATTAAAGACTCAAGAGGGAGAAAGATGATAAAGATTACTGTTCCTCAAAAGGAAGGAAAAGAAGATCCCTTTAAAATCTGTTATTAGAGACTCAAGAAGGAGAATACCTTTCTCCTCTAAGAGAAAGATAATAAAGATGATGGTTCCCCAAAATGACGGAAAAGAAGAACCCTTTAGAATCTCTTCTTGGAGACTCAAAAGGTAAAAGACCTTTCGCCTCTTTTAGAAAGATGTTAAAGATGATTACAGAAGACCTTTCGCCTCCTTTATAAAGATGTTAAAGATGATGGTTCCTCAAAAGGAAGGAAAAGAAATCTCTTCAGAATCTCTTCTCGGAGCCTCAAAAGGGAAAAGACATTTCTCCTCCGGGAGTAAGATGATAAAGATGATTGTTCCCGAAAAGGAAGGAAAACAACACCCCTTTAGAATCTCTTCGTAGAGACTCAAGAGGGAGAAGACCTTTATACTCCGAGAGAAATAGGATAAAGATGACAGTTCCTCAAAAGGAAGGAAAAGAAAATCACTTGAAAATCTCTTCTTATACGCTTAAAAGGGAAAAGATCTTTCTCCTGCAGGAGAAAGATAATAAAAATGGCGTTGCCCCAAAAGGAAGGAAAAAATATCCCGTTATAATCTCTTCCTAGAGACTCAAGAGGGAGAAAACCTTTATTTTCCGTGAGAAAGAGGATAAAGGTGATTGCCCCTTAAAAGGAAGGAAAAGAAGATCCCTTAAAAATATCTTCTTAAAGACTAAAAAGGGAGAGGATCATTCTCCTCCAGGAGAAAGATGATACGGTTCCACAAAAGGAAGCAAGAGAGGATCCCTTTAGAATATCTTCCTAGAGCCTCAAAAGGGAGAAGACCTTTCTCCTCTATAAGAAAAATGATAAAGATGACGGTTCCCCAAAAGGACGGAAAAGAAGATCTCTTTAGAATCTCTTCCCGAAGACTCAAAAGGGATGTTTTTCTCCTCAGGGAGAAAGATGATAAAGATGACGGTTCTCCAAAAGGAATGAAAATATCCCTTTAAACTCTCTTATTTGAAACTTAAGAGGGAGAAGACAGTTCTCCTCCGGGAGAAAGATGAAAATGATGACGGTTCCTTAAAAGGAAGAATACGAAGATCCCTTGAGAATATCTTTCTTGAGACTCAAAAGGGAGAAGACCTTCTCCTTAAGCAGAAAGGTAATAAAGATGATGGTTCCCCAAAAGGAAGGAAACGAAGATCCCTTTTGAATCTCTTCATAGAGATTTAAAAGGGTGTAGACCTCTCTCCTTCGGGAGAAAGATAATAGAGATGAAGGTTCCCCAAAAGGCAGGAAAAGAAGGACTTTCTCCTCCGGGAAAATAATGATAACGATGATGGTTCCCCAAAAGGCAGGAAAAGAAGATCCATTTAGAATGTCTTCTTGAAGACTCAAGAGCGAGAAGACCTTTCTCCTCTGGAAGAAAGATGATAAATATGACGGTTCCTTAAAAGAAAGGAAAAGAAGATCCCTTGGGAATCTCTTCCTAGAGACTTAGAAAATGTTTCTCCTCCAGGAGAACGATGATAAAGATGACGATTTCTTCAAAAGGAAGGAAAAGAAGATCCCTTTAGAATCTCTTCGTAGAGACATAAAAGGAAGAAGACCATTCTCCTACGGGAGAAAGATCCTAAAGATGATTGTTCCCCAAAAGGAATGAAATGAAGATCTCTTTAGAATCTCTTTCTAGAGGCGGAAAAGAAAGAAAACCTTTCTCCTCTAGGAGAAAGATGATAAAGATGACGGTTCTAAAAAAGGAATGAAATGAAGATCCCCTTAGAATCTCTTCCTTGAGCTTCGAAAGGGAGAAGACCCTTCTCCTTCGAGAGAACGGTGATAAAGACGGTTTCCCAAAAGGAAGGAAAAGAACCCTTTGAAATCTCTTCATGGAGACTCAAAAGGGAGAAGGCCTTTCTTCTCATACAGATAGATGATAAAGATGACGGTTACAAAAAGAAAGGAAAAGAATATACCTTCAGAATCTCTTCATGGAGATTCAAGAGGGAGTAGGACTTTCTCTTCAAGGAGAAAGATGATAAGCATGACGGTTTTCCAAAAGGGAAAGAAGATCCCTTTAGAATCTCTTATATGAAACTCAAAACGGAGAAGATCTTTCTCCTAATGGAGAAAGTTGATAAAGATGACGGTTTCCTAAAAAGAAGTTAAAGAAGTTCCCTTTAGAGTCTCTTCCTGCAGAAGAGGTTCTCCTCAAGGAGATGATAAAGATTATAGTTCACTAAGAGGAAAGAAAAGAGGATCCCTTTTGAATATCTTCTTACAGACTTAGAAGAGAAAATACCTTTCTCCTCCGGGAGAGAGATGATATATGGTTCCCCAAAAGGAAGTAAAGAGGACCCCTTAGAATCTCTTCCTTGAGCCTCAAGACCTTTCTCCCAAAGGAGAAAGATGATAAATATGACGGTTCTCTAAAAGGAAGGAAAAGAAGATCCCTTTAGAATCTCTTCAAAGAGACTTAAAAGGGATAAGACCATTCTCCTTCGGGAGAACGATGATAAAGATGATGATTTCTTCAAAAGGAAGGAGGAAAATATACCTTTAGAGTCTCTTCGTAGAGACTTATAAGGGAGAAGACCATTCTCCTACGTGAGAAAGATCACAAAGAAGACGGTTACCCAAAAGGAATGAAATGAAGACTCCTTTGGGAATCTATTTGTAGAGCCTGAAAAGGAAGAAGGCCTTTCTCCTCCGGGAGAAAGATTATAAAGACGACGGTTCCTCAAAAGGAAAGAAAAAAAGATCCCCTTATAATCTCATCGGAGAAGAGATTTCTCCTCCAAGAAAACGATGATAAAGACGGTTTCCCAAAAGGAACGAAAAGAAGATTCCTTCAGAATCTCTTCATAGAGACTCAAATGGGAGAAAGCCTTTCTGCTCCAGGAAATAGATGATAAAGCTAACGGTTCCCAAAAAGGAAGGAAAAGAAGATCCCTTAAGAATCCCTTTCCTAAATACTCTAATGGAAGAAGACCTTTCTCCTTCGGGAGAAAGATGATAAAGATTACGACTCCCCAAAAGAAAGTAGAAAGAAGATAACTTCATAATCTCTTAATGGAGACTCAAGAGAGAGAAGGCCATTCTCCTCAGGGAGAAAGATGATAAGCGTGACGGTTTCTCAAAAGGAAGGGAAAGAAGATCCCTTTAGAATCTGTTATTTGAGACTAAAAAAGGTGAAGATATTTCTCCTTACGGAGAAAGCTGATAAAGATGACGGTTCCCTAAAAGAAGTAAAATAAGTTCCCTTTAGAGTTTGTTCCTACATAAGACCTTTCTCCTCAAGGAGAAGATAAAGATGATGGTTCACTAAGAGGAAGGAAAAGAAGATTCCTTTAGAATCTTTTCATGGAGACTGAAAAGGGAGAAAGATGATAAAGAAGATGGTTCCCTAAAAGAAAGGAAAAGAAGATTCCTTTAGAATCTTTTAATTGAGACTCAAGATGAAGAAGGCCTTTCTCCTCAGGGAGAAAGATAATAAGCATGACGGTTTCCCAAAAGGATGGGAAGGAAGATCGTTTAGAATCTCTTATTTGAGACTTAAAAAGGAGAAGACTTTTTTCTCCTAACGGAGAAAGCTGATAAAGATGACGGTTACCTAAAAGGAAGTAAAAGAAGTTCCTTTTAGAGTGTCTTCCTACAGGTGACCTTTCTCCTAAAGATGATGGTTCACTAAGAGGAAGGAAAAGAAGATCACTTTAGAATCTCTTCATAGAGACTTAAAAGGGAGAAGACCATTCTTCTACAGGAGAGAGATCATAAAGAAGACGGTTTCCCAAAAAAGAAGGAAACGAGGATCCCTATAGAATCTATTCCCCGAGCCACAAAAGGTAAAAGACGTTTCTCTTTCAGTAAAAAATTGATAAAAATGACGGTTTCCCAAAAGGAAGGGAAAGAAGATCCCTTTAGAATCTCTTATTTGAGACTAAAAAAGGAGAAGACCTTTCTCCTAACAGAGAAAGCTGGTAAAGATGACGGGTCCTCAAAAGGAAGTAAAAGAAGTTCCCTTTAGAGTGTCTTCCTACAGAAGACCTTTCTCCTCAAGGAGAAGATAAAGATGATGGTTCGCTAAGAGGAAGGAAAAGAAGATCCTTTTAGAATCTCTTCATAGGGAGTTAAAAGGGAGAAGTCCATTCGCCTACGGGAGAAATATCATAAAGATGACAGTTACCCAAAAAGAAAGAAAAGATGATCCCTATTGAATCTCTTCCCCGAGCCTCAAAAGGTAAATGACGTTTCTCCTTCAGTAAAAAAAATGATAAAAATCATGGTTCCCCAAAAGGAAGGAAAAGAAGATCCCTTTAGAATCTCTTATTTGAGACTAAAAAATGAGAACTTTCTCCTAACGAAGAAAGCTGATAAAGATGACGATTTTTTCTAAAAGGAAGTAAAAGAAGTTCCATTTAGAGTGTCTTCCTACAGAAGACTTTTCTCCTCAAGGAGAAGATAAAGATGATGGTCCGCTAAGAGGAAGGAAAAGAGGATCCCTTTAGAATCTCTTCATAGAGACTTAAAAGGGAGAAGACCAGTCTCCTACAGGAGAGAGATCATAAAGATGACGGTTCCCCAAAAAGAAGGAAAAGAGGATCCCTATAGAATCTCTTTCCCGAGCCTCAAAATGTAAAAGACGTTTCTCCTTCAGTAAAAAAAAGATAAAAATGATGGTTCCCCAAAAGGAAGGAAAAGCAGATCTCTTCATAATCATATCTTGTAGTCTCAAAAGGGAGAACACCTTTCTCCTCCAGGAGAGTAATGATAAAGATGACGGTTATACAAATGGGAGGAAAAGAAGATCCCTTTAGAACCTCTTCCTGGAGATCCAAGATGGAGAAGACCTTTTTCCTCCACGAGAAAGATGACAAAGAAGACGGTTCCCTAAAAGAAAGGAAAAGAAGATCCCTTCAGAATCTCTAAATGGAGATCCAAGAGGGAGAAGGCCTTTCTCCTCAGGGAGAAAGATAATAAGCATGACGGTTTCCCAAAAGGAAGTAAAAGAAGTTCCCTTAGAGTATCTTCCAACAGAAGACCTTTCTCCTCAAGAAGAAGATAAAGATCCCTTTAGAATCACTTCTTAGAGAATTAAAAGGGAGAAGACCATTCTCCTACGGGAGAAAGATCATAAAGATGATGGTTCTCCAAAAAGAAGGAAAAGATGATCCTTATAGAATCTCTTCCCCGAGCCTCAAAAGGTAAAAGTCGTTTCTCCTTAAGTAAAAAATGATAAAAATGATGGTTTTCCAAAAGGAAGGAAAAGAAGATACCTTTAGAATCTCTTATTTGAGACTAAAAAAGGAGAAGACATTTCTCCTAACGGAGAAAGCTGAGAAAGATGAAGGTTCCCTAAAAGGAAGTAAAATAAGTCCCCTTTACAATGTCTTCCTACAGAAGACCTTTTTCCTCTAGGAGAAGATAAAGATGATGGTTCGCTGAGAGGAAGGAAAAGAAGATCCCTTTAGAATCTCTTCATAGAGACTTACAAGGGAGAAGACCATTCTCCCACGGGAGAAAGATCATAAAGATGACGGTTCGCCAAAAAGATGGAACAGAGGATCCCTATAGAATCTCTTCCCCGAGCCTCAGCAGGTAAAAGACCTTTCTCGTTCAGTAGAAAAATGATAAAAATGGTGGTTACCCAAAAGGAAAGAAAAGAATATCCCTTTAGAATCTCTTATTTGAGACTAAAAAAGGAGATGACCTTTCTTCTGACGGAGAAAGCTGATAAAAATGACGGTACCCAAAGAGGAAGTAAAAGAAGTTCCTTTTAAAGTGTCTTCCTAGAGAAAACCTTTCTCCTCCGGGAGAAATATGATAAAGATGATGGTTCTAAAAAAGGAAAGAAAAAAAGATCCCTTTAGAATCTCTTCGTGTATACTCAAGTGGGTGAATATATTTTCCTCTTGGAGAAACATGATAAAGATGATGGTTCCCAAAATGGAAGGAAAAGAAAATCCCTTTAGAATCTCTTCTTAGAGACTAAAGAGGGAGAAAAATTTTCTCCTCTAAGAGAAAGATGATAAAGATGGAAATTCCCCATAAGGAAGGAAAAATAAGGAAATGATAAAGATGACGGTTCCACAAAAAAAATGAAATAAATATCCCCTTAGAATCTCTTGAGCTTCGAAAGGGGGAAGACCTTTCTGCGTCGAGAGAACAGTGATAAAGACGGTTTCCCAAAAGGAAGGAAAAAACCCTTTAGAATCTCTTCAAGGAGACTCAAAAGGGAGAAGGCCTTTCTTCTCCTAGAGATAGATGATAAAGATGACGTTCCCCGAAAGGAAGGAAAAGAGGATCCCTTAAGAATCCCTTCCTAGAGACTCAAATGGGAAAGTAAGGAAAAGAAGATCCCTTAAGAATCCCTTCCTAAAGGCTCAAATGGGAGAAGACCTTTCTCCTTCAGGAGAAAGATGATAAAGATGACGGCTACCCAAAAGAAAGGAAAAGAAGATCCCTTCATAATCTCTTCATGGAGATTCAAGAGGAAGAAGGCCTTTCTCCTCAGGGAGAAAGATGATAATCATGACGGTTTTCCAAAAGGGAAAGAACATCCCTTTAGAATCTCTTATATGAGACTCAGAAAGGAGAAACCTTTTTCTGTTAACTCCTTAGAATCTCTTCATGGAGACTCAAAAGGGAGATGGCATTTCTCGTCCAGAAGGAAGGAAAAGAATATCCCTTCAAAATCTCTTCCAAGAGACACAAGAGGGAGCATACATTTATCCTCCGTGAGAAAGAGGATAAAGATGGCGGTTCATCAAAAGGAAGGAAAAGAAGATCCCTTAAAAATCTCTTCTTAGATAGCTTAAAGGGACAAGACCTTTCTCCTCCGAGAGAAAAATGATAACGAGGCGTTGCCCCCAAAGGAAAAGAATATCCCTTCAGAATCTCTTCCTAGAGACTCAAGAGGAAGAACACATTTCTCCACCGGGAGAAAGATGATGAAGATGATGGTTCCCTAAAAAGAAGGAGAAGATCTCTTTAGAACATGTTCCTGGAGACTCAAGAGGGAGAAGACATTTCTCCTCCAGAAGAAAGACGACCAGGACGATGGTTCCCAAAAAAGAACAAAAAGATCCCTTTATAATCTCTTCCTAAAGACTCAGGAGGGACCATACCTTTTTCCTTCAGGAAAAAGATGATAAAGATGAGGGTTCCCTGAAAGGAAGGAAAAGTAAATCCTTTTATAATCTCTTCTTGGAGACTCGAGAGGGAGAAGACCTTTATCCTGCTGGAGAACGATGATAAAGATCGTAGTTTCCCAAAAGGAAGGAAAAGAAGATTCCTTTAGAATCTCTTCCTGGATACTCAAAAGAGAGAAGACCTTTCTCCTCCATGAGAAGAATAATAAAGATGATAGTTCTAGTTAACTTACTAACTTCTCAAAAAGGTTAAGCTGTTGGAGAAAGGCGTTATTTATCTTTTAAACTTTAACACTCCCTCGCACGTGTGGCCCACTTGGCAAACACGTGGCACATGTGGTCCCACTTTGGGCTGACCATCGCATGTGGATTTTTACTGTCCTGGAGGTTTTAACCCGAGACCTTTGGTTCTTATACCATATTAACTTACCAACTTCTCCAAAAGCTTAAGTTGTTTGAGAAAGGCGTAATTTATCTTTTATACTTTAAAAGGTCCAAATGGGAAGGAAAAGAAGATCCATTTATAATCTCTACGTCGAGACATAAGAGGGAGAAGACCTTTATCTTCTAGGAGAAAAGATAATATAGATGACGGATTCGTAAAAGGAATCTCAGGAAGATCCTTTAGAATCTCTTCCTAGAGACTCAAAAGGGAGAATGCTTTTCTGCTCCGGCAGAAAGATGACAAAGAAAATGGTTCCCCACAAGGAAGGAAAAGAAGATCCCTTTAGAATCTGTTATTAGAGACTCAAGAGGGAGAATACCTTTCTCCTTTGAGAGAAAGATAAGAATATCCCGCAAGAATCTCTTCATAGAGACTCAATAGGGAGACGACCTTTATCCTCCGTGCTAAAGAGGATAAAGATGACGGTTCCTCGAAAGGAAGGACAAGAAGATCCCTTAAAAATCTCTTTTTAAAGACTTTAAGGGAGAAAACCATTCTCCTCCGTGAAAAATATGATATGATTCCACAGAAGTAAGCAAAAGAGCATCCCTTTAGAATCTCTTCCTAGAGCTTCAATAGGGAGAATACCTTTCTCCTCAATAAGTAAAATGATAAAGATGACGATTCCCCAAAAGAAGGAAAAGAAGATCCTTTTAGAATCTATTCCTGAAGACTCAAAAGGGATGTCTTTCTCTTCAGGGAGATAGATGATAAAGATGACGGTTCCCCAAAAGTAACGAAAGTAACTCTCTTATTAGAGACTCAAGAGGGAGAAGACCTTTCACCTCTTGGAGAAAGATGAAAACGATGATGGTTTCTTAAAAGGAAGGATAAGAAGATCCCTTTAGAATATCTTCCTTGAGAATCAAAAGGCAAAAGACCTTTCTCCTTAGGGAGAAAGTTAATAAAGATGATGGTTCCCCAAAAGGAAAGAAAAGATGATCCCTTTTGAATCTCTTTTCAGAGACTTAATAGGGTGAAGACCTTCCTCCTCCGGGAGAACGATAATAAAGATGACGGGTCCCCATAAGAAAGGAAATGAAGATTTGTTTAGAATCACTTTCTAGAGCCACAAAAGGGAGAACTTTCTCCTTCGGGAGAATAATGATAATGATGATGGTACCCCACAAGGAAAGAAAAGAAGATCCATTTAGAATCTCTTTCAGAAGACAGAAGAGGGAGAAGACCTTTCTCCTTTGGGAGAAAGATGATAAATATGACGATTCTCTAAAAGGAAAGAAAAGAAGATCCCTTTCGAATCTCTTCATAGAGACTTAAAAGGGATAAGACGATTCTCCTTCGAGATAACAATGATAAAGATAACGATTTCTTCAGAAGGAAGGAAAAAAGATACCTTTAGATTCTCTTCGTAGAGACTTAAAAGGGAGAAGATCATTCTCCTATGGGAGAAAGATCATAAAGATGACGGTTACCCAAAAGGAATGAAATGAAGATCCCTTTAGAAGCTATTCCTAGAGCCTGAAAAGGAAGAAGACCATTCTCTACTGGGAGAAAGATTATAAAGAAGATCCCTTAAGAATCTCTTCATGGAGAGTCAAAAGGGAGAAGGCCTTTCTTCTCCAGGAAATAGATGATAAAGATGACGGTTCCCAAAAAGGAAGGAAAAGAAGATCCCTTAAGAATCCCTTTCCTAGAAACTCAAATGGGAGAAGACCTTCCCCCTTCGGGAGAAAGATGATAAAGATGACGACCCCCCAAAAGAAAGGAAAAAGAAGATCCCTTCAGAATCTCTTAATGGGGACTCAAAAGAGAGAAGGCCTTTCTCCTCAGAGAGAAAGATGATAAGCATGACAGTTTCCCAAAAGGAAGCGAAAGAAGATCCCTTTAGAATCTCTTATTTGAGACTCAAAAAGGAGAAGACATTTCTCCTAACGGAGAAACCTAATAAAGAGGACCGTTCTCTAAAGGAAGTAAAAGAAGTTCCATTTAGAGTATATTCCTACAGAAGACCTTTCTCCTTAAGGAGATAAAGATGATGGTTCACTAAGAGGAAGGAAAACAAGATCTCTTTAGAATCTCTTCATACAGACTAAAAAGGGACAAGACAATTCTCCAATGGGAGAAAGATCATAAAGATGACGGTTCCCCAAAAAGAAGTAAAAGATGATCCCTATAGAATCTCTTCCACAAGCCTCAAAAGGTAAAAAACGTTTCTCCTTCAGTAAAAAATGATAAAAATGATGGTTTCCCAAAAGGAAGGAAAAGAAGATCACTTTAGAATCTCTAATTTGAGACTAAAAAAGGAGAAGATATTTCTCCTAACGGAGAAAGTTGATAAAGATGACGCTTCCCGAAAAGGAAGTAAAAGAAGTTCCTTTAAGAGTGTCTTTCTACAGAAGACCTTTCTCCTCAAGGAGAAGATAAAGATGATGGTTCACTAAGAGGAAGGAAAAGAAGATCCCTTTAGAATCTCTTCATAGAGAGTTAAAAGGGAGAAGACCATTCTCCTACGGGAGAAAGATCATAAAGATGACGGTTCCCCAAAAAGAAGGAAAAGAGGATCCCTATAAAATCTCTTCCCCGAGCCTCAAAAGGTAAAACACCTTTCTTCTTCAGTAGAAAAATGATAAAAATGATGGTTCCAAAAGGAAGGAAAGGAAGATCCCTTAGAATCATTTCTTGCACTCTCAAAAGGGAGAGGACCTTTCTCCTCCGGGAGAGTAATGATAAAGATGACGGTTTCTTAAAAGAAAGGAAAAAAAGATCCCTTCAGAATCTCTTAATGGAGACTCAAGAGGGAGAAGGCCTTTCTGCTTAGGAAGAAAGATGAGAAGCATGACGGTTTCTCAAAAGAAAGGCAAAGAAGATCCCTTAAGAATCTCTTATTTAAGACTAAAAAAGGAGAAGACCTTTTTCACTTGGGAGAAAGATAGATGATAACGATAATAGTTCCGTAAAATGAAGTAAAAGAAGATTACTTTAGAATTTATTCCTTAAGACTCAAATGGGAGAAGACCTTTCTCCTCAGGGAGAAAGACGATGGTTCTCCAAAAGGAACGAAAAAGAAGATCTCTTTTGAATCTCTTCTTAGAGACTTAAAAGGGAGATGACCTTTGTCCTCCAGGAGAAATATGATAAAGATGATGATTCCTCAAAAAAAGGAAGAAGATCCATTTAGAATTTCTTCCTAGAGTGTTAAAACAGAGAAGACCTTTCTCCTCCGGGGAAAGATGAAAAAGATCACTGTTTCCCAAAACGAAGGAAAAGAAGATCCCTTCATAACTTCTTCCTGGACCCTCAAAAGGGAGAAGACCTTTTTCCTCTGGGAGAAAGACGATACAGATCACGATTCCTCCGAAGGAAGGAAAAGAAGATCCCTTTAGAATTTCTTCCTGGATCTTCAAAAGGGAGAAGACCTTTTTTTCTCTGGGAGAAAGATAATAAAGATCACGGTTCCCCAGAAGGAAGGAAAAGAAGATCCCTTTAGAATCTCTTCATGGAGCCTCAAAAGGGAGAAGACCCATCTTCTTCAGGAGAAATATGATAAAGGCGACGATTCCCTGAAAGGGACGAAAAAAAGATCCTTTAGAATCTCTTCCTCGACACAAAAGAGGGAGAAGACCTTTGTCCTCCGGAAGAAAGATGATAAAGATGGCAGTTCCCAAAAGGAAAGAAAAGAAAAGAAGATCCCTTTAGAATCACTTCCTGGAGCCTCAAAAGGGAGAAGACGTCTCTCCTCCGGTTCCCCAGAAGGAAAGAAAAGAAGATCTCTTTAGAATATCTTCCTGGATCCTCAAAAGGAAGAAGACCTTTGTCCTGCGGGAGAAAGATGATAAAGATCACGGTTCCCCAGAAGGAAGGAAAGAAGATCCCTTTAGAATCTCTTCCAAGATCCTCAAAAGGGAGAAGAATAAGATCACGTCTCTCCAGAAGGAAGGAAAAGAAGATCCCTTTAGAATCTTTTCCTGGATCCTCAAAAGGGAGAACAACTTTGTCCTCCGGGAGAAGGATGATAAAGATCATGATTCCCCGGAAAGAAGGAAATGAAGATCCCTTTAGAATCTCTTCACGGAGGCTCAAAAGGAATAAGACCTATCTCCTCCGTGAGAAAGATGATAAAGACGACGGTTCCCGAGAATAAAAGAAACGAAGATCCAGTTAGAATCTCTTCCTCGATACACAAGAGGGAGAAGATCTTTGTCCTCGAGAAGAAAGATGATAAAGATGGCAGTTCCCAAAAGGAAAGAAAAGAAGATCCCTTTAGAATCACTTCTTGGAGCCTCAAAAGGGAGAAGACCTTTCTCTTCCGGGAGAATAATGATAAAGATGATGGTTCATCAAAAGGAAGGAAAGGAAGATCCCTTTAGAATCTCTTCCTAGAAACTCAAAAGCAAAAAGACATTTCTCCTTTGGGAGACAAATGATAAAGATGGTGGTTCCTTAAAATGAAGGAAAAGAAGATCCGTTTAGGATCTCTTCCCGCAGACTCAAAAGAGAGAAGACCTTTCTCCTAAGGGAGAAAGATGATGGTTCTCCAAAAGGAACGAAAAGAAGATGTCTTTTGAATCTCTTCTTAGAAACTTAAAAAGGAGAAGCCCTATGTCCTCCGGGAGAAAGATGATATATTTTATAGTTCCCCAAAAGAAAGGAAAAGAAGAACCCTTTAGAATTTCTTCCTGGAGACTTAAAACAGAGAAAACCATTCTCTTCCCGGGGAAAGATGATAAAGATTATTGTTCCCCAAAAGGAAGGAAAAGAAGATCCCTGTAGAATTGCATCCTGGACCCTCAAAAGGGAGAAGCCCTTTCTCCTCCAGGAGTAAAATAATAAAGACGACGGTTCCCAAGAAGGAAGGAAAGAATCCCTTCCTAAATCCTCAAGTCCTCAAAAGGGAGAAGACCTTTTTTCCTCCAGGAGAAAGATGATAAAAATCACGGTTCCCAGAAGGAAGAAAAAGATGATCACTTTATAATCTCTTCTTGGATCCTCAAAAGGGAGAAGACCTTTTTCTTTCGGGAGAAACTTAATAAAGATCATGGTTCCCCGGAAGGAAGGAAAACAAGATCCCTTTAGAATCACTTGCTAGAGCCTCATAAAGGGGAAGACATTTTGCCTCCCGGAGAATAATGATAAAGATGACAGTTCCCCAAAAGGAAGGAAAGAAGATCCCTTTAGAATCTCTTCCTGAAGACTCAGGAGGGAGATGACCTTTATGCTCTGGGAGAACGATGATAGAGATGACAGTTTCAAAAAAGAAGGAAAAGAAGATTCATTTAGAATCTCATCCTGGAGACTTAGAAAACTTTTCTCCTCTGGGAGAACAATGGTAAAGATGATTGTTTCTTCAAAAAGAAGGAAAAGAAGATCCCTTTAGAATCTCTTCTTAGAGACTCAAAAGAGAGAAAATCTTTCTCCTCTAGGAGAATGATGATAAATATGACGGTTCTCCAATGGAAGGAAACGAAGATCCATTTAGAATCTCTCATTAGAGGTTCAAATGGAAGAATCGCTTTCTCCTAGAGGAGAAAAATGATAAAGATGACCGTTGTTCAATGGAAATGAAAAGAAAATCCCTTTAGAATCTCTTCCTAGAGACTCAAGAGGGTAAAGACATTTCTCCTTCTGGAGAAAGATGATAAAGATTATAATTCTCCAGATGGAAGAAAAAGAAGAAACCTTTAGAATCTCTTATTAAAGACTCAAGAGGGAGAAAGATGATAAAGATAACGGTTCCCCAAAAGGGAGAAATATAAGATCCCTTCATAATCTCTTCCTAGGTCTTCAAAAGGGAGAAGAACGTACTCCATCAGAAGAAAAGGGGTAAAGATGACGGTTCCCCAAAAGGAAGGAAAAGAATATCCTTTAGAATCTCCACCTGGAGGCTTAAGAGTAGGAGTGCAACTCAGGTCGGCTTGAGGCCAACCCGAACCCGACCTGACTTCCAACCCAATGAGGTTCAACCCGACCCGAGGAACCCTTTTTTCCAACCCGAACTCAAACCGACTTCAACCCGATCCAACCCGAGATTTTAAGCTTAGAAAATAAAAAATTATTAAAAATGTCAGGTTTCACTCAGGTCGGGTTGCCCATGCCCTCAACCTGACCTGAACTCAACCCGGGTTGAGAAAACTAAACCCGAACGCGAAACCCGAACCTGACGCGAACTCAACCCAACCTGGCTTTTTTTCAGGATGAACCCGACCCGAGTTACACCCCTACTCAAGAGGAAGAAGACGTTTATTCTCCGGGAGAATCAGGATAAAGATGATGATTCCCCAAAAGGAAAGGAAAGAAGATCCCTTACGAGTCTCTTCTCATATGCTTAAATGGGAGAAGACCTTTCTCGTCCCAGAGATAGATGATAGAGATTACGGTTCCCCAAGAGGAAGGAAAAGAAGATCCCTTAAAAATCTCTTTGTAGAGACTTAAAAGGGAGAACACCATTCTCCTCTGGGTGAAAGAACATAAAGATGACAGTTTCCTAAAAGGAAGGAAAAGAAGGTCCCTTCTCCTCTGGGAGAAAGAACATAAAGATGACGGTTTCCTAAAAGGAAGGAAAAGAAGGTCCCTCTAAAATCTCTTCCTGGAGATTCAAAAGGAAGAACACCTTTCTGCTATGGGAGAAATATGATAAAGATGAAGGCTCTCTAAAAAGAAGGAAAAGAATATCCCTTTAGAATCTCTCATTGAAACCCAATAGGGAGAATATCCCATTAAACTCACTTCTTGGATACTAAAGAGGGAGAAGAGCTTTCTCCTTCGGGAGAAAGATGATAAAGATGATGGTTCCCCAAAAGGAAAGAAAAGAAAATCCCATTAGGATCTCTTCCTCTATACTCAAGAGAGTGAATACCTTTCTCCTCTGGGAGAAAGATGATAAAGATGATGGTTCCCAAAATGAAAGGAAAAGAAAATCCTTTTAGAATCTCTTCCTAGAGACGAAGGAGGGAGAAAAAATTTCTCCTCTGAGAGAAAGATGATAAAGATGGAAATTTCCCAAAAGGAAGGAAAAGAAGATCCCTGTAGAATCTCTTCCTGGAGACTCAATAGAGAGAAGACCTTTATCCTTTGGGGGAACAATGATAAAGAAGATTCCCCAAAAAGAAGGAAAAGAACCCTTCATAATATCTTCAAAAGGGACAAGGCTTTTCTTCTCCGGGAGATAGATGATAAAGATGACGATTCCTCAAAAGGAAGGAAAAGATCCCTTCAGAATCCTTTCCTAATGACTCAAAAGGGAGAATACCTTTCTCCTTCAGGAAAAAGATGATAAAAATGACGGTTCCCCAAAAGGAAGGAAAACATCCCTTTAAAATCTCTTCTTAAAGACTCAAGAGGGTGAAGGCCTTTGTCCTTGAGGAGAAAGATGATAAACACTACGATTCCCCAAATGGAAGCAAAAGAAGATCCCTTTAGAATCTCATATTGGAGACTCAAGAAGCAAAAGACCTTTCTCCTTGAGGAGAAAGATGATAAATATGATGGTTCCCCAAGAGGGAGGAAGAGAAGATTCCTTTTGAATCTTTTCTTAGAGACATATAAGGTAGAAGACCTTTCTCATGTGGAAGAAAGATGATAGGGTTCCAAAAAAGGAAGGAATAGGGGATCCCTTTAGAATCTCTTCTTAAAGCTTCAAAAGGGAGAAGTACTTTCTCCTCAGGGAGAAAGACGATAAAGTTGACGGTTCCCCAAAAGGAAGGAAAAGAAGATCCCTTTAAAATCTCTTCCTCGAGGCTTAAAAGGGAGAAGGCATTTCTCCTATAGGAGAAAGATGATAACAGTGACGGTTCCGAAAAGGAACAAAAAGGAGAAAGATAATAAAGATGAAGGTTCCCCAAAAGGAATGAAAAGATCCGTTTAGAATCTCTTATTGGAGACTCACAAGGAAGAAGATGATAAAGATGATGGTTCCCAAACGAAAGGAAAAGAAGATCCCTTTTGAATCTTTTCTTAAAGACTTAAAAGGGAGAAGATCTTTCTCCTCCGGGAGAAAGATAACTAAGATGGCAGTTCCCCAAAAGGAAGGAAAAGAAGATCCCTTTAGAATCACTTCCTGGAGCCTCAAAAGGGAGAAGACCTTTGTTCACTAGGAAAAATATGATAAAGATGACGGTTCCCCAAAAGGAAGGAAAGAAGATCCCTTTAGAATCTCTTCCTGGAGCTTCACAAGGGGAAGACCTTTCTCCTTCACAAAAAAATGATAAAGATGACGGTTATCCAAAAGGAAGGAAAAGAAGTTCCGTTTTCAATCTCTTCCTCAAGACTCAACAGGGAGAGGACCTTTATCCTCCGGGAGAAAGAGGATAAAGATGACGGTTCCCCAAAAGGAATGAAAAGAAGATTCCCTTTAGAATCTCTTCTTAGAAACTTAGAAAACCTTTCTCGTCCGGAAGAAAGAAGATAAAGATGACAGTTTCTTCAAAAGGAAGGAAAAGAAGATCCCTTTAGAATCTCTTAGTAGAGACTTAAAAGGGAGAATACCATTCTCCACCAGAAGAAGGATCATAAAGTTGATGGTTCCCCAAAAGGAATGAAAAGAAAATCCCTTTAGAATCTCTTCCTAGAGACTCAAAAGGGAGGAGACCTTTCTCCTCCGAGAGAGATGATGAAGATGACTGGTTTCCAAAAAGAAGGAAAATATCCCCTTTAGAATCTCTTATCGGAGATTCAAAAGATAGAAAGCCTTTCTCCTCCAGGAGAAAGTTGATAAAGATGATGGTTCCCAAAAAGGACGGGAAATAATAGCCCTTTGGAATCTTTTCTTGGATATTCAAGTGGGAGAAGACATTTCTTCTCCGGGAGAAAGATGACGGTTCCCCAAAAGAAACGAAAATAAGATCCCTTTAGAATCTCTTACTGGAGACTCAAGAGGGAGAAGACCTTTCTCCTCAGGGAGAAAAACCATAAAGATGATGGTTTTCTCCAAAAGGAAGGTGTTAAATATAGAAGATCAAATAATACCATCTCCATCAGCTCAAGCTTTTGGAGTAACTGGTCGTTTCGCATGGTATCAGAGCCAATGGTCCTGAGTTCAGACCTCCTAGATAGCAAAAATCCACATGCAATTGCCAACCCAGCCGAAAAGTGGGGCCACATGTGCCACGTGTAGGTCAACCAGTGAAAGAGGGGCTACACGTGAGGAGGAGTGTTAAAGTATAAAAGATTAATTAACACCATCTCCATCAGCTTAAGCTTTTGGAGTAACTGGTCGTTTCACATAAGGAAGAGAAGATCCCTTTAGAATCTCTTCCTAGAGACTCAACAGGGAGGGAGAAGACCTTTCTCTTTCGGGAGAAATATGATAAAGATGACGGTTCCCCAAAAGAAAGGGAGTGAATTTTCTCAATGAAAACAAGAAAAAATGAATAAATATCTTACATTAGAGATTCTCAAATAGAACAAGAAAAAATGAAAAAAATATCTTACATTTTCTGAAATGTAAGATATTTTCAATTAACTAATCATTCAACTGCGAGCACAGCAATTTCCAACACCAACCAATGTAGATATCAACATGCCAAGCTAGCTCCCACACATGTGCCAACTAGCAATAAGTAGAGATGCAATCATAAAATAGATATAAAAGGAAACAGGGGGGAAATAATCTAGCTATATGTGATTGAAATCTTAAATTAGGTAGAAATACATAGGGAAAAATGAGCTTGGGAAGCTTCTGTTGTCAAAAAATGACTACATAAACATTTGGAATGGTGCCCAAAAATGAGACTCATGGAAGATTGTACAAGCACATTAAAAGACAGGACTCCCAACATATTCACAAAAACATATGGTAATATTCGTTAGCAAATGGTCATGACCTCCCAATTGTAAAAATTAAGAGCTAGCATGTAAATGAGTAACTACAAGTCAAACTTGAAAACAAAAAGAAAAAATTGAAGAACGAATTTGAAAAACTTTTTTTCTTTAGCGGGTCAAGAATCAGGTTTAGAGCCACATATTCTCTCATTTACACTCTTATCCTAGTAAGGAGCAGTTTGTTTTGGATTTTAAGAATTGATTTTGCGTCCAGAACTGACATTTTGGGTCCAATAATCAGTTTTGGACTCAAAATCGATTCTCAAAAACCCAAAACAAATAGGGCCACTGGATTTTGAAAAAGGATTTCTAAGACTGATTATTGAACTCAAGAGTTCATTTAATTTCAAGTCTACTAATCAGTTTTGGACTCTCAATCAGTTCTCAAAATCCGAAACAAATAGGGCCGCAATGGCACAAAATTAATTGATTAGTTCAAAGTGCATAGTAATGCACTGCAGAATAATGTATACTTGCATATAAAAGATGTGCAAGAAAGAACATGTGATGTATGATAAATAACAACTAAATAAGTAATATTTGACTAAGCCGCTCTTGAACTGAAACAAGAAATTATCTTAAGAAGAAGTGTTCACAAGCTGTTGACTGAGAAATGCATGCAGGTAGAAGTGACGAATGGATTGCTTAATATATTAATAAAGGTTGCAAAGATCAGATAACAAAGAAAAGGGATTTAAATAGAACATTTAGAAATAGGATCATGTCAGATAATAAGAGAGGAAAGAAGCTCTAAACTCCACTGCTTGATTTCTCAAGCATAAAGCAAGAAGGATCTGGTGCTCTAAATTCTAAACACTACCATGTGATTTGTAATGCATCATAATAAATGGTTTCTGTTGCTTAGAGCTATAAAAACAAATTATTAATATTCAAAAGAGAGAGAGAGAGAGAGCGACAGAAATATTATGTCACATACATTCATACCTAAGGTTTCAATGATCATGTGACAAAGAAAAAGGATTTATAAAGAGCATTTAGATCGTAGGATCATGTAAGATAATAAGAGAGGAATGACGCTCTAAACACCACCAGTTGATTTCTCAAGCTTAAAGGCAGAAGGATCTGATGCTCTAAACACTATGAATCAATCATTACAACTGCTCTAAAAATTCCTACAATGGTTCAGTGAGACCTATCCAACTAAAGTTCCCTACTTCCGAAGAAAACAGGATAACCTTCACTCCTATAATTAAGCACTTAGACTCGTACAATTAAACATGACAGACTCCACTAGGTAGACTCCTATCCAGCTAAAGTTTACCCCACCCAACTTCCAAAGAAAGCAATCCCCTACTTCTACCATACGTCCTTCCACTTGGGTTTCTTCACCCCACTAAAAGGCAATGGAGTAGCTACTTTTGGATTCTGAAGGCTTTGAATGGGTTTCTTCATCCCACTGAAAGGCAAACGATTCTCAAGGATTTGAATGGGTTTCTTCATCCCACTGAAAGGCAAACGATCCTGGTCAATTCCCTTTTCAGTTTTCACCACTCCATTCTTTGTCAATGGAGCAGTTACCTTTTGGATTCTCAAGGATTTGAATGGGTTTCTTCATCCCACTGAAAGGCAAACCCACTTGGCCAATTGCCTTTTCAGTTTTCACTTGAATGGGTCTCTTCATCCCACTGAAAGGCAAACGAACCTGGCCAATTGCCTTTTCAGTTTTCAGCACTCCATTTTTTGGCAATGGAGCAGCTACTTTTGGATTATCAAGGCTTTGAATGGGTCTATTCATCCCACTGAAAGGCAAACGAACCTGGCCAATTGCCTTTTCAGTTTTCACCACTCCATTGTTTGGCAATGGAGCAACTACTTTTGGATTCTCACATATCTGAATGGGTCTCTTCATCCCACTGAAAGGCAAACGAACCTGGCCAATTGCCTTTTCAGTTTTCACCACTCCATTCTTTGGCAATCGAGCAGCTACTTTTGGATTCTCACGGATTTGAATGGATCTCTTCATCCCACTGAAAGGCAAACATCACTCTGGCCAGCTTTCAGTAAATTTGAAATAAAAAACTTATAATCATACAAGAAAGATAAATAACTAGAATGAAATACAAATAGTTCTGCTCATTGTTTATTGTCCATATGCCCACCCCTGTAGCCGTCTTAGCTTCCCAATGTGCATGTCCCCCCATTTGCCGATTGTTAATGCTGCTCTAATATATCCCCAACAGCTTTGGCAAAAGACATTTGGTCTTCCATCCTAATAACCGGATCTGTAAAAAGCAAACTCCAGTTGTGTCCTTACATTAGAAGATATGTCTGAACTGTTGTTTTCCAGTTATGAAGAAAAAGAGTTCGTAAATTGTTCCGAAGAGAAGAATTCGTGCATGTCAACTGGATTTAACCTGCTACGATTTTCACAAATGTATCAGTTCCATGTCTCACCCCCGTAATCTATATTTTCAACAGCAAGTAAAAGTCAGAAAGAACCCACTGAACCTTAGGCATAGCTGCATGAAATCCAAATTCAATGTCAATTACATTCTAAAAAATTCATCAAGAATACAGCATATCAAGGCACAATTAAGAGAGGACTTACACTTAATCTTGTACAAAATTTCCTCTGAGACATATCAAGGACACATATAGCATCCAAAAGCAGAGAATGGGTATCGATCAAGTGCGTAAGAGACCATGAATCAAACTACCATGAAATGGGTATTATTAAAGCTTTTAATTGAATGGAATCACCAAAACATTGACAATGAAGAAAATAAATGACAACCATCTAAAGAAAAGGTTACCAAGCAAGAGTTTTTATATACTGTGTGCGTTTGAAGTCCAGTATTTTTCAAAAAGTACAGTGGGCCCCCTTCATAGTTGCCATACATGGCCTGTGTGTGTTTTCCAAAATCAGTATTCACTTTTTTGTGAAGGGCTGAGATTAAAAAACCTTATTTTTCAGTCAGGCTAATAATCTCAACCATTCATCGAAAAGTGAATGGGCTGATTTCCAGGAAATCCACTCTGATTTTTTGTAAAATTCGTTTCAGATTGTGGCAGCCAATTTTGAACCCCTAACCAATTATTAGACTCAAAATGAAACGTAATTTTGGGTACAATAATCTGCTTGGTGCTGACAATCGGTTTTCACAATCTGAAACGAACAGGGACTTATGATTATAACAACCGATTGTGAGTGATAAACTGATTATCATACTCAAAATTACATTTGAACAAGGATACTGCTTAGGACAACATTCACCCGACGAAGCAGGTAGTCCTCCAGGGTTTTAATTTTGGTTTGGCAACCAAGCAGGGTATTCGGCTGACATGGCACCCCAAAACTAACTAAAATATATGGATTAACCCGGCTTTTGGGCAACCAAACAGAGCAAAGGAACTTTTGCTGGAGGTTCTAACAGTGTAAAATACAACTCAACTAAGCCTTTGTCCCAAACTAGTTGGGGTCGGCTAATGAATTCTTTAGAAAATTTTCATGAAGTCGGATAAAAGTGTGAAATAATTTAAAAAATATATATATATTCTTAAATATTTTAAATTAAAAAAAATCCCGAAAATTAGGTACAAAAAACCTGTGTATTCTATGTAAATCATAACATCCACTAGAAGAGCTTTTCTCGGTTCTAAAAATTCCGTAAGCTAAATGTACACATCATAACATCTAAGGAACTGTTGGAACCATGTTGAAAGAGCTCTTATTTAATGAAACCAAGCAAACAAAAATATACCACCCTACTACAAAACATTATCTAATTTTAGAGGTTAGGTTCGATGCAAACTACAGTAAGGATCCACATTATGATCTATGCAAGGAAGACAAGAACACTGCAGAGGATTTAAAGTTTGTTGCATGAGTACACCCTACTTTTCACTTTGCTCCCCATTTTTTGCTTCCTGAGATGCAACAAAGTATAAAATCATTCTTCACTTTTCTGACAAAGAGTTGTTATTCGAATTGATAGAAAATCTATATATCCTACCAAATGTTGGTAAAAATACACTGGAATTTCAGATTATAATAATAAACAACACAATAAAGCAATAATCCACATGTAACCGAACCAAAAATAATACAAAGAATCAAATAGTAAAGAGAGAGAATGACTTACGGTTGAGTCGAGGCACTGATCTAAACCTTAAGGAAAATATCGCCCTTGCATTTGACGAATCAACGGTGAAAATGGATTCTCTAGCATATGCCTCCATGATACAACTTGTCCGCTCTAAGGGGACGTGCACTTAAACAGCCCGAAACCCTTGAGAACATGCCTCATGTTGAGGAATAAATTGGGAAGAAGAAAAAACTTAAAAGCATGAGTGTATGTACGAATATTTATAGGAATTGAAGATAATATTTAAGATACACTTCTCTTTAATTGTAACTTTTAAAATATATATATGACTTTTCGCATAAAGTAAATAAATAAATTTTGAATTTTTAAATGAAAGAAAAAGGTCAACAATAAGTAAAATAAAGATAGATCACCAAATTTTGGACTTGACGATGAACCTCTTCAACATCGATGCCAAACCCTCTCAGATCTCCTAGGAGTTGAACCACCTATCAAAAAAGAGAAATGTTATCAGCACTACTGTATTTTGATTAGGGCACTCCTCACTTTATTAAAAGTATGGTATGGTATCCGATCTAACCTATGGAAATGATTTTTGGGCCACAACCTATTTAGGCTGTGGCCCATCTAATGGACGGTTTGGATCATCCTATAATGCGAACCATACCGTACTTTTAATAAAGTGAGGAGTGCCCTCATTAAAATACAGTAGTGCTGATAACATTTCCCTAAAAAAATCGTTACATGAATTTCTAGAAATGTTGATGCTCTGCCCGAAACAGAAAAAAAAATCAATTATATTAAGCTACTAACCAATCACACTTCATCTCTTGTAGCAGCATTAAGCACATCACACTCAATTATGTTATTATCCACACGAACAATTGTTGAAGATAAATTTCTCTTGGTAGCCTGAAAAACCATAAGACCTTTGATCTAAGAAAAGGTATAATGCATGAGTGATGTAGGGAAAGTGCAACGGGGAGTTGCTCAAGTGTGTAGAGACATGCTCTAATGTGTTTTGATGTAGATGTAACAAAGAAATCATAATCTTATGTGAGATTCCTTAAGTTTTCAAGTGGATGTGCATAAAAAGGGATTCGACCTTGAAATCTACTGTGATCAACACAACTCAGCAACAAAGTCTGGACGTAATCTGGTCAGTCATAAACTGGTTTAAATTGGCATGTATAAACTGCCTTTTGCTATGATAAAATCCATCTGTCTGCCAGTGAGTGAGGCTTTAGAGCGGGCTTCGGACCCCTCTAATATTCACCATGCAAACTATTTGTCTGTACCTCACTAACAGAGAATAGGATAACAATTTGCTTGATGTCAAAATTCATTTATATGAAACAAAAAACACCTACTCGGTTCACCTTCTTTCCAAGAAGCGCTTCCCAACAAAACACGTAGTTCGTAAATGGAAGGAAAGAAATGTTTAATGCTACCTAAATTTTGAAGGTTTCAAGTGTCGTTAAAACCTTGGAAGTAATTATCTTCACCTGTAAAACAGCCAACAACCACGAAAATTATAATGTAATAAGAAAAATAAGGAAAATATATCAAAATGTTGAAAGTTACCTTCTTATGTTCCCGTTTGAAGGGAACAAATCTTCTCTATGGTTCTGGCACATTTGAAAATGGGTGCTTTTTGTAGAGTGGAGAGAGGGACAACCACTTCTTTCAACAAGAACCATTTCATTCATAAACCCAATTTTCAAAATTAATATTAAAATTAGTAATGATATCAATAAATAAATTAGTATTTGTGGAGGCTATTGGATACCTCATGACATCATCTCATTCCCATTGATTTGTAAATATATAATGACAAAAAGATTTCTGTCTTTTTAAAAAAGAGTTTCAAAAATGGGAAAAAGTCATCTACAAAACTTCAAAATCTCAATTTTATTCAATTAATTAACAAATATTAACGATAAATTGGGGAAACCAATATTTAATCTTGAAAAATGAATAAATAACTCACAATATTTATCCACTTCGAACAGTAACTTCTATATATTTCCCTGCTAAATGACAAAATGTTAAAAAGAAAAAGAAAAACAATATATGGTGCTCCGACAAAATGTTAAAAAGGAAAAGTGAGCTTGGGAAGCTTCTGTTGTCAAAAAATGACTACATAAACATTTGGAATGGTGCCCAAAAATGAGACTCATGGAAGATTGTACAAGCACATTAAAAGAGAGGACTCCCAACATATTCACAAAAAAATATGGTAATATTCGTTAGCAAATGGTCATGACCTCCCAATTGTAAAAATTAAGAGCTAGCATGTAAATGAGTAACTACAAGTCAAACTTGAAAACAAAAAGAAAAAATTGAAGAACGAATTTGAAAAACTATTTTTCTTTAAGCGGGTCAAGAATCAGGTTTAGAGCCACATATTCTCCCATTTACACTCTTATCCTAATAAGGAGCGGTTTGTTTTGGATTTTAAGAATTGATTTTGCGTCCAGAACTGACATTTTGGGTCCAATAATCAGTTTTGGACTCAAAATCGATTCTCAAAAACCCAAAACAAATAGGGCCACTGGATTTTGAAAAAGGATTTCTAAGACTGATTATTGAACTCAAGAGTTCATTTAATTTCAAGTCTACTAATCAGTTTTGGACTCTCAATCAGTTCTCAAAATCCGAAACAAATAGGGCCGCAATGGCACAAAATTAATTGATTAGTTTAAAGTGCATAGTAATGTACTGCAGAATAATGTATACTTGCATATAAAAGATGTGCAAGAAAGAACATGTGATGTATGATAAATAACAACTAAATATGTAATATTTGACTAAGCCGCTCTTGAACTGAAACAAGAAATTATCTTAAGAAGAAGTGTTCACAAGCTGTTGACTGAGAAATGCATGCAGGTAGAAGTGACGAATGGATTGCTTAATATATTAATAAAGGTTGCAAAGATCAGATAACAAAGAAAAGGGATTTAAATAGAACATTTAGAAATAGGATCATGTCAGATAATAAGAGAGGAAAGAAGCTCTAAACTCCACTACTTGATTTCTCAAGCTTAAAGCAAGAAGGATCTGGTGCTCTAAATTCTAAACACTACCATGTGATTTGTAATGCATCATAATAAATGGTTTCTGTTGCTTAGAGCTATAAAAACAAATTATTAATATTCAAAAGAGAGAGAGAGAGAGAGAGAGAGTTACAGAAATATTATGTCACATACATTCATACCTAAGGTTTCAATGATCATGTGACAAAGAAAAAGGATTTATAAAGAGCATTTAGATCGTAGGAGCGTTTCGCACGGTATCAGAGCCAATGGTCCTGAGTTCAAATCTCCCAGATAGCAAAAATCCACATGCAATTGCCAATCCCAACTGAAAAGAGTGGCCACATGTAGGTCGACCCGAAAAAGAGGGGATACACGTGATAAAAGATTAAATAACACCATCTCCATCAGCTTAAGCTTTTGGAGTAACTGGTCATTTCACAGAAGGAAAAAAAGATCCCTTTAGAATCTATTCCTAGAGACTCAATAGGGAGAACACCTTTCTCCTTCGGCAGAAATATGATAAAGATGACGGTTCCCCAAAAGAAAGGGAGTGAATTTTCTCAACGAAAACAAGAAAAAATGAATAAATATCTTACATTTGAGATTCTCCAATAGAACGAGAAAAAATGAAAAAAAAAATATCTTACATTTTCTGAAATGTAAGATATTTTCAATTAACTAATCATTCAACTACGAGCACAACATTATCCAATACCAACCAATGTAGATATCAACATGCCAAGCTAGCTCCCACACATGTGCCAACTAGCAATAAGTAGAGATGCAATCATAAAATATATATAAAGGGAAACAGGGGAAAAATAATCTAGCTATATGTGATTGAAATCTGAAATTAGGTAGAAATACATAGGGAAAAATGAGCTTGGGAAGCTTCTGTTGTCAAAAAATAATTGCATAAACATTTGGAATGGTGCCCAAAAATGAGACTCATGGAAGATTGTACAAGCACATTAAAAGAGAGGACTCCCAACATATTCACAGAAACATATGGTAATATTCGTTAGCAAATGGTCATGATCTCCCAATTGTAAAAATTAAGAGCTAGCATGTAAACGAGTAACAACAAGTAAAACTTGAAAACATAAAGAAACAACTGAAGAACAAATTTGAAATTTTTTTCTTTAAGCGGGTCAAGAATCAGGTTTAGAGCCTCAGATTCTCTCATTTACACTCTTATCCTAGTAAGGACAGGTTTGTTTTGGATTTTGAGAATTGATTTTGAGTCCAGAACTGTCATTTTGGATCCAATAATCAGTGTTGGACTCAAAATCGATTCTCAAAAACCCAAAACAAATAGGGCCACTGAATTTTGAAAAAGGATTTCTAAAACTGATTATTGGACTCAAAATTTAATTTCAAGTCTACTAATCAGTTTTGGACTCTCAGTCAGTTCTCAAAATCCGAAACAAATAGGGCCGCAATAGCACAAAATTAATTAATTAGTTATAACTGCATAGTAATGCATTGCAGAATAACAACTAAATATGTAATAGTTGACTAAGCCGCTTTTGAACTGAAACAGCAAATTATCTTAAGATGCAGTGTTCACAAGCTGTTGACTTAGAAATGCATGCAGGTAGAAGTGAAGAATGGATCACTTTTGCAAGAACATATAACAAAGAAAAGGGATTTACGTAGAACATTTAGCCATAGGATCATGTCCGATAATAAGAGAGGAAAGAAGCTCTAAACACCACCACTTAATTTCTCAAGCTTAAAGCAAGAAGGATCTGGTGCTCTAAATTCTAAACACTACCACGTGATTTGTAATGCATCATAATAAATGGTTTATGTTACTTAGAGCTATAAAAACAAATTATTAATATTCAAGAGAGAGAGAGAGAGAGAGAGAGCTACAGAAATATTATGTGACATACATTCATACCTAAGGTTTCAATGATCATATGACAAAGAAAAAGGATTTATAAAGAATATTTAGAACGTAGGATCATGTAAGATAATAAGAGGAATGATGCTCTAAACACCACCAGTTGATTTCTCAAGCTTAGAGGCAGAAGGATATGATGCTCTAAACACTATGAATCAATCATTACAACTGCTCTAAAAATTCCTACAATGGTTCAGTGAGACCTATCCAACTAAAGTTCCGTACTTCCGAAGAAAACATGATAACCTTCACTCCTATAATTAAGCACTTAGACTCCTACAATTAAGCATGACAGACTCCACTAGATAGACTCCTATCCAGCTAAAGTTTACCCCACCCTACTTTCAAAGAAAACAGTCCCCTACTTCTACCATACGTCCTTCCACTTGGGTCTCTTCACCCCACTAAAAGGCAATGGAGTTGCTACTTTTGGATTATGAAGGCTTTGAATGGGTTTCTTCATCCCACTGAAAGGCAAACGATTCTGAATGGGTTTCTTCATCCCACTAAAAGGCATACGATCCTGGCCAATTGCCTTTTCAGTTTTCACTACTCCATTCTTTGGCAATGGAGCAGTTACTTTTAGATTCTCAAGGCTTTGAATGGGTTTCTTCATCCCACTGAAAGACAAACGAACCTGGCCAATTGCCTTTTCAGTTTTCACTACTCCATTCTTTGGCAATGGAGCGGCTACTTTAGGATTCTCACGGATTTGAATGGGTTTCTTCATCCCACTGAAAGGCAAACGAACCTGGCCAATTGCCTTTTCAGTTTTCACCACTCCATTCTTTGCCAATGCAGCTATTTTTCGATTTTCAAGGCTTTGAATGGGTCTCTTCATCCCATTGGAAGGCAAACGAACATGGAGAATTGCCTTTTCAGTTTTTACCACTCCATTCTTTGGCAATGAAGTAGCTACTTTTGGATTCTCAAGGCCTTGAATGGGTCTCTTCATCCCACTGAAAGGCAAACGAACTTGGCCAATTGCCTTTCCAGTTTTCACAACTCCATTCTTTGGCAATGGAGCAGCTACTTTTGGATTCTCACAGATTTGGATGGGTTTCGTCATCCCACTGAAAGGCAAACGAACCTGGCTAATTGCCTTTTCAGTTTTCACTACTCCATTCTTTGGCAATGGAGCAGCTACTTTAGGATTCTCACGGATTTGAATGGGTTTCTTCATCCTACTGAAAGGCAAACGAACCTGGCCAATTGCCTTTTCAGTTTTCACCACTCCATTATTTGCCAATGCAGCTACTTTTCGATTCTCAAGGCTTTGAATGGGTCTCTTCATCCCATTGGAAGGCAAACGAACATGGAGAATTGCCCTCTCAGTTTTCACCACTCCATTCTTTGGCAATGAAGCAGCTACTTTTGGATTCTCAAGGCCTTGAATGGGTCTCTTCATCCCACTGAAAGGCAAACGAACCTGGCAAATTGCCTTTTCAGTTTTCACCACTCCATTCTTTGGCAATGGAGCAGCTACTTTTGGATTCTTAAGGCTTTGAATGGGTTTCTTCATCCCACTGAAAGGCAAACAATTCTGGCCAATTGCCTTTTTACTTTTCACCGCTCCATTCTTTGGTAATGGAGTAGCTACTTTTGGATTGGGTTCCAGATTTGGTGTCACTAATTTGTACCTTGGAGGATCATTAGATGCTTTCTTTGTCTTCCTGATCATGTTTAATATTGCCATCCTTTCCTTGGCAGATTTCGCAGGTGCAGGAAGTGGACGACATCTCGCAGTGCAACTGAAAGGCAAAGGAGATTTTGTCATTGAATTGTTCATGGGAAATTGAAGAAATAATAATAATTCAATGTTTAAAGAACTTAAAATACCGTGATGTTTGTCCCTTTAGTGAGTTTTGAAGTCTTAGGCTCCTCTCTGCCATGACCTGCACGATTTAAGACTCAAGATGTCATGAAGTTACATGAACAACAATATCATCCATTCACGTAGGACAAAGAGTGAGGCATAACATACCCGAAGTTCAAATTTTCTATGGAGAATATCAGGATCATCTTCTTCATCATGCTTTTGGTTGCATCCTGTAACACAATACCCCAGAAAGCACATCCATAAATTTCATATTTATAATTCAAGAGAAAGCATAAAACTCGAATAAAAGCATTCAAACATTTTAAAATCAGAGAGAGAATTTGAATGGAAGTTACATAGGAATAAGAAAGAGCGTTAGTAAACATGTGCAATCAGTTGAATTTAAGATAAAATCAGAAACTGCATACTGCATCAGTGCAACAGAGTTTCAAGATTCTCTCCAAAGAGATGAGAACGATTGCTCATGCATAAGGAATTACTATGCAGAAAAAGGTAAAAAGGGAAAAGATCAAGGAGAATTCAAAGATTATGTAATAGCTTACAGAGTTGAGGATTCAAATTTTGTCTGTGAACATGATGCCAAAGAGGATGAGTCTCTTGTGAACTATGATGAGACAAACGTCTATTGTGAGAAGGCTCAAGAAGCTGAAAGGAAGAGAAACAAGAACCAATCAAGCTGTCAAGGAAGAAGTTGAATGTGAAGATCAGGGAGAAATTTGGATTGATCAAGAGGAAATTAATTGCAAAGATCACGATCAAGTGGAAGAGGTGAAAGTATGTGGTGAATCAGCTCAAAGGGAAAATGAAGATACCAGAACAAAATTTGAATCTGAGGAATATGAAGCAGCTGCCCATATCGAGCCTAACAAAGCCTCGGAACAAGAAAATGAGGAAATGAGTGCAGCTATCTGTGCTTGAAATGTCCAAGCTCAAGAAAATGAGGAATTGAGCAATGGCCCAAGTTCCACCAGCAGGGAGGGAATCTGTAGATGATAGTACAGTGGGGATTGAAGATAATTCTTAGATTGAAATGTGCTGCATGGAAAGTCTAAGGAAGTGGAAGGTTTTGGGAGTAGAGAACTTTAACATATGAAGCTCTGGCAGCTACTGAAAATTCTGCTGCAGCTTCTCCTTTTAAGCTTGAGATGGGTCTAGATAACCAAAACTTTGAGGATTGCAGAGAACTTTCTAGGTTGAAAGCATTTGCTAGAACAAGTTCACAGAAAATTAGTGCGTTGGCATATCAAGTTTCTATCCTAAAAATGTAGTCAACATTCCCCATACAAGCAGATCGTAGATCGTTTCACTGGATAAGCATGAAGAAGGAGAAAGTAAGGGAGAAAAGTCTTTTAACATAGCATCTAATGGTGAAGCCGATTCTTCAGCCAAATCAAGGATTAGAAGGCTGGGTTTGGAGTGGTTTGATTTCCTCCTGCCGTAAATTGTATTTTTGTTTTTCTTGTATTTATTCCTTCTGTAATGTTTGTGCCTTTGTGGACCATCTTGGTTCCCTTTAATTCAATATATCACTATTTAAAAAAAAAAATAGCTTCTAACGAGTTCTGCAACTTGGATACTGATTTGTTTTCAGGACACGATGTAGAAGAGAAAGTGGAAAATTTGGTTTACAAAAATATAGTAGTTGTTGGTTTAACAATGGTAGATGTGTCACCTGTTGAGAGTCATCGCGGACTCTCCACAGTGAAGGAGAGGATGGGTCGGCACGGATGCGGGCCGAGGCGGGCCCACATGGATCTTTCCTATTCTAAACTAGGACTTGTCAAGTTGGTAGTTAGAGTTGATTCTAAATTGGGTTTTGGAAACGAGTAGCTTTAGGATGTTGGATTGTTTTAGGAAACATAATTAGTTACTAATTTTGTTTTGGAAAAGGGTAGTATATAGAAATAGGGAAGTGGTTTAATAGGTTAGTTTCTTATTAGTGTCATGAAATATTCACGAAGATCTGTCATGCAATATCACAACTCGATGAAGAGTCCAAGATTTTAGGACGGGGATGCAGAGGATTATAATCCGACGATTGAAGCCTAAGTACAGTGGTACGGTAAGATAGCGGAGTATCTTGCTACATTCGAAGGGTTGGAGTACAATAGGTTTGTGAAGTTTAGAAATGAACTTAGCATGACTTGCAGAGAGTCAGCAGTGAAGGGGAGTGATAAAAGTTATCGTTGACTCTCCATGGATGGAGTGTTTTTTGAGGGGGAGTGTTGATGTAGGTTCCATGGATGGAGTGGTGTATTGATGTCTTGTGTTGTCTTGTTGTTATCGTGTTATAGTCTTGTTGTTGTCTTGTGGGTAGTTGTTCCCCATGGAGTTCCTTGTTGGTGCTCCTTTGTTGGTGGTTGTTCTTCCTATTATGTTTTGTCATCGTCTTCGGGTTAGTGTAGTATCGTCCTCCTTGTTGAAGTGTTGTGAGGTTTCCTTAGTTGATTCATTGGTTGGTTGGTTAGTTTCTTTTTTGCATTGTTAGTTGTTGGTTCTTCATGTTGCTAGTTGTTTCCTTCTGCTTAACGTTTGTTGGTGACTTAAGTTGATGTTCTTTCACCATGCTTCGCGTTCTTGGTTAGTTGCTCCTTCTATTTGTTGTTGGTTGGTTGGTTGGGTTGTTGGTTGGTTGGTTGGTTTGGTTGGTTGTTTGGTTGGTTTTTTGGTTGGTTTTTTGGTTGGCTGGGTTGGTTGTGGTTGAGGTTGGATGGGTTGGTTGTGGTTGAGGTTGGTTGGGTTGATCGTGGTTGAGATCATTGTTGTTGTGGTTGGTTGGTTCTTCGCGCTTGGTGTTATTGGTGGACTCGCTTTGCGAGTCCTGTTTGTTGATGCTTCTACATGTGTGTAGTTGCCTTGCATAATTTTGCGCATTCATTGTTGCTGTAGAGGTTTGCTTTCGGCCTTGTTGCTAGTAGTGGCTATATGCCCGGTCATTTGCGTTGAATTCGGCCTTATTGTTGTTTCTCCCAGGCGACGTGTTGTGTGGCCTTCTTTGGTTGGTTGTTTCCCAAGCGACGTGCTGTGTGGCCATCATTGGTTGGTTGTTGTTGTGGGCTGATTTTCTATCGCCCTGTTGTTGGTTGGTTGTTGGTCCTGGTTGGGCTTCTTCTTCGATATGATGTTCTCTTGATCTCTACTCGTGGTGCTTCGTCGTTGTTCGTGTGCGAGCCTTTGGTGTCCTTATTTTATTCTATGGATCGTTGTTGTTTCCTTGCCGAGGCCCTTTCGTTCGATCGTTATTGGTGTAGATTTGATAGCCGTGCTCTGAGGGGGAGGCTCTGTGTTGATCGCTCTGACGGTAATGCTAATTTAGGGGGAGCTCGTTGTTTTTGTGGCCGTTGAACTCGCTGTTGTACTAGTTGTGGCCATGGTCTTTTTTTGTTATGTTTTTTACTATGTATTCATCACATCAACTTGACGGGGTGTGTTGTACCAAGCTGGCTATGTCTATGGGATTATTGTTTTTCTGTTTTATGGGTATTATAGTTGTTTGTTTTAGTTTTCTTTGTAGGAATCTGGAGTGTGGAGTTATACCGTATATACACTCCAGCTTGAGGGGGAGTGTTGAAGGGTATCTTAGTCATTATGTGTAGTGTGAGGGGTATTGTAGCCTTTGTACCATGTTTCCCTACTTTGGACCTATATATACATCATATTAATGGGTGGACTCCTAAGTGGAGAATCTCACCATCTTCACCCTCACACTTCTTCTTCCCCTCTAAACCCTAGCCACATTTCTAACATATATAAAAGGAGAGTGCAAAACGTGAAACAATATGTGAGTGAGAAAAAAAACATGAATGTATTGAAGAGAAGTGTTGTACGGTTTGAGTCTTGGAATAGTATATTTAAGAGAACTCTCTCTTTTCCTCCCTCCTTTTGTGATTTGTGTTATTTGGGTTTTGCTTCTTTTGCCTTTGATCTTGTTTTCAAAAAACTTTGTGCTTTGATCATTGTTTTATATGGAACATAAAGAAAGTGAAAATGTTGACATTACAGAATGTTTCAGAGAAGTGGCAATTGGAAATTCAAATATAGACCAGTTCTCCGCATTTGTTGATCCAGCATAGTATCAAAACGAACACAAAAAAGAATTTGATTTCTGCACAAGTTACTATTTTAAATAGTCCAGAGACTGCTAAAATACTAGAACGATACAAAATAGAAGATGGGGATCCATGTAGGTTGTTGAGAAGATTTCTCGCAATCAAAGAATCCTGGGTTGACAATGTAAAATTCAGAACTCATTGGAAAACCGTAATTTGAAAGATAAAAGTGGATGTGATCAGCAGTGGTTCAATGAAATGTCCATTTCCACAGTAAAAGCTGAGAAAAGACCAGCAGAGTTGAAATCAAGCCACTGAGACCAATCAAGAGTTTGAAACATTTTTTTCTCATAGGTCGAGAGCATGAAATATTGGCCAATAGTGACTGATATGAGGCAGAACACTCCAATTCTGAAAACGGAGCAGTTGAGCAACCATAAGGTCGGGTAATCGGCGACACCCATGTTGAGAAGGCAACCCTAGACAACTTGCATAGCAGTAGAAAGAGAGGAGGAGAGGGTTCACTTTTTCAACCATTGGTTGAAGGATTGAAAAGGTTTGGCAGATAGGTGCTGCACTATATTAAAACAAAGGGTTCATTATTTTGATGACATGTTGATTTCAGATGGATTTTTTTTTCTTACATCACTGCAAAACTGTTCATCAATATGGACAATCATTTTGTTGAAGACACAAGTGGAAGTGATTCAAGGGTCTAGCATGCATTGTCAACTTCATTTTTAAATATAGATAACACAAAATGATTGATTTTATATCGCAGGACATGCTCCTACTTTTAATTCCACAAAGAAAATGTCCAATCAAGTGAAAGCAATGACAGGTAGAATCAACCAACAATGACAGGTAGAATCAACCAACATATTGCCATGTTGTGCAACAATTTTACTTTACACAAGTTCAATTTTTGGAAAATCTACTAATCAAGGTTTTAAATTTGAGTTTCAGTTATGGTTTCGGTCACCACAGAAATGGGACCTTTTAAGTTTCGGTTGGACATTTTGGTGGAAATCCTGTAAAATCGCCGAAACGTAGGCAAACAATTGCAAATGATAGAGTTTTAAAATGAAACTTCAGGAAATGCTACAATAAACACAAATACAAACTTAGCACATAAGAAATACAGATATAGATAATGTTTTAATAATATAAAATACCAAAAGACATGTGTTGTTGAGCAAGTCCGTTCAGTTTTGGTATTGTTTCGATGGGGATGGGGATGGAAACATATCAGTCGTTTGTTTCATTGGAAATTTAAAAACATGTTACTAAATCCAACCAAGTAAAACAATGCCAAACATAATCACCAAAACCAACCTATGTTGTGTAAGGATTCAGCTTTAGATAAGTTTTGTGAGTAACGTGGTTCCAGAACCATCAAAATGAGTCAACTAGAGCCAGCCACGACTATTTTAACTATATAAAAAAAAAGTTTCAAAAGCAAAGAAGCCTTTGAAAACCTTTAGGATTTAATCAATTTAAACAAAGAGATATGTGTTTTCGGAAACATGCATGTCAGATTTAAAAGGGCAGAAACAGTGTCGACCCAAGAAAAATTAATTGGAAGAAAATTTTCAGATCCAAGAAAAATTAAAAGGAAGAACCATTCAAGAAGTTGAATGTGAAGATGAAAAAGGCAAGAGAAAGGGAGGGCAAAACAGGCAAATATGGCAAAAAAAAAACTTACCGAGGCGTGTGGAAAAGGGTATTATATAGAAATAGGAAAGTGGTTTAATAGGTTAGTTTCTAATTAGTGTTTCGATAGTGTTTTTTTGGAAAGTAGAGGGGATTGTATAGCATGGGTAATTTCAATACGTGTTTGAGTGCCTTTGCTTATATGCAGAGAGAGAGAGAGAGAGAGAGAGAGAGAGAGAGAGAGAGAGAGAGAGAGAGAGAGAGAGAGAGAGAGAGAGAGAGAGAGAGAACATGAATGAAATAATGGAGAGTAAACATGAAAAAGTGGGAAAAAGAGACGAGTGTGAAACGTGAACTCTTTGTTATTAAGAAGTTGTGTATGGTTGCTGCCATCAACAGTATTCAAGAAAAATTCTCCCTCTCTCTCTTCCGCTCTTTCTCTTCCCTCTTCTCCTTTTGTTGTGGGTTTAGTGCTTCTGCTTGATCTTTGTTTTTAACAAGTGGTATCAAAGCTTTCGTGCTTTGATCTTGATTTTCTACATCAGCAAGCAAAGGTGAAACAGCTAGAGAAGTTGCACCAGTGATCATTGGACAGATTTTAGAATAGGAACATATTGGAAAAGAAAGGTTACTATTGTGTGTGGCTGTGTGTTCTGAAAAGGTCACGGTCCTAACGGACATGGGTAATGGGAAGTGTTAATGGGCTTTTTAGTCTTTAAAAGTAGTTTTGATTTAGAAAGTGTGGTTTCTAATTAGTTTAAATGGGTTGGGCAAATCGAAAAAGAAACATGCTAATATGGTAGTTTATATTATTTTTATTTTATGGTTAGTTTTAAATGTAACTGTTGAAGGGTATTATAGTCATGGTTTTAAATTTCGATCGGATTTCATCTGGACCGAAACGAAATTGCACCGAAACCGAAATTCCCGAAATGTACCAAATTTCGGTCGAAATTTCGGTGAAATAATAGATAAAATAATATTATTTTAATCCTTTACCAAATTTCGACCGAAATTTCGGTTTAAAAAATCGATATTTTGAGAGCTTTTACCAAATTTCGGCCGAAATTTTGGTTTTGGGAAAGACCGAAATTTCGCCCGAAACCGAAATTTAAAACCTGCGCAGCTGCGCTAGGAGTTATCTGCACATTAGTGGCTTATAAAGCCACCGATTGGTTTGTATGGCGGGTCCACCTTTGCGGGGTCCAAAAAAGCGACCAATTGGTGACTTTATAAGCCACTAATGTGCAGGTAACTCCCTGCGCAGCTGCGCACGAACACTTTTCTCTCTCTCTCTCTCTCTCTCTCTCTCTCTCTCTCTCTCTCTCTCTCTCTCTCTCTCTCTCTCTCTCTCTCGCTCTCTCTCTCTCTCTATATATATATATATATATTATATGGGAGCTCCCTAAGGAGACTCCATATTCACTCTTCTTCTTCTTCCTTATCAACAATAACATGGTATAAGAGCTGATCCAATAAACAAAATTCAAAAAAGGAAGGAAACCTAGCCGCATCTCTCCACCTCTCCCGCATCTCTCTCCTTGTCGTAAAATCTTGCTAAGGAAACCTTGCCGTAAAACTCTCGCGCGCGCGCATCCCTTTCATTCACATACAAAGAGACTGCTCCTAGCATAAGCGGTAAAGAAGGAGGTAGACTCAAACAAAGTGACGTCGGTGGAAACAAATATCGGCGAAGTCGAGGACGGTAACTCCGATCACTTTTCTGGGTACGAAAGTAGCACAGAAAGACACAACGCTCCGCCCGAGGATCCAATTTATCTAGCCCTGGGGTAAGGGTGTGAACAAAGCAAACACAGCCAACGACTCTTGAAACAGTATGTGAGTGAGAGAAAAAGTGTGAATAGAGTATTGAAGAGAAGTGGTGTACGGTTTGAGTCTTGGAATAGTATATTCGAGGGAACTCTCTCTCTCTCTCTCTCTCTCTCTCTCTCTCTCTCTCTCTCTCTCTCTCTCTCTCCTTTGTGATTTGTGTTATTTGGGTTTTGCTTCTTTTGCTTTTGATCTTGTTTTCAACAAGTAGTATCAAAGCTTTGTGCTTAGATCTATGCTTTCCACAGAACATAAAGAAAGTGAAAATGTTGAGGTTACGAAATGTTTCAAAGAAGTGGCAATTGCAAATTCAAATATAGACCAGTTCCTCTCAGCTGGATCAATGTTTCAAAGAAGTGCCAATTGCAAATTCAAATATAGATCAGTTCCACGCATTTGTTGATCAAGCATAGTATCAAAATGGACACAAAAAGAATTTGATTTCTGCACAAGTTACTAATTTAAATAGTCCAGAGACTGCTAAAATACTAGAACGATACAAAATAGAAGACGGTGATGCATGTAGGTTGTTGAGAAGATTTCTCACACTCAAAGAATCCTGGGTTGACAATGTAAAATTCAGAACTCATTGGAAAATTGTAATTTGGAAGATAAAAGTGGATGTGAACAGCAGTGGTTCAATGAAATGTCCATTTCCACAGTAAAATCTGAGAAAAGGCCAGCAGAGTTGAAATCAAGACACATACCAATTGAGAGTTTGAAACATTTTTTCTCATAGGTCGAGAGCTTGAAATATTGGCCAATAGTGACTGATATGAAAGAGAACACTCCAATTCTGAAGAGGGAGCAGTTGAGCAACCACAAGGTCAGGTAATCAACGACACCCATGTTGAGAAGGCAACCCAAGACAACTTGCATAGCAGTAGAAAGAGAGAGGAGGAGAGCGTTCACTTATTCAACCATTGGTTGAAGGATTGAAAAGGTTTGGCAGATAGGTGCTGCACTATACTAGAACAAAGGGTTCATTATTTTGATGACATGTTGATTTTAGATGGATTTGTTTTCTTACATCACTGCAAAACTGTTCATCAATATGGAAGTGATTTTGTTGAAGATACAAGTGGAAGTGATTCAAGGGTCTAGCATGCATTGCCAACTTCATTTTTAAATATGGATAACACAAAATGATTGATTTTATATCGCAGGACAATGAAGTGAAAGCAATGACAGGTAGAATCAACCAACACATTGACATGTTGTGCAACAATTGTACTTTAGACAAGTTCAATTTTTGGAATTACTTAAATTTCAGTTTCAGTTATGGTATCGGTCATCATGAAAATGGGACCTTTTCAGATTCGGTCGGACATTTCGGTGGAAATCCGCAGGCAAACAATTGAAAATGATAGAATTTTAACATGAAACTTCAGGAAATGCTACAATAAACACAAATACAAACTTACCACATAAGACAAATATCTATACATAATGTTTTAATAACATAAAATCCCAAAAGACATGTGTTGTCACGCAAGTCCGATAATTCAATACATACCATCTTTTTCACCTGTAATTCATATAAATATTTATACATAGTACAAACACCGCATTTCACATGCAATTCATAATGAGTCAACTAGAGCCAGCCACGACTATTTTAACTATATATAAAAAAAAAAGATTCAAAAGCAAAGAAACCTTTGAAAACCTTTAGGATTCAATCAATTGAAATTGCAATATTCTATCAAATTCAAACATAGCAACAAAAATTTGGGTTCAATAAACAGAAAATTGGGTTCAATAAACAGAGAGATAAGCATGCATGTCAGATTTAAAACAAATGTCTATACTCTATAGCAAGAATTGTCAAGAAGATGAAAAGGGCAGAAACAGAGTCGACCCAAGAAAAATTAAGTGGAAGAAAAGTTTCAGTTCCAAGAAAAATTAATTGGAAGAACCATTCAAGAACTTGAACGTGAAGATGAAAAAGACAAGAAAAAGGGGGGGAAACAGACAACAATGGCAAAAAAAAAAACATGCAAATGAAAAAAAAAAAACTTACCGAGGCGTGTGCAAAACCATTCTTTATCATCCTCAACGGATCGATCCGGGTTTGTTAAGTCGACGAACATTGGTGCAGAGAAATTTTCATAAAACTCGTCGAACTCAAATTCGTAAGTTTCATTTGGATTAAAGTGACAGAACTCTTCGTCATAGTGATCAAACTCCATTTCTGTCTGAGAGAGACAGATAGCAAGAAAGATAGATTAGAGAGAGAGAGAGAGAGAGAGAGAGAGAGAGAGAGAGAGAAGAGATTGCAAGAAAGAGGGATTAGAGAGAGAAAGAGAAGAGATTAGAGAGAGAAAGAGAGGAGATTAGAGAGAGAAAGAGCAAGAGCAAGAAAGAGAGATTAGAGAGCGCGGAGAGCTAAGAGAGAGGGAGAATTAAGAATAGATTGAGAGTCGGTGTTTTTCTTTCCTCTCTCGCTGAAGGAATTTATTTATAGCTCTTTATTTCAATTGGTAAGTGATATATTCGCCCCCGCCCCTCCCCCCTTTTCTTACTTGGAGACATCCCCGTCTAGTGTATTTATGACTGTTCTTTTACACTAGAGAGGGCTGTCCCAAGTAACAAGAAAGGGTCGAATTTACCCTTTACCATATTATTAAAGGCTACTGATAATAGCACTACTGTGCTTGAATAATTGCACGAACTAAGCTTGTCTTTTCTTTTTCAATTTTGTTCTTTTTGACTGTTATAAGATGTTTCAATAATAAAAGACAAGATAAGTTGCTGCACTTATCAAAACATTGTAGTGCGAAAATCAATAGGCATATTAAAGCAATTAAAGAAAACGAAAGGTCGGCGGCTATCTTTCTTTTGACATTTCATGTTTTATCTACTTCACAAAAATAAAATCAAGACCGTTGATCTTGTTGATCCTCATGAGCTGACCCACGTGACATCTAGTCCTATGCAGAATGGACCTCCCATCAATAAGAAAAAAGAAAATCAACTGTTTGAATTTTCTAGGCAGGCCTGTTTGGATTGCAGGAAAAACATTTCTCAAGAAATTTTTCCTAGGAAATATTTTCTGTTTCCACAAATTATGGGGAAATGATAAATTTTGAGTATAATCATTATAATTTTAAAGGTTCCTCCTGTGAACAAACCTTGAATTGTGGTTGTTCATGTCACTTTTATTTCTATGTAATAAAACAATGGAAAAGCAAAATGTTTTTCTTTTCCAAACTTTTCTTGAAATTTCATGGAATCAAAACAAGGAGAAGAGGAGGCTTGATGTGTCGTGGAGATACGATCATCCCATATAAGTGGAAACAATGGCGGTGGGGGTGCAACTTGGGTCGGGTTCAACCCAATTTTGACTCGGGTTCGGTTGGTATTTCCTCGGGTTGGGTTTGGTTGGGTTAGGGATGGCGTTTCCCAACCCGATTTAATTTCAGGTTGGGTTAGGGATGATGCCTTGGCAGCCCGACTCGACCCGCACCCGACCTTTGTCCTCTAATTTTATCTTGATTTTCTTTTTGTTATTGTATTTTTCTATCTTGCACGAACTAAACTTGTCTTTTCTTTTTTAACTACTTGCAATCCCGTGCGATGCACGGGGCGACGAAAAATTATGTTCTTGAAATAATTTTTATTATAACTTAAGAGCAAAACAACCCAAAATAGAATACCAGATGTTAAGGTGTAGAATTCCTTTTTTATAGGTGTAGATTGCGAAACATTAGTATAGAATTCCGTTTATAGATATAGATGAGAGATTTTAGCATCTATTTTCTCTTTAAGAGAAATGGAGTACACTAAAGAGGGAATATAGAATGATTTGTTTTTCTAGAAAGAACTTTTGGAATTCCAAAAGTGTAAAACGGTGTGCAACATCCCCTTAAAGCGTTTTTAAATTTCAGAATGTAGTGGGGGTGCCACCCGGCGCCACCCCAGCTTACCACATTCAGCTATATATATATATATATATATATATATATATATATATATATATATATATATATATATATATAGAGAGAGAGAGAGAGAGAGAGAGAGAGAAAAGTGTTTCTAGTCCGGCCGACTAGAGATCATTCTCTAGTCCGCCACCCAAAAACACATGGGTCTCACATATTTGGGTGATCTAAAGCATTCATTTGATAGGCCTCATCATAGATAGGATGTCCACAAAAATTCAGCTTCATAGGATCTTCTTAACCCTTCGATTTGTGGAGTTAAAAAATGGACAGATTTGGAGCGGTTTATAGCCGTCCATTTTAAGCTCCACAAATCATAGGGTTGGGATGATCCTATGAAGCTAACTTCTTGTGGACACCGTCTCTATGTCAGGGCCCATCAAATGAATGCTTTGCATCACCCAAATATGTGGGACCCATGTGTTTTTGGGTGGCGGACTAGAGAATGATCTCTAGTCGGCCGGACTAGAAACACTTTCCTCATATATATATATATATATATATATATATATATATATATATAGGAAATTAAAATGGAAAACATTAAAAAAAAGTGGCTAAATTCAAACCATAAGGTACGAAACAACTGGTTATGGGTGTTGACGGTTTTCATTAGGAAAGGAATTGGGAATTGTGTAACTAATATTAAAAAAGGGGAAAATGATCAAAAAATGGGATTTTTAACTGAAAATCTCAAAAAAGGGTTGAGTTGGCTAAATTCTCCGAAAGGGGTGAAACGCATCCCAAGGCATGTTTTAAGACAAAAATGCCCTTGAGTTGCTTGTCCCTCTAAGAAGGTAAGAAACGGATCCCAATGCATTTCACCTAACCTCTACCTTTTTACCTTCTTCTTCCCCACGCCAACTGATGAAACTCCATGGCTATTGTAAAACTCCATTGAAATTCCATTGCAGACCGATGAAATTCCACTTGAGAATATCTAGATTTTATTGGATCTCTTTATTTTCTTTGGCTATGAAACCTAAGGTTCTCTAGTAGTCCATTGTCATACATTTGGTTAGGTTTAACATGTTCCTTACAATGCTATGGTGTATTGTCATCATCTTGTTTTGTTTGTTAGGGTTTTGTTAGGCATTTGTTATTGTCATCATCCTCTTTACAATGCTATGATATATTTTCATCATCACCCTATCTCTCTATAGCCCTCTATGTTTCTATTTATAGTAAACCCGGATGAAACTCATGTCTATACAATTAGAAGCACTATTTAAATGTGTAGAAGCAATATTTTGTTCTCGGAACCACTGTTGATATGTGGGAACCAGTATTTAGTCCTCTCAACCACTAAGTAGTGGTTCCAATGGTTTGAATAGTGGTTCTGAATCTGGAAATACAGTGAGGACCCTATGTAGAAGATCAGAACCACTATTTAAACATTGAGGTAATCTATTTATACCGTCCTAACCACCATGTAGACTTCTGAATCACTATATAGTGGTTCTGACAGTATAAATAGTGAGAATAAAAGGTTATGCTATCAAAACCACTATAAAAAGTGAGAATCAGTGTATAAATAAGGGATTAAACACTCAGAACCAATAATTATACATAGGAACCACTATTTACCACTATATAGTAGTTTTGAGGTATAAATAGTGGTTCTGAGGTATAAATAAAGGTTCACACATTCTACTAGTATTTCATTTGGTGTCAAAGTTGCAATGAATTTATGAACAATGGGTTAAATAGTTGTCTAAACACTCAGATCTTATGGTGGTTCATAGTTTAGATGGCCTAATACTTGTTCCGAGAGTTTAAATTCTGAGATTGAAAAAGTTATTCACTCAAAACCACTATAAAAAGTGAGAATGGGTGTATTTATAGGATTTTAAACACTCAGAAACACTAATTATACCTAGTAACCACTACTTACCACTATGTAGTGATTTCAAGGTATAAATAGTGGTTCCATAGTAGAAATATTGCTTCACACAATCTAATAGTATTTCATTGGGTGTCAAAGTCGCAATGAATTTATGAATAATGGGTTAAATAGTTGTCTAAACACTCAGATCTTATGGTGGTTCATAGTTTAGATGGCCTAATACTTGTTCCGAGAGTTAAATTGTGAGATTGAAAAAGTTATGCACTCAAAACACTATAAAAAGTGAGAATGAGTGTATTTATAGGGTTTTAAACACTCAGAACCACTAATTATACCTAGGAACCACTATTTACCACTATGTAGTGGTTCCGAGGTATAAATAGTGGTTTCGAGGTATAAATATTGGTCCATATGTTCTGATAGTATTTTATTGGGTCTCAAAGTTGTCATGAATTTATACACTGTGGTTTAAACACTAAGAACCACATTGAGATGAAAGGAACAACAATTAAATCCTTGCAAGCACTAATTGTGGTTCAAGATTCATGTGAACCACAATTACAGTCAAAACAACTATAAAAAGTGAGAATGAGTGTATACATTAGTGGTTTAAACACTCAGAACCACTAATTATACAGTGGGAACAACTATTTATACCTCGAAACCACTATTTACTACTAAGTAGTGGTTCCGAGGTATAAATAGTGGTTCCAAGGTATAAATAATGGTTCATACATTCTAATAGTATTTCATTAGATCCATTATCCTTTTTGGAGTGCTTTTCGGATCTCAATTTCTGATTCCAGGTCACAATCTATTTTGAGTCGAGTGGGACCATCCATCAAAGTGTCCTAAGTCCGACTTATATTGTACATAGTTAGCGCTTAGAGTTAGGGATCAAGAGAAAGTGAAAAGAAACTCGAGAGGATGGACAATTTTTATCCAAACAAAAATACAGAACATGAAATGTTGTTTGAAGTTTTGAGTATGTTTTCCATAGGTTGATCCTCGCCCTTGAATCTACAGAGGTTTCCATAATACGAATTTCCTCTATGGATTGGACGGCTAGGATCACCCTATGGAAATGATTTTTTGGGCACAACTTATTTGCATTGTGGCCCATCTAATGGATGCTTTGGATCATCCTATGGTGTGACCCGTACAATACTTTTTGAAAAATGCTGGAGTATATGGGTTTACACCTTATAAAAACTCTTTCTCATGAAGAAACAAATAGGTCTTCCCTACCACCAAGTCAAAAGCCAATCATATTTATGTAATTGAACACAATTTCTAGAATGTACAGCCCACACCATAGGATGATCCAAACTGCCTAATTGATGGGTCGCAACATAAATAGGTTGTGCCCCAAAAATTATTTCCATAGATGATCCCAACCGTTCGATCTATAGAAGTTTCCATAATCTGAGTCCCTCTTTAGATTGGATGGTTAGAATCATCTTATGGAAATGATTTTTGGGGCTCAATCTATTTACGTTGTGGCCCATCAATTGGGCAGTTTGGATCATCCTATGGTATGGGCTGTGTAGTCCATTTAGAAAAATATGGGCTGAATTCATCCTAGAAGGGGGCTGTACAATGGATTTTTACGAAAGGCAATGGACTTTCAACACTTGTGTAAGCCCAAGGGTCTACTCTCCTATCTTGTTTTGATGATTCTAAACATAATTGATTATGTTATTGAATGCTAATCAATTTGCCTTTGAACTGTTGTGTTTAAGATAGGATTGATCATTGAAGAAATCAACACACTACATGGTCATGCTTGAAGATGTACCCAACAAGAGTCAAATGAGCTAAGTGGAGCTCACATCATCTCTCAAGCAAGCATACACAAGATGGAAGGTCAATTGAAGACCAAGACTAAAGAGAAGTTGAAGGTTGCATAAGTATCATTGTACATCCTTTCTCTTTAGATTTCTAAGTCAAGGCAAAGTGTTTTAAAAATAGTTTTCAAAAACACTTAAATAACTTTAAAGGCTTAGTGAATGGTTATGTGGTGGACCAACATGTTGGGACCCTCATACACATTCCAAAATTATCATAGGGATTGAGTTCCAAAAGCCCAAAATCAAATAAGCAATAAAAAGACAAAATCTGCTGATTTTTAGGCTTCTCGGAACTCCGAGATTTTTGTCGGAGCTCCGAGAAATGGTCCAGTAGTATTTTTCATACTCTGGTCATTTTCTCGGAACTCCGAGAAATGGTCCAGTAGAATTTTTATTCTTTTGGCCATTCTCTCGGAACTCCGAGAATTTCTCGGAGCTCCGAGAACCTTGCGACAGCTTAAAAAATAGCCGTTGGGATTTAAATTAAATTTTGGTTTTTGATATCAACACCCCCAAACGGTCATATTTTGTCAAATGCTATATATACAACATCAAGAGGATTATTTTTCCCTCTCTTGATCAATTGAAAAACCTCCTTAAGCATTCAAGAAAACTTGCAACCCATTTGAGCTTAAGATTTTGTTTTTCTCCCCAAACTTGCCTTGCACTTGCAAGTCTATTGAGTTTGGATTTAGAGCTTTCACTTGCAACCACTATTGAAGAGCAATCAAGGGACTACAGAGAGCATCAAGCTTTCAAGAAGAAGCCAAGCTATTTATCTTCTATTTCTTGTAAAGGTGTAAGGGCATCCTATCTTAATTCCCTAGAGAGCAATCGCTTAGAACTCGGCGAAGAAGGACAATCGGTGTAAGGGCATCCTTATTTAATATCCCTTGGAAGTGTAACCGCCTCGGAGCCGGGCATCGTGGAGGTCTCGCATAGTGGAAAACCTTAAGGACGATCTTATGAACAGTGGAGTAGGGCTTTGCCCGAACCACTATATATCGGTGTGTTCTTTCCTCTTCTTGTACTTTCATTCTTATCTTTTGGTTTAGTATTTCATTTGTTTCTAATCGTATTTGATCTAACCAAAAATCTAATCTAGAAAAGAAAATTCAAATTAGGGTCACTAATTAAATTTGCAAAAGGCCTAATTTAGTGTTAAAATCAATTCACCCCCCCTCTTGTATATTTCAATTGGTATCAGAGCCTCGTCTCTAATTTTTATTTAAAAACCCTAACCGGTTTAGAGAAAAGATTCTAAAAATGGCAAACTATCCTCAACACCATGAAAGTTACTCAAACACTAGGCCACCCTATTTTGATGGAACAAATTATGGATTTTGGAAAACTAAAATGAAAATCTTTTTAACCCAAGATTACCAAATGTGGAGAGCCATTAATAATGAATATATATTACCCACTAGAAATCTTAATGATTGGACCGAAGCCAAACAACAAGCCTCAAACTAAAATGCCAAAGCCATGAATTCCCTTATTTGTGCTTTGTCACCCGGAGAATTCAATAGAGTGTCAAATTTGAATTCGGCTAAGGAAATTTGGGACACCTTAGAAGTCACCCATGAGGGAACCAACCAAGTTAAAGAATCTAAAATGAATCATCTATTTGGGCAATATGAACTCTTTCAAATGACACCCGATGAAATTATTGCCGACATGTACACTAGATTCACTAACCTTGTAAATGGACTAAGGGGACTTGGAAAATAATTTTCAAATAGAGATTTAGTAACCAAAATCCTTAGGTCCCTACCTTTGTCATGTGAATCCAAAACTTCCGCAATCACCGAAGCCAAGGACATGAACACTTTGAACCTAGATGAACTAATAGGGTCCTTGATAACCCATGAGAAGATTTTCAAAACAAAAGCACCTGAAATTAAAACTAAAATTGAAAAAGGAAAAGGCGTTGCTTTTGCTTGCAATACAGGTGATAATGAAGAGGCAAAGGAAGACATGAAAGATGAAGTTGCCCTCCTAACAAGAAGGATTAAGTTCTTGCAAAGGAATATGGGAGGCATGAGAAATAGAAGGACCAATCCTCCATTCAAGAAGAAAGAAGAACTCGGTGACGGATCTTCTCAACCCCGATGCTATGGATGCAAAAACTTGGACACATTCGCATGGATTGTCCACTCAACAATGAGCCTACCTCAAACAATCGTTTCAAGAGAAGAGAAGGCAAGAAAGGAATGATCGTCACATGGGATGAGGAAAATGAAAGTGAAGGCGAACCAAATGACGGAGAAGATTGCTTAATAGCCAAAAATGTTTGCTTCATGGCCTCAACAAACGACACTCAAGAGATAAATACTTTAAATGATGTCATTGTTTTAAAAGAAGTTCTAGATTCCTTGCAAAATACACATGATGAACTTGAGATTGAAATTGATAAAATGCATCACTTGAAAACTCTCTTTCTAACATGACAAAAGAATTTGGTTGGTTAAAGAAAGACTATGAATTTTTAGATGATGAAAATGAAAAATATAAAGTTGAAATTCATGATTTAAATGCTACCATCAAAATCTGAAATGAAAATCGACAAGAGCTATCTATTGAAAATAACAAGCTAAAGCATGAAAATAGTAACTATCTTTTAATTTGATGAACTAAAGAAACTCTTTGAAAAATTTGAACATAATTCACTAAAATTGGATAGGCTTGTTAATATTCAAAGATTATCACATGATAAAAGTGGACTTGGACATAAATGGAATACCACCATATCAAACTATAAAAACAAATTTGTAAAGGCTTCTTCTAGTGGTACTAAAACTTGTTTTTATTGTGGTCTAGAAGGACATTACAAGATTGCTTGCATGTATGCTAAACAAGATAAAATCAAATTGAACTCTAAAGTGAAAATAAATGAAATTAGCAAGATTAGAAAGATTTGGGTACCTAAAGGATTTCACTTGCCTATTCATATGTAGGTATGCCTTAAAAGCCATAACAAGAAGACCACATGGTACCTTGATAGTGGATGCTCTAGACACATGACCGGAGACCTCACTCAATTTGCATCCCTATCACTCAAGGATGGCGGAGATGTTACCTTTGGAGATGATAAGAAAGAAAAATCAAAGGAGAAGGCACCATAGGTAACTCTACATCTCCCATACATGATGTACTTTATGTTGATGGCTTGTTCCATAATCTTATTAGCATTAGTCAATTGTGTGACAATGGTTTTGAAGTAGTCTTCAACCCTGACAAATGCATTGTTAAAAATAAGATTGATGGAAAAGTGAAATTCATAGGTTCTAGAGACAATAACATTTACACTATTGGACTAGATGATCTTAGACTCCAAAATGTGACTTGTCTTAATGCCATTAGTGAAGATTCTTGGTTATGGCATAGGAGGTTGGGTCATGCAGGAATGGATCTCATTTTGACCCTCTCCTCAAAAGAAATTGTTAGAGGATTGCCTAAGTTCAAATACACCAAAGATCACATTTGTAGAACTTGTCAATTATGGAAACAATTGAAGAGCTCATTTGCCCATAAAAATATGATTTCAACTTCCTACCCCTTGCAACTACTTCATATGGATACTTTTGGACCAATGAAGACAAGTAGCCTAGGTGGAAAGAGGTATGTGTTTGTAGTTGTGGATGACTACTCACGATTTACATGGGTCATATTTTTAGCACATAAAGATGAAACCTATGAAAACTTCCTTAAATTGTGTAATCAAATACAAAATGAAAAAGGTATTGTCATATCTTACATTAGGAGTGACCATGGAACGGAATTTGAAAATATACATTTTGACACTTACTGTAATGAGCATGGCATAAAACACAATTTTTCGGCACCTAGGACACCTCAACAAAATGGGGTTGTAGAAAGAAAGAACCGAACCCTCCAAGAAATGGCTAGAACTATGTTGCATGAAAACGATCTCCCTAGATATTTTTGGGCGGAGGCGGTTAGCACCGCTTGCTATATCATAAATAGGGTATATATAAGGCCAATTTCTAAGAAAACACCTTATGAGCTTTGGAAAAACTTGAAACCAAATATAACCTATTTTAGAGTGTTTGGTTGTAAATGCTATATCTTGAACATTAAAGATAACCTACACAAATTTGATAAGAAATCGGATGATGGCATATTCTTAGGGTATTCTTCACATAGCAAAGCATATAGAGTATTTAATAGAAGAACCTTAGTTGTAGAAGAATCCATGCATGTCACATTTGATGAGAGAGAGCCAACACCTCAAGAAATGCCACATGATGAGGATGAACCTATTGAATACCTCTTACCTAAGACAAATGCTCCTCCCCATGCATCTACAAGTAATACACTACCTAGTGAGGAAGTAGAAAATGAAGATGATGACTCATTACCTAGGGATATGAGAATATTGGTAGATCATCCTGAATCCCAAATCTTAGGTGATGCAACATCGCCAGTAAGAACTAGATCATACTATCGTAGTGTAAGTAACAACTTGGCGTTCCTATCCGAATTAGAACCTAAATCCATCAAGGAAGCCGAAAATGATGAATATTGGTTGATGGCTATGCAAGAAGAGTTAAGTCAATTCGAAAGGAACAAGGTGTGGAGGCTAGTGCCTAGACCTAGTGATCATCCAGTCATTGGCATGAGATGGGTGTATAGAAACAAATTGGATGAAAATGGAATTATCACTAGAAATAAAGCTAGGCTTGTAGCCCAGGGTATAATCAGGAGGAGGGAATAGACTATGATGAGACATTTGCTCCTGTTGCCCGTATGGAAGCTATTAGGATACTCTTGGCATATGCATCTCATAAAGGATTTAAACTATATCAAATGGATGTCAAAAGTGCCTTCCTAAATGGCTATATCCAAGAGGAAGTGTATGTTGAGCAACCTCCAGGTTTTGAAGACTTCAAACATCCAAATCATGTCTTCAGGCTTGATAAAGCTTTATATGGGTTGAAGCAAGCTCCTAGAGCTTGGTATGAGAGGCTTTGCACTTTCCTAGTGGAAAAAGGTTTTGAGATGGGAAAGGTGGATAAAACATTATTTATCAAAAGAGAAAATCAAGATATCCTCCTTGTCCAGATCTATGTGGATGATACCATCTGTGGCTCAACTAATCAAAAAATGTGTGATGAATTTGCAACTCTAATGAAAAATGAATTTAAAATGAGCATGATGGGTGAGTTAACCTACTTCTTAGGACTCCAAATTAAACAATACCAAAATGGGATATTTATAAATCAAGAAAAATATACAAAGGAGTTATTAAAGAAGTATGGCATGGATAGCAGTAAGACATCAAGAATTCCCATGAGTACAACTGCTAAGCTAGAAAAGGATGAATTTGGCAAATCCGTGGACCAAAAGATGTATAGGGGTATGATAGGTAGCTTACTCTATTTGACAGCCAGCAGACCAGACATTATGTTTACTGTCTGTCTATGTGCTTGATTTCAATCGGATCCAAAAGAGTCTCACCTATCGGCAGTCAAGAAGATCTTCAAGTACTTAAGAGGAACCCAAAGTCTGGGACTATGGTATGAAAGATCTACTGTCTTCACTCTCATTGGATATTCAGATGCAGACTTCGCTGGATGTAGAGTGGATAGGAAAAGCACTAGTGGGACTTGCCAATTCTTGGGCAAATTACTTGTTTCTTGGTTTAGCAAGAAATAAAATTCAGTAGCTCTGTCCACAACAGAAGCAGAATATGTGGCAGCTAGAGCTTGCTGTGCACAAGTCCTATGGATGAAAAGCACATTGATGGACTATGCAATTAAAATGGAAAATATTCTCATCCAATGTGACAATACTAGTGCTATAAGCTTGACAAAGAACCCCATACAACACTCAAGAACCAAACATATTGAGATTAGGCACCACTTCATCAGAGATCACTCACAAAAAAGGGATATTTGCTTAAAATATATCAACACTGAGGAACAATTAGCTGATATCTTTACAAAACCCCTTAGTGATGATAGAATTTGTTATATCCGAAGTGCCTTAAACATTTGGAGTGCGGATCAAGTCAAAGAAATTGCCAAATAAATACTTTGTACCTTTCACCAGCTTATCTATATAGTATTTATATATCATCCTTGTTTGGTAGTATCTGCATGAATGAGATGTCAAATGATTAATCTTAAAAATCACTCAATTGGTACTCTTAGCCTTCGTAGTTCTTTAAGATGGAGAGGTACTTTCACTTTAATTAAAAATAACTAACAATTTGACATTTGTCAACATCTCGATCATGAACAGGTATATGTGCATTACTTGGTTATATATATATATATATATATATATATATTTTATACCATAAGCATTGATTTAGGGGAAGTACCTAACTCAATCTTCATTTACTCCTAAAATTGCTTAACATTTTAGTTCACCCTTTCCGTCGATGACAAAAGGGGGAGAAGTTTGAAATTGATTATCTATTCAATTGACTATATGCACCATATGCTTTTAATTATTATCATTTATCTGTGTGCATATATTGAGGGGGAGTTCCAGCATTCACTTGCCTACCATGTCACTCCACACACACCTCATAATCAATTTTGTTTGTCATCATATCAAAGGGGGAGATTGTAAGCCCAAGGGTCTACTCTCCTATCTTGTTTTGATGATTCTAAACATAATTGATTATGTTATTGAATACTAATCAATTTGCCTTTGAAGTGTTGTGTTTAAGATATGATTGATCATTGAAGAAACCAACACACTACATGGTCATGCTTGAAGATGTACCCAACAAGAGTCAAATGAGCTAAGTGGAGCTCACATCATCTCTCAAGCAAGCATACACAAGATGGAAGATCAATTGAAGACCAAGACTAAAGAGAAGTTGAAGGTTGCGTAGGTATCATTGTACATCCTTTCTCTTTAGATTTCTAAGTCAAGGCAAAGTGTTTTAAAAATAGTTTTCAAAAACACTTAAAGAACTTTAAAGGTTTAGTGAATGGTTATGTGGTGGACCAACATGTTGGGACCCTCATAAACATTTCAAAATTATCATAGGGATTGAGTTCCAAAAGCCCAAAATCAAATAAGCAATAAAAAGACAAAATCTGCTGATTTTTAGGCTTCTCGGAACTCCGAGTTTTTTCTCGGAACTCCGAGAAATGGTCCAGTAGTATTTTTCATACTCTAGTCATTTTCTCGGAACTCCGAGAAATGGTCCAGTAGAATTTTTATTCTTCTGGCCGTTCTCTCGGAACTCCGAGAATTTATCTCGGAGCTCCGAGAACCTCGCGACAGCTTAAAAAATAGCCGTTGGGATTTAAATTAAATTTTGGTTTTTGATATCAACACCCCCAAACGGTCATATTTTGTCAAATGCTATATATACAACATCAAGAGGATTATTTTTCCCTCTCTTGATCAATTGAAAAACCTCCTTAAGCATTCAAGAAAACTTGCAACCCATTTGAGCTTAAGATTTTGTTTTTCTCCCCAAACTTGCCTTGCACTTGCAAGTCTATTGAGTTTGGATTTAGAGCTTTCACTTGCAACCACTATTGAAGAGCAATCAAGGGACTACAAAGAGCATCAAGCTTTCAAGAAGAAGCCAAGCTATTTATCTTCTATTTCTTGTAAAGGTGTAAGGGCATCCTATCTTAATTCCCTAGAGAGCAATTGCTTAGAACTCGGCGAAGAAGGACAGTCGGTGTAAGGGCATCCTTATTTAATATCCCTTGGAAGTGTAACCGCCTCGGAGCCGGGCATCGTGGAGGTCTCGCATATTGGAAAACCTTAAGGACGATCTTAAGAAGAGTGGAGTAGGGCTTTGCCCGGCCCACTATATATCGGTGTGTTCTTTCCTCTTCTTGCACTTTCATTCTTGTCTTTTGGTTTGGTATTTCATTTGTTTCTAACCTTATTTGATCTAACCAAAAATCTAATCTAGAGAAGAAAATTCAAATTAGGGTCACTAATTAAATTTGCAAAAGGCCTAATTTAGTGTTAAAATCAATTCACCCCCCTCTTGTATATTTCAACTTGGCGTGGGAAAGAAGAAGGTAAAAAAGGTGAATAGGGTTTGTAAAATGCTTTGAGATCTATTTCTCAAAAAAGGTGAAGGAAAAGCAAGTAAAGGTCATTCTTGTCTTAAAACATGCCTTGGGATGCGTTTCACCACTTTCTGAGAATTTAGCCAACTCAACCCTTTTTTGAGATTTTCAGTTAAAAATCCCATTTTTTTCTCATATTCCCTAAAAAAAAGGTAAAACACATATTTAAAAAAAATCAGGAATATCAAATCAAGGAATTTGGAAATATGATCCGTCAATTTTGCTATTTCTATAGCCATTCTACTTCCCTAAAATCTTTTGGTTTGCCATTCTCTGATTTATTGCAAATTTATTAGCTATTAATAGCAGCCCTAAAAGGAATAAAATTGTTTTGTTTTCCATTCTCTGCTTTTTTATAGATTTATTAGCGCTTAATAGCAGCCTTAAAAGAAACAAAATCATTTAGTTTTCCAATCTCTGATTTATTGCAGATGTATTAGCTACTATTAGCATACCTAAATGAAACAAATTCCTTTCTATACACATATGTTCGGTGTATATTACCCTTTCTCTTAAAAGAGACTATACACAGAAGTTGCGTGTATAGGAGGGGGACACGTGGCAACACCACATTGAACCACATTCAGCTTTACTTATATACTAGTTGCAGTCTCGTGCGATGCACAGGTCGACGAAAAAATTATGATCTTGAAATATTTTTCTGAAATATTTTTCCTTATAACTTAACTGCAAAACAACCCAAAATAGTTCTTATAAGACATTAAAACAGTTAAAACTAAAGTCCAAAATAGAATGACATTCTCGAAATAGAAAGAATTTAAAAAAATTAGAAATTATTTTATATCTACCAATATAATTAAATGAAAATAAGGAAATAAAATCTTTTGAAGAATCTTTGAAGAACAAGAAAATACGTAAAAAAAGATAGAGCATAAACATTAGGCAAAAGAAATAGAGAGATTGTGGAAGAAACAAACCTCGCTTGGTAACTTCTAGTCTGCCAAAATATATGGTGGAAAATGTGTTTTCTTCGTCGATCCTAGATTGGACTTGGTCCAACATAACATGCATAATACAGCATACACATGACTAAAAAACATTCATCAAGACAAATGCCAAAAACAACTAAAAGCAAAAATATGGGTGTGGAAGAAGAAGAAAAGTAACTCACAGATCTTACCACCCTGAAAGTATTTACTTTTCATATGAGGTAAACTATAGATGGAGGAGAAGAGAACATGAGAATAGATTGAGATTGCAGGCAACACCTTCAATTGAGAAGGCATTCAGAAACCGATCAATAATCACATAAGAAAAAAAAATGAAAAGCCAATCAATAATCACAAAGGGCCCAATCAATAATGACATGGGAAAAGATTGATTTAAGGGATTTAAATGCATATGGAAAGGAACCGAAACGTTGTAGAATTTGGTAACCGAAAGGTTGTAGCAAAACTATAGTGTTTGGAAACAAATCTCCAATAATACCTATTAAAGGAGATCCGTTTCTATCAATAATTCAATATGACAGAGGACACCGATTCTCATTTGTAGAATTTTTTGCATATAATAGCAAGTGATCTTTCCTATTCCCATCATATGCTATAATTCAGGAGATTTTGTGGAGAAATTTAAAAAAATTTAAAAATTGATATACGGATAGGGAGTACCAGCGGAGCCCACCATTTACGCCTCAGCATTTGATTTTGTGGGGCCACCATCTACCTGAACCCATGCATATAGCAAGGGCACCATTTTACACCTCGGACATGTAGCTTGGGTGGGCCTCTAATTTATATCTCAGGTTTCGATGGGGTGGGGCCACATTTTACACCTTATGTTTTGATGCCATGGCCCATCGATATGAGGCTTGCATAATCCGGATATCCTTCTTCCAACGGCCTATGACTTGTATAAGACATAGCGTGAAAATCTCTCCGTTCAATTGTTTCTAATAATCCATATCTCCTTCATCCAACAGCCTATGACTTATATATGACATAACATGAAAATCTCTCCGTTCAATTGTTTCTAACCATTCGATAGGAACTCTATTACAACCTTATCTTTTTCCAAAATTTGGAGACGTTATTATATATGGATTTAAAATAATAAGAAAAAGATTGGATTTAGAGAGAGACGAAATTCTCTCCTAATGTCCTATTTTGTAGGTGTGAATAATAAGAAAAGAGATTATTTAGTGAGAGAGAGGGAATTCTCTCTCTATGTGCCAATTTTGTAGGGGTGAAAGTTTTATATAGGAAACGAAGCGTCAGAATAGGAAACGCATGGTACGCATGGTATTGATGTAATCTATTTAGAAGGGAATTGAAACGAATCGTTCGGTCTTCAAATAAATTCAGGAAAATTAGGGATACGAGAGAGATGATAGGATGGTGATGCATTTTTATAGGGGAAGATATAATTAGATAATGGGCTACGCACTTGTCACCTCATCTTGTGAATCAGGGGTTTCTTCTTTTTTAACACCCTGTAAGTTCCCATCCTCTAAGATGACAGTGTCGAGCCCACTTATGACCTCCCTATAGTATTCTAAGCAAAGAGAGATCGGCTCCTCTTCTTCTACTTCCTCCATTGGCTCCTCTTCTTCTACTTCCTCCATTGGCTCCTCTTCTTGGACCTCCTCTGGCTCATCTTCTTGGACCTCCTCTGCCTCTTCTTCTTGGACTTACTTTGGCTATTCTTCTTCCACCTCCTCTGGATTCTCTTCATCTGACTGTCCTAACAACCATGTTCTATACTGGACGGCAGTCATCCGAGCACTTCCTGCACATGTTTTTCTAGTTGTCTGCTTAAAGGGCACCATTGAAACTGGAATGTGGGTGACACTGATGTTAATTCAATTTCTATTTAAACAATATTTCTAAACAATATTTCCGAACCATTGTCTAAGGAAAAAGTAGGTACGACGAGTCTCAAATGAAAGGCGTATGTTTAAAAACCCAAACCATTTATAGAATTAGTAATTGCGATCCATGTAGACTTTTTCTTCCTTTGCTTATTTGCTCTTCAAGAATGTGACAAGGGATTAGGTGCCTTCCCATAGAGTACCACATCTGGGAGGAAGTTTAATCTTTCCTTTATTCTTTCTTTACATTTGATCAATTTACTCAAACCAATGACTCCCACTTGCATATTGATCTTTGGACTGATATGTGGTTTCAAGTCAGCCCACTACAAAGAGAGTTCATTTAATGTCTCCCAAGGCATTTCATTCTTTCATGGAGGGCCGAGAGTGGTTCCTATTGTTGGTATTTTTGTAAATGGAGAAGTTAGTCCAATAAGATAGGCTCTATCAAATTTTGGTAAGCATAGCTCCTCACCATGTCTTTTTTGTAACAGAATACTCAATTCATATGTACATTTTCAATGAGTGCTGGACTGAAAATGACTAACACACAAAAGCTGAATTGAACTAATACTCGCACCTAAAAAAAAGACAACGTAGAACCACTACAAAGAAGAAAAAGGGGATAACCATAATAAGGTAGTTTCTTATATGAAGCTAACTGTGGCACATAATTTTTTCTCATCTCATCCAATCCACTTGTTCAAGGACCAGAATTGTTATCAATCAAAAACCATATCATTTTGTTGATTTCCTTAAGAAATGGCCCATCCAAGGTCTAAGACATTTTATGACTCAGAAATGATAAAATGATTTCTTTATTACTATGGTTTTAATCACCTTTTCTTTATTCTTGAAAAGGTGATGGGGTTTTGGAAGATGGGTGTAGCCATTTGGTTGGGGTTGGATTTGAATTGAGGGAGAGTTCTTCAGTCGTAGTTGGGATTCCAGTGAGCTCTAGTGCATCTCCTTTGCAAGATATTTCTTTGGAATAGAAAATTATCTATGTGAGGAGTTTATGTGCAAATAAAATTTCCTTAAAAATATATGAAAAAATTTAGAGCAAGAAATTGTAACTAATTATTCAATCAGCACAAATTTTTTTAAAGCAAATGAACAATGAAATAGAACTACAAAAATTATAAACACATGTGGATTAACAATATTTTGAGTGGATTAACAATGTATTATTATTTTAAATTTTAAATGTATCATTTAAACTAAAGCTTTCTGTAACGACAACGAAAATAAAAGGAAAAAAATTTATTCAGTGGATCAACAATATTTATTATTTTTATTAAGAAAGTATGTTCAAAAAATTAAAAAGTTGAACAATTGTGAGAGCCAACATGAAATACATACTAAAAGCAAGTGTAACTACATTTGCATGCCCTAAAATTGGTCATTTCTTCAATGATTCAATATCTGTCGATAGTTCTTCCGGCTCGGCTGATAAAACAGATGTTCTATGTTAGAAATAAATGGTTTGTGATTAAGTAAAATTAGTTCAGGTTGGTTTCAATTTTAGCATGCTTAGGAGTCAATCGATGATTTTTCTTTTCTTTTTCTTTAGATTGAAAGAGTTAAAGCATTGGTAGACTTTTCTGTTACCTTGAAGAGAAGGTACCGAAAGACAAACCAACCAGTGTATCCAAGCCCAACTAACTCCAGAATCTTTGGAAGCAGGTAAGAAGCAACCATTACAAACAAGTTTACCAAAACAATCCAACCCAATGGGCCTTTCTTCCAGAAATTACAACAACCTAACGACCAATAAAAATCCCAAATTACCGAAATTTAAAACCTTGGTTTTTGCTTTCAAAATAAGTAAATAAAAAAATAAAACCAGACTTTACCTAAATCTGCAGAAGAAATGAAGGAGATGAGAAGTGCAGGTAGAAGAGAATGGTTTTGGAGGATTTAATATAAATAGAAATTACATACCAGGGTTTCTTGCTTGACCAGGGTTTCTTGCTTGAAAGGAGATTCACTCAGAGGGGAAACGTCCTGCATGAAGCCCCATATGCAGAGAAGCCCACACGGAATTTTGTTTGCCCAAAAGGAGGATCGATTGAAGCAAGTGTACATTTGGAAGAAGCAAGTGTCGAGAGAGATAGCGTATTTTAGGAAAAAATGGAGGAAAGGTAGATGAAGACTCCTGGTCTTTTCTTCTTCTTCGATTAGGGTGGATATACATAGGAATCAAATGACCTAGATGCCCTTGTGAAATTGGCAGAATTCCTGTGGTGCAGTATAGTTTATGAAAGAGATTAAGGGGTATAACATTAAGGGATACGAATGGAAATATGAAGGCCAAACAACCGACGAATTTGCCTCACATGAGTTTTTTGGATGTATATGGAGGGGCAAATAAGGAGGCTGATATGACGATAATGGGCTGAAAAATTGGGACCTATTTGGAAGTTCAACAAAAAGAAAGGGTAGGATACATAGGTAATTTTGACTAAAGTTGGTTGACGAATTTTCCTTGGTTTACGCTTTTAGCATAGTAAGGATTTTGTAGGTGTGCATAATAAGAAAAGAGATTATTTAGTGAGAGAGAGGGAATTCTCTCTCTATGAGCCAATTCTGTAGGGGTGAAAGTTTTATATAGGGAACAAAGCGTCAGAATAGGAAACGCATGGTACGCATGGTATTGATGTAATCTATTTAGAAGGGAATTGAAACGAATCGTTCAGTCTTCAAATAAAGTCAGGAAAATTAGGGATACGAGAGAGATGATAGGATGGTGATGCATTTTTATAGGGGAAGATATAATTAGATTAGATATAGATGGGCAAGTAGCAAATGATGTCATGCCATATTTCGGTTGATCATTAGATCAATTTATTCATATGCAGCCTATTAACCTTATATTTTGAATGAGAAATCTATCCTAAATTATCTAATGAAGATTTACACCCACTTTCCATGGTTCCGAAATCTGAATAAAAAAGTAACCCATACAAAATCTGAACATCAGCTTCGGAGGTCACCAAAAAAAATGAAAGAACAAACAATGCTTTATCTAACAAAGAAACATACTAATAGCAAGAAAATAAGATCAAACCACCAACAATGAGATTCTCACCCTTTCCGCAAGAACTCTAATCTCATAAGCAATCATATAAACCGATCCCATTGGCGAAGCAGAATGAGTCTGAACTCTAATCTCATAAGCAATCATATAAACCGATCCCATTGGCGAAGCAGAATGAGTCTCCAAACACAATTGCCGAATCCCATTTTCTTCTTGGCTGAATTATGGGCAAAGGAGTCTCCAATATAGGTGCAGATATAGATGCGTCTATATCTGCACCTATAATTTTGTCCCCCCTCATGTTTATTACGGAAGACAAAAAAAAATAGATATCAAATTTAGTTATTTTCTTTTAAAATGATTTATAATTTTAAAACATGTAGATAATCCAAAGTCCAAACCATTCATTATTTAGCCCCAACTTAAATACCTCCAGTAGAAAAATTCACCAGAATCCAAACAGAATGAGTAACTAAACCTATTTTTAATTTCTTCCAAGAAAAAAATTCAGATGAAAATAAATAAAAAAATAAACCAAGAAAACATTGACCTTCAGAGAATCGAGTGAGAAAGAGTGCTAACATCCATGGCGACAAAAGCGCCTCTGCAACCAATATGAAGCGGTGGATGGAATGGATTTCTCTACCTAAGTTATTGGCTATTACTTTTTATATACCAGTTTCCAAATCTAATAAAAAATTATTTAAAGAGAAAAACATTAGAGAGGGAGACTTGCAAGCTAGCTTTGCTCGGGAAGATTTATCGTTTTGTGCAGATTTTTTTGGTCATTTTGCGAAAGTCTTTTGGAATTCCGGATTTCTGTGCGATTTTAAAGATAGAAGTGAAATGCAATTTGAAAGGTTTCAAGGAAAACGGGAAAAATCAACTTCCTTCCTTTTAGAGAAAGTTAATAAAAAGTGAATGCAAGAGAGTCCCATAAATACGGAATATGAAGGTTGCGTGTACGTTTTTCTTTTTTGAGAGGAGGTGAAACGGTGTGAGAAAATCTTTGCTATTATACCGGTTGTAGAGGGGTGCCACGTGGCGACACCGGCTTACTTATACGACATTGGATTTGCAGCGTAATTTTGAGATTATATTTCTAATTTTGGGAGGATTTGTAGTTGGGAGGATTTGTAGCTCTAATTCGAAATCTCTTAAAGAATATCTCCTCTAAGTAAGGCTTTAAATAAATTTCTCTAAAGAATATCTCCTCCAATTAAGGCTTGAAATAAATTTCCTTTATTAGAGAATAGAGGAGAAAACCTAATTTGGGGAGACGTACAGAGGATATAGAAAGCATATTTACAAAGCTTGTTTCTAATACATTTTGTTTCCAAAATTTATGGCATTAATTTGCTGATAAAGGAATACGTGATGTGTGAAACGGTGACGTCAAACGGTGTGCAACATCCCCTTAAATCGTTTTTCAATTTCGGAATGCAATGGGGGTGCCACGTGGTGCAACCTCAGCTTGCAACATTTAGCTTTACATATATACTAGTTGCAGACCCGTGCGATGCACGGGGCAGCCCAAAAAAGAAAGCTTCATAACTTTTTTTAAGGAAAAAAAATGAAAATAAAGAAAAAACATTCATAAGTAAGATATAGAGAAAATTTCAACAGAAGAGAGCAGGACAAATATATTTAAAAAAAAAATAATAATGAGTAATTGAAATACAGAACCAATCTCAAAAAAGAAATTCCCACAATTTTTAGACAATTTAGTTGTAGTTCTATAATTTTGTGAATTTGATTTCTATGTTTTTTTTAAAAGCTGGGTTTACATTTTTTCTAGGGGGGATGGGGGCTTCTTTACCTTTTTTTTTCTATGGAGTTGGAAGATTGAGAGACCAAAAGCCCGGATTGGAGATTTAACCTTTAAAAAACGGAAGAAATTACTAAGTTTTTTTTTTATGGGCAAATCTATACTATCTATATAGAGCTGATAAGTAGATTTTGACATGTGCAAACTCTAGCAGGAAGTTGGATGTCATGTAGTTCCTATAAGCGAAAATGGAGAAATGAATTGATCGATTCATTGGATACTAGATCGGGACTGACGGGGCTCGAACCCGCAGCTTCCGCCTTGACAGGGCGGTGTTCTTACCGATTGAACTACAATCCCAGGTAAATGAGGTGTACAACATCCAAATTTTGATTCTTTTTTCATTTTCTCTCACTCAAAACATTTATAATCGCTGTGTAGTAACAGAGACACAAATGATATACTGAGATACATATCTACATAAGTATATGTGGCAAGGAAAACAACTACCATGCTCTAAAAAATCTTGGATGGCTCTTTCACTCACCTTTGGTCCAGAACAATGCGAAGTTGTACGGTTAATACATTAACAATGAACCATGCCTCACAAACGGGGTGAACGCTATGCAGCAACAGGTTGAAAGCTAATTTAGAGTGAAGAAATAGAGGAGTGTAATATAAAGAGTGCAATCATCAAAATAAGGCAATGTTGTTATCATATCCTTAGATATCTATCTCTTCTAGAAGAAAGAATTGAAATAAAAACACAGAACTTGTAAAGAAATTTAAACTCTATTTATAGGAAAAAGGGAAAATTCAAGAAGAGTACGCAAAACAGGGCAAATGCAAATCACGGCTATGCAATGAAGTTAATGAAACAATTGCATTTCTCAACAACCTTGCATGGCCTACCCTTTTTGATAATGTATCTATTTTTCTGAATCATTCCTGCCTGTTGGGGATATGTCTTTGATGCGCCTGTGTCGACCTTCAACTCAAAGTGATTCTCTTCATCAGACATTCTGTCACTCTCTCTGAGTAAACAATAGGTTGTAGAAGATGAAATCAAAGGACAGTAAAGATTCACATTTTATCAAAACAATGAGGAAATAAATACATAACTGTCAAAATTTTAAAAAAATAGAAAAAAGAGATTTCATTCAGAAATGGGAATGATTTTGTTTGGGGAAGTTGCCTTCTTTCAATATAATAAAGCATGAGTCATTCACATTTTATCACCGCAATAAGGAAATAAAAACATAAACACCAACCTCTAAAGCATACAATATTGGGTCAATGCTACTTTTATTTATTTTCATCGTTATTTAAAATTTGCTTTGATTTTGAACTATGATATCAATTTTTTGACATATTTATAAAGTTACCGATCTGAACTGAAGCCACCAGGAACTACCAGGCTACACATAGGAGAAAAAAAGAAAGAAAGAAAAGGATCTCAAAGCTAAGCAGGATGAAGTAAGAAAAAAGAAATGATGCCTCTTACCTCCAATGGAACTCTTAACTGAAAAAAAAAACAGGATGAATTTTATCTTGGTTACTAAAGAATTGAACGACATGAAATCATTTAAGGCCCCATTTGGTTTGCAGGAATTTTACAGAAAAGTTCAAAGAGGTATAACTTTTCTGGAAGGAACACACACAATTTTATGTAGCACTTCCTCTTGATGCAACTGATTTGCCAAAATGACCAGGACTTTCTTTGAGCTGAAACAACATTCATTTTTCTAGGTTATGAAAGAGAAACATGGTTCACATTAGGAGCATCTACAACCAAAGAAATCAGACAAACATACCCAGTAATAATACCTACTCAAGCCCGGTAAATAAACAAAAGTCAATTTCACTATCAAACTTTACTAAAGCATCCTGGAAGAAACACATAGGGATAGAAACACTAATATTGAAATCAGCTTACTAGTGCTGTTAGGAGAGGGTTTAATAGCATTGATGTTGCTTTTTTGTTTTCCAGGATGGGTGAATCGCAATAATTCTTAATGTCGTGCAAGGACTGGAGTTACTCAATTATGTCGTTGCATATAGCTCTGCAAAGATGAAATGATGCAAATGCAAAGACAACACATTGGTTCAAGAGAATGGTATCCAACAAATCAAAATCAATACTTCATGCAAATATCTTTGATAACTGCCCTTTGCAAAATAATACCGAACTTAGAAAATCAAATGTTTTTGCTTATTGCTTTGCAAAGATGAAATGATGCAAATGCAAAGACAACACAACACATTGGTTCAAGAGAATGGTATCCAACAAATCAAAATCAATACTTCATGCAAATATCTTTGATAAATGCCCTTTGCAAAAGAATACCCAACTTAACAATTTTTTTAATCTTTTCTACTACAAACATTCAAATAAAAAATAAATTAAGTAAACATTAGACCACCATGCATTCCTATTAAATCAGCACCAGGTACATAAATTATGTATTAAATAAGATCATATCGACTCCCGAAATCTATGTTGCGTTCGACAACTATTCTCAGTACTGCTTTGCAACGAAACCAAAAAAATGGAAGAATGACGGTCAATAAACCTTACCTGTTCAGCCTGTTTCCCATCTCTGTTTCATCCACATCGTGTGAGAATTTACAGGCTTTGCATAACTGATTCACTGAAATAAATGAAAAGAGAAGGGACCAATGGAAAACAGTTTTAGTCTCAAAGTCAATAAATAGATTCAAGTAGATGATTCTAACAAATATCATATGAAAACAGAAAATAAAATTTTTTTGTGACCAATTGAATCACAGTGCAATTCACAGAACGTCACTTGGAAAAGTCCTTTTTACCAATTGCATTTTAGAAAACCTAAACCAACCTATAAATGGTCATTGAATGGTCACAAACAGTCATCAGTGTAAAAACACTTAATCCAAGCAAATTTTAAAAATATAAACCGAAAAGAAACAACCAAAAGTCTCACCTCTAGAGTAAAAATCATATAGATCAGAGTAATAGTTTGCTCTTGGTGACTGACCATCGATCATTTGGTAATCTCTCGTTCAAGCATTCCATCAAACGCCTGGAGTGCATCAAATAAAAAACAGTGATTTCAAAAAAATAGGTTATATTAACTGAATAGAAGAACTGAAAAAAAAAGTGAGGTATCAACTAAAAATGTATAAGAAAAGAGACCCCCAGAGTGAGATATAAGAAAAGATATGTTGAAATGGAAGAGGGAAACATCCATCATCTAATGGAGAAGAGACGTAAGATCAAGTATCTCAAAATCTCAGTTATTTTCTTCGATTTCAACATCCATCATTCCGGTAGATTTCGCATGGTGAGTGATTTGCTGTCATAACTCGTGAGGGTTGGACGGGTAGTCGGGTAGGTTTTTTGTGCGTCTGTGAAGCAGAGAAAGGGAAGGAGAATGCGAGAGAGTAGAGGAAGAGAGAGAGAGAGAGAGAGAGAGAGAGAGAGGATTTGCCGTAGAGAGAGAGGGTTGCAGTTGGAAAACGCACTTGAAACGACGATTAGTATTCAACGTCGGGGGGCGGAAAAAGCACCTGAAACGATGATTGGTAATGTTGTTGTCGACTGGATAACTTGTCTTTCCACTTGAAACTCCACTTGAAACTTTCGCCTTTGTAAAGTGGAAGAGACATTTGAGAAAAATACGAAAAACAATGGTTGAAAAACCACGTTTGGGGGTTTTGGACGTTTGGAAAACCACGTGGAAAGATAGAAACGGAAGTAGAAAATACTTTTGAAATTCGTTGGAAAGAGGGGTTGACACGTGGCACAAAACGTTTGATAATGAAGAGTTACAACTTTTGGGGGGTTTTGGACGTCTGGACAACCACGTGCAAAGATAGAAACGGAAGTATAAAAAACTTTTGAAATTCGGTGGAAAGAGGGGCTGACACATGGCACAACCACAGCGTACCACATTCAGCTTTATATATAAGTCTATATAATAATAATAATAATAATAATAATAATAATAATAATTAGATTAGGTTCTTTTTAGACAAGATATGTTTCTGCACTTATCAAAACATGGTAGATCCAAAATCAATGGCATATTAGAGCAATTAAAGAAAACAAAAGGTTGGCTATCTTTCTTTGACGTTTCGTGTTTGAGGAATGATAGATGCAAGGGCCCTCTTTATGCAGGGGCTGGAGAAGGGCCCTTGAATAGATCCACATCATTTTTAAATTCAGTTGAGAAACTGAATTCTGTTGCACTTAATGACGTGGGTGTATTCTAGGACCCTTCTTTAGCCCTTTCATAAAGAGGGCCCTTGCATCTATCATTCCTCTTCATGTTTTCTCTGCTTCACAAAAAATAAACCCTATGATGTCTTTACTGTTGATCTTGTTGATCATCATGAGCCGACCCACGTGGCATGTTCCATCAATAAGAAAAGATAATCAACTGTTTAAATTTTCATGCCAGGCCTGTTTGGATTGCAGGAAAAACATTTCTCAAGTAATTTTTTTCTTAGAATTTTTTTTCCACAAATTAGAGGGAAATGATAAATTTTGAGGACAATCATTATAACTTGAATTGTGGTTGTTCAAGTCATTTTTATTGATATGTAATAAAATAATGGACAAAATATTTTCTTTTCTAAACTTTTCTTAAAATTTCATGGAATCAAAACAGGGAGCAAAGGAGGCTTGATGTGTCAAGGAGATACTCATCCCATCAAAGTGGAATCAATGGCAATGGATCAGAACTGTGACCATAGTTCTGATCAACGGATTCGATCACATCCACATGGAGACCTCGAAAGTAAAGTTAGGGAATGTCCAGAAATCACGATCTTTTGGCATTCTTCTAATGAAATTTACATGAATTCATTATTAAGTCTGATAAAAAGATACGGATCATCCGTATATGGACTCCGCCATGGATGTGCTCATGTGCCATAATAAATAGAGATCGACTAGTACGTTTTCTTAAAAATATAAAGCTAGATTGATAGGTACATGATTTAAATAAAAAGAATGTATAGATTTCTTTGATAAGTACTCACTATTCACTAGAATAATAATTATTCGAGTATTAATTTCCTCCTTAGCTATCATTTATAACTTCACAATTCTATCAATTAGATGCTAAAATAATATTGTTAAATAGTGAGTAGATGAAGAAATTTATATGGACCAACCTTAAGTCTTATAGATCAAGATCAAGAACACAGTGTATAAATTAATCAATTTTCTTTATGGTCTATAACAAGATTCCAAGCAATGACACGAAAATTTAGATAGTTTGAAGCAAGGCAACAAGAAACTCTTACCTAATAAATTTGAGATGAAGAATTGAGAAGAGCTACTGTAGCACTACGAATTTTAGAATACATAAAAACCTTGATGATTTTTTAACACAAAGACACTATGTAGGGAAAAATTTACAAAACTTTAGTCAATTTAAGTTTGGCTAAATATCTACACCTTATGATTCAAATATGTTGGGGGGTAAAACCGGACCACCATTGATATGCTTACATGTGGCAAGACCTGCGGAGATGGGACAAGACCGCTCGGATAGCCAAGAGCCGACTGCCGATGACACTCCACCTCGCGGAGCAAAGAAACGCTGATCATCTGAATAGAAGGCATTTGCCCGAGAAGGGCCCTCGATGCCAAGACCCGTGACCGAGTGCCACCACGTGGTACCGTTACCGTCTTGTCCGAGAGGAGAGACCTCGGGCGACTTGCCTCTAGCAGCATATGGTCGAGTGCCACTACATACAGGACAAAGGCTTGATGACGGACGAGGCATCAATACCCTCAGTTGAGTAGAAGCGCCCCCCTCCCCCCCGAGGATCATATGACATCATCGTCTGCTGACTCGTTTCGTCCACCATAGAAGATCAAGCAACGTCCCATCACTTTCCAGTGCTATTTCTATCAGCAATCGTACAAGATCCCAACATCTACCATCCCCAACATGTCACCTTCTGAGATGACACACCTCGCCTGTCACATCACATCATCTACTTGTACCTTCTGGCTTACCGTACTACACCAGTGCCAGTGCCTGAACTGCCGTTCACTATGACGTCCATCGTTCCACATCGCACCCAGGAACATGGAACCTCAGGCTATAAAAGGGGAACCCTCCACTCCACCCGAGGAGGATACTTCAATTCCACTCAAAAGTGCACAAACCAAATTGTCACCACCCTGGTAACCATCATAGCCCACCCAGGTGCATATATTTATTTGGACTACCCTATACCTCGCACCTCATCACTCTTTCTCTCGTGCCTTGTATTTGTCATGCCCCGGACCGTATTCTTAGGTTAGTGCCCGTAATAGCCGCTGCAATGTCCGTAGAGTTACCCCCACGAACACGCAAGGCTCAACTTCTAACAATTCACTAATTTGCATGTGCTTTGAAGGGATCACCACCATTGGTTCTTCTACAAGCTTGTGGCCAATCCGCATGTGTAAGTGAATTGGCTGCTATGTATCTGCTTTGAAGGGATCACCACCATTGGTTCTTCTCTAAGCTTGTGGCTAATCCGCATGTGTAAGTGAACTCTTGAGTTTGCTTTGGTCTATGTGACTTGTATCAATTTTGATCAACCAACAATTTGAGTCTATGAGTGAGTCATTATGTGTAGTTCACCTCCAAGCCTCCATTTAGCTACTACACACTTGGCTCTACACATTTACAGAGCTAACCCCTGTCCAGTGTCTGGCAGAGCTAAGGGGGCTTCAATCCTGACTCCTTATCCCCATCTCAGCCCAGGCTAATGGGGTCTTACTTATTCAGGGGGGAGAGTGGAGCCTCGAGAAGCACTGTGGAGAGGAAGATCCTTGGCCCCTCCGCGAGTGAGTTTTGCTGGTCATAAAGAGATGGAAACCTGGGAATAAGTTTACATTTTATGACTTTATGATTGTCTCGGAGGCGAGAAAGGGAACAGATAAACAAACTGAAAGGGATTGGGGTTATTGATTTTTATAAAACCTAGCTAAAGAACAAAACTAGGAAAACCATTAGCATCATATGATCAATTTGAGTTTGCAGATCATCAAAACATGGATAAGGTTGAACCGTTAGGCTTACAACCTTCCCATTTTTTATGAAGACAAACCAAATTGATTATGAGGTGGAAGCTCCCCCTTAGAGATTGAAAAATGTAAATCTAGCTCGCCCTAAATCTATGCTTATAATAAATATTGCAAATAATGATATGAAACATGTTTAACAAGTTTATAACATTGAAGCACAATAAGCATAGAATATGCATGCTTTGTGATCACAAAAGGGACATAAGCATGATATGAGAATTATGTGCAAAGGTAGTCCAAATATCATGAACAATATGTAAAACAGAATTGATTTATTCTTACTTGTCCCCCTTTTGTTACATATAAAAGATGGAGAAAGAATATAACCATTTAAGTAGTTCTCCTCCTAAGTTTTTTTTTAAAAAAAAAACTTTGAAATCTTTTCTCCCCCTAAGGGCCGTAAGCATATTCAAGTAGAGCATATAGATACATGGTCCTTATGTAGTATATAACCAAGAGATTAGATTTCTCAATTAGAAGTGATGGTACTATCTCTCTCTCTCTCTCTCTTAACTAGTAAGAAGGCTAAGGGCACCAATTGAGTAGCTTTTAGTATTAGGGTTTGACATCTTGACCATACAATCAATACTAAGCAACGAGTATATATAAGTAATATGTATATATAAATCAATTTTAGAATTTATTTACTTGGTTGGCACTCCAAATTTTGAGACCACTTCTTATATGATAAAAACTTTCTTCATTAAGTGGTTTAGTAAAAATTTCTGCCGGTTAATCATTTGTGTTTGTATATTCAATTGAAATGTCCCTTTTTAATGAATGATGTCTAAGAAAATGGTGTCTTATCTTTATATATTTAGTCCTAAAGTGGTGAATTGGATTCTTGGTTAAATTGATTGCACTTGTGTTATCACAATTAATCAGAACACATTCAAACTTTAGACCATAGTTCTCTGAGGTATTCCTCATCCAAAGGATTTGTGCACAATAAGCCCCAGCTGCAATATATTCAGCTTCAGTGGTAGATAGGGCAACTGAATTTTGCTTCTTACTAAACCAAGACAGAAGGGATCTACCTAAGAACTGACAAGTGCCACTTGTGCTCTTCCTATCAACTCTACATCTGGCAAAGTCAGAATCTGAAAATCCTACTAGGTTAAATTCCTTAGAGTTTTCAAATCACAAATGTAGACTAGGAGTTCCCTTAAGATATTTCAATATTCTTTTAACAGCGCATAAATGGGATTCCTTAGGATCAGACTTAAACCTAGCACACAAGCAAACAGTATTTCAATATCGGGTCGGCTAGCAGTCAAGTAAAGTAGGCTCTCTATCATGTCCCTATATTTCTTTTGATCAATGAATGGGCCAAGATCATCCTTGCTTAGTTTGGTGAATGTGCTCATAGGTGTAGGCTTTGTTTGAGAGCTATCCATCACAAACTTCTTAAGCAATTCCTTAGTGTATTTCTCTTGATTAATGAATATGTCATTCTTTAATTAATGAATTTGTAGTCTTAGGAAATACTTGAGTTCTCCCATCATACTCATTTCAAATTTACTTTGCATGCATTAGGCAAACTCCTTACACATACTTTCATTGGTTGATCCAAAGATGGTATCATCAACATATATTTGCACAGTGGGTATGTCATCTCCTTGTCTTTTGACGAAAAGAGTTTTGTCAACCTTGCCCTTATCAAAACCTTTGTCCAAAAGGAAAGACTAAGCCTATCATGCTATGCTCTAGGAGCTTGCTTTAGTCCATATAAGGCTTTGTCCAACTTATAGACATGGTTAGGGTATTTAAAATCATCAAAACTGGGAGGTTGTTCAACATAAACTTCCTCCATGATATTCCCATTTAGGAATGCACTCTTGGCATCGATTTGATATAACAAGAAACCTCTATGACAAGCAAATGCAAGAACTAAGCTTACCATATTATTAAAGGCTATTGATAATAGCACTATTGTGCTTGGATAATATCACGAACTAAGGTTGTCTTTTCTTTTTTAATTAGGTTCTTTTTAGACCAGATAAGTTTATGCACTTATCAAAACACGGTAGATCCAAAATCAATGCAATATTAAAGCAATTAAAGAAAACGTTTTCGGTCGGCTATCTTTCTTTGATGTTTCATGTTTTCTCTGCTTCACAAAAATAAACCCTATGATTTCTTTTTGGTAACTGGGATCGAGACCGTTGACCTTGTTGATCATGATGAGCCGACCCACGTGGCACGTTCCATCAATAAGAAAAAAAATAATCAACTGTTTAAATTTTCATGGCAGGCCTGTTTGGATTGCAGGAAAAACATTTCTGAAGGAATTTTTTCCCTAGGAATTTTTTTCCACAAATTAGAGGGAAATGATAAATTTTGAGGATAATAATTATAACTTGAATTGTGGTTGTTCAAGACATTTTTATTGATATGTAATAATAGTGGAAAAGCAAAATGTTTTTCTTTTCCAAACTTTTCTTGAAATTTGATGGAATCAAAACAAGGAGCAAAGGAGGCTTCATGTGTCAAGGAGATATCCTCATCCCATCAAAGTGGAATCAATGGCAATGGACTAGAACTGTGATCATAGTAGGGGTGCAACTTGGGTCGGGCTCAAACAGAACCCAAGGGGTTCAACCCAATTTTGAGTCGGGTTCGGTTGGCATTTCCTCGGGTTCGGTTGGTTTAGGGATGGCTTTTCCCAACCTAATTTATTTCAGGTTGGGTTAGGGTTGATGGGTTGGCAACCCGACTCCACCCGCACCTGACCTCCGTCCTCTAATTTTATCTTGATTTCTTTTTGTTATTTTATTTTTCTATTTGGCCCAAAGTGAATCTAAACCAACCCGACCCGATTTCGGGTAGATCAGTTGGGTTAGGGTTGACCGTCCTCAACCTGAGGCTCGGGTAGGGTTAGGGTTGAGGGAATGCTATCTCGGGTTGGGTTAGGGTTGGCCTCAACCTGATCCAACCCGACTCGAGTTGCACCCGTATATCATAGTTCTAATCAATGGATTCGATTACGTCCACATGGAGACCCGGGGAGTAAATGTTAGGGAATGTCAAGAAACCACCATCTTTTTTCATTTTTCTAAATGAAATTTACATGTATCCATTATTAAGCGTAGCAAATAGAAAGATCCAGATCGTCCATGTAGTGGACTCCACCATGGTTGTGCCCATGTGCCATAATAAATGGAGATCGACTTGTATGTAAGGCATTAATTACTTAAAAATATAAAGCTAGAATGATAGCTAGAGGATTTAAATAAAAACAATGTATAGATTTCTTTGATAAGTATTCACTATTCACTAGAATAATTATTATTCTAGTATTAATTTCCTCCTAAGCTATCATTTATAACTTACAATTCTATTAATTAGATGCTAAAACAATATTGTTAAATAGTTAGTAGATGAAGAAATTTATATGGACCAATCTGAAGTCTTTATAGTTCAAGATCAAGAACATAGTGTATAGATTAATAAATTTTCTTTATGGTCTAAAACAAGATCCCAAGCAATGACATGTAAATTTATATAGTTTGAAGGCAACAAGAAACTCTTATCCAATAAATTTGAGATGAAGAATTGAGAAGAGCTAATGTAGCCCTAGGAATTATAATACATAGAAACCTTGATGATTTTTTAACACAAAGACACTATGTAGGGAAAATTTTAAAAAACTTTATTCAATTTAAGTCTGGCTAAATATCTACACCTTATGATTCAAATATGTTCGGGGTAAAACCGGACCACCGATGATACACTGACATGTGGCAAGACCAGCAGAGATTGAACAAGACCACTCGGAGAACCAAGAGCCGAGTGCCACCGACCACTCCACCTCACGGAGCAAAGAGATGCCTATCATCCGAATAGAAGGCATTTGCCCGAGAAGGGCCCTCGATGCCAAGACCCCTGACAGAGTGCTGCCACGTGGTTCCGTTACCGTCTAGTGTGAGAGGAGAGACCTCGGGCTGCTTGCCTCTAGCAGCATCTGGTCGAGTGCCACTACACGAAAGGACAAAGACTCAATGACGGGCGGGGCATCAATACCCTCGGTTGAGTAGAAGTCCCAAGAGGATCATATGACGCCAGGTTGAGTAGAAGTCCCAAGAGGATCATATGACGCCATCGCCTGCTGACTCATTTCCACCACCATAAAAGATCATGCAACGTCCCATCACTTACCAGTGCTAATTCTGTCAGCAATCGTACAAGATCCCAACATCTACCAACCGCCAACATGCCACCTTCTAGGATGACACACCTCACCTTTCACACCGCGTCATCTACTTGTAGCTTCTGGCTTACCGTACTACACCACTGCCATCGCCCGAACTACCGTTCATCATGACGTCCGTCGTTGTCACATCACACCCAGGAACACAAAACCTCAGGCTATAAAAGGACAACCCTTCACTCCACCCGGGGAGGATACTTCAATTCTGTAATACCTGGTCCCAAGTTGGGAAATTTATTTATTTATTTATATATTTATTTTAATGGGTGTCATTATCAAAAGTTGGGTTGAAATATTTTTGGGCTTGTAGGGGGTGTCGTTATCAAACTAAAGGGGAGCATTAAAGTATTTTTATGGGTGTCCCCATCAAAGTTACTAAATATAGTAACTCCGTGCTTACTCTAAATAGTAAGTCCGTACTTGCTATAAATAGTAAGTCCGTACTTGCTATAAATAGTAAGTCTGTTTTTACTATAAATAGTAAGTGGATTACACTACTTTAATTATAACCCAAATCTCATTAAAATTGGTATTCCTTATATTTAAGAATCCTTTCATGACACAAATTGCTTTATTTAACCAATAGAAAATCTACAACTAGGGAAAGGGATAAACTATAAAAGAAGGAAACTAACTGAACCCTCAATTAAAGGGGAGCTCACGTTTTCCCATAAAGAGGAGAACGTGCTCACATCCCAAAACTCCAAAACGTGAGAGAGAGAGAGAGAGAGAGAGAGAGAGAGAGAGAGAGAGAGAGAGAGAGAGAGAGAGAGAGAGAGAGAGAGAGAGAGAAGGAAAAGAAGAAAAAAGAGGGAAAAAGGGAGAAAGAATAGGAAAAGGAAGAAAGAGAAAAAAAAGAAAAAGAGAAAGAGAGAGGAAGAAAAGAGGAAAGATTTGGTCATTCTTTGGCGTTCTTCATCTCTCAAGTATGTATATTACATGTTTTTTCTTTAGATGTTCATGCTAATGACAATTATGCTAATTTTTGTGTTCTAAAATTATGTATCTTTAAATATGAAAATTTTATCCCTAAAATATGCGTGCGTGTGTGTGTGTGTGTGTGTGTGTGTGTGTGTGTGTGTGTGTGTGTGTGTGTGTGTGAATATGGTTTCAAATCTAAAAATATTTTACTAAAAATAGTAAATTCAGATTTTACTAAAAATAATAAGTTCGTTTTTTTACTAAAAATAGTAAATATGATTTTTACTAAAAGTAGTATGTGAATAAATATTTATATTATTTACAATCTAAAATTTATATCTTGATATATGTGCGTAAGTGTAGAGTTTAAAATTTGGAGTTTTTAACTCTAATATACATGCATATAGACATCTATGTGAAAATCCATGGTTTGTAAGTATTTGTGTACGAAAACAAATATATCAAATTTGAATGTGTACCTCAACAAATGAATGTTTTAGATCATAGTCCTTCTATTATGGGTCATTTATTCTAAAAATAAAATTCTAGAAAGAATGTTCTTGATGAGATAGAAACTCTAGGTTGTTTAAGACACCTATACATGCAGGGATTTCCTAGGGACCATCGCAGTGTTGCATGAGAGAGCAACCACCTCATATGAATTATACGTATAAAACAAAATCTGTTGAAAAGTGAGCATGTGTCTGCTCTCCCACGCACACATGGTTTTAAATTTCGGTTTCGGCTAAAATTTTAGAGTTATCCGAAATCGAAATTTCGGGCAAAATTTGGTATTGATGCACAACATCCCGGATTTTAGTTCGAAATTAGTTAACGCAATAAAAAATTATTATTTTAATAGAAATTTTGATCAAATTGCCGAAATTAACGAATCGAAATTTACGAAATTCCGAACGAAATTTTGTAAAATTCAGGAATTTCAGTTTCCGTACCTTTTCGTTTCGGTCCTCACCGAAATCCAAAATTTCAGTTCGAATTTCGGTCAAAATTTAAAACCATGCTCATGCTACAACGGTTCCACTAAATGCCTTACGAGATGGTCCCTAGCAAATCCCATATATGTACATTTTCCATAGATTATCTCACAAACCCAATAATTAAATTAAATTAACTAGTGTATTTTACGATAAATCTTACTAAAAGATGGCTTTATTTATTTTGGATATGTTAATGCATGACAGCTCAACATATGATTGCATTTTAATGATTTTTCCTTCTCCAAAATGAGAAAAGAGTATCGGAAGTTTCCTACGAGAGAAAGGCTTCTTAGCAAGAACTTGATTAAGATCTTGTTTTTTGTTCCATCTCCGACAAATGAACCACTGAGATTATTATTATTATTTTCTTATCATTTTCTCCATTTCAAGTTAGAATAATAAATAAAATAAATTTATTACTCTCCCACCTTGATATTTTTGTATTTGGTTGGATTTATATCCACCGTTTTCTTTTTGATCTTTTGTAACTGACCATCTCAGTCCCCTTTTCTAATGAATTCTTCATCATTAAAACAAATATTAAAAATTATGACATCGTGACAGCAGGCAGAACAATTGGGTGTCTTTTATGGGAACATATATCTCTACAGTGTATTTATGCTTGCAAGATATATATACGGTGTATGTGTGTGTTTAATATTGAGTGGATTTACCTCAGTATTTGCAAGTGGTTTGAATGGCGTTTTAAAATCTGTGAACCAGCTAACATTTCAGTTGTTAAAGGCAGGTGCAAGCCTATACGACACTTGTACTTTTTGACATGTGTAGTGATGAGTTTCACATGGGAAGACACAGACGGGGTGTCATTATAAAAGGTAAGGCGTGTGTCCCATCTTATCAATGTGATTGAAAGGTGAGACACGTTGTATTGGACGAATCAGATTCACGATCAGACCAGTATTGGAAGGGCTTGACGTGGATTTCCTGACATGCCAAATTAGCTTGTTATGTTTTGCCATATGAGTAGCATGCAATCAATTCAATAATGATGTTATGCCCACAAATAATGACGTGCTAATGCTCACAAATGTTGGAATACTATGATTCCTTGTTAAAGGAAAATACTTTGGAAGCAAGAAAATTGCTAATGAATATCTTAAGGATACTGAAAATGGATGACATGGCAGAAAAACTGGTAATAAATAAATGAAATAAAAGGCATTGGGAAATATGATTTGATGAATTGGGCGGAGGTATGAATCGTATATGAATAATGAAATTTCGCGCGCGGCCAAGGGATTTTAGCGCACCCCATGGTGGCGAATGCATCCTTTTAGACCGTGATGTCAAGGGGCAGAGTGCCCAGTAGGCACATTCTAAAAAGTTCCCATGCCCACTACCTGTAGACGAAGGCAGTGGAACGTATTGGGGGGGCAACAAGCTAAATGTGCTTGATTATCTTGCATGGGTCATCTCAACTCATGCATTACAAATAATAATAACAAACATAAGTTTCTTACTTGTAAAACATTGTTTGCCTTGCTAGAATAACTATTTGACATTGTTTAAATGCCATAGCATGATCCCAATTAATGTTTCAGGTTTTCTTAAGAGATGATTGTTATTATGTGCTCACCTAATGAATTAAGTTGTATGCTTTAAATTCAAAATTTGTTTAAGTGTGTATGTTTATTACCGAATGAATCTACTTAGTTTGTTGAACTACCCACATATAAATTTATATAGACCAGACGATTAGGATCTCCTATCGAGATGATTTCTGGGGTACAACATATTTTAGTTGGGGCCCAAGAAATGAATGTTTTAGATCAGGGGCCTTCTATTATGGGTGATGCATTTTAAAAAGAAAATTCTTGCAAGAATGATCTTGATGGGACAGAAACTCTAGGTTGTTTAAGACACCTATACATGTAGGGATTTGCTAGGGACCATCACAGTGTTGCATGAGAGAGCAACCACCTCAAATGAATTATATGTATAAAACAAAATCTGTTGAAAAGTGAGCATGTGTCTGCTCTCCCATGCCCACATCGTTTTAAATTTTGGTTTCGGCTAAAATTTTAGAGTTATCCGAAACCGAAATTTCAGCTGAAATCCCTAAATTTCGGGCAAAATTTGGTATTGATGCACAAAATCTCGAATTTCATAGACGAAATTTCGGTAATTTCATTCGAAATTAGTTAACGCAATAAAAATTATTATTTTTATAGAAATTTCGACGAAATTCCAGAAATTAACGAATCGAAATTTATGAAATTTCGAACGAAATTTTGTAAATTTCAGGAATTTCGGTTTCCGTACCTTTTCGTTTCGGTCCTCACCGAAATCCGAAATTTCAGTTCAAAATTTCAGATTTCAGTCAAAATTTAGAACCATGCTCATGCTACAGCAGTTCCACTAAATGCCTTATGAGATGGTCCCTAGCAAATCCCATATATGTATATTTTCCATAGATTTTCTCACATACCAAATAATTAAATTAAATTAATTAGTGTATTTTACTATAAATCTTACTAAAAGATGGCTTTATTTATTTTAGATATGTTAATGAATGACAACTCTACATATGATTGCATTTTAAAGATTTTTTCTTCTCCAAAATGAGAAAAGAGTATCAGAAGTTTCCTACGAGAGAAAGGCCTCTTAGCAAGAGCTCGATTAAGATCTTGTTTTTTGTTCCATCTCCCACAAATGAACCGCTGAGATTATTTATTATTATTTTCTTATCATTTTCTCCATTTCAAGTTAGAATAATAAATAAAATAAATTTATTATTCTCCCTCTTTGATATTTTTGTATTTGGTTGGATTTATATCCACCGTTTTCTTTTTGATCTTTTGTAACTGACCATCTCGGTCCCCTATTCTAATGAATTCTTCATCATTCAAAAAAAATATATATAAATCATAACATCGTGACAGCTGGTAGAACAATTGGGTGTCTTTTATGGAAACATATATGTATATCTCTACAGTGTATATATGCTGGAAAGATATATATACGATGTATGTGTGTGTTTAATATTGAGTGGATTTACCTCAGTATCTGCAAGTGGTTTGAATGGGGTTTTAGAATCTGTGAACCAGCTACAATGTCAGTTGTTAAAGGCAAGTGCAAGCCTATACGACACTTGTACTTTTTGACACATGTAGTGATGAGTTTCACGTGGGAACACACAGACAGGGTGTCATTATAAAAGGTAAGGGGTATCTTCCATCTGATCAATGTGATTGAAAGCTGAGACTCGTTGTATTCGCCGGATCAGATTCACAATCAGACCAGTTTTGGAAGGGCTTGACGTGGATTTCCTGACATGCCAAATTGGCTTATTATGTTTTGCCATATTAGTAGCATGCAATCAATTTAAAAATGATGCTATGCCCACAAATAATGACGTGCTAATGCTCACAAATGATGGAATACTATGATTCCTTGTTAAAGGAAAATACTTTGGAAGCAAGAAAATTGCTAATGAATATCTTAAGGATATTGAAAATGGATGACATGGCAGAAAAACTGGTAATAAATAAATGAAATAAAAGGCATTCAGAAATATGATTTGATGGATTGGAAGGAGGTATGAATTGTACATGAATAATAAACTTTTGTGCCGGCCATGGGTTTTTAGCGCACCCCATGGTGGCAAATGCATCCTCTTAGATCGTGATGTCAAGAGGCAGAGTAGCCAGTAGGCACATTGTAAAAAGATCCCATGCCCACTACCTGGAGACGAGGGCAGTGGAACGTATTGGGCGGCAACAAGCTAAGGCAGCTTGATTATCTTGCATGAGTCGTCTCAACTCACGCAATACAAATAATAATGACAAACATAAGTTTCTTACTTGTAAAACATTGTTTGCCTTGCTAGAATAACTGTTTGACATTGTTTAAATGCCATAACATGATCCCAATTAATGTTTCAAGCTTTCTTTAGAGATGATTGTTATTATGTGCTCACCTAATGAATTAAGTTGTATGCTTTAAATTAAAAAATTATTTAAGTTTGTATGTTTATTACCGAATGAATCTACTTAGTTTGTTGAACTAACCATATAAAAATTTATATAGATCAGATGGTTAGGATCTCCTATCGACATGATATTTGGGGTACAACATATTTAAGTTGGGGCTCAACAAATGAATGTTTTAGATCAGGGGCCTTCTATTATGGGTGATGTATTTTAAAAATAAAATTCTTGCAAGAATGTTCTTGATGGGACAGAAACTCTAGGTTGTTTAAGACACCTATACATGTAGGGATTTCCTAGGGACCATCGCAGTGTTGCATGAGAGAGCAACCACCTCATATGAATTATAAGTATAAAACAAAATCTGTTGAAAAGGGAGCATGTGCCTGCTCTCCCATGCACACATGGTTTTAAATTTTGGTTTCAACTAAAATTTTAGAGTTATCCGAAACCGAAATTTCAGGAGAAATTTGGTATTGATGCACAAAATCCCGGTTTTTGGGGACGAAATTTCTGTAATTTGGTTCGATATTATTTAACGCAATAAAAAATTATTATTTTAATAGAAATTTCGACGAAATTCCCGAAATCAACGAACCGAAATTTCTGAAATTTCGAATGAAATTTTGTAAATTTCAGGAATTTTAGTTTCCGTACCTTTTAGTTTCGGTCCTCACCGAAATAAGAAATTTTAGTCCTAAATTTTGGATTTCGGACAAAATTCAAAACCATGCTCGCGCAACAGCGGTTCCACTAAATTCCTTATGAGATGGTCCCTAGCAAATCCCATATATGTATATTTTCTATAGATTATCTCACGTACCCAATAATTAAATTAAATTAATTAGTGTATTTTACTATAAATCTTACTAAAAGATGGCTTTATTTATTTTGGATATGTTAATGCATGACAACTCTACATATGATTGCATTTTAATAATTTTTTCTTCTCCAAAACGAGAAAAGAGTATCAGAAGTTTCCTACGAGAGAAAGGCTTCTTAGCAAGAGCTTGATTAAGATCTTGTTTTTTGTTCCATCTCCCACAAATGGACCACTGAGATTATTTATTATTATTTTCTTATCATTTTCTCCATTTCAAGTTAGAATAATAAATAAATTTATTATTCACCCTCCTTGATATTTTTGTATTTGGTTGGATTTATATCCACCGTTTTCTTTTTGATCTTTTGTAACTGACCATCTCGATCCCCTTTTCTAATGAATTCTTCATCACTCAAAAAAAAATATTATAAATTATAACATCGTGACAGTAGGTAGAACAATTGGGTGTCTTTTATGGGAACTTATATGTATATATCTACAGTGTATATTTGCTGGCAAGATATATATACAGTGTATGTGTGTGTCTAATATTGAGTGGATTTACCTCAGTATCTGCCAGTGGTGTGAATGGGGTTTTAAAATCTGTGAACCAGCTAACATGTCAGTTGTTAAAGGCAGGAGCAAGCCTATACGACACTTGTACGTTTTGACATGTGTAGGGATGAGTTTCACGTGGGAACACACAGACGGGGTGTCATTATAAAAGCTAAGGGGTGTGTTCCATCTGATCAATGTGATTGAAAGGTGAGACTCGTTGTATTGGACGGATTAGATTAACGATCAGACCAGTATTGGAAGGGCTTGATGTGGATTTCCTGACATGCCAAATTGGCTTGTTATGTTTTGCCATATTAGTAGCATGCAATCAATTTAATAATGATGCTATGCCAATAAATAATGACGTGTTAATGCTCACAAATGATGGAATACTATGATTCCATGTTAAAGGAAAATACTTTGGAAGCAAGAAAATTGCTAATGAATATCTTAAGGATATTGAAAATGGATGACATGGCAGAAAAACTGGTAGTAAATAAATGAAATAAAAGGCATTGAGAAATATGATTTGATGAATTGGGCGGAGGTATGAGTCGTACATGAATATTGAAATTTCCAGCAGGCCATGGGTTTTTAGCGCACCCCATGGTGGCAAATGCATCATCTTAGACCGTGATGTCAAGAGGCAGAGTGGCGAGTAAGCACATTGTAAAAAGTTCCCTTGCCCACTACCTGTAGACGAGGGCAGTGGAACATATTGGGGGGCAACAAGCTAAGGAAGCTTGATTGTCTTGCATGAGTCGTCTCAACTCATGCATTACAAATAATAATAACAAACATAAGTTTCTTACTTGTAAAACATTGTTTGCCTTGCTAGAATAATTGTTTGACATTGTTTAAATGCCATAGCATGATCCTAATTAATGTTTCAGGCTTTCTTTAGAGATGATTGTTATTATGTGCTCACCTAATGAATTAAGTTGTATGCTTTAAATTCAAAAATTGTTTAAGTGTGTATGTTTATTACCGAATGAATCTACTTAGTTTGTTGAACTAACCATATATAAATTTATATAGATCAGACGGTTAGAATCTCCTATCGAGATGATTTTTGGGGTACAACATATTTAAGTTGGGGCTCAACAAAAGAATGTTTTAGAACAGGGTCTTTCTATTATGGGTCATGTATTTTAAAAATAAAATTATGGCAAGAATGTTCTTGATGGGATAGAAACTCTAGGTTGTTTAAGAGACCTATACATCTAGGCATTTGCTAGGGACCATTGCTAGGGACCATCGCAGTGTTTCATGAGAGAGCAACCACCTCATATGAATTATATGTATAAAACAAAATCTGTTGAAAAGTGAGCATATGTGTCTGCTCTCTAATCTGTTGATATTTTGTATTTGGTTGGATTTATATCCACCATTTTCTTTTTTATCTATTGTAACTGAGCATCTCGGTCCACTTTTCTAATGAATTCTTCATCATTCAAAAAAAATTTTATTATAAATTATAACATCGTGACAGGAGGTAGTACAACTGGGGTGTCTTTTATGGGACATATATGTATATCTCTACCGTGTATATATGCTGGCAAGATACATATACGGTGTATGTGCGTGTTTAATATTGAGTGAATTTACCCCAGTATCTGCCAGTGGTTTGAATGGGGTTTTAAAATCTGTGAACCAGCTAACATGTCAGTTGTTAATGGCAGGTGCAAGCCTATGCGACACTTTGTAGACACCCCATTTTGACCGGACCCAAATTCGTAGCGTTGGTGTGAAACCTCGTCAAATCAGTAATTTTGGATCACAGGTTGAATCCTAAGGTAGCTTAAGGTCCCACCGAGGTCCCCGTAATGTTTCGGCAGAATCTGCCGAGAAATGGCAAATAGGACGAGCCAGGAGAGCGAGCGTAGTGCGAATCCAGAAGGGGGGTACATTTAACCTGCAGAGGTCGCGCCCGGGCCAAATAGGACAAAAATGGCGGGCGCGCCTCATCAATATCCACGCGCCTCATCAAGTGGGGGTGCGGATATCAGCGCATTTATAAAGATATATATAAAAAAATCAACAAAGAAAGGCACTGTTCATTTCTCGCAGAGAGAGAGAGAGAGAGAGAGATATTTGGGTTTTTTTTTTCCTCCAATCGTCTTCTTCGACTTAGCTCCGGCAAGCTTCCGGCCGAACTTCGATTTCCTTCGTCTTCTTCTTCTGGTTTCCTTCTTCTTCTTCTTCCTCCGGTTTCCTCCACCTTCAATAAACCCAAATCCCCATCAAGAACTTCCAAGCTCCGGCCAATCGTTGCTAGATTCCAATATCTGAGATCTGAAATCTCAGATCTAAGATCTCATTTCTTTCCCTCTTCTTTTCGATACAGATTTTTAGAGAGAGGAAAGAAATTTCTCATTTTCGCAGAGAGGGAGAGAGAGAAACCCATACTTTCCTATCGAGTTTCTCCTTCTTCGGCCAGATTGCCGGAGCTCCGGTGAAATTAGGTTTCATAGGTTATTTTCTCCTTTCCTTGGCCTCTCTCTGGTTTGAAAAACCTAGATCTAAACCCTAAGTCTACTTCTAAATCTTAGATCTGACCTTGTAAATTCCAAATTCGAGTTTTCACTTGCAATCAACCTTAGATCTCATCGATCTTCACCTTCTCTGATCAGTTTCTTTTTCGTCTTCGACCTTGAAACCCTAGATTCAAGGCCTCAAAGCTAAGATCTCGAGCTTTCTGATTTCCGATCTTCAATTTTCTTTACTCAAGCATTGGATTTGAGTGCACATAACTCAGATCTGAACGTATAAAAGCTTTGCCGTGGTGATCGTCGAATACAAGATTTTGCAACTCAAGGGGGAGGAGATCGAAGCATTCATCATCTGCTGGAGTATTTTCTCATAAATTTTCATTCTCTATTAAGGAAAAGAGGTATTATGTCTTTTAAATTATTTTTAATTTATTCTTCTCGTTTGCTGTTCATCATAATATATAGACCTGTTAGATTTTGAGCATTTGGATGGTTCTCATAACTTGATTGAAATATGATTGTATTTTCTGTGTGGAGCTTATAGTTATCATTTCAAGATCTGCAATAATTTTCCTATTTAGAACTCGTTCATGAAGTGAGGACTTGTTTGGAATTGGGTATACTGACTTGTTTGAAATTTTATTTTTACCTTTGATATTTTCATAATTGGATCTGTTGATTCTCATAATGATACAAAATCAATTAGCAGGTCTATTTATTTAGAACTCAAAGATTTTTTTACCTAAAGGCATTTCATGCTACAAAATATGTTTGGTGAATTGAATAGAAAATGAAAAATCCTTTTGAATGTATGGGCAAAAGACTTGTTATGTTTTTCTAAAGAGGATCCCTAAAAAATTTTCTTTGATTCAGTAGGTTTTACTCTTGATGCAAGCTTTAGTGTTATCGACCTTGGGTTCCATTCTTGTCAAATTCCTCATCTTATCATATATGAAGTTCAGATTCGTAATTTTCATTGCTTGAATCAGGTTATATATTACATACCGATTGTATAGGAAATCTAAAGAAAATCTGTGGATGTTTTGGTGTGTATCTCAATTCAGTTTTTGGATGGAAATCTGCGTGCTATAATGCATTTTGGATGTTGAGATCAAGGAAATAGAGGCACTGAGCATAAATTCATGCACTATAATTGTGAAAATAGGCATATTATTGTATAATACAAGCAGATGATTTTTTTATAATTGATATATTCAGCCCTTGCTTCGTTTAGATTTTTACGAGCCTTGATATGAGGATTTTAAAAGATATGGGTTGCTTCCTTTTTCTGATGGTATAACTGATATGACTATGGTGTTTGTGTGAGAGGTTGTAATTTCATACATATAGAGGTATATCCCATTAGACCTGAACTTTTTTTTTTTTTGGTGTTGCATAAAATGTACCAATAGAATAACAATGGGTAATATGTAGATCTCATTTCTTCTTCAGTCAATTTGTGTAGAATAATTTTAACTCCATGATTAGGTGGTGTGGATAAGAGTTTTAACTGTGAAACATCATCTCAGTTCATCTAGTTAGTTTATTATTATGTTTTCACTTTTATTTTATGAGATAACAAAGCAGTTACAGGGGCTGAGTGATTATGGGTCACTTAAAGGACTCCATTCACATAGTAGTCAAATTCATCATGTTGAGAAAGTCACCTACGGTGCAATGGGCAGTCACTTTGCTGTAGCTATCATTTTGGAGCATTTAGTTGGTCTTCTTCCTCTTTCCCATGTTTGCTTTATGAGAAATAAGGCAATGAACAATCTCTGTCCAGATATTGAGCTAGAATGGCGCCCAGGTATATAGATCATTATGTCTGCACCATTTAGTTTTGGTACTCCCATTGAATCAGTCATTTCCTGTTCTAATATAAGACAGTTCTATACCCTTGTCCTTTTATAAATAAAAGTAACCCTTAGGATTTATTTTGGTGAGTATTTCAATTCCTGTTTCAGCTTAGTTCCAATATGATTAAATCCCTGTTTCAGCATGATCTTAGCATAATAAAGCCCATAACTCAGCATCTATTTTGGCACAGTTTCACTCTATGATTTGTAATCTGTCGTCTTATATTTATATGCAGGCCACACACCTCACTCAGGTTTAAGTAGGGATGCATAGTTTGCTTTTGGTCTACATTTCAATGTTTCTGTTCATCTTCTTAGGCATGCGAATAAGAGCTATGTTTTTATTTAATCATGGAACAGCTAGCTAACTCAATTATTATTTTTACAATCTATCTCTTCTGTATTTTAAATTTAGATAGCAGATAACGTTGTTTAATGGATAGTTGGGTAGCTTTACAGTTGGATTTTGGTGAAAAATTTAGATAGTAAATAACTCTACTGATACCATATACATGTACGTAGGAAATTTAAGCAAGCGTTCCTTTGGTAGTCTCATTGAAAAATGTTATAATCTGCTTAAATCTCTGTATCACAGATGCACTTGTATTAATTGATTTTCAGTTTTAGACCAGGTGTGCAGAATGATTTATTTGCAAAATGTTAGAATTTGTTCATTATATTATTTAATTGAATTTATGGTTTAGATGTGTTGACTGGTTTTAAGATAAAGATGTAGTCAATCTCCTTAGAGCTTTCTTCTTGAGGGTCTTAAATGGCCGAGCATAATGGAGTATAATGGAACTAATGGCATGGATCCCATTTTCTCTTTCAAGAGATACAATGTCTAGCTGCTTAAGGTTCTATAATTTTTTTTATGTACTCATATTGTTAGGGTTTTCCCCATGATTATTCAACTTCCCATGTCTTTAGTAATTTTCCATCCCATTTCAATTTCTCATCTTTCGTAAATCTTTTTTCTATTTTAGCTTAGCTTAAAGCAGGAAATTCAATCCCATTGATGTTCAGGTTATAGCTTATCATTACTGCATCCTTATTAACCATTTGCATTCTTAAAGTTTTGCTTATGTTGGTAGGTTTGAAATCTAATTCTTAGGGGATTTGCTCAATCCAAATGGCAATCCCCTCCTTTATTTAGTAGGCTAGCTCAGCCTCTTATGTACCTCAGGCCTTTAGTTCCCTTTATCATTATTAGGGGAGTCATCCAGGGTCTTCATTTAGGGGTCCATTATGGTCTCATTAGGGAGACGTATTAGGAGACATGATTTGTCTCATTAAGGTGATTCCCTGTGGGAGGCAAGCCTTGTTGGTTAGATCTTTTCCTTCAGGGATTTGTTTTAGTTGGAAAGGAGTTTACCCATAGGAGACAGTTTTTGTCTCATTTTAGAGAGTTCCCTTTTTAAGAGACTAGCTCAATCTCACACCCTCTTGTTTGTCTTCCCTTGGAGCTAAAAGACATGCCATGTCTTATTTGTCCCCCTTTATAGAGTGTTAGAGAGTCTTTGACTCATTTATCCTTTTTAGTGGTAGTATTAGAGAGTCTTTGACTCATTCCTCCTTTAAGTTGTAGTATTAGAGAGCCTTTGGCTCACTCGTCCTTTGGATGCCATTGTTAGAGAGTCTTTGATTCCCTGGTCTTTTGATAGTGGTATTAGAGAGTCTTTGACTCATTTGCCCCTTTTCTATAGTTGTTTTTAGGAGCTTCTCCTTAGTGTTGTCGTCACTCTTGTTGGTTAGGGACTAGCACAGTCTCATCAGAGCTTTACTTTTTGTGATTTTAGATCGTCGTCTTTATTCTCGATCATTACTTTACCTTGTTTAGGGGTTTCTCCTATTTACCCTAGGGTTTGGCCCTAGGGTTTTGCTTTGTATGTTCCCTCCGGTTTTTGACCAAAATGGTGAAATCAGAAATTTAAAATCCAAAAACATGTTAAAACATTTAAAAATCCAAAAAATATTGAAATACCTTAAAATTCAAAAAAACATTTTAAAACATATAAAACTCATAAACATTAGAAATTTAAAACATCAAAAACATTAAAAAAATATCAAAAGCCTTAAATCATTTGAAGTGTTGAGTGTTTTAGAAGTAGCAATTAGGAGAGTTCGTTTCGAACTACGTTGGCTTGATCCTCTTTCACGAGGTACGTAGTGCAGCTTGGGATCCATATCCCAAGTCCAGCCAAACTTTTGTATATAACATTTTAAATCTTTTTGAATAAGTAAACCTTTAAAACCTCATTTTCAAAAGATCTTTCTCTAGAGTTAGGAGTTTCTCCTAGATAGAGAGTTTTAGAGTTAGGTTTTTCTTTTGATAGGTTGTTTGCTTGTTTGTTTGTTGTGTGCTTGCTTTAGAGTTAGGGGTCTGTCCTAGAGTTATAGGAGCGCCTCCGTCCGGTCAGTCGGCGATCCACATCGCCGAGTGATGACTAGGGTAGGATACGTTAGTCCACCCTTTGTTTTTCTTAGGAAATACAGCCTAGTTACACATAGGTTGTAGGAATCGCCTGCATTAGCTTAGGGCTAATCTGCATTTAGTTAGGGCATATAGGGTGTCCTAAAATCCACAATTCACTGGAATTTAAATAATCGTACAAGAAACTTTAATAACTGGTCCGATCTTTTAGATCGAGTCTAGGATAGAGGCCTAGGTGTCTAAGGCATCATAGCTTAGAATAGGCGCGAAGAACTACGTTGCCTTGATTCTCGTGGAGGCGGGAATACGTAGGCTTCTTTGGATGAATACCAGATCATCCGAGGACTCGGGCTAATAATTTAGAGTCTTAGGATTTGTTGTATAGTTATTGTATGATTTGATATGTTTTTCTTACTTTTTTGTACTGATTCTATACCTTTAGCTGTAGCTTGCATGTGTTCGCACATCAGAACTTAGACACCTATTAGACATGTCACTCATAACCCAGCTATGCTTAGGTGACACATCTTTCACTTTATTTTATGTGTGCTTATTATTTGTATTCTCAGGAAATGCATGCTTAGGTAGACGACTCCTGAGGATTGTTCCCATTTCACATGATTTTTACCAAACTTCTTTGGAGTTAATAATAAATGGCATAAGAGACCAAGTGCTTGCACTCGGACGAATTGGGGGTGCTCTCAGACCTTCTCCTTTCGTAACCAGGCACGAATCCATATATATTTCTGGTTATCCATTGCACGGAGGATTTGATTTTAGGGTTCCATGGCATATCCATGGATGGCGACTCTGAGTTTATTTTAGGTATGTTTCGGTTTCGAACCTCGGTTCCTGATCAAGACATATCTCTTTCTTTTTATATCGCCACTCGTGCTATGCTATGAAGGTGGCATCCGTTTCGAGAGTTCCTTGGTAGAGCTCTCCTTCACACGTGGATGATCCAGAGGGTGTGGGGGACCCGTTCCCTCACTCGACCTCGGATCGGGGTCCACACACTTGTACTTTTTGACACGTGTAGGGATGAGTTTCACGTGGGAACACATGTAGACCCCCATTTTGACCTGACCCCCAATTTCCCCCAATTTCCCAAAGTCGAATAAATTTCCGGAATTAGGTAAAATTCCCGAAGCCTGAGTCCTGAAATCGAACCCCGAGTCCCCAAAATCAAACTTTCAAGTTCCTGAAAGCGATTCCCGAAATGCCCTGAAAGCTGAGCCCCGAAGTTTCTAAAATTTGAGGACCAATGGCAAAAGAACATGAAAATCCGAAATTGCCCGTTCGAAAATTAATTTTCAAAATATTCTGGAAGCCCAAGTGATCCCGAAACCCCACTGATATCCTCTGGTCAATTACCCCGGCTTTCCCCTGCATTGTTTTTCCGGAATTTACAAAATTTGCACAATACCCTTGAGTTTTTGGTAGTGGCCCCCCCTATAACTAGAAAATATGCTAAAGAGGGCTGTCCGAGGAAAAGGGGAGGCATATATATTTTCCCCTTTTAGAAGAGGGGAGTGAAACAATCAAGTGGGGGTGCCCATTGATAGGAAGAAAAGGCAAGTAGAGGCTAATGGTAGGAGGTTGTAAAATCACCTTGTCCTAGGGGTATTTTGATAAAATGGGTGTTGCTTCCTTTGCAAGCAATAAACATTGGCTGTAGGATCTAAAAAGTGAAGTGTAGGGCTTGGATTAGATTAGAGCCTTCTAGATTTTTAGGGTTTCTAAAAGGGCATTAGGGCTAGCAGAAGAAAAGGGATGGCTGAAATGAGAAGGCAGCAAATGGAGGGTGGAGATGGGATCAAGGAGGGCACCTAGCTATTTAAGCAAAAATCAAATCGTGGAGAGGGAGAAGGCTCAATTTTTTTCTGCAAAAGAGAGAGAGAGGCAAAGAGAAAAAAAAAAAGAAAAAGGAAAAAAGGGAGGACTTCCGGTTATCTTCCCCGTCAACTCCACCGGAGTTCCGCCCCCTTCTTGTAGCAGTAGTCACCCCCTTCTTCTCTCAACCATCATCCTCAGCCACTTCCATTTCGACAGCCACCATCACCCGCCACCGCCGACCATTAAACCCAAAACCCAAACCCTCTTCTCCAAATCCCCACTCCATTACCGCCGGCCATTAAACCCAAAACCCAAACCCTCTTCTCTTCAAGTCCATCCACCAACCACCACTGACCATTTTCTTTCTTCCCCTTCACCACCATCCTCAGCTACCACTCTCAAACCCATTTCGCTCATCTTCTCCGACGATCCTCGTCGGAATCCGGCAAGTCCATCCACCAGCCACCATCTTCCCCCTTTTACAATCATCGCCATTAAATCAAAGAGAGAGAGAGAGAGAGAGAGAGAGAGAGGGAGGAGAGAAAAGGGGAGCCGCCATCTTCGTCTCCTCCGGCCGGAATCCGGCGAACCCATTTTCCCCACCATCTCAACCTCCACCACCAGATCCTTGTTTAGCTCCACCACGACCACCGCCCGCAACCGTCGATTCTGGTATTCCCCTCTGCAATTTCACCTCCATTTTCTTCATCCGAATCACCCCCAAAACCCATCTCATTTTCTATTTATCCAAACCCATTTCAAGACTCGTTAAAAGCTCGGCCATGTCAGTTTCCTCCCATTTCTACTAATTTCCACCCCCAAGCTACCATCAACATCCATCTTCTCCACCCTCTCTACACCATCACACATCAGCCACTCCTTCATTTCTATTTTCTTCTCTGAAGATCCAAACCCATTATCGAACCTTCATCAAACCCTCTTTCATTTAACCATAATCTATATTCCTACCATCGCTTATACCATCGCTTTGCTGTTATCTACCATCCCCATCATCTCATTCTCTTTATTAGCCATAAATTTCCCTCTCCCATCTGCAATTCCGTCGATAATCACTGTCTTCGACGGGATTTTGCGAAAATCCGAGCATCTGCGCCATCTACAAGCGTCATCATTCATCTCAAAATTAAAGCATTCCTCTGGATCGTCAATTATCCGTAGCAGGTAACATTTCCCCTTCTTTGTATTGATAAAATCTGCATGGTTGTTTACCCCATTTGTTATGATATTATAACCCCAATTCATGGCTCCCTGTCGCGGGCATGGGTATATGAATTATCTGATTTCATTAACCTGGTTTTTATTGTGCGCATGAGCATATGAGTCGTTTGATTTCTTCCTTTCGCCCCATGTTGTGGGTACAAATAGTTGAATCATTTGGTCACATGTTAATTTTTGCTTCTTGCATAACTCTGAGCTATATGTTTTGGGTCATGGTTATCAATTCAGGTTTTGTCAAGTTCACTTCCTAATTTCGTTTGGATCAAACAGACCCTGTTTACTTTCTCTTTTCCAGCACCATGGAATCTTAGCTATGGCATAAAATCAGCTTGAATTTCCCTCTTTTTTTTTATCAATTTACGTTGAGCATCTCATATTGTGAATTGTCATGAATTCGGTGTTAACCTGATGGGAAAGAATGAAATGGATTTGAAACAATTTGTCAAAGCAGAGGTGTCATAGAAGTGTTCTATTCTAGCTCACACCATTTACAAGAGACTTCCTGTTTGACAACTGATAGAGCTTGTTGGGAGTGAGTAAATTTCTGTAAATAAAGTTACATTAGCGGTTTGTGACCGAAATATATTTGATGTTGACTTGCCCATTGGACTTTCATTTCTAGTGTTGGAAATCACATAGAATTCTAAGAATTTGTTGAAAATATTCAGGTTGTCACAATCTTATTTCTCATTGGTCCATTGGGTATCTTCTTAGTAGGGTGTTTCTTTAAACTCTAAATGGTTGAACTGCTAGTATGTTCATTTCGAGATTGTCTGATCAATTGGATGAATAAATTCATCAAAGAGGATTGTGCACGTAAAGCTTATTGATTTAATAAGGTTGAAGTCACTTATGAACAATACATTAGTTGGGTCCAATCGGAGTTATATGCACTGCCCATTGATTGTAGTCTTTTCTTTTGTAAACTGTACACGGTAGTGGTCTTCATTTGATCATGTCTTAATGACCATGTCAATTGAGTTGTTCCTCTTTCTACGAAATTAGCACAATTGCATTGCAGTAATTTCCATGTCCTTCTCTATCTGTGAAATTGGAAACAAGGTGGGTTAAGTGTGAATACTCAAACAATAAATGACTTGTAATCAAGATGATAATCATTGATGTCAAATGAGTATGTTTTGGATGATCACACTCAGCTGGCTCGATAATGATAACCCAACCATGTTCAATGGTTCACGGCTCTTACCAAAACATCACCTCTTGTGATATCTACCAATTTTGTTGTTGATGGATATATTCACCTCCCTATAATTCTCCTCATTCCCATTCATGATTTCTTTTTCGCTTGAATAGTCAAAGAGGTGAAAGGGCTATGATGAGGCTACTCGGAGCCCCACTCTCCTTCTCTCCCCTTCTTTTCCTTTGGGTTTTTTGTAGTCATCTGCATCTCGTCTTCGATCATTAGAGCTTCTTCCTTTTGCGGGGCTTTCATCAGAGTCTAGGATTCTCACCAGGGTTTGATCTCTTTATCAATTTTTTGAAATTTCATTCTGTTTCGGGCCTTCTCTTCACACGTTCCTCGGGATCCTTATTGAGTTTCGGGATTCCACCGATTTCGGGAACGCTTCGTCATTCTTCTCTCGGGTTTAGGCTATGACGGACGGCAACCTCCTGAGCCAAAATCCCCTTTCAATCAAAGGGATAAAAACAACAAAAATCTAAAAACAACAAAAAACATCAAAAACACCAAAAGCATTTTTCGAAAAAGCTGTTTCGAACTACGTTGGCTCGATCCCTTCCACGGGGTACGTAGGTAGCTTGGGTCCACCCAAGTCCAGTCAAACCTTTTAATAAACATTTTCAAACATTTCAAAACAAAAGCAAAAATGGGCAAGGATGATGATCGTCAGGTCACTCGGAGTCCCCTTGAAATCCAAGTAGTGACTTGGTTTGGCAACCTAGAGGGGGGGTGAATAGGATGTTTATAAAACTTTTACCTTTTGAAAACTTTTACTAAAATTTCACCTTGTGCCTAATGCCTTGTCATTTTACATGTGGTTGTGGATGTAGATGTAATGTTTGGACCTTGTACTTCATTTGTCATGTTCACTTTGTCCAAACATAGTAGACTATCCATGAAGGCCTTGATATGGATCATATCCTTCTTGTGAGGTATACTCTCACCTTCATGATTCATGGATGTCTCTCTAAGACATGGTACTTTATTGACCATTCTCATTATGTCTTAGTCCTATAGAATTGAACTCAAATTGGTTTAGATATATTCTATAGGTATCACCCCTTGTTTGATAATATCTACACGTATGAGATGTTAAACCTTAATCTTAAAAGTCACTCAATTGGTGCCCTTAGCCTTCTTAGATTCTAAGAGGGAGATGGTACATTCACCTTAATTAAAATATCTAACAAATTGGCCTTGTGCCAACATCTCAAACATGAATAGGTATACATTTATATGTGATCTCCCTAGCTAGTTATGTATGTTACATACTTAGGGAAGTAAAGCGTGAATTTGAAAATATGATATCACATTTAGGGGGAGCATGAGCCAAAGATTGAAAATCTTTTGTGCTATGCATGTTTATCATGATGAGCTAAACTATGGCTATCATTTTATCATGATAAACCGACACTTGGAGAGTAAGTGTCATTGTAGCCCAAGGGTTGAGTCTAACATGTCATCTTTTGGAAAATCCAAAAACCTTTGGAGTCTATGCAAGGACATCCCTTTGGATTCATGCATTGCATGATTCATTTTCAAAGGGGGAGCTTAAAGGTAAATTTGTCCTTAATTACTTATCATATGATTTCGAATGTGGTTATCACCTCATATATCATAAGTACACTCATTTGGAGCATGATTGCTCCATATGGGGTGTTCGGGCTTGTCTTGTGATTTTATTTGTGTTTTAGAGTTTAAGACAAGAAGCCCATAGCCTAGGTCTTAGTGACATATTCTTCTAGGCTTTTTGACTTATCTTGGATGGTCTAATATGATATCATTTATTCCAAGAATAAGTTTTGGTGGCCTAGTATTCCATTGTCATATCTTTGGCCTATTATGTCATGTCATGCCTTAAATCTTAGGTTTATCTAAGGCCAATGACAAATACTAAGGGGAAGAGCTAATTGTTGCTATCTTTATGTTTATATGGATCATTGTAAGATGCTTACACTATCCATTCAAACATTTTCCCACTAATTATGGTAAAAATTGCATATCATTAAATTAAAAAAAAAAGGGGGCTTATCATGCTAAACTTTAAACTTTCTTGTTTTCTTTCATGATAAGTAAAATATAAGCTTTAACTTGCTAATCTATTATTATATTATGGGTCATAGGGTAGAATTATATTGGATATATATATACTAAGATACACCCTAAAAATTTGTGCTAAAATTAAAATGTCTCTTTGTTTTGCCAACATAGGCTTGATTTGTTTTGTGATTATTCATTTCCTATGTTGAGTGTCTCTTATCATGCCATATATACTTTGGATTATACTTTGATTTTAATTGCTAACTCATGATAAGAAGTTAGGGGGAGCATCATATTTTCATTGAATATCTTTGATGCTTTATGTAATTGTGCTTAAATACTTAATCCTTCCTTTTTGCTAATGCCAAAAGGGGGAGAATTTGTATAATTGATTAGATCCATTACCATATGCATTCTTGTATTATAACTTGTTAAATATAACTCATGCATATGTTGAGGGGGAGTAGTAATGATTAATTTGTCTATCTTATCCTCATAAGAGGTTCCTCCCACCTATCTAATCAATTTGGTTTGTCATCATCAAAAAGGGGGAGATTGTAAGCCCAAGGGTTCCCCATGGGTACATTCAATCATCTTGTTTTGATGATTAACAAACGTAAATTGATTAGTTGTTTATGGACTGATCATTTGCCTTGAGTGTTGTGCTTTAGACAGGTCCTACACAAGTCAAATCATACTAGCACGCACCTTGTTGGCCTATGCTTGAAGATGAACCAAACACAATGGCAAAGGAGCTTGGAACATACTTGGACCAATCACACCTTGGAAGTACCAAGGAGAAGCTCATCATCAACCATCTCAAAGCATTGAACAAGCAAAGGAAGATCAATGAAGGCCAAAGCTTGTGGATCAACAACTTGCAAATGAGCTTGAACCAAATGGTGGTATCATCCTTTGAAGGTGTCAAGCAAAGAAGCTCAACCTTGAAGATCCCAAAGCAAGCCATGCACTCAAAGAGAAGATCAAGCAATGGCTACCTCAAGAGTTCATTCAAGAGAGTGGTAAAAATGGTAGATTGTATCACCTATCTCTCTTGTGTTTTCTCTTATCAAGGCACATCTTAAAACCCCTAAAATATGTTTTTCAAAGAGACTAACACACCCTTTAAGGACTTAAATGGATAAGTGAATGGCCATGGTGGTGTACCAACATGTTGGGACCCATATGGCATTCAACACAAGAAAGAACAAAACAGAGTTCCGAAGCAACAACCTGGACCAGCAACTAAATCCTATCAAAACTTATTTAAAACATTTTCAAATATTTTTGAAAATATTTTTAACAGATAACTCTCATTTTTCTCATATCCGTAGAGTATAAGAACATCGAAATCTGACGAGAAATGAGGGAGATATGAATTTTTCAAATGAAACACTGTTTGCTGGAAATCCAGGCTCGGAACTCCGAGAATTATTCTCGGAGCTCCGAGACCATTCTCGGAGCTCCGAGAAATGGTCCAGGTTCTAAAAATAAAGGCTCTATTTGGATTCTCGGAACTCCGAGAATTTGTTCGGAACTCCGAGAAATGTCTCGGAACTCCGAGAACACTATGAATTCAAAAAAATATAGCCGTTGTTGTCCAACGGCTAGTTGAATTTTTGACCCTGTTTTGACTGTTTTGCCCCCCAAACGGTCACATGGACTTGGGACACCATATATACCCATCTAATGGGTCTAAAACATGAGAGGAACATTGTCCAACTTCAACAAACCATAGAAAATCATTTGTGAACTATTTTTGGTTAATTTCTCTCACCAACCAAACTCTTTGTGCCTTGATTTGAGAAAATCTTTTGAGATTGGTTTAGGCTTAAACTTGTTTATTTTTTAGAGCATCCTTGGAGCTTCAACTTGCATTGTAGCCTACATAGAGGCAAAGCTTTTATCTTCTTCTTTATTCGATCGGTGGCAAGGGCATCCGTGTTTAATTCCCTTGGGAGAAAGCGCTTAGAACTCGGCGGAGAAGGAGAGTCATTGTAAAGGTGGAAGGGCATCCTTATCTAATTCCCTTGGAGTGTAAAAGCCTCGGAGCCGGGCGTCGTGGAGGTCTCAATAGTGGAAATCCTCAAGTGCGACCTTGAGTAGAGTGGAGTAGGCCGTTTGCCGAACCACTATAAATCTTTGTGTCACTTGTGTTGGTATTTCTCTATCTTTCTCTCCCTCTCACTTTCTTATTTATTTGTGCTTGCATTCTTACATATTTGGAATTGAGTGAGTAGTTAGCATTTTGGTTTTGATTGAATATTGGTACCTTGCTAACTAGGCTATAAATCACCTAATTAAGTTTGCTAATCAACAAGGGTTTTTGAACTTATATTAATTTGTAATATTGTTTAAGTTCAACTATTTCAAACTTAATTAAACAAGGGATAAGTCTTGGGTGAAATTTTAGTAAAAGTTTTCAAAAGGTAAGAAAAATGAGAGCTATCTGTTAAAAATATTTTCAAAAATATTTGAAAATATTTTAAATAAGTTTTGATAGGATTTAGTTGCTGGTTCAGGTTGTTGTTTCGGAACTCTGTTTTGTTCTTTCTTGTGTTGAATGCCATATGGGTCCCAACATGTTGGTACACCACCATGGCCATTCACTTATCCATTTAAGTCCTTAAAGGGTGTGTTAGTCTCTTTGAAAAACATATTTTAGGGGTTTTAAGATGTGCCTTGATAAGAGAAAACACAAGAGAGATAGGTGATACAATCTACCATTTTTACCACTCTCTTGAATGAACTCTTGAGGTAGCCATTGCTTGATCTTCTCTTTGAGTGCATGGCTTGCTTTGGGATCTTCAAGGTTGAGCTTCTTTGCTTGACACCTTCAAAGGATGATGCCACCATTTGGTTCAAGCTCATTTGCAAGTTGTTGATCCACAAGCTTTGGCCTTCATTGATCTTCCTTTGCTTGTTCAATGCTTTGAGATGGTTGATGATGAGCTTCTCCTTGGTACTTCCAAGGTGTGATTGGTCCAAGTATGTTCCAAGCTCCTTTGCCATTGTGTTTGGTTCATCTTCAAGCATAGGCCAACAAGGTGCGTGCTAGTATGATTTGACTTGTGTAGGACCTGTCTAAAGCACAACACTCAAGGCAAATGATCAGTCCATAAACAACTAATCAATTTACGTTTGTTAATCATCAAAACAAGATGATTAAATGTACCCATGGGGAACCCTTGGGCTTACACCCCTTTTCATTCAATTTCCGATTTCGATCGTGGTTTTTCGGTTTTCATCGGCTTTCCGACGTTTTATCGGGTTTTGGGACGGGCGATGACGTAGCGTGGCCCCTTTACAGGGATTGTCCTCGTTGAGCCCAACGATAGGTCATGACGATCGCGAGACTTGTCCGATCTTCAGCAGATTAGGATCGCTGGGCTTGATTCCTTTTGAATCGCCCTCTGAGCCTATCGTGTGTTCCATTTTCTTTTCCCTGGCATTCTCGGTCCTCATGTACCGTTGATTTTCCGATTCATTTCTTTCCCTGTATCTCTTACATAGGCTCGCATGCTAGTGTGTTTATTCTATTGCTTTGGTAGTTTACTGCTGTGCTTATCTGTCCTCTCACCTGCTTAGTTGTAGCATTTATTCACCTTATCTTGATTATCTGCTTAGCTGTAGTTGTGCGTGCGGATGTTACTGCTTTCCTAGATGTGATGGGTTAGGATTAGATGCGGTGAGTTAGGATTTTGATGCTTATTTTCTTTTGCCCATCCCCGGGTCATGCATGCTTTGATAGACGTTTCTTCGGGGATACTCGTTCCCATTTCACATGATTTTAGCCCAAAATTCTTCAAAATTAATTAAAAATGACATAAGAGACCAGGTGCTTGCACTTGGGCGAATTGGGGGCGCTTAATACCTTCCCCATTCGTCATCAGGCACGGACTTTTGTATCTCTGGTTATCCGTTGCACCAGAGTATTTCATGGGATCCAGGGCCTACTTCCCTGGATGGCGACTCTTCTTTGTTATAGGTACATCTCGGTTCCGGGCTAGTCCTTGAATCGAGAGGTATCTCATTTGTATCGCCACCCATGCTGTGAGTGGCACCATTTCGAGAGTTCCTTGGTAGAGCTCTCCTTCACATCGTGGAGGTCTCAGAGGATCGAGAGGAGGATCACGCGTCCCTCGCTCACTGTCCTCTCGGGATCGGGGTCCACAACACACAGACGGGGTGTCATTATAAAAGGTAAGGGATGTGTTCCATCTGATCAATGTGATTGAAAGGTGAGACTCATTGTATTGGACGGATCAGATTCACGATCAGACCAGTATTGGAAGGGGTTGATGTGGATTTCCTGACATGCCAAATTGGGTTGATATACATAAGGGTAGGATCATCCGATCAGTGCTTGCATGTTTCCCATCTACAGAGGTACGCACCAGATGTGCGGAAACCTTTAACGAGCCTTTATGGTTCAAGAGGCTAGGATCATCCAATCAAGTTGGCTCAAGGGACATGGGCGCACTTTGTGGACGTTGATCCGACCATGGTTTTAAATTTCGACCAAAATCCGAAATTTCAGATTTCGGTGAGACCGACACCGAAATCAGAGATACCCGAAATGGTATTTTATTTCGTCTGAAATTTCGCTTTCCCCCGAAATTTCACTTAAAAATCTTTTTTTTTATTAAATTAATATTTTACCAAATTTCGACCGAAATTATATATCAAATAAAATAGAATTTAATTGGTTTCGGCAAATTTCGGTCGAAATTTCGATATCGGTGAGGCCCAAAACCAGTACAGAAACTGAAATTTTAAACCATGGATCTGACCAACTAATCCGATTACACCAGCAATCCTTACTTGGGCCCCAAAGGGTGGCTGTTATAAAAGAGAGTAACTTTACCATATTTCCTACTTGGAATTTGCTAGTGGAAAACTATTTCACGGCTCACTTTTGCACGAGAGAACAGCCAACTCTGATGAAGTAAATGAATAAGACAAAACCTACTCAAAGCCCGTCTGTGAATTAAATGAAAAAGACCAAACCTACTGCATGTGTGGCTTTTCTCATGCAACAGTGAGCCGTGAAATGATTTCCTGAGAAATTGCCTAGCAAATAACCGCATGCATTAATACTTCTTCGTAAGATTATGCACCAGGAGATCTGCGATGGTCGCTAGCAAACAATCTTAATAATTTAAAGAAAATTGCACCACCTAAAGGGAAATGTTATCAGCACTACTGTATTTTGATTTGGGCACTCCTCACTTTATTAAAAGTACGGTATGGCCCGCACCATAAGATGATCAAAACCATCCATTAGACGGGCCACAGCCTGAATAGGTTGTGCCCCAAATATTATTTCCATACGTTGACTCTAACCCTCCGATCTGAATGTTAGAGGGTTGCCAACCCTCTAACATTCAGATCGGAGGGTTAGGGTCAACCTATTTAAATGATTTTTAAGGAACAACCTCTTTAGGATTTGGCCCATCTAATGGATGGTTTGGATCATCCTATGGTGCGGGCCATACCGTACTTTTAATAAAGTGAGGAGTGCCCTCATCAAAATACAGTAGTGCTGATAACATTTCCCCACTTAAATTCAAAAAAGATTTTGAAATTCCCACGTCCCAACTAGGGGTGCAAATTTGGCCCTGACAACCCTGACCCGAACTGACCCTCCTTGAGCCTGAACAGGGTTAGGGCTGGATTTTCTAACCCTGAGGGCGGGTCAGGGTTCATTTTTTTTTACCCTGACTCAGTTCAGGCGAGTTTGGGTTAATGCCTCAGGTACTCTGACCCGGCCCGACCTTGAGTTTTCTATTATAGAATTGAACCATTTGTGCATGTTTCTTTTGCTAATGTTTTCTATTATCTTGGATTGATGTTTCTTTAGATTATTATTATTAATTGTCTCTGTTGCCCGCATGTTGTTGAATTCATATTGTCTTATTTTGTTCCCTTTCTCTGTTTATTGATCATTTTGTTCCATATGATAAGTGGTTGCTTTATTTTTGGCACTCTTAACAGGTATTTGCACTAGGGTCAATTAGGGCCGGCCCGGCCCGGCCCGGCCCTGCCCAATCAGGGCGGGCCAGGGCCAGCACAATACCATGTAGGGCGGGTAATGGGTTGAGGTTTTCCTGCCCTGACTCAGGGTCAGGGCGGGTCAGGGCCGAGATAATGGGATCCAGGGTTGGGCTAGGGTTTTGAAAAACCCAACCCAACCCGACCCTGTTGCAGCCCTAGTCCCAACTAAGGCCATGTTTAGAAGTCATGAAAATTATTTCCATGGAATATTAATTTATACAGTGGTGGGAAAGGGGCAACGGAGTGGGGGATGGGGAAAATTTTGAGGGCATGATTGAGGAGAGGGTTTGATGTGGGAAAAGAAAAACCATTTTTCCCATTTTTCTTCAACTGAGCACCATCTACGGACTGTTACCCTCTCAAATCATCTCCCTCCCGCTCTCTCTCTTTTCTCTTACCACTTGACAATTAATATTCCTTGAAAAAATATTTCATAGTTGTTGTAAGACATGGCCTGTGTGTGTCTTTCAAAATCACTATTCACTTTTTTGTGAAGGGCTGAGATTGAAAAACCTTATTTTTCAGTCAGGCTAAGGGCCGTTTGGATACGCTGACTTTACAATCCTGGATTTCTTCAAAATTGCAGCTAAGAGACAAGAGAGCAGATGCGGACCAGCCGTCGTTTTTTACTCATTCTTGACATCTCGCCCTTCTTTCCGTCAGTAAGAGAGTAGCAGCTCCTCCCATATTTCCAAGTTTTAGAAATCTTAGGATGTAGAAGAGATTTTTAATACCTGATTTTCTCAGTTAAAATCCAAGAAACGCTGCACTGTTTTCAAACTAAAAACCTGGATTCTAAAATCCAGTCTCCAAACAGCCCCTAATAATCTCAACCATTCATCGAAAAGTAAATGGGCTGATTTCCAAGAAATCCACTCTGAATTTTTGTTAAATTCGTTTCAGATTGTGGCAGCCAATTGTGAACCCCCAACCAATTATTGGACTCAAAATGAAACGTAATTTTGGGTACAATAATCTGCTTGGTGATGACAATCAATTTCACAGTCTGAAAGGAACAAGGTCTTATGATTATAACCATGGTTTTAAATTTCAGTTTCGGCTAAAATTTCGGACTGATCCGAAACCGAAATTTTAGCCGAAATCCCGAAATTTGGTAGTTGCTGACGAAAAGCCAGATTTTTAGGATGAAATTTCAATCGAAATTACCAAAATTTAGGGCAAAATTGTGGACCCCGATCCCGAGGAAGCTGGCGTGGATACGAGATCCACGTCAATCCTTTGAGATCTCCACACGTGAAGGAGAGCTCTACTAAGGAACTCTCGAAAGAGTGCCTCTCACAGCATGAGTGGCGATGTACAAATGAGATACCTCTTGATTCAGGGACTAGCCCGAAATCGAGACGTACCTAAAACAACTCAGAGTCGTCATCTAAGGAAGTAGGCTCTAGATCCCATACTATACTCTGTCGCAACGGATAACTAGAGATATAAAAGTCCGTGCCTGATGACGAATGTGGAAGGTGTTAGGCACCCTAAATTCGCCTGAATGCAAGCATCCGGTCTCTTATGCCATTTATTATTAATTTTAAAGAGTTTTGGGCGAAAATCATATGAAATGGGAACGGATATCCCTGAGAAGACGTCTACCTAAGCATGCATGTCCCGGGGAGGGATAAAGAAAAAAAAGCACACAAGTTCTAAGAAGAGTTGATATCAGTGTCGTCTGTCATTAGAATGAATACTAGAATCCAACGTCTCTTAGAGAGGCGTAGAAGACTAATGATTATCCAATATAAGATAACCCTGCTACCTATCTCCATACATCATGTCTAACATCCATGCCTAAAGAGAGTTGATACCAGTATCATCTGTCGTTAGAATGAACACTAGAATCCACCGTCTCATAATGAGGCATAGAAGACTAAACCCGAAAGGGTGTGGCTCTTTGGCGTAAAGTCATGGGTTTGCTCCCCAGTGACGAGCGTTCGAATCCCCCCTTGTTCAACCGATGTGCGTGGTCTTCCGGGTGCTTGCGTGCATCCCTAGGGAATAGTCCCGCCCCACGAAGTGGGGTGGGGATACCCTATGATATCAAAGAAAAGAAAAAAAAGAAAAAAAAAGACTAGTATTGATTCGATAACAGATGACCATGTTATCAGTCTCTATCAATCACATGTAATCCTAACGCAACGCATCTAAGAAAGCTGTAAACACATACATGCACAACTATATCTAAAGAGACGAACATGTACAGTGAACAAACTGCAGTAGATGATAGCAACAATAATAATCAGCAATCATAAAGAACTACTGCTAAACATGTGAGAGCTACAACTAAGCATAAAAATCATCTAAAAAAAGTGTCACTCAACATGTCAGAGAGAAGCACACTAGCATATCTCTATATAATGAGCAACAACCCACACAACCAAAATCACGCAAAAGATATATCAAAAGGGAGAAAACACTCAAACATACAATCCAATACTAGACTACAAATCCCTATGATTCTAGGACAATAAACCCTGAGACTCTAATATGAAGTTTGACTCGGACCAGGATGATCATCCCGGCTGCTGTACGTATCCCAGCCACGGGAAGAATCAGAGTCAACGTAGTTCGGTGACCTATTCTAAGCTACGATGCATGTGCCTAGACCACACTAAACTCGACATGACACGACTCGACTCATGTTTAAATTGTTAAAGTGTTTTAGACACACCTATATGGTCCTAAATAATGCAAGTCAACCTAGTCTAATGCAGGTGGGCCCTACATCCTATGTGTAACTAGGATGTATGTCCTAAGAAAAATAATGGGCTAACTAAGTGCATCCTAATCTAGCCATCGGCTTGACTAAATGTCTAACCGACCATGACTCGAGGCCTCCTAACTCTAGGGACACTCACACAACAAGACACGCAAAGCAATCAACATAATTAGGATCGAACTCCTAACTCTAAGACACCTTAAACATCTAAGATAAACTCCTAACTCTAGGGGAAAGATCTTTTCAAAAATGGTTTGCAAAGTTTGATTGAGGATTTTTTGTGTTTTTAAATGATTTGAACATGTTTATTTTGAAAGGTTTGAAATGTTTATTTTTGAAGGTTTGACTGGACTTGGGATGTCGGTCCCAAGCTGCCTACGTACCCTGTGGAAAGGGTTCAACCCAACGTAGTTCGGAAACAGACTCTCTTAACTACTCTCCTAATGACTCATGACTTTTGAGATGTTTAACAATATTTTTGATATTTTAAAATGTTTTCAATGTTTTTTTGAGTTTCAAATTTCTGATGTTTTTGTTGTTTTTAAACATTCTCAAATGTTTTTGGATTTTCATGTCTTACAAGTGTTTTTGTTGCTATTTTTTGACTCAAGAGAATAGATTCCAATTATCATAGGGGTAGGACAGACTCCTATATGATTTGCAAAGGTTGGACATAATCCTATACTTTACAAGGGTTGGACAAAATCCCATAATTTGGTGAAAGGTAGGACAAAATCCTAACTCTGCAAGGGTTAGACAGAATCCTATACCTTGCAGGAGTTGGACAGAATCCCATGATTTGGTTAAAAGTTGGACAAAATCCTAACTCCCTATGATGATAGGACTGACTCCTAAAGCTAGAGGACTGACTCCTAGTCTATGGACTTTAAAGGGCTAGCTAGACTAAAGCAAATCTCCTAGAAGAAGAGGAGACAAAGAAGGGTGCTAGTAAGACTGTGCAAGTCTCCTAGATGCAGATGTGAGCTCCAAGTATCCTTATCATTGCCCTTGCAATTATAGATAGGGGTATAGGCAACTAATAAACCAAGTTGGTCTTCAACTAGAAAGGGGTGCAACTTGTGAGACTTGGATAGTCTTCTAAAGGGATGACTCACTCATGAGACAAAACCTGTCTCCAAAGGGTATGACTTTCCTACATGAGGCATAACTTGTCTCTCTAAAGGGTGGGCTCTAGACGACTCTTTCATCGCCCATGAAATGAATAAGGGACCTAAAGTTCAAAGGTACCTAAAATGCTAGGAAATCCCTACTTAAGGAAGGGGAAGGAAGAGAGAGGGTACCACCATGATCAAGTAAGTCCCTCTAAAGAATGGGCTTGGGCTAACGCCTTCATCGCCAACTAGGCTAAGTATGAATCAAGCATCAAAAGCACGCATTTGCATTCTACATGTAAACTGAAAATTTGTATTTAAAATTACACTATCCAAATGGCAAAACCAGCAAAAATGATATACATCAAATCGTAGAAGACACAATAGGAAACATTTGATTAGTATGCACTTTTGCTGATTCTAGCCGGAAGAGGCCGGAAAATAACCATCTCCAGGCAAATTTCAGATTTCAATTCTGCAGTTTTGCTTTTTAAAAGTTCTGATTTTGTTCTGCAAAACAGAGGATCAAAAATACATTTTCAAGAAACGTATTCAACTACAAAATTTTAGAAAATTGATCAAATAAACTTTTCTCCGTTGACAATTTCGGCTGGATCTTGCCGAAAGTGGCCGAAAAACGACCATCTCCGGGCAAATTCAAATCTGGAAATGTAGTGCTTTTGGCTGACATCTTAAAAGTAACATCACTTTTTTCATTTTTCATTGTTACGAGGCCCATAAGATGCCAAATCGAAGATCTCGGAAAGATCTACAACTTCTGTGTGTATTACTTTTGCTAGATCTAACCGGAGTTTAGTGAAAAACTGAAAATAAAATCTGGACAGCTTGTAATTCAACACAATTTTATGACATTTCACATCAAAACTTCATTCAAACAAAAGATCTATGAAAATTTAACACAAATATATGATAATACATGCTGATTAGGCTTAGATCTAACCATGTTAGTTTCAATTTTGAAGATCTTTAAAGAATTCTCACAAAAAATGCATAGATTCACCATTTTATCCTAAAATTTCAGCTGAAATCATAAAATTGACATAACTTCTTCGTTTCTTGGCCAATTTTGGGTCATTATATGCCAAATCGAAGATCTCAACGAGTACTACACCTTACGTGGGAAATTTTCATGAATTCTAATCGAAAATTAATGAAAATGTCAAAAACGAGACTGGACAGCACCTAGTTTTGTCATTTTCACATCGAAACGAGAACTCAAAATTTGAGGTGAATTACTTTAGATCTCCATATGAGACATGTTTTTAAACATATTTTGGTTGATTTTAGCCCTAGGTTGCAAGATCTAACCATTTTTAAGCCTTTTCCACCTAGATTTCCCATTTTATGCTAGATTTTCAAAGAAAACTCAAAATCTACCAACCTTATGCTCTTCCCTTGGATCTTTCCTTGAAATCTTTCTCTCTCTAGATCTCATTTCTTTCTCTAGATCTCTTTCTCTCTCTCTCTAGATCTCCTTCTTTCTCTCTCTAGATCTTCTTCTTTCTCTAGAATCTTCTCTCTCTAGAAAACTCTCTCTCTCTAAAATTGGATTAAGAGCCCTAATTTTTTTTCAAATGAGAGCTCAAATACTATATTTATAGAGTTTTCCCTTAATTTTTTATCCCCCATTAGTTTATAGGACAACCTCTTTTAAAAAATTTTGCTTTGATTTTAGTTGCAAAAGGGTGGTCTAGAGGTAAAAAGTTAAGTGAAAAATTAATATAACCTTATCCCCTTCAGTTACCCTTAAACACCCCTCCTATGTATTTTACATTTGATTTTGATGAAATGGATGGTCTCGGAAAGAAACTGGGCCAAAAATTAGTGTAGGATAACTCACCCCCCTTTAAAGGTTGCTTAAGATCTAAGCTAAGTTTTCTTAGTGTAATTAGCTAAATCACCCCCCTTTCTCTCCAGTGTAAAAGCTGACCAAACCACTGGCTAATTCACTCCCCTATTTACACTACAATTCTAACTCGACTCATCTTATTAGGCAAATCTATATGGATTTCGAAGAAATGTTGCAGGGACTTAACTGGGACCCCAACCTACCTTAGGGAGAAATCTGGGACTCTAGATTACTGATTTGATAGGGTTTTTATTCAAAGTGACAGGCTTAGGGTTTGGTCAAAATGGGGTGTCTACAGAAATTTAGGTAATTTCGATCGAAATTCTTTAACAGAATTTAAAATTATTATTTTATTATATATTTCTTTGAAATTTCAGAAATTTGGAACGAAATTTGGTAAATTTCGAGAATTTCAGGTTCGGTACCATTTCGTTTCGGTCCACACCAAAACGGAGAGTAATGATAAAGATGACGGTTATACAATGGAAGGAAAAAAAGATCCTCTTAGAACCTCTTCCTGGGGATTCAAGATGGAGAAGACATTTCTCCTCGAGGAGAAAGATGATAAAGAAGACGGTTCCCTAAAAGAAAGGAAAAGAAGATCCCTTCAAAATCTCTTAATGGAGACTCAAGAAGGAGAAAGCCTTTCTCTTCAGGGAGAAAGATGATAAGCATGACGGTTTCCCAAAAGAAAGTAAAAGAAGTTCCCTTTAGAGTCTCTTCCTACAGAAGACCTTTATCCTCACGGAGAAGATAAAGATCCCTTTAGAATCTCTTCAGAGAGACTTAAAAGGGATAGACCATTCTCCTATGAGATAAAGATCATAAAGATGACGGTTCCCCAAAAAGAAGAAAAAGAGGTTCCCTATAGAATCTCTTCCCCGAGCCTCAAAAGGTAAAAGATGTTTCTCCTTCAGAAAAAAAAAATGTTGGTTCCCCAAAAGGAAGGAAAAGAAGATCCCTTTAGAATCTCTTATTTGAGACTCAAAAAGGAGAATATCTTTTTCCTAATGGAGAGATAAAGATGACGGTTCCTTAAAAGGAAGTAAAAGAAGTTCCCTTTAGAGTCTCTTTCTATAGAAGACCTTCCTCCTCAAGGAAAAGATAAAGATGATGGTTCACTAAGAGGTAGAAAAGAAGATCCGTCTAGAATCTTCTCATGGAGACTTAAAAGGGAGAAGACCATTCTCCTATGGGAGAAAGATCATAAAGATGATGGTTCCCCAAATAGAAGGAAAAGAGGATCCTTGTATAGTCTTTTCCTCGAGCCTCAAAAGGTAAAAGACATTTTTCCCACAGTAAAAAAATGATAAAAATGATGGCTACCCAAAAGAAAGGAAAAGAAGATCCCTTTAGAATCTCTTATTTTAGACTAAAAAAGGAGAATACATTTCTCCTAACAAAGAAAGCTGATAAAGATGACGTTTTTCTAAAAGGAAGTAAAAGAAGTTCCCTTTAGAGTCTCTTCCTACATAAGACCTTTCTCCTCAAGGAGAAGATAAAGATGATGGTTCACTAAGTGGAAGGAAACATTTCTTTAGAATTTCTTCATAGAGACTTAAAAGGGTGAACAGGAGAAAGATCATAAAGATGACGGTTCCCCAAAAAGAATGAAAAGAAGATCCCTATAGAATCTCTTCTCTGAGCCTCAAATGGTAAAAGACGTTTCTCCTTCAGTAAAAAAATGATAAAAATGATGGTTCCCCAAAAGGAAGGAAAAGAAGATCCCTTTAGAGTTTCTTATTTGAGACAAAAAAAAAGGAGAAGACCTTTCTCCTAACGGAGAAACCAGATATAGATGACGGTTTCCTAAAAGGAACTAAAAGAAGTTCCCTTTAGAGTGTCTTCCTACAGAAGACCTTTCTCCTCGTGGTGAAGATAAAAATGATGATTCACTATGAGGAAGGAAACGAAGATCCCTTTAGAATCTCTTCACAGAGACTTAAAAGGGAGAAGACCATTCTTCTACAGGAGAAAGATCATAAAGATGACGGTTCCCCGAAAGAAGGAAAAGAGGATCCCTATAGAATCTCTTCCCCGAGCCTCAAAAGGTAAAAGACGTTTCTCCTTGGGTAAAAAAATGATAAAAATGATGGTTCCCCAAAAGGAAGGAAAATAAGATCTCTTTAGAATCATTTCTTATAGTATCAAAAGGGAGAAGACCTTTCTCCTCCGGGAGAGTAATGATAAAGATGACGGTTATACAAATGGAAGGAAAATAAGATCCATTTAGAACCTGTTCCTGGAGATTCAACATGGAGAAGACATTTCCCCTTCAGGAGAAAGATGATCATCTCCAGGAGAAAGATGATAAAGAAGACGGTTTCCTAAAAGAAAGGAAAAGAAAATTCTTTTAGAATCTCTTAATGGAGACTCACGAGGGAGAAGGACTTTCTCTTCAGGGAGAAAGATGATAAATATGACGGTGTCCCAAAAGGAAGTAAAAGAGGTTCCCTTGAGAGTCTCGTCCTACAGAAGGCCTTTCTCCTCAAGGAAAAGATAAAGTTCCCTTTAGAATCTTTTCGTAGAGAGTTAAAAGGGAGAAGACCATTCTCCTACGGGAGAAAGATCATAAAGATGATGGTTCCCCAAAAAGAAGGAAAAGAGGATCCTTATAGAATCTCTTCCTTAAGCTTCAAAAGGTAAAAGTCATTTTTCCTTTAGTAAATAAATAATAAAAATGATGGTTCCCCAAAAGGAAGGAAAAGAATATCCCTTTAGAATTTCTTATTTTAGACTAAAAAAGGAGAAGACATTTCTCCTAACGGAGAAAGCTGATAAAGATGACGGTTTTCTAAAATGAAGTAAAAGAAGTTCCCTTTAGAGTCTCTTCCTACAGAAGACCTTTCTCCTCAAGGAGAAGATAAAGATGATGGTTCGCTAAGAGGAAGGAAAAGAAGATCCCTTTAGAATATATTTATAGAGACTTAAAAGGGAGAAGACAATTTTCCTACAGGATAAAGATCATAAAGATGATGGTTCTTCCAAAAGAAGGAAAAGAGGATCCCTATAGAATCTCTTCCCTGAACCTCAAAAGGTAAAAGACATTTCTGCTTCAGTAGAAAAATGATAAAAATGATGGTTCCCCCAAAGTAGAGAAAAAAAGATCTCTTTAGAATCATATCTTGTAGTCTCAAAAAGGGGAAGACCTTTCTCCTTCGGGAGAGTAATGATAAAGATGACGGTTCTACAAATGGAAGGAAAAGAATATCCCTTTAAGACCTCTTCCTGGATATTCAAGATGGAGAAGACCTTTCTCCTCCAGGAGAAAAATGATAAAGAAGACAGTTCCCTTAAAGAAAGGAAAAGAAGATCCCTTCAGAATCTCTTAATGGAGACTCAAGAGGGAGAAGGCCTTTCTCCTCAGGGAGAAAGATGATAAGCATGACGGTTTCCCAAGAGGAAGGCAAAGAAGATCCCTTTAGAATCTCTTATTTGAGACTAAAAAATGACAAGACCTTTCTCCTAAAGGAGAAAACTGATAAAGATGAAGGTTTCCTAAAGGGAAGTAAAAGAAGTTCCCTTTAGACTCTCTTCCTACGGAAGACCTTTTTCCTCAAGGAGAAGATAAAGATGAGTGTTCACTAAGAAGAGGAAAAGAAGATCTATTTATAATCTCTTCATGGAGACTTAAAAGGGAGAAGATCATACAGGAGAAAGATCATAAAGATGACGGTTCCAAAAAAGAAGGAAAAGAGGATCCATATGGAATCTCTTCCCCAAGCCTCAAAAGGTAAAAGACCTCTCTCCTTCAGGAGAAAATGGATAAAAATGATTGTTCCCTAAAAGGAAGGAAAAGAAGATCGCTTTGGAATAATTTCTTATGGTCTCAAAAGGGAGAAGTCATTTCTCCTCCGGGAGAATAATGATAAAGATGACAGTTCTGCAAATGGAAGGAAAGGAAAATCCCTTTAGAATCTCTTCCTGGAAGCTCAAGATGGAGAAGATCTTTCTACTCTAGGAGAAAGATGGTAAAGAAGACGGTTCCCTAAACGAAAGGAAAAGTAGATCTGTTCAGAATCTCTTGCTGGAGACTCAAAAGGAAGAGGATCCTTCTTTTTCAGGGAGAAAGATGATAATGATGATGGTTCTCCTAATGGAAGAAAAAGATCTCCTTTTAATGTCCTTTTAGAGACTTAGAAGGAAGAAGACCTTTGTCCTCAGGGAGAAAGATGACAATTCCCCAAAAGGAACATAAAGAAGATCCCTTTAGAATCTCTTCCTGGACCCTCAAAACGGAGAAGACCTTTCTCCTCTCTGAGAAAAATGATGAAGATGACGGTTCCCCAAAATGACGGAACAAAGATCTATTTAGAATCTCTTCCTGAAAACTTAAGACAGAACGAAGATCCGTTAAAGATCTCTTCGTAGAGACTTAAAAGGGAGAACACCATTCTCCTTAAGGAGAAAGAACATAAAGATGACGGTTTCCTAAAAGGAAGGAAAAGAAGGTCCCTTTAGAATCTCTTCCTAGAGATTGAAAAGGAAGAAGACCTTTTTGCTCTGGGAGAAATATGATAAAGATGAAGGCTCTCCAAAAAGAAGGAAAAGAAGATCCCTTTAGAATTTCTTATTGAAACCGAAGAGGGAGAAAAACTTTCTACACAAGGAGAAAGATGATAAATATAAAGGTTCCCCAGAAGGAACGAAAAGAATATCCCATTAAACTCACTTCTTAGATATTAAAGAGGGAGGAGACATTTCTCCTCCGAGAGAAAGATGATAAAGATGATGGTTCTTCAGAAGGAAAGAAAAGAAAATCCCTTTAGAATCTCTTCCTCTATACTCAAGTGGGTGAATACCTTTCTCCTCTGAGAGAAAGATGATAAAGATGATGGTTCCCAAAATGGAAGGAAAAGCAAATCCCTTTAGAATCTCTTCCTAGAAGGAAGGAAAAGAAGATCCTTGTAGAATTTTTTTTCTGGAGACTTAATAGAGAGAAGACCTTTATCCTCCAGGAGAACAATGATAAAGATGAGTCCCCAAAAAGAAGGAAAAGAACCCTTCAGAATATCATCAAAAGGAACAAGACCTTTCTTCTCTGGGAGATAGTTGATAAAGATGGCGATTCCCCAAAAGGAAGGAAAATATCCCTTTCAAATCTCTTCTTAAAGACTCATCAAGGGCGCGTTTGGGAAGCCGGAATCGAGAAAAAGAATCGGTATCTGATTGTATTTCCTATGATTTCGGTGTTTAGTTGGATTTTTACTATGGAATGCGATATCCGATGGAAAAATAGGGGAGGAATATCGGGCGGAACCCGCAACCCACCTAAGTAGGTGGGATTCATCCATTCTGGCTCTCCTTCCCTCTCTAAAAACAACGTTTCCTCCCTCTCTCTCTAAAAACAATAGGCCTTCTCTTTCTCTGTTTCTCCATCTCCACCTCAATGAGTCTCCCAAGAGCAATAGCTATGCCTTCACCATAGAAAAGCATGTTCAGGTCTCCCCCAGCTTCGTTAATGGTGAATTTTCTCTCCTCGCATACACTAAATGATCATGCACCTGTAAACCCCATTTCCTCCTTGAAACCTTTACTTTTTGTAAAGCCATGAATGTTGACTCTTCCCTTGGAAGGCTTACAATGAATGAATGGCCACTCAAGTAAAACTTCCTTAATAGATCCAAAAAGAAAAAATTGTAAACCTCTGTAAACCCTAACATTGTAAACCCTAACTTCAATTGGCCACTCAAGTAAAGCTTCCTTAATGGCAACTCTTCCCTTTCAATCTTGTTTTCTCCTGTAATTTCTCAAAAAAAAAAAAGCAACTGATTTTTATTTGGTATTTTTTCTAGCTGTAATTTCATCAAGAAAATCTGGTTGTGAAATTAAATGTTGTTATTTCTTCTCTTGAATAGACGGGTTTAAGGCTTTAAGCAATCTGATTCATTAATGTAGAATGATTTTGGTCCATTTCAGCTCATCCTCGCCTCTCTCTCTCTCTCTCTCTCTCTCTCTCTCTCTCTCTCTCTCTCTCTCTCTCTCTCTCTCTCTCTATCTTTGGAGCTGGTTGGAGGTAGAAGATAAAGTTGATGTTGACCATTCCCTTAAAAATTCCAATACTCACCCAAACAATAGAATCGGAATTCCCATACCGTTTACAAGGTGAATTGGAATAGGATTGGAATGATATGTCAATACTGATTCCTGATTCTGGTAAGCCAAACGCACCCCAAGAGGGTGAAGGCCTTTGTCCTTGAGGAGAAAGGTGATAAACATGACGATTCCCCAAATGGAAGGGAAAGAAGATCCCTTTAGAATCTCTTATTGGAGGCTCAAGAAGCAAAAGACCTTTCTCCTTGAAGAGAAAGATGATAAATATGATGGTTCCCCAAGAGGGAGGAAGAGAAGATTCCTTGTGAATTTCTTCTTAGAGACATATAAGGGAGAAGACCTTTCTCATGTGAGAGAAAGATGATACGGTTCCCAAAGAGGAAGGAATAGAAGATCCATTTAGAATCTCTTCTTAGAGCCTCAAAAAGGAGAAGTACTTTCTGCTCCGGGAGAAAGATGATAAAGTTGACGGTTACCCAAAAGGAAGGAAAAGAAGATCCCTTTAAAATCTCTTCTTGGAGGCTTAAAAGAGAGAAGGCATTTCTCCTCTAGGAGAAAGATGATAAAGGTGCTGGTTCCGAAAAAGGAACGAAAAGGAACGAAAAGATAATAAAGATGAAGGTTCCCCAACAGGAGCAAAAAGATCCCTTTAGAATCTCTTACTGGAGACTCAAAAGGCAGAAGACCTTTCTCCTCAGGGAGAAAGATGATAAAGATGATGGTTTCCCAAACCAAAGGAAAAGAAGATACCTTTTGAATCTTTTCTTAAAGACTTAGAAAGGGAGAAGACATTTCTCCTCTGAGAGAAAGACTATTAAGATGACAGTTCCCCAAAAAGAAGGAAAAGAAGATCCCTTTAGAGAATCACTTCCTAGAGCCTCAAAAGGGAAAAGACCTTTGTTCACTGAGAGAAAGAAGATAAAGATAACGGTTCCCCAAAAGGAAGAAAAAGAAGATCCCTTTAGAATCTCTTCCTAGAGCTTCAAAAGGGAGAAGACCTTTCTCCTTCACGATAAAAATGATAAAGATGGCGGTTATCCAAAATGAAGGAAAAGAAGATCCCTATTGAATCTCTTCCTCAAGACTCAAGAGTGAGAAGACCTTTATCCTTCAGGAGAAAGAGGATAAAGATGACGGTTCCCCAAAAGGAATGAAAAGAAGATTCCCTTTAGAATCTCTTCTTAAAAACTTACAAAACCTTTCTGGTTCGGAAGAAAGATGATAAAGATGACGGTTTCTTCAAAAGGAAGGATAAGAATATCCCTTTTGAATCTCTTAGTAGATACTTAAAAGGGAGAATACCATTCTCCTCCGGAAGAAGGATCATAAAGTTGACGGTTCCTCAAAGGAAAGAAAAAAAGATCCCTTTAGAATCTCTTCCTAGGGACTCAAAAGGGACGAAACATTTCTCCTCCGAGAGAGATGATGAAGATGACTGTTTTCCAAAATGAAGGAAAAGATCCCCATTAGAATCTCTTATCGGAAATTCAAAAGATAGAAACCCTTTCTCCTCTGGTAGAAAGATTATAAAGGTGATGGTTCCCAAAAGGGACAGAAAATAATAGCCCTTTGGAATCTCTTCTTGGGTATTCAAGTGGGAGAAGACATTTCTCCTCCAGGAGAAAGATGATAAAGATGACAATTCCCCAAAAGAAATTAAAATAAGATTCATTTAGAATCTCTTACTAGAGACTCAAGAGGGAGAAGACCTTTCTCGTTCGGGAGAAAAATCATAAGATAATAGCTTTCTCCAAAAGGAAGGTGTTAAATATAGAAGATTAAATAATATCATCCCTTTCAGCTTAAGCTTTTGGAGTAACTGGTCGTTTCGCACGGTATCAGAGCCAATGGTCCTGAGTTCAGACCTCCCGAATAGTAAAAACCCACATGCAATTGCCAAACCCAACTGAAAAGAGGGGCCACATGTGCCACGCGACACCCGAGAAAGAGGGGCTACACGTGATAAAAGATTAAATAACACCAACTCCATCAGCTTAAGCTTTTGGATTAACTGGTCGTTTCACATAAGGAAAAGAAGATCCCTTTAGAATCTCTTCCTAGAGACTCAACAGGGAGAAGACATTTCTCCTTCGGGAGAAATATGATAAAGATGACGGTTCCCTAAAAGAAAGGGAGTGGATTTTCTCAATGAAAACAAGAAAAAATGAATAAATATCTTACATTTGAGATTCTCCAATAGAACAAGAAAAAATGAAAAAAAAATATCTTACATTTTCTGACATGTAAGATATTTTCAATTAACTAATAATTCAACTGCGAGCACAACATTATCCAATACCAACCAATGTAGATATCAACATGCCGAGCTAGATGCAATCATGGTTTTAAATTTCGACCGAAATCCGAAATTTTGGATTTCAGTGGAGACCGACACCAAAATCACCAAAAACCGAAATGGTCATTTATTTCAGCCGAAATTTTGGAATTTCGGTCGAAATTTCGATTTTGCCCGAAATTTAAACCAAAAAACCTTTTTTATTATTATTTTATTATTTTACCAAAATTTCAACTAATTTCGGCCGAAATTTAATATTGAATAAAATACCATTTTCTTTGTGGTACCGGATTTGGACCGAAATTTCAAAATTTTAGGGTCCGAAACCGGTACCGAAACCAAAATATTAAACCATGGATGCAATCATAAAAGAGGAATGCTAGCATCAAGTGGGATTTTGCCGCTTGATTGTACGCGGGCCTCTATTGGCCATTAACGTTGCCACGCTGGCAATTTGTAAAAAGACTTTACTTTCCTTGTCATAAATGTCGACGTGCTTGCAATTTATTAAAAAAAGGCTTTTATTTCCTTCGTAGAATCGTAGAGCTGCTTTAATTGCGGCTAAAAACCCTGGTTTTATGTTACTCTGTTTATAACATTCCAAAATAATAATAAAAAAACCTGGTTTCTTGTTCCGCTAGAGGAGGAGGAGCCTTGAAAGAAACCTCCGTCCAATTGTAGAGGGATGAAAAAAGGCCAAGAAAAAAGAAAATAAGCTCTGTAAATTAAGATTCTTGACTTGAAACGTACTGATTTTTGCAGCAGATAAACCACCTCTGTGAACTACTTCTTTTTTTCTACCAATTTGTCACACTCATTTCTAATAATCACCATCTGCATATCAACTTCTTTTTTTTCTTCTAATAATCGTCAATTGCAGAGGAAACAAATTTGAAAAACTTTTCTTTAAGCAGGTCAAGAATCAGGTTTAGAGCCCCAAATTCTCTCATTTACACTCTTATACTAGTAAGGACCGGTTTGTTTTGGATTTTGAGAATTGATTTTGAGTCAAGAACTGACATTTTGGTTCCAATAATTAGTTTTGGACTCAAAATCGATTCTCAAAAACCCAAAACAAATAGGGCAACTGGATTTTGAAAAAAGGATTTCTAAACTGATTATTTGACTCAAAATTTCATTTAATTTCAAGTCTACTAAAGAGTTTTGGACTCTCAATCAGTTCTCAAAATCCGAAACAGAAAAGGCCACAATGGCACAAAATTAATTGATTAGTTCAAACCGCATAGTAATGCATTGCAGAATAATGTGTTACTGCATCATAGGAATAAAAGGGCGTGTTAGGCAAAGATTCTCATTCTCACTAAATTAACCGGGCAGAAACGGGATAATGAGAATCTTTGGAAGCAGATCTAAGTCGCTTTGGAAAATCTCATCAATTCTCATCATTTAGCCACACAAAAAACTCAATCGATAGAAACGGGCAGAACTGGGCCATTTGCCGAGCACAATTTTAGAGATTTTTAGGATTTCTCATTATGTGGCATATAATAATGAGGCGGAGAAGCCTTACCGAACACACTAATAAACACATTTATGTGTGAATGGTAGTGGTAGAAAACACGCATATTTTTATCATTTAAAGTGGTGCTACTAATATTTTATGTGTTTCTGGTGTTACAGGGTTATCTATGGATTTTTACAAAAAAAAATGAAGCTAAAAAGATAAAAAGGGCATCGGTTTGGTCGAAAATCAAGAAGGGCAGTTTTGTCACAATGTTGCTGGTCTTTTTTTCAACCATATTTTTAGGGTATTAAATGACAGAATTAGGGAAAGTGATGAACTACAAAGTTTTAGGTCTTCTCAAGATCTTTCCAACAAGTACTTTTGGCCAAAATTTGGAGCAGCGGTTAAAAAGTTATTGCTGATTTAGTAGGCTGTGTCTATGTGCAATCATTGGACGATTTAGATCACTTCATAGAATTGATTGTTTCAGGTACAAATTGTTTAAAGTACAGCCCACTTTTTGAAAGGTTTAGATCAGCCCATAAAAATGGTTTGGGCCACAACTAATTCCATCTACGTTCACAATTTTGATGGTTTTGATAAAGTGGATTTTGGGTGCAAAATTCCTATAGATTTTTGGATCGGCTGTGGATATCAAAAGTGATGGGCTGATATCGAATTGACATAATGGCCTGCTAAGGTGGTTCCGTTGTGTTGGGGAATTACATGTTTTGGCAATGGTGGGACCCACTATTTGTAAAAGTTCAAATCCCTTATTCAATTCAGAAACGTGCAAGAGTGGGCTGTTAATAATTTAAGCATAGAAGGATAGTTTTGCCATCTAAATGAAATACCAATAAAAGAAGAAATTGGGCAAGCTACTCTCTGTCCTTGAGATCGGTGATAGTTTTTGGTAACTTGCTCCTTCAATGGTGGGTCCCACTTAGAGTTTGTATTTACATTCCTTATAAAAGTTGACTACGGTTACACTTTTTATAGAAATAGCCCAACCGACCATAAGATCAGCCCATTAAAACAGATGGTTTTGATCATTTCAAGAATCGAAATTGGGAGCTTGAATTTATCTAGGAAGTGTACAATTAGTGGAGATGGAGGTGGCTAATTAAAAATGTGGCCTAACAAATGGACAGGTTAGATTAACCCATGGAAAAGGTTTGGCCACACCTGTGCAATCAATTGGATGGTTTGGATCAGCCCACGAGAATTATTTAAGGGGATATGGCCCATCTATTTTGCAGCTTATAAAATGAACGGACCAGATCAGTTTATGGAATTGAGTTAGAGGGATAACCCATTTACAATATTGCCTAACAAGTGAACGGTTCAGATCAACCAATGGAAATGATTTAGGGCTCGACCACTTTACATTGTGGCTCATCATTTGTATGGTTCGGATCATTTGATCCAACGTGAATTACATCAGCCCTCTTGCAGTATAGATACACTATATATGGGTGGGTCCCATGCATAAATGTCTAGCCAATTTTGGTGCTTTTTTCTTTAGTACAAAACAAATTAGAAGGCAACATGTACTGATATACCTTGCATGGATTGGATGGTCTACTTCTCTCTTTCCCTGCTATTTTGGAATGGGTTACAAATAGAAATTTTCTATTGGGGGCAAGGAAGAGGCCAAAATAGCCCTACTATTGGCATCTTATGATGGACGGTTTTCACATTTTTGGACCTAGTTTCTAATTAATCCTACTGCAAATAGAAGCAATATATGTGGGACCTACATGGACTTTATGCCGTTTGTTGTTTCCTTATTGAAATAGCAACCATTCTCGTGAAAAAGATGGAGTTGCTAAATTGGGATAAAAGCTATATTCAGTGCAAAATATTCGTTGCTTCCTTTTAAAAAAATAGCAATTACATGCTTTAAGCATATGGAATTCTATTATTAAAAAGAAGAGATGAAGACTTACTATAATTTTTTTAGCAATAATACCTTGAATTGGGTATTCGACCAACATATTTTGGGCAAGGTTTTAAGGCTTAAAAAGAAAAGGGTCGATTACATTAAAAAAAAAGCTCTCTCCCATGCTCTTCTCTCTCTACATTCTATAACTCTCTCTCCTCTCTCTACATTCTCTAACTCTCTCTCCTCTCTCTACACACTCTTTTTCTCTCTACTTCTCTACCACTCTCAAGCTCTCTCTCTCTTGGGTTTTCTTGTTCTCTCTTGCTCTTTTTCATACTCTTTTTCTTTTCTACTCTCAACCAAGGATCAATCATCCACCGTTCAATCCAAGGTGACATTAAAGCTTGAAGAGGAGGATTTGGCCAAAGTTGGAGGACAAAAAGACTAAGTTCTATTTAATTTTTGTTATTTATTTTAAGTTCAATTTGATGTAATTTTGTTTCAATTCAAGTTACTGAAGAAGTAATTTGCTTTTGTTTCATTTCCTTTCAAGTTCTATATGGCAATTCTTCTCCCATCTATCTCTTTTATTTTTACTTTTCTTCACTTCTTCATGAATAACTAAATCCTAATTACTTAGGGTTTAGTTGAAGCCATGGGGAAGGAGAAATATTTATAATTAAATCAATCTACTCAGTTGAAAAATTGTGTAGGATTTTGTGTTTGAAAAATCCCAATCATTCTTGCCATCGGCTTTCCCCTTTCGTATGAATGATTGTTGATTAACAAATATAAAGTTCTATATAATCAACGTAAATTGGAGAGTGGATTTGATTAATTACTTATAAGGAATGGCATCCCTTTGATCTTATTCCTTATTGACTAGTTAATCGAATTTTCAACCCAATTCAAGAGTTGTTTTAATTAATCAATCTAATCCAAACCCATGGTGGATTCTAACCCTAAGTAATCTTTTATATTGAATTAAGGTTTTTACACTATTCCAAATTACTTTTGCAATTTTCCAATTAACTTAGGCTCTTAGAATTTTGGTTTTCTAATTAAATTAGATAAGTAGTTAAAAGAGATCATTAGAACCTTGGTACATTTTGCCTAAATTAGGATTTTAAATCAAAAATATCTTAGTTAAATTTGATTCTTAGATTGATTAGAATATACGCTTATATATAGTGTTGGCTCCGCGGTCAAGTCCACGGAAATCCTGAGTCCATTCCAGGCAACATTATATCATAGCTAGTATTCTAATCGGTACAAGAATAGGATTGACAACTAGATTTCTCTTCCCTGAGTTCGACCCGTATTTACATGATCCGTGCACTTGCAGTTATTTAATAAATCTAACACACACCCTAAATAAAGCAAGGATGAAAATGAAGATGGGTAAAGCAGCCACTTAAGCATAACCAAACTGCATAGGTCAATGACCTTGTTAAGATTAATTCTGTCTTCTACAAAATATGCTTAGCTAACATCATAAGAAATTCTTAAAATTTCTTCGGAAATATTTTCTACAATGAATGAGAACTGCACAAACACTACAAAAAGAATCATAATTCCAATTGAGCAGGATGTGTCTATGAATATGATTACAGGAATAGTATAAACCATTTTCCTGAAAACAATAGAAAAAAAAATCCATAAGAAAAGATAGAATCTAAAAAAGTATGTATTGAAGGCATGCTGAATGCAAACCCTGCACATTTGAAGCACATGGTTTTACAAAACAATATGATTGATATAAGGATGTATACTTGCATATAAAAGATGTGCAAGAAGGAACTGTGATATATGATAAATAACAACTAAATATGTAATATTTGACTAAGCCGCTCTTGAACTGAAACAAGAAATTATCTTAAGAATTTAAGATGCAGTGTTCACAAGAAATTATCTTGAGCTCCATCGACAACAATTTACTTCTTTCTTGATATCCATCTCTTCATGTGAATACATAAATGAAGAGAAAGTTATTTGATTGTTACCATGTGATGTAGGAATTGGTAGAGAGTAGGTGAGTTTATACAATCTGATGCAAAAATTAGTAAAATATATGAGAAAGAAAAAGATTAAGGGACTGAGGGAAGACTCGAAAGGGGTTTCTAAGAAGAAGAGAGGTTTTGTATCTGGTTTGAGTTTGTCCAACCGTTCTTTGTGCATTTTGAAAATGAAGAATTAGGGTTAGGGTTGCTGAGCTCTAACAAAACTATTACCATGACCGGGGAGATAACGATAGAGATGACGTCGACCGGCAAGATTAAGACGACATCAAGTGCTACTATGGAGAGAGAGACGACGACCGCACTTGTTAGGGAGACAAAGATAGAAACTAATGATACAACAACATAATGTGCTGGGGAGAAAACTACAACTTCTGAAAAAATAATTGAAGATGAGTATATTGATCCGGTCTCAATTAAAAGAGTGGTTGCTTCCACTTCGGAGACTGTAAACTTCACACACACTCCTACAATATAGTAGGACTAGCTCGAAGGAAATGTGGTGTATGATATACTATTTTTTTTGTTTGAATATGATATTATCAAAATGGAACTATGACGTAATCTTTCTTTTTTTCTTTGAGTTCTTTTTTGTCTTTTTGGTTTGCAACATTTTCTGGAATTGATTTTCCAGTCAATTTGGATAGAAACATGGGATATGATGCAAATATTTTTTTTATCTGTTCAAGTATGATGACCATAAAGATGAACTACGATGTGATCATTATTTTTCTCTAAGTTCTTTTTTATTTTTTGGTTACAACACTTTCTGAAGTGGGATTGCATTTTCTAAAGCTGCCCGGGAACATGATATTTGCAACCCTTGATCTTATTTACTATCTTATTCTTAATCTCTCTTAATCTTTTTAAGTTTTTTTTTCTTATTCTTTTGTAAGATTTTCTTTCCATTTTGTCTTTTGTTTTTTATAATTTTCTCCTACTTTGTTAATTTTCTATCTCTTCCACCTCTTCTACTCACAGCTATGATGATCTATGGAAAACTTTAAAAATCAGGATTAGTCATGTCAATCCTTGACAGAGAGAGTGCAATTTAAAAAAGGGTGGGAGAGAGAGAGATCAGAAACCAAATTCAAAATAACATGAAAATTAATAGAGAGAAACATGCGATACATATTTTTGTACTTCACCTTAGTTTCCTCCAATGTCTCAGTTCTCCAATTGTAATTTCCAAGCATAATTATCCTTAAATAGAAATCAAATGAATAGAAACAAACATTAGGTAAAAATCAAACAATAAAGAAAGATAATTAAACATACAGAAATTTTTTTATTTACATTACCACAAAAGAGTTAAAAAATCAATGTTCATCTCTGAGAGATTAGCAATGAAGAAATAATTGAATAGTTTAAGTTAGACTTCTATAGAAGAAAGTGTTTGATATTTATAATATCATTCACATAAATGCAATTTTTCCTCATAAACATCAAGCTTATTCTTTAACAAATTGTCATGGGGTACTTGTTTTTCACCTAATTAATAGCCACATACAAAGTATCTTTCCATGCATGCAATAGGGATGACTTTTGGTTTTGTGATTTTCACCCTTCTCCACGCATAACTCTACGTGGCAATAAAACTACAAAAAACTACTAATTAAAACCAGAAAGGGAATGATATTACCAACATCCATCTCCAGTTGTTTCACCCCATATTTTTCTATTGTTAGTTTAATTTTAAAAGTCTTACTTTTTGAAATGTCAAAAATAACTTTCCTAATTCATGTTATTTTCCTTTCACGACCTGATGAGAAGGTGTAAAAAGGGAGAGAAACAGAGGGGGAGGTATGGGTAGGGTAGAAAAAGAAGAGAAAGAAAACCATATATAGTAAAAGAGGAATGATAGATGCAAGGGCCCTCTTTATGGAAGGGTTAGAGCTTGAATAGATCCACATCATTTTTAAAGTCGGTTGAGAAACTGAATTCGGTTGAACTTAATGACGTGGATCTATTCAAGGCCCTTACTTAGCCCTTGCATAAAGAGAGCCCTTGCACCTATCATTCCTCTTAGTTATAAAAATGGTCTTATTTAGATTTAATAATTTTACAAAACTTTCAACCTCATGAGTGTAGACACCCCATTGAGATAGTACGCTTGGTCAGACATGAGACGATCAATAGATCTTTGCACTATTAGTAAGCCTTTAACCCTTTTTAATATAGGAATAGGTTCAAAATCATGATCCATTCCTTTTTCAAATCCTGCAACAACGCAGCCCTTCCCGCATGTCACAAACGAATAGAGTAAAAAATAATTAAATCCCAGTGCACAACTGCATTCTAAGTCTAAAATCATGAAAGACAGAAAATCACAAATTCCTAAATATTTAGGAAATAAATCATTGATACATTGAATGCAAAACTTTAAATAGGATCATTACAGAAATTATAAACTAAATAAAAAACCCAACAAGTGAAATACTAAATGTTCTGAATTGTGGAAATCCAACAAACCTTAACCCAATAACACGTCACTGGGTACCAATAAGGGAATCAAAATAAAAGAAAACTTATATCCACCCGACCATGTTTTAATAATGGGATGAATCGCCTTGTTTTACACTTCCCTAATTAGCTGCTGAAAGCTATTACAATTCCCAAAATGCTCTCAACAACCAATTAGAGAACTGTAAAATAAGATGATTAGGAAACAAAAAAAACCAAAGAATGGGTCGAGAAAATAGGTAGAGAAGGTCATTTTCAAAGAGAGAGATGACCATTAGAGATATTTTTAGAAGCCGTTGCCTCAGCCCTCCGAGATTTATTGAAACTGATCCTCCATCGGAATCGTTTTTCTGCTCGTGTGGTCTCAATCTTGAGAGATTGTCAGGTTTATTTCTCTCTTGTCTTGATGGAGGTTACTCAGTTTTGGAAATTTTTGATTCCCTGGGGATCTCCAACCCCTGCTGCCGGAGATTGCTATTCGCTTATGGCCAAGAGATTAATGCGGTTAGACCGAATTGGGCCGGTCCAAGATCCCATACGGGATCCCTGGGAAGCATTGAGGACAGAGACACGAGGGGGAGACAGTTGGAGTTTGGGGCTAGAAGCGCCCTGGGTCGTCGACCTACTGAATCTAATAGACGGAGAACGGCAAATGCTAGTGATTGGATGTGTCCAAAATGCAGCTACCGGAACTTTGGAACCTGATCTATCTCTAGAAAATGCTCGATTCAGAGAAATAGAGAGGGTGATCCTAAAAGTAACAATAATCCTAATCTGGTATGGAGGCCTAAGAAATCCACGGCTGAGGTTGCCACCAGCGGTGACTTCGCAATTGATATCCCAAATTGATTAACAGAGGAAAGACAAGGATATTTGAAGTGCTGCCTTATTGGCAGCCTTAAATCGGGGCCTTGGATGCTTGAAGATGTGTGGGAATGGGCGAAAAAACAATGGAACCTTCAGGATCTACCAAAGCCTTTCTCTATTAATGCCATGGATGTTTTATTTAGCTTTGAATCAGAGCGTCAGGCTACTTCTATTCTTAGGCGGGGTGCAGATGCGCTGGGTGATCGAATATCTTTCTTCTCTGAATCCTTGGTTCCCGGCATATAATACTGGCGCCAGAACTATCAGGGTCAGATTTTATGATATTCCCCTCCACGCGTGGGTCACTACAACTATGGAGATCCTTGGGAATCATTTGGGTCAGGTTATTCAAACGGAACGCTATGGCAACCATGACCATTGTTTGACTTATGCTTCTGCTTTAATCTTGACATCCCTCTAGAAGTCTATTCCCTCTTCCCTGAATTTAAGAATTGATTCCTTTGTTTATTCGATGGGAGTGAAGGTGGTTTCTAAAGGAGGTATAAATAGTCTAGCGATGTCGGTAGTGAGAGAATTTAGCAGTAAAGACAATCCCTTTCTTTCTGTAGGTTTTGAATCCCAATCCGCTGAAAAGAGCTCGCTGACGATGGGGGCAGTGCCGGGAAAGGTCGTCGTGAGTAGTGTTGAGAACTCCGATGATGTCAAGGAGCCCTTGGCGGGGCCTAGTTCAAATTTTGAATTAGATCTCGTTTATCCCAAGAATGCAGAACTTGAGTCGGCTAATTTGTCAGAGAGTAGGGAAGCTGCCTTGAGAGGACCTGAGATTAGGGATGGAGGGAAGTGGACCCACAAAGCCTCAAAAGCAATGCTTTGTGGCGAAAAAAGAAAAGCGGGTAGAAAGGTTGTTGCGGACAGCTGTAATCTTATTTCGACCCATGAAAGGAATTATTTAAAATTAAAATCTCAACACCTTGTTGAGAGTAAAGGACTATTTGAGAAGGGTCTACGGAAAAAAAGGTATTTCTTTTGGAAAATCTAAAAAAGATGCACGTGTCCTAGCAACTCGACGGGGATTATCTGCGTTGAACAGAAATCTCAAATGTTCCCTTATAAGAAAGAGGCTTAGGAATCGGCCTCCAGATTTCCTTTGCTGTCTTATTCCTCTTCGATGGTTTGAAAGGATTTATCTTGGAGTTCTGAAGGTCCCTTCTCTTTCAAGGAAGGTGACCTCGGCCTCTTGAAAGATATCTCTTTTAATGAAAAGTTACCTCGGAAGGTATCGCCTACTCCATCGGAAATCCTCTTAAGCCCTCTTAAGAAGCAGTGGGTGCAGCAAAGAAAAGAGGTGAGTTACTCTTCTCTGTCTACCCCCACTCAATCTAACAGTGAAATGGATCTTCATGTGCCCCTTTTGGATCTTCCTATGTTCAGCAAGATTCTAGACAAAGAGAGGCGTGCCCGTAGGAGGCTATGGGAGGAGGAAAAGCAGTTGGTTATTTCAGATTTGGAGGAGAGGGAAGCATCTTTGGACAAGGATAATCTTGATTATCAAGGAATTCTAGTTCCGGATATCGATCCCACCGTTAAGGAGGTGAGAGGACCTGATGGGGATATCCAAGGAAAAAGCAGACGCCTTAGTGATATATTAAGGTCTCTTGGACCTCAAGAGCCGGAACAATTTGGTAATTTTTTAAGATTAGGGGATGTTCTCAGAATTTCTTATGATGAAAATATGGAAAAAACTAGAGAAATGTATTTAGACATACAAGAAAGGGATGCCAAGGAAAGGGAGAAAAGAATCGAGGAGGCTGGTCTTGACCAAGGGAACCAGGAGTAAGGGGTCCTAAGTTAAAAATCAGTACTCAATTGGAATAAGTTTATTGGCTAAGGCAGATTACGAATCATCTACGATCTCACTCAATCGGACAAGAAGGGGAGAATATATATATCCTTGTTTAAGGGCAGAAGGAACTCACTTGGGAGGGGTAAAGTATGGCGGTCGTCCTACTATGTTTTAGGGGTATATGTGGTTTGGAAGAGGATTTCTTTTAGGTACTAAGTTCTTAGAGTCCTAGACTCAGATGACTAATTTTATTTTGAAAGGGAAGATGGAATGGAAAATTATGAATAGTTAATTCTCACAAGACATTATTTGACTATTAGTAGTTTGTTTCGCATTTAACTATTTAGTAATGGTTACTTCTCTTTAGCCATAGCTTGAGGGATTCGTTCCTTTGCTTAGGTGTCTCTGTAGATTTGCTCTATTCATCGTAGGGGTAGAGTTGAAAGGTCAACAGGTCTGCCTAATAAGTAGCCCGTCCAATTGCAGTATTAAAAAGTTTGGGGATAGCTGAAAGGAATCAGGCAGAAGTCTGAGCAATATTGTTTTTGTTTTAATGTACTTATAGGTTCTTTTGGTTTCCTTTGGCTTGGATTTGGGTATGCCCATTTCAATCTTCCTTAATATTTTGTATTGTAGAATGGGACTCCTGGTCCCGTCTACCTTCTATATTAATGGATTCTATGTCACTTTTCAAAAAAAAAATAAGGTGATTAGTCCCATTATCAAAATATGGTTGTGCCCATATCAATTCCCATAAAGAACCATTAGAAAGTCCCACAAAACCAAAACCCAACAAGGAAAAGATTATGAGTAATGCTAGGGAAACCGAGAGTAGGACCTAAAAGGGGACCGAACAAATTGTTTCACCCCACACCATCACTAGTGACGTGAGCAATCCCTTAAGTTTAGGGAAATCATAAAAAGTAAATTTTTCTTTAACACATGGAATATTCTCATCACAGGTCCCATTTTAGGTTGTACTCTAGGTCTCCATATCATATCCCAAAGATTAAACCCCAGGAGATCAAAATCCAAGATAAAGGGCTCCATTGTTCAGTGCAATGGCACAATGCGTCGGTCCTAGTGTAAACAAGAAAAATTACCCATAATCAATGAAGAGAAATAAGAACAGAGCGTCTTCAGTGATCTCTTGGGGTTTAATTTAACGAGGTATTATCATACATAGAAGGTCCCTTTAAGTAACATTGAATATGGTTGAAGAGAAATAAGAACAGAGGGTCTTCAGTGATCTCTTGGGGTTTAATTTAACGAGGTATTATCATACATAGAAGGTCCCTTTAAGTAACATTGAATATGGTTGATTTAAGTCATCCTTTTTTGTTTGTATAGAGAAGGTAGGGAATTTTACAAATATTCTTCGTCTTCAAAATTTTCTGAAAATTCATTCATTAATCCAAACGGGGCCGAAAAAGAAAATTATAAAGTCAATGTTTTAGAAACCAGGTTTTAGTTTGAAAACAGAGTAAAAGAGGGTTCATGATCAAGCTGTTGTATGTTGTCCTGGCAGCGTTTCTTGGATTTTAAGTAAGAAATCCAGGTTTTAGAAATCTCTCCCTCATCCTGAGATTTCTAAGACCTGGAAACGTTGGATGATCTGCTACGCTCTTGCTGACGAAAAGAAGGGCAGAAATCAAAAAACGATGGCTGGTCCGCTTCTTCTCTTGTCTCTCATCTACAATTTTGTAGAAACCCCGGATTCTAAAATCCACGTATCCAAACGGCCCCTAAAAGTTCTTAATTTTCGAAATTCAACAAACCTTAAGACAACATAGCATTGAGTTTGTCGAATACGAAGGACCAATAAGGAAATCAAAATATAAAAAAGATTGATATCTCCACAGAGATGCATGTTTTGATAATGAGATGAATCGCCTTGTTTCGCGCTTTTGACGGTAAAAGCCATTACAATTCTCAAAAAGTTATACCAGCCAATGAAGTGTATGTAAGATGACTAGTCCCATTATCGGAACATGTTTGTTCAAATATCAATGAGAGTATGGTTTTGAATATTGTGTCGATAAATTTTTACCAAATCCTCTTCTTAGAGTTCTATAGTCGATGCTATGATTAGAACTGTAAATGCCTTTCTCTTTCAAGGAAAATGATTCCTTGTTAGGCATCCTATTAATCTCCTGGCTTAGCCACAGTCCAGCATACCAAAGTATGATTCTCCACTCGAGAACCATTATAAAGTAGACCAAAATTGAAGAGCAAGCCCACAAACTCATATGACCCATCAAGTCAAATGATACAATAGGTGACTAGAACAACCTTATAGGTAAATCTTGTTCACAAATTAACGGTGATGTGTAACATGCTTTAGTATTCAATACATGTTTTTCCTAGGTAACAATATAAGAATGATATGCCTCGGGACAGCCCCCTATAGAGTACGAGAGTTGTCAAAAATACACACTGAGGGGGGGGGGGGGTGTTTGTTGAATATATCACTTCCCAATAAGGGTGTCAATTTTGGCTCGGGCTCGGAAGCTCGGCTCGATTTCTTAACGAGCCGAGCTGGCTGGCCAGGCTCGTTAAGCTTAACAAGTCGAGCCCGAGTTAGGCCAGGCTCGGCTCGGCTTGGCTCGTTAAGGCTTGTTAAGAATTTAATATATTTAAATATATATATTATATGTTAATATATATACTAAAAGGGTTGTCCAGGGAGTGAAAGGGGGAGGCAAAATATGTCACTTTTTTTTTGGAACCCCATTTGTTACTTGGACCACCCCCCGTAGTGTAAAAAGAGTAGTCAAATTACATTAGATAGGGCTGTCCAGGGAAGATGAGGGGTGTGAATTTAATATAACCCAAGCTCGATAAGGCCCGAGCCTGACCGAGCCGAGCCAAGCCCGAGCCTGGTTCGAGCCCGAGCCGAGCTTTTGAGCTTAACGAGCCGAGCCGAGCCTGGCCAAGCTCGGCTTGGCTCGGCTCGTTTACACCCCTACTTCCCAATCAAAATTATTATCAAAGTTTTGGTACAAATATTGAATTTTAGGGTATATACTCGTAAAAGTCATTTAGCTGGAACTAGTTGTCACTCATATTATCGAATCTAATCACATAAACAAGATATCAAGGATGTAAAAGTGATTATGCTTTTTGTGTTCCCCATTTTCTCAGCTTTGAGTAGGAAGTTGAACTGCTCATTTGGTCGACCGGAAAAATGTCGGTCGCGGATCACCGGATCTGATCCCACACAAGAAGTGGAGCCCAATAACGGGATTGCTGGATGAATTTACTTAGCTATTCTATTGTTTAGGCCACTGCCTGCCCACCCACCAAACTGACAGTCCAGATCGAATCTTCCTTCAATCATTCAGTTGTTGGTTTAAAATGGGAGAACGGCATAGAAACTTATAGCATAGAAACTTCCATGGATCAGAGGGTTAGGATCATGCTGTGAAGAAAATTTTACCCTATCTATGTCGGGCCAACAAATTAATGGTTTGGGACCATGGATCAGAGGGTTAGGATCATGCTGTAGAGAAAATTTTCTGGGCGCACCCTATCTACGTTGGGCCAATAAATGAATGGTTTACGACCAGCCCGACCGGAAACCAAGAAAACAGTTAACATGTTACCCAATTTTCTATTATCCTAACAAGATCATCTGATACCAATTTGTGGGGCCGGTTTTCCCATTGTCTTAACAGGATCATTTATAGCTATTGGATTAGTGATAGCAAAAATTTTGTTCTACCAAAATGACAACAATAACCTTGTATCAACGTTAAAACTTTAAAGTAAAATGAAGCCACATTCTTGGGAATTCAAGTTGAGCTTTTACCATAAAATTGGATTAGGTTTTGGTATTCTGAAAATAGAACTAAAACCTAATTCAATTTTACCATAAAATTGGATTAGGTTTTGAATTATTTTTTTGACAGCCAGTTGGTCAGGCAAAAGGATCCCGGTATTTGATGTGTGCGGTGAAAGGCAGGGTAGATACGACATTTATTTGAAAATTTACCCCGGAAACAAAGGTGTTTGGGTCATTAGTCAACAAGTTTTAAGAATACTGATATGGTAACATTGAATAAGACTGATGGGAGAAACCAACAATCAGAATGAACCAAGTGTACAAATAATTACCTTTTTGTGAGTTTCCTAAAATAAAGGAATGCTTGTATGTCAATTGTGTGACAATGGCAGGAATTATCTGAATCAAATAACACAACTAACGGGGTGAAATGGGTTCTTATAGAAGAACCCTACATGTCCTTTGGCCTTTTCATCCCTTTTTTCTTCCAGGGGCCACCCTCTTGTAGTGTAAAAGGTAGTCATAAATAGACTAGAGGGGGCTAGTCTATGGAAAAAATCAGACGAATATATCAATTTCCTTATTCGTTTCTTTATGTTCTTTTTTGCCACCTTATCTACAAGGGTTTTCAATCGATTGAATTATTAGAGTTCTTTTTGGACTAATTAGGATTAGATTGTCTAAAACAAAACTTTCACCTGGACAAGTTGATCTCTATCCCTCAATAAGACCTTAAAAATGTACTTATTTCTATCGTTGTTTATCCTCGATGGCCAAATAAGAACATACAGAAACCAGAATCTCATCACGAGATCAATATGGCATTGGAGGAGAGTCTAGCACGTCAAAGGGGTGAGAGTTGGCGGTGGAAATCGGTGCGTATGCTATAAGAACCATTCTCTACCCCCGGAGCAAGGTAAAATGGCAGGCCCCAACATGCTATAAGAATCATTCTATGCACCCTCCCTCCCCCAGAGCAAATTCCTAGCTCCGCCCCAGTCTCACTCTCTACTCATTCGTGTCCCGTCAAATCTCTCCTACTCCCACCCGCCCTACCCATCTCTCACCTCTTGAGAAACTAAACTTATCAAGAAAAAAAATTTATGGTTGCCAAACATGGCCTACCATAAAAAAGTTTAGCAAGAAAAACTTTTACTTGGTAAACTATTTAAAACTCCAAAGAAAAGAAAAATGGATTAACATAGGGAAATGATATCAACACAGCCATAATTTAATATTAGCACTAACTCATGTTGTCTTTATTATTTAAGAGCTGTGAAAGGTTATTACAGTTCCCAAAAAACTCTCATGAGCCAATTAAAAGAGAAAAGAGAAGATGGGTTTGTGCAAATATTAAAACATGGTTGTGCTGATATCATTTCCCATAACTGTTACATTTAGTCTTGTTACTCACCTATTTTTAGAAGGTCACCAATCCCAGACCTATAATATTGTCCTCACGTACATCTGCATTTTGGATCGTTTCCATAATCCATGATTGGGTGCACCATGATCAGAGCTAATATTGTCCATCATCCATGATGGGTTTCACTAGAAAGCAACAGTCCAGATTCTAGATAGATCATTGGACCGTAACAAATTGTTACGACCCCTTGGATAAAAGTAAAAATAAGAGAGAAAGAAATAACATAGGCCTATTCGAGATGGCCAAATCTCCTAAAACAGTCCTTGCTTTTCCATTCATACGATAAATTGAAAGAGATTACATTCTTATAGACTAGCATTCCTACTACTTAGGAAACAATCAACACTTACCAAATCCTAAGGGATGCTTAGGAAACAAGACAAAGATAAAGGAAACTAACATAAAAGGGAATATCCTAGCTATAGCAAGAAATAAAGAAGAGACTAAAAAAAAAGGGAAATCAAGGAAATCTTCCATGCCAATCTTGGATACGTAATATTCCCTCCCTCTTAAAGAATCATTGTCCTCAAGGACTAATATCCTTCTTCTTTTACTTGTATTATTTCTTCTTCTTCCCTCTTAAATTCAAACCCTTCTAATATCGCCAATTGTCCTCGACATTGACGGAGTGGCTATACTTCTCATCGCAATTATAACATTACCCCTTCTTGCGCCGCACGATCATATCAGCAGGTGTTATTTTTTTCGCTGGTATTGGTCCTTCTTTCATGGGGGCAATAGGCGTAGGAGTAGACATCAACCGTTTTGGTAGTGGGGGTTGTAAGTATCGACCATTGGCTAGAGATGATTCCTCATGTAACAAGGCTAGTTGGGAAGCATGCTGGTGAGTGGGTTGAAACAATTTAACGCCGACCCAGACATCGACACGTAGGCCCGAAACAAAACATTCGATTAAGAGTGATTCGGGTAATCGTACGGTTCGGTTGACCAATCGCTCAAACTGCGACTTATATTCTCGAACATATTCTTTTTGTTGTAATTTTGATAGTGCTCCTACCTGATCCTCACTTTCAGGCGGCCCAAATCGAGCACATAAAGCATGCGTGAATTACGACCATGTCATTACACTCATGGTCTTCTCCATCCAACAAAGCCATGGTATCGCATCTCTAGTAAGATGGATCGATGCCATATCTACCATTTGCTCAATTGGTATTTTATTGAACCTTTGAAATTGTTCAGCACTAAAAACCCACCCGGTTGGATTAGATCCGTCAAATCTTGGAAATTCTAGACTGAGGGTACGAAGATGTGTCTGCACGTCTCCAAGATTCCTTGATTTACTTGTGGTGCTACGGGGGGATCATCCACTTCGTCTTGAACCTTTGATGTGACTAAACGTTGGCATGTTACATCCAAGGCTGTCAATTTCTTTAGAATATCTTTAAGAATACGTTCGTGCGCTTCGTAGCCTTCCTTGAGCAACCGAATCTCTGCCTCCATTCGCTGGTTTCAGGTGGCATGACTTTCATTGGCCATGGCTCTCATACCAAATGTCACGACCCCTTGGAAAAAAATTAAAAATAAGAGAGAAAGAAATAATGCAGTCCTATTCGAGATGGCTAAATCTGCTAAGACAGTCCTTACTTTTCCATTCATACGTAAAAAAGAAAGATATTACATTCTTATAGACTAGCATTCCCACTACTTATGAAATACCCCGAAACGAACATTCGTTTTTGGAAGGGTGTTTTGGTCTTTTAGTTAGAGTTAATTAGGGTTAGACAAACCTACCAATTTAGGACTCTTAATAAGAGCCTATAAATAACCTTAAAGCCACAAAATTCAGAACTTTCAAACCCTAAGAGATAAACGTGTAGAGAGGGAGAGAGAAAACATGTGGAGTTTTCAGAGTCTAGGAAGGAGAAGAGTGATAAACCTTGTGGAAATCGTATTCTAAAGGTATGTAGAACTTAATTTTATAATTAATTCTATTGTCTACCAAGATTCAAGATCTCTTGAGGAGAAGATTAAAAATTTAATCTAGGGTTTGTTGGATTAGAAACAACAAACATAGATTTGATGTGAAAATTTTGTATTCCTCGAGTAAAGAACCATAGATTAGGATTGTGGAAATTGATTTCCCAAAGATCTTCGCGTTCTTTAGCGATGATGCCCTAATCTAATAAAAAATCAAAAAAGAATATTTATCCAGTTGTTTAATGCACATAAAATGGAGGTAAAAGATGGGTTTTCGGGTAGGAAACCAGAGAAAATAGTGTTCATGCGCGAATTGGGAAAACCCGAATAGCGAGGCTCGGACTCCCAAAGGAGACGTCCGAAGGGTCTCTCGGACACCCGAAAGGAGAGACTAGGGCGCCCGAATACGTGTACCCAAAAATTATCGAGAGGGGGGGAAATCTCAGAGACGCCCGAAGAAGTGATTTGGATGTCTGAAGGGGTCCTCGGACGCCCGGTCCTGATGCCCGAACACATTGTTGGGATCAACTTCGAGATTGTTTTTTTTTTCGGCTAGTTCTGAGGGCACAGAATTGCCCGAAGGACTTAGTTATTGATTCCAAGGTGTTGACCCATGGATATTATGGATTGTAGGTGATACTACATAGTGATCAGAAGAATTAGTTCGTGGGAAACGATTCAACCTATGTTTGTTCTAATAATTTATCTCTTTGCTTAAATAATCTACTAGCGATTCACTACACTTGGCCACTAACAATATTAGTATACAAATAAAATCCAAACCGTATATAAAATAATACAAGTTCAGAATTACCCCTCAAACAGCAACAGCATCTTAAAAACAATATTTATAAATAACTTAATGAGCATAAGAATCAAACACATTTACCTCATACAATCATTTATGGCTTTAAAAATGACATGATATAACCATTGACCTATTAATTACTCAGCAACCATAACCATTTTTAATTTAATCTCCAATCGTTTTATTAATACTTTACCCATTTTATAACAAAACTAATGCTAAATGAAAGATAAATAGGTTAAATAATTTTTTCAAAACATGACAATGTCTATCTTGACAATCCAAGTAACAAAATAGTATCAAAGAAACAAGATAGTGATTCTTGGAACCTGATTCAAAGTCAGCCTCAGTTCAGTGATTTGAGGGACCTTGTACATTTCGGCCTGTATACCCATACATAGCAAGATTACTCAATATGAAAGCCGGCCACTGATGGGAAATTCACCATAAAAACCGCATGTAACCATATTATGAAGAAGTCAGAGTAACTAGATTGGACAAGCTTGGCACGATTTGCAGGGAATATACCAAGGCAGAGTATTACCACATGGCAAACTATGAACAATAGCTTGAGCACTAAAGTGAGGTTGTTATTCCTTAACTAGTCTAGAGATACTAGACGCAACCTATGCAACATAGAACCTCCACCAAATATAAGGACAAACTAGAACAACACAGGTAACCTGACATGGTTAGGTTGGTTAGGGAAGTGGTAGTAACATCACCATGCTTTAAAATTTCCATCAAGACATTTTGTTCTATAATAACCAAAGAAACTTTCAAATACATTTACTAGCCTAAGACTAACAGACACAGTCTACTAAAACAACCATAACTTTGTATCCACTGCTCCAAATTTCGACCATGAGTGCTGTTGGAAAGATCTCAAAAGGACCTAAAACTTTATAGTTTACCATTTTCCCTAATTCTTCCATTTACTTGCCCAAAAACATGGTCTAAAAAACAAACATCCAGCAACTTGCGGCGAGAATTGTCTCTGCATCACAGGCCCTTGTATAGCTACTTAAACTATTCTGTGCAGCACCTATCCTAAGTATACTCTGATTTTGTTAAAGTCTGTCAGAAATATCCGCACAACTCACAAAGATTTATCCATTACCTTTAGTCTTATACTCCTTCTAAACATCACCAATTGACACATACATTCAGTATTACCATTACCAGATAACTAAAACTAAAGTGCTGAAACTCCAAGCTTAGACAGGGCTTACACCCTACACTACATTTATGGCTGAAATGATAGCCTAGCAAAAGCCAAAATGCTATAGGTAAACATTCTAAAATTTCAAACGGAAATGAAATCCATACAGGCATGGAAACAACTATCGATGGAACTAGGAATCATCTAATTATACAAGTACCCAGGTGCTACCAAAATATATATAACCTTGATAATAAAGCACCCAAACACCTAAACACTAGAGCTCTAACTATTATGATAAAGTTAATGTGCTGATATTGGATAGGTTGTAATGGTGAAGATCCAAGGAAAATTTCTTAGGTCAGCACTTATTGACAAAACAAGGCTTTAGATTATAGGTAGAAGAAACAAGAGAAGCAAAAGCTAGCAAATGATAGAAGAAAAATCTTGACCAGAGCCTTGCTGGAAACCGGCCGGAGATGATCGGAGAAGATGAAGTGCGGTAGGATCTACTTTCCCTCTCTAAGAATCTTAGAGCTTCTCTCTCTAGGATTTCTAACGAAAATGGAAAATGAGCTGAAATGAAGGATGACACCTCTATTTATAGATGTTTTCCCTATAATTTTCATCCCCATAAGTTGCTAAGACAACCCCCCATATGTGTATTTCAACTTGGTTTGAGCTAAATAAGGTGGTCTGCAAGAAAAGATTCAGCGTAAAATAAAGGATAAATTTGTGCCTTTATGGTTAACCAGGGACACCCTCCTACAGTAAACTACCCATGCTTTATTCCCACCAGGTCACCTCCTGGTCAGGATAATGCACACCCCTTCTGCGACATTAAATTTATACAACATTACCCTTCTCGTTTGCTATGCAAACCGCGAGGGATTTTTCTAAAATTTTAGAAGGACCTAAATGGGACCCTGACCTATGCTAGGACTAATTTTGGGACATCAAATTTACCTATTTAAAGGATTTTTTAACAAAAACAACGGTTTAGGATTCGGTCAAAATGGGGTGTCTACAGTCTCCTTACGAGAATGAATTTTAAAGTGAAGATGATCATCAAGTTCAGAGATAATCAGTGGAAAATTACAACTTTCGACGACATCCATTCTCATAAGCTTACTTCCCCACTTAAAAGGCAAATGCATCATTCACATAGTCAGTTCCGTAATAACAAAAGTTGTAAGAATTTGATTAAACAGCTCGGCAGAAGCAATTTCAAGCCTGCTTAGATAAAAAACGCTATTAATTCTACTTCCAATGCTCCCGTGGTCTCAACAAATCAAGTTATTGCCCATTTGAGAACACTTAGGGAGAACAATATGGGTAAAGAAGCGGTGACAGTGGCAAACCATTTGCAAAAGAGAAATTCTGAAGACCCGAACTTCTATTTCGAGTTGGAGTTAGACGCGAATGGGACTTTACATTCGATGTTCTGGGCCGATTCAAGGGCGAGAGAAGCATACCTTACCTTTAGTGACATGATCAGATTTGATGTCACTTATAAAACGAACAGGTTTAAAATGTTGTTTGCACCGTTCACTGGAGTTAACCATCATAGGCAGTCGACTCTAATTGGATGTGCACTTCTGCAGACGAGAGAGATGAGACTTTCACCTGGTTATTTGAGCAGTGGCTAACGTGTATGTTTGGTAAAGCTCCAGGTGCTCTAATAACTTATATGGACGAAGCTATGCGAAATGCAATTAGGAAAGTTTTCCACAGACCAGACATCGGTTTTGTTCGTGACACATAAAGAAGCATCTCCTTGAGCATGTTGCAGACATGAGAGATGCCGACAGTGATTTCTACAAGGATTACAATCATTGGTTTTTTAGGAGGGAAATAGAGGATTCTGAGTCAGAATGGAAAACTTTGGTTGATAAATATGATAGTAATGAAAGTCATTGGTTAAGAAAAATGTGGGATCTCCGTGAGCATTGGGTCCCCGCCTATTGGAGAGACACATTCACAGCAAGAATGACATCTAGTTGACAGAGTGAAAGCATAAATTCCTTCTTTGATGGTTATGTTAACCAGGACACCTCCTTAGTTGAATTCTTGGGTCAATATGATAAGGCACTGGTTGAGCGGCGTAAAGCTGAATCCGAAGAAGATTTTAAGTCTAAAAATACAATTACCAAATTGAAGACAACCAGCCCATTAGAACGATGTTCACCATATTCCAAGATGAGATGATGGGTAATTTTGCCTTATGGAGAGACAAGTTGGGGAAGAACGGTAATGTTGTGGAATACAGTGTAAGAATTAGGACAGATGACAAGAAGAAATACTTCAGGGTTCTGTTTGACAGTTCTAATGATGTAACTGCAACATGTCAATGTGCTAAGTTTGAGAGGGAAGGAATATTATGCAGACATATCATTCACGTTATGGATAGAAAGCAAGTACCTAATATCCCCAAACGCTATTTATTAGAGAGATGGTCAATTGATGCAAGGTATCGAGCTGGGGGCACAACATCTGTAACCCAAGGAGATACTAGTGGCGTGAATGGACTGAAGAGGTGGTGTCTAATGTCAACATGGCAGCAACTGATTGAAAAAGTTGGCAATGACGAGATTCTCTTCAAGAAGATGACTGATTTTTTTACGGAGCTTGCTGTAGAAGTTGAAAAGAAGGAGAAGGAAATTGTCTCTCCGCAGAGTGACTTGGTAACAGTTGGTAGCCAAGTGCAGTCAAGCATTGGTCCTAGTCAAATACCTCAGTCAAACATTGGTCCTACTCAAATACTTCAGTCAAACATTGGTCCCAGTCAAATACCTCAGTCAAACATTGATTCCAGTGAAATACCTGGGTTTACAATTCGCGACCCTGAAGTTGTAAGGACGAAGGGCAAGCCGAAGCGGGCAACGCGTCATGTATCTGGCATAGAGGCCACTCAAGCACAAAAACATAAACGCCAATGCAAAAAATGTGGGGAATATGAACATTACAGAACAAGCTGTCAAAAGAGGGCTAAGGTGAAACAAAATATGGTTATTACTCTTGTCATTTTATTATGCTCCGCATTTTTTTCTTATTTGTTTAAATATCTACTATTGTGCTTGCTAACATGTGGGTGGAAATGAGAACAAGCTGTCAATATAGGTGGCTGAAAATTTCAATGGAGAAACTAAAGGTGGAGAAGCATCACATTTGAGGTAAGTGTTATTATTCTTCAAATTACTGTCAATTCTAATCGGGGTAGTTCTCTTTCATAACTGCTAATTTTTTTTATATTTTTTTAGCCTTTGGTGTTCCAGGATTCATGTATCAGGTTGCAGACTAGTGGTTGCAAAGAATTAGTGATCATTTGTCAAGGGAGACTTTTTTTTGAGATGGTTTTGTCAACGGACACTTGGTTATTGTTGTGAACTTGGTTATTGTTTGGTAAACCGGGGTGAATTTATCTGTCCATTTTTCTATTATAAAGCATAGCAGGTTATTAGACAGATCCACTGTAGTTTCTGCAATCTTGATAGGTCAGTTCAGAGTTTTGGTTTGCTATATGAACTGCTAAGTTTGCATTTTTGATGAATAATTTATCAGAAAATTTGGCTTGGTGAATTTTTTACAGGATGGATGCACAGATTTTTCTGAATTTGATGGTAGTGACCCTAAATTAGGCGTACAAAATAAAGTGGGGGCCACTTGCTTAATGATCCAAACCATCTATTTCTTGGGCTTTGCTAGGGATGGGAAATGGAGATAAATTCCCCTTTCAGTGGACGATTTTAACACTCCAATAGGGATGGGTTTTGCTCAGTCACCATCAGATTTTGATCAGTGAGTCATACTTTCCTCATTATTTTTTCTTAGAAAATATGCACATCCATCATATAAGAATCAGCCCACATTTGGCTATCATGAATTTTTTTCCATGCAATATTATTTCCACCCAAATGGTGAAGTAGGGCACGAGAAAGACAAGAGGGTATGTGTGAGAAGTGGGTAAACAAAAAAAAAACTATACTCAAAATTTTCCGTTTTTTTTTTTTGGCCTCTTCTCACAGTCCAGTCATGCCCTTTCAAGTCTCTTCTTCTCTCACCCTCCTCATCCCTCTCTGGCCCCTTGATTAAATAATATTCCATGGATAAAAAAATCATTGTTGCTAAACATTGCCTCAGTGGGATGAGGATTGCGGAGATTGGTTTTATATCATATAAGTATCCATTATTCTCCAATCATGATAACAGATGCTAATATGCAAAATATTTCTAAAAGCTCTTAGGGCCGTTTGGATACCTCATGCATTTGTTTTTTATTTGGATTTGAGTTTTGGATACAAAATACATCCATCATCTTCATGACCATGTTTTAAGAGAGAGAGAGAGAGAGAGAGAGAGAGAGAGAGAGAGGGAGGGAGGGATGTCTAGCTGCTGCTCGAGCAACGTCGAGGAGCAGCGATGGTGAAGGAAGTTGCCACAAATATTGATTTCTAAATAATGTCTCGCAGAACAGATTTGAAAATCGGAATTTTTTGCACTGTTGTAGCTGATTTGGGAATTTTTAGGATCTGATTCAGTTCAAAATGTCAACGAAATCCAAATCTAAATCTTGTGGGTCTCCAAACATGGCATTACATTTTTTAACACATGACAAAGATGCCTTGAGCTAACCTCATTCAATTTTTACTCACTTTATGATAGCATCCCTTTAAATTGACTATAATCATATCATTTTCCTATAAATCATGGAAAGAAAAATTTTCCCAAGAAAAATATTTTTTAATGTAATCCAAACAGGTCCTAATTAGGGGCGTTTTCCGTTGCTTTGACCGGCCTTTGGAATCTACATAAAAGAGGACTGCTATCAAGAAAAATGCCTCATCCTCAGTTGTGACATGTGTGCAAGAAAACCAAGAAGAGACTTCGCCCAGCAAACGCCAAAAACATTGTGAAAATGACCAAATCGTGGGGTCATTTTCACTCGTCTTTATTTTCAGAATGGAATTCCATTTTCGAAGTGTCTTCCTATATATAATTAATAAAGGGAAAAAGAATATAACAATTTATATTACACGTGGGATCATGACATATATAAAGTTAAAAATAACACTACCCCAAACACCAACAAACATACTCCACTACACTAGATACATCTCTCTCTCTCTCTCTCTCTCTCTCTCTCTCTCTCTCTCTCTCTCTCTCTCCACTTTGACCCATTTTCATGTAGCCTATGGTCAAGCAATCCAAAACCGATAATATTAAGAAATTAAACATGAACCTTGAGTAATACAATCAGAGTTTGATGTCACTTAATACAATTACTTGATACTATTACTACTTACCTAACGGTAGAACCATACAAAAGGATACTACTACTACTCACCTAAAGGTAGAAAGACACACGAAAAACACAAACAGAAACCCCATAATTACAAACCCTTTAAACATGTTAAATTCATTCTTTCGCATGGTATTCTCATTCTCGAGTGTTGTTACACGGTCTTCGATCACTCTATTTTCGCCAATACCATCTCGTCGATTGTGAATCCTTGGGTAAGTGGGTGATTCAGTACCGTCGAAATCAAGGTCAGCTCATTCGAAGTATTCACACGGGTAGCGCATTAAATAGATAAAAACTACCAAATAAAATACTGACTTTCATTCCAGCGCATTTGTAATATGACCGCCCTCTATTGTTGTTTGTGTTACTGCAAGTAATTTTGCGAACTGCCATCTCTTTACAATCACATTTGGCTGGTCGCATGCCCCGTGAATTAGCACTGTAGTTGCTTGATGATGTCATTTAATATGCTTCTTTAAATGTTGTTACAAAAGCTACCAACATCAAATCAAAAGGAAAGAGCCTTCAGATGATAGCATGAGGGGCCAGTTGTTACCAGTTTTGTATGGAACTATCAAAATCTAAAGTTCAATAGAAATGAGCAATTATAAATTGCTCAAAAAAATTAGCAGCGAACAATTTCCTTTCAAATCCATCTGGATATCAAGGTTAAAGTTATTCATATGAAGATGAAGCCCTCTTTTTTCCAGGGAGAAAAAACCCTCTTTATTTTAGAAAATTTACAGCGATATGAGCTTGTATGTTGGTTCCTGTTTGCGTTATCATATTTGGAATGACTTGCCATTCGCAAAATTACTGGAAATCTCATTATTGAGAAACCAGCTATGGAATATGCTTTTCACCTTCACAAAAATTACTGGAAATCTCATTAGTGATATGAGCTCGTGACGTGGTAACATTTTTGTGAAGGTGAATAGCAATTATAAATTGCTAATAAAAATTAACAGCGGACAATTTCCTATCAAATCCATCTGGATATCAAGGTTAAAGCCCTCTTTTTTCACCAAAATCTAGAAGATGAAGCCCTCTTTTTCCAGGGAGAAAAACCCTCTTTCTTATGTAAAAATTAAACCCTATTTCAGAGAGAAAAAAGTCGAAAAAAAACCAGATTAAAGGAAGCATACACACTATGTTGCCCAAATCTAAAACAAAAAGAAAATCTTCATGTAAACCCTATTTAACGAAAATAACTTCATTTAGGGCTACTAAAAAAGAAAAAAAGAAAAAAAGAAGAGATACACAGCAGATGAAGGAAGAAACGCACCCAGTAATGGGCTTCAAGGGTCTTCCTCCGCCGTCGAGAAGCTCCGCCAGATGGAAGAGATGGCCGGAGGAGAGAGAGAGAGAGAGAGAGAGAGAGATTGTAGGAGAAGGGGTTTTCCTTTTTTTCGAGGGTGCGTCTCCATAACGCCGCTCCTCTTTTTTTACTCACGCTATTGGGCCCACCTTTTGCAGCTAATAAGAAGCTATTTCTCTTTCTCTTCAAGCGTACCTACGCAGATGCACTTCAAGCGTATACTCTTTTTCCTCATATATATATATATATATATATATATATATATATATATATATGAGGAAAGTGTTTCTGCTAACGTTAGCAGCTAGCTTAGCTGCTAATGTTAGCATAAAAAGGGTGGGGCCACATTGTTGGACTGATCCTAAGCATTCATTTGAAAGGCCCCATCATGGATGGGGTGTGTACCAAAAATCAGCTTTATTGGATCATCATAGGATGTCCATTTGTGCGGGGTAAAAATGGGCAGATACTGTGTGTCCACTAATCTGCCCATTTTTTCACCCCACAAATGGACACCCTAAGATGATCCAATGGAGCTGATTTTTTGTGGATACCCTATCATTGAAAGGGCCTTCCAAATGAATGCTTTGGATCCCCCCAACAATGTGGGCCCGACCATGTTTAAGCTAACGTTAGCAGAAACACTTTCCTCTCTCTCTCTCTTTGTGTGTGTGTGTGTGTGTGTGTGTGTATATATACTAGTAAAAAACCCCGTGCGATGCACGGGCCGACAAAGAATTGTACGGACCACGTCATAGGTTGATCCAAACTGTCCATGTGATGGAACACAACATAAATAGGTTGTGCCCCAAAAATCATTTCCATAGGCTGATCCTAGCCCTCCAATCTATAGAGGTTTCCATAATTCCTGTTAAATCGGATGGTTAAGATCACCCTATAGATTCTTTATTAAAAAACCATAAAGGAGGCGGGTAAGATTGAAATTATGTGGCTTTAATGGGTGCCTTTGTTAAAAAGCATAAAAGAGGGGGTAGGATTGAAAATATGTGGGTTGAATGGGTGCATTTGTTAAAAAAGTAAAAAAAAGTGATGTGTAATTCTCATAGAATTTTTTAGAAATTCTCTTCTTTTCTCTTCTGCTATATAGTATACTAGCAAAAAACCCTGTGCAATGCATGGGCCGACAAAGAATTGTACATACCACATCATAGGTTGATCTAAACCGTCCATGTGATGGAACACAACATAAATAGGTTGTGCCCATAAAATAATTTCCATAGGTTGATCCTAGCCCTCCAATCTATAGAGGTTTCCATAATTGTTGTTCCTCTTAAGGTGCCCAGAATTCGTCAATATTTTTACAGGTGTCTTGCATTCGTAATATCAAACTTTCCGTAATTTGACCCGCACATAGTGAATAAGGAAAAGTAGTTCCCGATTTCCAACCCGACTGGGTTCAACCTGACCCAACCTGATTTGCAATTTCCTCAACCCGACCCAACCTGATTTCCAATTCGGGTCGGGTTGGGTCGGGTTGACCCGATTTAATATGGTACCAATTGTTGACCACCTCAACTCAAGCCGGGTTGTTTTGGATTTTGAGAACCAATAGTGAGTCACCGATAATCAGTTTTTAACTCACAGTCGGTTCTCAAAATCCAAACCAAACAGGGACTAACAATTAACAAAGGGAAATGTTATACGCACTACTATATTTTGATGATCACACTCCTCACTTTATTAAAGTACGGTATGGCCTGCACCATTGGATTATCTAAACCGTCCATTGTGGACTGTGGAGACTATTTCAATGTTAAAAAAGAAAAACACATATACAGAACTTCTTCAGATGGAACCCAAATTCGGGTTTCGGGTCGGGTCAGGTTGCCCAACAGCCCAACCCGACCCGACCCGACTCGATTTCCAATTCGGGCCAATTTTTCCCAACCCGATTTGCGAAAAAGTATAACCCGACCCAACCCAAATTCGGGTTGAACCCGACCCGCGTGGGAACATCCAAGTAACAACGATGGTTTCAAATTATATACAGTGCTAATGTCCTCACTACCATATTTTATAATGGCACTACTCACCATATTTTGATGATCGCACTCCTCACTTTATTAAAATGTACGGTATGGCCCGTACCATAGGATGATCCAAACCGTCCATTAGATGGGCCACTGCCTACATAGGTTGTGCCCCAAAAATAATTTTCACAAGTTGATCTGAACCCTCCGATCTATAGCGGGTTATAGGTTGATCCAAACCGTCCATGTGATGGAACACAACATCAATCGGTTGTGCCCGTAAAATCATTTTCCATAGGTTGATCCTAGCCCTCCAATCGATAGAGGTTTCCATAATTGTTGTTCCTCTTCAGGTGCCCGGAATCTTTCAATATTTTGCAAGTGTCCTGCATGAGTAATATAAAGTAGTTCTTTCGTCATTGTCATATGTCTTTACCTTTTCTTGGTACTTTCTTTCGTAATTGTCATAGACAGGTCCCTGGGTCGGTACTTTTCGTATGTAGATTACGATTTTACCCTCAAATAATTTCTCATAGAGATAGATGTTAGATATCAACAAAGGGGTTAATGGTAAAAGAGTAATGCTGATGTGTAAACCTCAGAGAAAAAGAAAAGAAATTCCTTTTCTCTCTAGCTATATATATATATATATATATATATATATAGAGAGAGAGAGAGAGAGAGGAAAGTGTTGGTGAGCTTAAGCTCACCAAACTCATGGTGAGCTTAAGCGACCCAATCACATGGGTCCCACATTTTCTGTGGTGATCCAAACCATTCATTTGCAAGGCCCTATCATAGATAGGGTGTGTACCAAAAATCAGCTCCATAGGATCATCCTAACCCCTCCATTTGTGGAGGACAAAAATGGGCAGATTTGTGGACAAATAATGTCTTTCATTTTGACCTCCACAAATGGATGGGTTAGGATGATCCTATGGAGCTGATTTTTGGTATACACCCCATCTATGTAAGGGCCTTTCAAATGAATGCTTTGGATCATCCTAACAAAGTAGGCCCCAATGTGATTGGGCGCTTAAGCTCACCATAAGTTTGGTGAGCTTAAGCTCACCAACACTTTCCTCATATATATATATATATATATATATATATATATATGGGAAAGGTGTGCGTACTCGGTCGAGTAAATAAGCTTATCTACTCGATCGGATTAAAAACAGTGGGGGGCCACATTTTTTGGGTGATCCAAACCATTCATTTGAAAGGCCCTTACCTAGATAGGGTGTCCACAAAAAATCAGCCCCATAGGATCATCCTAACCCATCCAACAGTGGAGGGGAAAATGGGCAGATTTGTGGACAAGCTGTGTTTGTCCATTTTTCCCCATTTTTCCCTCCACTGTTGCATGAGTTAGGATGATCCTATGAGGCTGATTTTTTGTGGACACCCTATCTAGGTAAGGGCCTTTCAAATGAATGGTTTGGATCACCCCAAAAATGTGGGTCCCCACTGTTTTTAACCCGACCGAGTAGATAAGCTTATCTACTCGACCGAGTACGCACACCTTTCCCTATATATATATATATATATATATATATATATATATATATATATATATATATATATATATATATATATATATATATATATATATATATACACACACACACGATGCACGGGGGCAAATAAAATGAAAATTTTGATGAGAGATAGGTGAAACTCCTCAATAAAAAGCGATTTGGTAGGGAATTTCATGGTAAGGAATTTCGTGGCTGACTTTTGCATGAGAGAACAATCACACATTTTCACTTTTCAACTGTCTTTTGTCTTATTCATTTAATTTGTCCGAAGTGGCTGTTCTCTCAAGCAAAAGTCAGCTCCAAAATGCATTTCCGCGCCATAGCAAATCGCACTTAAAAAATGATCCTAAAGAAACAATGAGAAATATAAAGTTGCCTGACATTAAGAATCATTTAAAATGACAAAATAAGCTTATAGTATAACAACATAGAGAAAGGATACTATGATTAACAACATACAGATGATAAATAAAACCATCCAAAAATCATACATATTCCACAAAAAGTGTACGATGTAGATGCAGCTAGTGGCAGAAACTAATGAAATCATATAGATGGTGGTGGAAGGAAAGAGCAGAATTTTTAAGATAAGAACATGGAAAGAGAAAATGTCATATAAGTAGCAAGACCACAACGGCACAACATATTATCGTTCATTTATATGGAATAAGTAGTTTTCTAATATAGGATGAACCTAGATGTTTCACTTATGCTAAAATATCAAATTCAGATATGCTAAGAGCTCTTTACTGTCAATGTTTTACACAGAAAGAAACAATTCTAATAGAGAAAACTGTTCGTGCGCAGCTGCGCAGGGAGGTACCTGCGCATTAGTGGCTTAAAAAGCCACCGATTGGTTCGTATGGTGGGTCCACCTTTGCGGGGTCCACAAAAAGAGACCAATCAGTGGCTTTTTAATAATGCGCAGCTGCACAGGAACACTTTTCTCATTCTAATAACCTGATGTAATTTATACAGTGACATTAGTCTACACTAAATAGAAGTAATAGATAGAAAACATAGTTTGCCACATACATATGATTGTTCCCCTAATTTGCTCATTCCAAAAATATGGAGACATAAACAATTTAAGCACCATGCCAAAAGTTTTAATATAACTTCGAACTGGTTATTGACGAAGCAATTCAAAAGCGTATATATCAGAAAACTTGAATTAAAGGTTAGCACAATCTCTAATGGTGCAAACTGACCGAAGACATTGAATATTGCCACCATAAACTCGATGTTTCGTTTATGCTGAAATATCAATTCAGATCTGGTAAGAGATTCTCATTGTGAATGATTTTACCCAAACACATGGCAGCTTCCACCATAAATAGTCCAAGAGATTAAAAGCCTGAAGCCCACAATACTTCCATTGTAAACCAGATGCATCACCTCTTCACCTGAACCTCACACATTAAAAAAAAAGTAAATTAAAAATTATGCATAATTTCATAAAGGAAACGAAAGATCATGCAAGCAATCTACCACCTAACCTTTCACAGCCCAACAGAAACGTAACAACAACCCATCATAAAGTAGGAGAAGAAAATAATACTATTACTTTTAATAGCACCAAAATTCTACTATTACCCTTGTTGCAAAAACAAATTGAAAGAAACAATCTTAAGAAAATAAATATATAAAATGCCAAAAAAAATGAATAACATTGATCTTGTGGGTCAAAATGCAGAGCTCAATTTGTTTAATGGAGAGTTTTTCTCCTATTTGCAACCCATAAAAAAGTATTTATGAGAGCACGGTTTGTTTAATAGGGAGTTTTTTCTAGAGTTTACAATATAGAGTTACATGGCTGTGAATAAAAAACAGAAATCATTTTATAGAAACAGCTGTTATGCTACTAAACCCGAGATGTAAATGAGCAAACCTATAGTAGAAACAAAAATCTCTGGAAGCATTCACAATAAGCTCGATTCATGTCAGTTGCCTTGTCTCTCCCTCACAGCATTATTTATAAAGATTTTATTTGCTTAATCCTCTGCAAAGAGAAGCTGCAGTTACAATAAACACGAAAGAGATCATTTTTCATGGGTAAAATAACATGAAAAAGAAATACCATTGGCACACGATAGACAAACCTATGAAATTTAGCAGTAATCAAAGAGAGGGGAAAGGAAAACGTTAAATATATGCAGGATAAATAATTTCAAGGAAAAGAGAAGTAAAATTACCTGCCGAAGAAGTTACATGTTATATTTGACCAAAATTTATTGTTGTTAACAAACTATTCAGGAGCAGTGATGCTAAGATTCATCTGTGGACAGTAAAATCCTTTTAGTTATGGATAGTCCAATTCACCCATCACCAGAATCATGCAATTTCCTTTTTTATGTCCCGCTGAATCATGAAATCTCTTTTTTATGTCCCACTGAACTGGTTTGAATGCAATATCAAATGTCAAAAGCCATAGGATAAAGTGAGCAATATGAAGAATAGTGAGGAAACATCCAAATATATCCATGAAGGATGCAAAAAAAATTTCATTAACTGAAATGTGATGTTTCATGGCTAATCTAATGGCTGAATCTCATACTATTTCTCCAACACAAAGCCACACATTAACTATCCTTATATTTGGAATTTATATAATTCTAAACTTGCTGCTATATAAAACATCTGCTGGAAATCAAATTCAATAGAAGGGAAGCAAGTTTTCTACAGTTCTTTGAAAATCATTGGTGTATGTTAAGGTTGGATGATTTCAAAACAGTAATGTGAAGAGATTTGTGATTTACATATTTCATTGCCCGAATTAGTAAGTAAAATAATTGGGAAAAAAAGAATGGAACAATAACGACATAACTTTATTTTGCAAAGGAAAGGACTCGAAAGAAGGCAACAAAATAAAAAACCCCTTGGGGCCTGTAGAGATGACCTAAGTTTAATCTTCAGGTGCTGAGATGCTTAAAAATCAAGTAATATTAGACTCCATGTGCTTTCTTTTCAAATCTACAGGTCAGAAACTACCATACAATCCAATCTCCAAAATGAAAACCTAGGAACCATAGAAGAGAGACCATCCAAAATTTCCAATAATGACTTCACCAGTCACTCTGTGAAGGAAAATCCAATTACATAATCATGAGAAAAATAAAATTTAAGTAAATGAGCATTAAATGCAGCATGAGGAAAATGGTCTGTATTATCTTTATGGCAAAATAAGCAGAATTTATGGCAGTAGCATATGAAATACAACCAAATTTACATTCATCAAATAAAAGCAAATTTACATGAAATTCAACAATTACTAAAAAAACCAAGCTGGAAAATGTAGTAGATATAATCCAAACATTAGTCAATAGATGAGGAAAAAAGAGAGAAAAACAGGTTCTTTAATTTCTCATCTGTGAGCCAACGGATGAAAAAAGGTCTGTGTTTGTTACCAATCTTCAAAGAAAAAAATATCTTTCACAATCTTCAAAGAAAAAAAAATATTAGGACTTTTCTTCATACCCATATGTTGCCAGGAATAATAATAGCATTGCCTTCCAAAAGAAACTGGCATCCAAAAATCCCTGCACCAAAATCTCAGAATCCACTGAGAAACTAAAAAGGAAGAAAAACTGAAACGAATTGGTAATGCTGTGTTCTCTTGTTTCCTTTCCCGTTGGGTTTCCGGGGAAACCCCTGTATTTTTCCGCGGAAACTGATATTTGTGGTGTTCTTTTAGTTTCTTCGGAAACTATTTTATCAAACGTGGAAAATGAAATAAATTATGTGGAAAAGACTTTTCCGTGACTTTTCTCCCATCCCATTTCCGTTACAAACTATCGGAAAACCTTACTTTCTCTCAAGTTTCCCCGATCGTAGCTGTGTGGAGAAAAAAAAGAGACAAACAACTTTGTCGTCTCCATCCTCCCACTGTGGCGAAAAAGCCTCATCTCCGACCTCGATCACGGTACATCCTCTCACTCTCTCTTCTCTGTTTCTTGTCTCTCGTCCCCATTCTTTCATTTTTTTTTTTTTGAAACCCTTGTGCTCATCTTCTCCAATCTGAAATAGGGTTTCTATAAACTTGATTTAGTAAATCTGAAATAGGGTTTTTATAAATAGCTCTGTAAAATTGATTTGAGAGATCCTATTTCATATTTTTGAGAAACCCTATTTGAGAATATTTACAGAAACCCTATTTTGGGTTTCATAAAATTGAAATAAAGTTTCATTCTCCATCTTTTCCGAGTCTAAGAACCGATAATCCAAGCTCTAGGTTTGTTGGGTTTTTTTTAGATTTAGGGATTTTTTTTATTGCGGGTTCTGGTTGCTTTTTTTTACTTTTTATGCTAAAAATAGGCATAAAAGGAGTTTGTTGGTATGTCTTTGCTTGGGGGTTTCTGTACAATTCATTTTGCTGGTGTTTATTTTTGTGATTTTGTTGTACTGAGCTTTGTGAGTTTAACCCTATTTCGTTTCCTTGAAATAGGGTTTTTCGAAATCGAAAGATACTGAGATTTTTTTTGAATCTTGGTGGTGGGTATGTTTGATTCCTTTATTTTGGTGGTGTTTTTGTGTTATATAGATTTTTGTGATTGAAACCTCTGTTTTTCTTTGTTATTTTATTCTGTTTTTTCCCTAGTTATTCAAAATAAATTTCTTCACATGCAACAAAAGTGAACAAATTTCTTTCACCCCTTGCGGTAACTTGATTTACTTGCCCATCTTGGAGATCTTTGTTATATTTGGGATTTGAATGTGTATTGGGAAGCTCGGCCTTGTTTTGCTCTTTTTGTTTACACTTTTTTGTTTACTTGGATTTGTCATTCTATTGTTGCATTATCATCTTTCTTAGTCATTTTTTTTTAGGCTTCTTCCTCTTGTTGTTGAGCACTATCCGCTTGTTACATATGTAGTTTTTATGTCAAGTCTATGTTGGTTGCCTGATTTATATCTTGGCAAATCTATCTTAGCAACTCTATATCTGTGATAATTTGATTGGCATTGTTATTGTTCAACTCTATCTTGGCAACTCTATATTTGTGACAATTTTATGTCAAGTCTATGTTGGTTGCCTGATTTATATCTTGGCAACTCTATATTTGTGATAATTTGATTGACATCGTTATTGTTCAACTTCTGTTTGTCATGGTTTTCTTATTTTGATTGACTTCAGAGGGTTGGACCCACTTATTTTAGACTAGATTCTATGTTGGCATCATTCTGCATATCAGTTTGTCACAGTTTCTATTTAACAGGTTTCTATTGAGTTTCCCTGCAACGAAACGCATATTTCTGTAGTTTCTGTGAGGTTTCTGTCAGGTTTCTATGCAACGAAACGCTCATCTGACAGGTTTCTGTCAGGTTTCTTTTCCTTCACTTTCCTTTCTGCCACTTCCCTTTACTTCCCTTCACTTCCCTTTCCTTTCCTTTCCCTTTTCTTTCATTTCCCGACGAGAGAACAGAGCATAAGGGATAGCAAAAACTAAAACAAATTTATGCCAAATTTGGTGCATTACAATTGGAAACACATGAATGGAATTGGTAAGGGATAGTAGAATAAGAAACGTTTTAAGGTTTTAGAATAAAATCAATAGTAACTGTTATGGTATGGAAAAACTGAAACGAATTTATGCCAAATTGATGCATTAAAATTTGAAACATATGATTGGAATTGGTAAGGGATAGTAGAATAAGAAACGTTCTAAGATTTTAGAAAAAAACAACAATAGGAAGCAAGTATGGGAATTTTCACGTCCGAAATTGGGTGCTAAGTAGATTTGAGAGAGAAGGTTTGGGTTTATGCGTTTGACAATGAACGGGGAGATTTTCTAGAATAGGGAGAAATTTTCTCCGGAATACGTCGAGATTTTCTCTATTAGAAAAGGAAGTCCTTTAGTTTTACGGTATGTGCTCTAAATTTGCCATGTTTAGACGTCTAAAATATATTTACGTCGGCAAAGTTTTAAGGTATATTTCGTCTTTTGAAGAGAGGGTGCCACCATGGACAGAATGCTGGATTGGGGAGCTGTCCACGTAGGCGTGAACAGTGAAACCCCCATCCAGCTATATTATAATAGATAATAGATATATATTCATTTAAGTAGTCATTTTCAAATTAATGAAGATTTCCATACTAAAAATGATATCAAACCCCCCCCTCCCCCCCCTCCCCCCCCCCCCCCCCCCCCCCCAATTCTTTCTCTCTAACGAACCCCTTAACGTTATCCGTTAAGTTTTAAAGGCAAAGAAAAACATTAAACGGGATGAATTTATCCTCAAGCAGTGAACCTTTTTCACAGAAACCGTTAAAGTGGGGGATTTTATACGTTTGGGGGTGGGGGAGAATATCATTTCCCTTTTACTTGGTAAACTATTTTAGACTCCAAAGAAAAAGAAAAAGATGGATTAACATAGGGAAATGATATCAACACAACCCTAATTTGATATTAACACTAACTCATGTTGCCTTTTATTATTTTAAGCGCTGTGAAAGGTTATTTCAATTTCCAAAAAACTCTCAGGAGCCAATTAAAAGAGAAAAGACAAGATGGGTTTGTGCAAATATTAAAACATGGTTGTGCTGATATCATATTCCATACCTGTTCATTTACTCTTGTTACTCACCTATTTTGAGAAGGTCAGTAATCCTAGACCTCATATCGTCCTCCTGTTCATCTGAATTTTGGACAATTTCCATAATCCGAGATTGGGTGCACCATGATCAGAGCTAACATTGTTCATCATCCATGTGAGAATTTGCTCTAAGGGGGCAGAGAATAGTTAAGTAATAAAAAATAAAAATAAAATAAGGTCCACCAAAACCCATGCATAGGGTGTCGGCCCACCATTTAAAACTTTATGCTTTGATGGGGTCCAACCATCTTGCATAATATGCATAGCATGCTGGGCCCACCATTTGACACGACACGGCATGGTGCGGGGCCACCATTTTACGCTTCATATTTTTATAGTTTGGGCTCACCATCTTCCCCTAACCCATGCATGAAGTGGAGCCCACAATTTACACATCATATTTTGATGTACCAAGGCACATTATTTACACATATACCAAAGAAAGGATTGCACTATGCTTTGAAAATCCCAATAATTTCTGAGATTTTGTATTTTGTACGCATGAATTCTAGTATTATTCAAAAAGTACTATGGGCCCACTTCATAGGATGATCCTTAACCGTTAATTTGTCTGGCCACAACATTAGTAGGCTACACCCCATAATTCATCTCCACAGGATGATCCTAACTCTCCGATCTTTAGAGGTTTAGATAACGGGAGTCCCTTTATAGATCTGAGGGTTAAGATCATCTTATGGACATGAATTGGGGTAACAACCTAATAGCCTTGTGGCCTAACAAATGATCGGATTGGATCATAATATAAGTGGGCCCATAGTATCTTTTGAAAAAATATTGGACTTCACTCCGGGACAGCATATAAAGTCTCCCAATTCCCCTGCTCAAATACTTTTCATTTTTTCCCTTAAATTTTCTGTCTAATGTGCCATTCCTTTTAGCTACTGATATTGGCACTACGATATTCCTTTTGGTCACTGATAATGGCACTACATTGTTTTAAAACTCTGCTTTTGTTGCTTTATAATCGGCTTCTGTGAGCTTTTTGGGAACTGTAACAGCCTTTGACGGCTGTTTAAAAAGGAAAGACAAGTTGAGTTTGTGTAAGTATTAAAAACATAGTAGTGCTAAGTGCTAACATCAGCAGCGTTCCATATAGAATGGGAAACTTGTAGGCGGGATTCGAACACTCGTCAACAGGGAGCATACCTGTGACTTTATGCCGAAGAGCCAACTGCCTCGGTGTATAGAATAGGAAACAACAGGGAGCATACCCGTGACTTTATGCCGAAGAGCCAACTGCCTCGGTGTATAGAATAGGAAACTTGAGCGAGAGAGCATGTAGAAATGGAACGAGGGAGAGACTTGCGGAGAAATAAAACTCTAGACATTACCAAAAAACTGGGGAAGTAATATATTCTCCCTCATTTTTTACTTGGGACAACCCCTCTAGTGCATTTATGACTACTCTTTCACACTAGATGGGTCTGTCCCAAGTCCCAACTGCAACATTTATCGACTTTCCCAAAAAAACAAAATTCCAATTTTCAGAGGGGGCAATTGCCCCCCCCCTTGCTTCCGTCTTTGCCACGATGGATTTCACTACAAATCAATATCTCTCGCTTCAAAATATTTTCGTTCATCCCTCTCTAGTCTCCCAATGCAACAAACCCCATAGCAATGTTCAGAGCCTTCTCTTTGTTACGATCTCCTCTCAAATCTCTCCCCCAAACCCTTCTTTCCATCTCTTCCTCTCCTTCTCCTTCAAACCCAAATCAACCCTTCTTCAAAACTCCCATCAACGCACCATCTTCAATCTCTTCAAACCCCATACCTCTAACAAGTACTCTATTTTTCTCCCCTTTCTCTCGTTCTTCTCGGCAGAAAAATGAAGAAACTGATGATGAGGAGGATAATGACAAATTCATACTCAACAGAGATCCAACTAGTCCTCCGAATCTCTTCGTGGTTCAACCGCGTCTCCGCCCAGACACCCTTTTGAAATCTAAGCTGTCCGAAGCTTTGAATCTTGCGAATTCGCTCGAAGAACAGCGAGATGGTGATATGGGTGGCGAATTTTGTGAGAGGGAGATGCCTCCACATCTCGTTGTTCAAAACCCTGCTGCTCGAAAGGCACATTCAGGTACTTAGGGTAGAATAAATTAGTTTATATTTTTTTTATAGCCTGTTAAATCTTAGAGATAAGGATTATCTAGATTGTGGCTTGCGTAGGAGTTTTAGAGGTAGTGGTTAATTGGGTATTCTATTTATAGAATATAAGATTTAAGTAGTCTTTTTCGAATTAATGAAGAATTCTATACTAGAAACTGGGTTTATGCACATAGAGGACTGACCCTTTCCTCGAAGTGGGTCGAGAGGCTGATCTTTGTGTTATTCACGTTGTGAACCGATTTGGGTTCTTGACAGAGTTTGTGTTTATTGAGAGAAAGATTAAAGCGTTATTGATTGTTGTTTGGAGTCTGAAATGGGTTGGTTCTGGGGTTTGGTTTTGGTTAAGGTGGTTGGTGTTTTGAATTTTGTAAGTGGTAGGGATTAATATATTATATGCCGTGTTTGATTCAATGATGAAATTGATGCGGACGAAAATGATCAAGTATTGTAATGGACTACTACTTTAAGTTATTGAATGAAACTTTGCCTTTAGACTTTTGAGTTCTTTTAGAACTTTAGAACTTTTGGGTTGTTAGGATTAGCCCTCGTAGGAGTATTTCCACTTTCGTTGACATCGACGGGAACGAAGACAATCTCATCCCCTTTGACTACGATTGAAGTACTCTATTCCCTGTGACTATGATCGAAGCGCCTCTTTTTTTTCGTTATTTTATCTTCTGGCCTCCACTACTAGACAACGAGGTAGTTCCAATTTTTTTTGGAGTGCGTCATAAATTGATTTTTAGATTCTTATAATCCATGGGTATTCACGTTTCAGGCTGTCTCCCCTCGGTAAAAAAGAAATTGAGAAAGAACAGATCTCTTTCTTTGTGACCATCCATCTGGCCTTTTTTTGCTTTCCTTTCCACTAAAGAAGGCAACGGAAGGAGCTTTAGGACTGGTGATTGTTAAGCATGATAAGCAGTTTCTATTGATTTATCAACTGTTGGTTAGATTTGAAAATGGGTTTTTGATGGAATTAGTTTTAGTTAATACCTCACTATTTATAGGTGTAAATCAAAGAATGTTTAGGATTAACTTTAATTGGCTTATTGTTGTTTTCAGAATTTTTACAGTTTTATTACATTTTATGAAGACTGTCGCATTTTAGGAGTGCTTGATTTTCTATATATTAACAATCAGCAACTGCTCAGTTAGATATTAAAATGGGTTGCATGGTTTCAGTTTTTTTTTCTGTATTTTTGTATTTCTGGAATATTTTTGGTTAATCTAATTATATTAGTACATTGTCATTTTATATGTTGTTTCTGGTTATTATTTGAGTGAATCTTAACAAGGGCGACAAATGCCTTCATGGTTATCTGCTTGGTATTTGTGGCAGATACATACTTTGGACCCGGAACGGTGGAAACTGTGAAATGCCATATAAATGCTGCCGAGGCAAGGACCTTTTTCTTTCATTTGAAGTTTATCACTTTATTATTGTTTAATGCTTTATATTTTGTATGCTTATGTCTGTGAGTTTCAAGCATCCTATCATTGGGTTACTTTGTCTTTTCCTCATTCATATAGTGACCATTTTATTAGTGGAACTCTCATCACAAATTGCCTCTCTACATTCTTAAATATGACAACTCAACTCAGCTCAACTAAGCCTTTGTCCCAAACTAGTTGGGGTCGGCTAATGAGTCCTTTAGAAAATTTTCATGAAGAAGGTGGAAGAATCTATCTCTACTCAAATTGACTTAAGTCTAATCCTGACGCTAGTTGGGTTCGTCTACATGGATCATTTTCTTCCATTCTATCCTATCCAAGGTCATGTTCTCTGTTATGTTCCTAGCCCTCAAGTTTTTCCTCATTATTTCTACGCAAGTTGTTTTCGGTCTACGCCTACTTCTTTTTACTCCATCAACTTGGCACGAGTCACTTCTTCTCACTGGAGCATCCAAAGGCCTACGTTGGATATGCCCAAACCATCTTAAGCGGTGCTCTCTCATCTTCTCCTCAATTGGTGCCACCCCCACCTTTTACGGATGTCTTCATTTTTAATTCGATCTAACCTTGTGTGGCCGCACATCCATCTATGCATTTTTAAATATGACATGGTATGCAAATGAATTTTCTATTTTTTCTATACACAGCTTTTTTGCTTTGCTGGATTTCATATTTATGCATCTTTTTAGATGATAGGGAAAAGAGGGCTATTTTATGGTTTAGAAAATGAGCAATGCATTTAGGTCAAAGTTACAGGCCTCTTTTTGTCTTGTTAGTTTTGATGATCAGCCTTAGAGTTTTAACAGGAAGACTTGGATGCAGTTTTCGTAAACGCAATTCTTTCTGGGATTCAGCAGCGCAATTTAGAGGTAAGTTATGCTCGCGTAACTTTTTTCTCCTAATTTGTGCCTTAGCTCGAACCCGATTTATCTTTTTCATCTTTTCCAAAGGAACTGACCACACTATCTGTGTCCCAATTCCAAATGGCAGCGGGCTTGGGGAAGGCCAGTTTTGGATCGTGTGGGTCTTATCATAGAGATATTCAATGCTCACGCCCAAACAAAGGAAGGCAAGCTACAGGTATTTTATAGAGCTTCAACCAAGTGTTCCTTCTGATATATTTACCATGCTCTGTTGTCTGTTATTTTGAATGGTTACTATTACTTTCAATTGTATATAGCTGCTGATCAACCTTCGTCCTCATTTATTCTTATTTCCATTTTTTTTTCATTATTTGTCATGAATCTTTTAGTAACTTCTGGTGTTCCTTTTCATATCAACAGTCAGAGTTAGCAGCTCTAATGTATAAGAGGACTAGGCTTGTTCGTATACGTGCTGGCAAAGATCGTTTAATTTTTGGAACAGCTGGAGAGGCAGAGGTTGTTAGTGCCCGAGGGTAAGTTTACCAGAGTGCTTGCTATGTCTCAAAAGAAAAAAAATAAAAATAAAAATTTCACCACAGTGCATTCTTACTTATGGTTAGGTTTATGCTATATTTTCTGGAGCTATTTTGATTCAAATGTTTCTGGATCTCAACATGTGAATAATTGCATGGCAATGCATAAGAATTCCTATAATCTGTACAAAATGCTAGTAATTGTGAGACATGTGTTAATAAGTGGCGTAAAATATCATGGCTTTGCAACATATCTTTCTTCTCAATCCATTTGTGGACTTTGGTAGAACTTCACATAGATCGAGAACCATTAATGTTACAATTTGGAAACTATCACATTTGGAAAGTAGGGTATGGAGAAGAACTATATCACCAGTTCTATACATATCTTTTGATGTGAAACCTCAAAACTCAGAAATGCAGTTTCAAATATCACATTTTTGGCATTTTTGCCTTTTGTTTCCTGCGATGACCTTTCAAAAAAAAAAAAAAAATCACATTTAGAGTAGTAGGATATGGAAAGCACGGCAGAACCCTTGTCCATGCATTTGTTTTTTTCCCCTAAAAAAAAGGGCGGCCCAGTGCACGAGGCTCCTGCCATTGCGGGGTCTAGGGAGGGCTAGATGTATGCAGCCTTACCCCTGCTTTGCAGAGAGGCTGTTTTTTTTCCCTAAAAGTAAAAAATGGGAAATGCATATCTAGCACTAAAATGGGATGCATTCTTATTTGTTACTTACAAATTTTAACTTATACTTTTCTAGATCTTGGAAGCTTTGTATGATGCGTTTCATGAAATTAGGGTCATAGAGTCATAACGTTGGATGCTGGGTCTTCCTTTTCCCATCTCAATTTATGGCATTCGCATGGCTAACTAGTACCGAAAAACATAAGTATTCTGCTTCTTATATCCTATATTAATGCAGGGGTGTGACTGCTTAGTAAACTGATGATGGTTTTGGATCATATTTCTTGGGTAGATGGCTAAGTCCCGTAAGAGGGGATCAAGAATATCACTGCATGATCCTTGTTCTGGAATATCGTAATGTTAATTGCTTTTAATTGTAGGTTTTATGAATTTGAAGTGACGCATAGAGTAGTACTATGCTCCACCAAGCGCAGGCCTCGCTACTTCATAGTTGGTCCCGTTTGCAGATTGTAGTGGTCGTGATTTCTTCTTTTTTTTTCCCATATGCAATGCAGTCAATCTTTTGTAAACGCTTGTTTCAAATTAGTGAATAAAATTTCTTTTGTTTTGCCTTAAATACGGTCACATTAATTTTCTCACTTTCCGTACATCCAACCGAAACCCATTTCTTTCTTTTTTTCTATTCATCAGAATTTTTATTTGAACTTTTTATTTCATTAATTTTGAAAAATGATGCACTACGATTGTTATAACTTAAAAAAAAATTTGGGATTTTGAAAGTTGTGATTTTCACTTTTCAGATATGCAGCATTGATTTGTGTATGTTAGTTTTTTTTGCATGTTCTTTTTCTCATTATGCAAAAGTGGAATAGTAATTTTTTCCATAGATTTTTTCTATTGGTGTTGAGTTTATTAGTTACATGGTCTATTCTAATCTCTTCAGCAGTTTATGATATAGATGAGTATTTTTGCAGGCGAGGAAGTGGGGGGCGTGGTTTTATTAGTGGTGCCGGAGAAACTGAACTCCAGCTTCAACGTCGGAGGTAAGTGCAATATTTATTGTAAAAGCTTTGCACATTTATTCATTTTTGTACTAAAGGATTGCTATACTTTGAGTATAGGTCATTATTGGCATCTGGAAAGGACTCGTCTGCCTCATATTAATTGCTGTTTTTATTCTTCGCATAAAAGGCTTTATCCATTTTCAAAACTAATTTAATCATATTAGCATTGAAAACTGAGAAAGCAAGTGGCTATACCTGATTATAAGTGCTAGTCTACTGCATTAGGAACTATGTCGATATTTTGATCATTATCATGCGCCTATTTGGGTAGTTTCCACTCAAATTTCATTGACGAAAGTTCGATTGCTTTGAAAAAGCAGGGTCTGATCTTTGCCATATGTCTAATGGCACTCCATTTTTTTTCATATGCCACTCCACTTCATTGAGGCCTTGAGGGCTTGCTAGTCGAGAGACTTGAGTTTATTTCTTGGCCAATTTTGTTTGCGTATGTGAGCTCCTAAATAGTTGCAGACTTGCATTATTCCCTTCGAAATTTGAGAGGAATCTTTAAAGTTAGTTTTTTTTTTTTTTTTTTTTTTTTTAATTTAGGAGTGTTACGTGTTATGATACCTTGACTTGTCGATGAGTGTCTAGAGTCTTGGAAGAGGAAGGTAAGGGGATTTGGGAAGTCGACATGGAGAAGGCGTATGATCGTGCTGACCGGTATTTTGTGGATTATCTCTTCGGTAGGATCGACTTTCAGAAAAAATGGAGAATCTGCATGATTGTTTTATACTCCATCCTTTCATCCTTTTTAATGGTTTTCCGAAAGGATTCTTCAGAACAGAAGCTAGATGGTTCTCCGGCAGAGGGACCCTCTCTCCGTATTCATGCTGGTCATAGTTGGGAGTCATTGAGCAGGATTCTTCCCCCTGCCTTCTAGTGGTTTACTTGAGGGGATCCTTTTTTTTTTGGCGTGGGAGGGGGTGGTTTTTTTTTTTTTTTTGGGGGGGGTGGTGGGGGGACCATCCGTCTCCAATTTGTTGATGGTACCTTGATTTTTTTGTTGATGCTGCCTTGATTCTTTGTACTGTGGATCAAGGTCAGATCCAAGCCTTGAAAATTATCCTAAAGTGGTTTGAAGGGGCTTCTTGCCTTAAGATTAACTTGGGTGAGAGCTCAGTAGTTGGATGCAATGTGGATGAGAACATTAAGTGTTTGCAAGAGAAATGGGGTGCAAAAGTGAAAAGCTTCGGATCACATACTTGGGCCCCCCATTGGTGTTTAGCATTCCTTTCCAATTTCTTTGGTCCCCAATGCTTGTGTTTGGAGAGAAAGTTGACAGGGTGGAAGAAAAATGACCTCTCTTTTGGCGGGAGAATAATATTGATCAAAGTGACTCTTGCCAACCTTCCACCTATTATATCTCTTTGTTCAATATATTGGGGGAGGTGGCGAGAAGAATTAAGGAACTCCAAAGACACTTCCTATGACAAGGCTAAGAGGAAGTAAAAAAAAAGAGGAAATCACTTATATTACTAACCTGTCTTGGAATGATCTTTTATCTCACATGTGCAGAAAGCTAAAATCACTTGGGCACTGGATCCCCTGGGTGTCTTTTTGTTTCACCTTTTTTTCAAAATGCTAACATGTTGTCCTCCCTTGTCATCCTTTTAAGCGCACCAGTCCCTCCTTGCATTCAAGCATTTGTCCATCATGGAGAAGATCACACTCAAGTCATACTCAAGAGAAGGCGCTTCATGCTCGCTAACAAGTGCCCTCTATTCTAGGTTGAAGAGTCTATAAACCACATTTTCCTATAGTGTGATCTGTTGAGGAAGATATGGAATCGGATTTTGAAGTGGTTTGGACTTTGGAGTGTTCTGAATTTTTCCTAGCACTCTTCGAAGGTTGGAATCTGAAAAGGATGGGATCTTTAGGTAAAATCCTGTGCTCATCGGTTTCTTTCGCACTAATTCAGACTATTTGGAATGAGCATAATAAAAGTGTTTTTTATTGCAAGAGGATGCATTTGTCATACATCCCGTTGAAGATCAAGCGGCTGGTTAGCTGGGCAAGCTGTAGGAAAGAATTTTGGGGCATCTCGATGAGGGATTTCCTAAGGAACTGAAAGGATTTCCTATGGACCAAAGCCCTGAGAAAGGCTAGATGGTCTCCTTCCCTTGTCAAACTACATCGAACTGAATTTTGATTGCTGCTCGATGTGTAACTTTAACCCTGCAGGGATAGAGGGTATTTTTAGAGACTAATGGAGATATTATTTTGTTCTTCTCTCTAAATTCTTAGCCATCAACTCGTCATCAAGGTTGTTTCATTTAAAATGGACCAGAATGGTTCTGGTCTGGATTGTGAATTGGAACAAAAAGTGAATTGAAATGTTCTGGTTGGAATTCTAAAACTTCCAATCTGTTCTATTTGGTTTTTGGCCAAAATCAGATGAGAATTCCCAAGAGAGTTAGAAACCCTTATTTAAGGCTTTTTTTCTTCAAAATTTCCCCTAAAAAGTTATCGCTTTTAGTTCATTTGGGGGGCATTTGATGTTGTACCCTTCCCATATGAATAGGAGGGTTAAAACACATTTATGTTTCGATCAACACCTCCTCACCAATCCCATCTCTCGACAGACATTACAAATGTGGACCCTTTCGGCAATATTGTAATCGTAGGCGGCCATAAGAATACACATGGGATATAATTTGTGGCATAAATATGACATCCTGCAGACATTACGAATGTGGACCCTTCGGATGTGTTGCATGGATTCTGTCCCCTATGCCGAGTCAATGTCGACACACGAATCACATGGATTCACGTGGTGCACATCCGGATTCTTGTCGTAGCCATATCTCACACGAATCTTGTTTTTTCAAGCAAATCCGACACATCGTTGTCTCTTTTAAACAGCGAATCCTGTATATTTTCCTTTTAAATACGTTTTCTTTTTAACTTTTTTTTTTAAAATAAAGCACAACCTGATGGGGTGTAAAAATAGCAGCCTGTAGCAGGCCGACACCTGTCCTGGAGTAGGTGAACTCAAGCCTATCACAGGCCGACACCTGTCCTGGAGTAGGTGAACTCAAGCCTATCACAGGCCGACATCTGTCCTGGAGTAGGTGAACTCAAACCTATAGCAGGCCTGCACCTGTCCTGGCGTAGGTCATCCCACGTCATCAACTTTCCCTCTATAAAAGGAGGTTCAAAGCTCAAACCAGGGGTAAGGAAAAACCTCCTCCCCTCGAAACTCTTAAACTAGCTCTGCACTCCTGCTCATATACTGACTTGAGTGTCGAAGGGCCTGTCCGGAGTAACACCCGGGTTGGTCTTCTGACCTCGTTTGCTACTGTGCAGAACACAGTTCCATCACTTCACTCTAGCCGAGCTCAGCTCCCTCACTTCGATTCCTCAGGACTCAGCAGCTCCTCGGGTCATCCAGCTTAGCTCTTACGCCACTGCTGTACTTGTTACCGATTTTCGGTCTAACAGATTGGCGCCATCCGTGGGACCCCAGAACTAAAAGCTGTTCAGATCTCTTATAAAAATGGCAGGGCGTAAGAGTGCGCGGGTACCAACTGCACGGACTGATCGAGCCGTGCTGCCTCGCAGGACTCGAAGTGAGCCAATCACCTCGCTGATGGTGGCAGCCTCTGCTACAGCTGAACATAGCCCTACTCGCTCAGAACACCTCAATCTTGCACCTACTCCGGATCAAGTTCAAGCCCTTTTTCAGCAGATGACGGCCCTTGTCGGTCAGTACCAGCAACTACTTCAGGCGCCTCCCCAACCTCCTCCAGAAGCTCCACGACCTATACGGGAAAGGTCGAATGTCCACGGGGGAGAGTCAGCTCGCCAAGGAGAAGACCGGACTCACCACTCAAGGCAAGTCCATCCCCCCAGAGCCAGGCATGCTCATACAGAGCCACACCGCCAACAGAGACGGCGGTCTCGCTCTGCACAAAGGCACCGAGCTCATGAAGGGCGTGCACCACAAGAAAAGTCCCGGCCTCGTCGAAGGAGTCCGGAAAGTCAGTCCGGCTCTGCGGCGAGCCCATCAGTGGAGAGAAACAGGTCGCTGGACCAACCGGACCGCAGAGGTGGTCCAATGCTTCAAATGATGGAAGAAATGGACCACCGCATAGAAGAGCTGGCAAGAGATCAGAGCCGGCCTACTGTGCGGGCGTTCTCAAGCAGAACGCCGTTTACCGACGACGTCATGGGTGCCCCAGCACCCAGAGGATTTAAAATGCCAACCATCCCGCAATATGATGGAACCACTGACCCTGTGGATCACTTGGAAACGTTCAGGACGATGATGCTCCTCCACGGTGCGTCAGACGACTTCCTTTGTAGAGCCTTCCCGACCACACTGACTGGTGCAACAAGGGACTGGCACTCAAGGATCAAACCGAACTCCATCAGCAACTTCGATGACTTCGGGGAAGATCTGGTCCGCCACTTCATGAGCAGCCGTAGGCTAAGGAAAACAACAGCATCCTTGATGGCCTTGCGCTAGGAGGACAATGAGCCTCTGAAAATGTTCGTCCGCCGCTTCAACAGGGAGGCACTCCAGGTGCCAAATCTAGATCCCTCAGCTGCCATGAATGCGCTCCTCGCGGGTGCTAGATCCAACGACTTCCGCCGGTCAGTAGCTCGCCAAAATCCACACTCAGTGGCAGATCTAATGGCCGGGGCAGAAGAATATATATCAGTAGAAGAAACGCTGGTAGCCCTAGACTTGACTCGGAGGAGAACCTCTGAGGACAAGAACCCTACCAAGCAGCGTAGGGAGGATAGAGCCGCCAGAAGAGAAAAGTCCCCCTAGAGGAGAGTAGAGAACTTTACCCCTCTCAACACCTCCAGAAGAAGCATACTGGCCGCAATCGAGGGAGAAGAATTCGTAAGATGGCCAACCAGAATGATCTCCAAGGGAAATAAGAGAGACCAATCAAAGTACTGTCGGTTCCACAGGGACCACGGTCACGACACGGACGAATGCTGGCAGCTCAAGGAAGAAATCGAGCTGCTGATTGGCCGGGGCTACTTGAAAAGGTATGTCCGAAGTGACGACCACAGACCGGAGCGCAGAGAGAAGAGTCCTCAGGGCCGCAGCCCTCGACGGTCGCAGCCCCCCCCTGCGAAGAACCAATCTCCTCCTCCATCCAGTCCACAACCAGAGGCACACAATTCCCGGCTAAGAGGAGTCATTGGCACAATTATGGGCGGACCAGCCGCTGGGGGCACATCGTTTGCTGCTCAAAAAGCATATGCACGCCGAGTCAACGCCGTGCACACATGAAGCAAAAAGATGAAGACGGAGAATGAGATCTTCTTTTCAGATGCGGATCTCGACAACCTGATACTGCCACACGACGACGCACTGGTCATAACCATGCTCGTCGCAACCTGGGAGTTGAAGAAAATCCTGGTCGACAATGGGAGTTCGGCCGATATTTTGTACTTTCATGCTTTCGAGAGAATGATGATAGGTGACGACCACTTAAGGCCGGCGAACTCTGATCTGTTCGGTTTCTCGGGGGAAGTCGTGAAAATGGAAGGGCAGATTGAACTTCCAGTCCTCGTCGGAGAGCCGCCTTGCCAAGCCTTCGCCATGGTCAACTTCCAGGTAGTGAGGGCCACTTCGGTCTATAACGCTATCTTGGGACGACCCGGGCAAAACTTAATCCGCACAGTCGCTTCAGCATATCACCAGAAAATGAAGTTCATAACGCCAAACAGCGTGGGTGAGGTCAGAGGAGATCAACCACAGTCCAGGGAGTGCTATGCCATGGCACTCAAAAGGCAAAGATGCATCGGAATCCTTGCCGATTGAACTACTTGATCTGAGAGACGAAGCACAGGTGACTGAACCGCCGAAGACCTCAGAAAATACTATCAGTAGTAGACCACCCGGTGTGGAAGTGACTTTGTAAATATCTGCTGAATGTGAATGACAGAAGCTCTTTTGCAAATCTCTTCGTACAACTTGGAAACCCAGTTCACTAAAACTCGGGTACTCTGGAAACCCAGTTCTCTAAAACTTGGGTACTTATTATTGGGAAACCCAGTTCTCTAAAACTCGGGTACTTATTATTTGGAAACCCAGTTCACTAAAACTAGGGTACTCGCTGCTTGGTTCGCCACGGCTCGTCTCCGCAAAGGCCGAGAGCTCACTCCTGGTCCGGAACCAGCCCGGACAGCAGAAACCAAAGCAGCCTAGAAACCCAGTTCGCTAAAACTCGGGTACTTATTATCTGGAAACCCAGTTCTCTAAAACTCGGGTACTTATTATTTGGAAACCCAGTTCACTAAAACTAGGGTACTCGCTGCTTGGTTCGCCACGGCTCGTCTCCGCAAAGGCCGGGAACTCACTCCTGGTCCGGAACCAGCCCGGATAGCAGAAACCAAAGCCGCTTGGAAACCCAGTTCGCTAAAACTTGGGTACTTATTATCTGGAAACCCAGTTCACTAAAACTCGGGTACTCATTATTTGGAAACCCAGTTCGCTAAAACTCGGGTACTCGCTGCTTGATTCGCCACGGCTCGTCTCCGCAAAGATCGGGAGCCCACTCCTGGTCCGGAACCAGCCCGGATGCAAAAACCAAAGCCGCTTGGAAACCCAGTTCACTAAAACTCGGGTACTCTGGAAACCCAGTTCGCTAAAACTGGGTACTCGCTGCTTGGTTTGCCATGGCTCGTCTCCGCAAAGATCGGGAGCGCACTCCTGGTCCGGAACCAGCCCGGATGCAAAAACCAACGCCGCTTGGAAACCCAGTTCACTAAAACTCGGGTACTTGCTATTTGGAAACCCAGTTCGCTAAAACTGGGTACTCGCTGCTTGGTTCGCCACGGCTCGTCTCCACTAAGACCGGGAGCGCACTCTTAGTCAGGAACGGGCCCGGGCAGAAAACCAAACCCTTGCGAAAACCCAAGTTCAATAAAAGTTGGTCATCCTGAGCCGTTCAGAACATCTCCAGCCAGACTGGATATAACGCGTGGGTAAAACTTAACCTGAAGAAGGTTCATCCGTCATCTTCAGCCGACCAGGATATAGCGCAAAGCGCTACAGGACAAAATTCAGTTCATCTCAAGCCGAACTGGATATAGCGCAAAGCGCTACAGGACAAAATTCAGTTCATCTCAAGCCGAACTGATTTTCCAGGCCGGACTGACGGCTTGGCAGCACTGATTTTCCAGGCCGGACTGACAGCTTGGCCGCACTAAATATAACGCGTCTCGCTAGACGACAAAAATCTGTCTGGCCCAAGCCGGACTGGACGCGTCTCGCTACTGACAAAAATCACTCCGGCCCAAGCTGGACTGACAAATTCCGGACTGACTCCCAGGTCGGACTGACAAATTCCGGACTGACTCCTAGGCCGGACTGACAAATCCCAGGCCGGACTGACTCCTGACAAATTCCGGACTGACTCCCAGGCCGGACTGACAAATTCCGGACTGATTCCCTAGCCGGACTGACTCCCAGGCCGGACTGACAAATTCCGGACTGACTCCCAGGCCGGACTGACAAATTCCAGACCGACTCCCAGGCCAGACTGACAAATTCCGGACTGACTCCCAGGCCGGACTGACAAATTCCGGACTGATTCCCAGGCCGGACTGACTCCCAGGTCGGACTGACAAATTCCGGACTGACTCCCAGGCCGGACTGACAAATTCCGGACTGATTCCCAAGCCGGACTGACGAATTTCCGAACTCATTTCCAGCAAATTTCCGGACTCATTTCCAAGCCGGACTGACGAATTTCCGGACTCATTTCCAGCAAATTTCCGGACAGATTCTGCCCATTCAGGAATGTAACTCACCACACGTCCCCAAGTCACTACAATGACTTGGAGAACTGGGGGGCAACTGATGGGGTGTAAAAATAGCAGCCTGTAGCAGGCCGACACCTGTCCTGGAGTAGGTGAACTCAAGCCTATCACAGGCCGACACCTGTCCTGGAGTAGGTGAACTCAAGCCTATCACAGGCCGACACCTGTCCTGGAGTAGGTGAACTCAAACCTATAGCAGGCCTGCACCTGTCCTGGCGTAGGTCATCCCACGTCATCAACTTTCCCTCTATAAAAGGAGGTTCAAAGCTCAAACCAAGGGTAAGGAAAAACCTCCTCCTCTCGAAACTCTTAAACTAGCTCTGCACTCCTGCTCATATACTGACTTGAGTGTCGAAGGGCCTGTCCGGAGTAACACCCGGGTTGGTCTTCTGACCTCGTTTGCTACTGTGCAGAACACAGTTCCATCACTTCACTCTAGCCGAGCTCAGCTCCCTCACTTCGATTCCTCAGGACTCAGCAGCTCCTCGGGTCATCCAGCTCAGCTCTTACGCCACTGTTGTACCTGTTACCGATTTTCGGTCTAACACAACCCATTCTCTCTTAAATAAAAACCCTAGCGTCTCGACCTTCACTTTAAAACATCGATCCCCTTTCCCTTTCTTCTTCGGCTCTTAATAAAAATCCTAACGTCTTGACCCTCTGCCCTCAATTTTTTCTTGAACACACTGTGTTATTCAAAATTAATTTTTTTAATTTTTAATTTTATTTTTAAAAAGATTACCGAACCCACGGATCCTACTTTTTGGGGTTTGCCGAATCCGACACCTCGAATCCGACACCTCGAATCCGTGTCGGATCTAGACACACGAATCCGAATCCATGCAACATAGGTTGTAACCGTAGGCAGCCATAAGATTATACATGGGATATTTTCAAAAAAAGGATTATACATGGGATATAATTCGAGACATATATATAACATTCCATTTCTTTCTACACCTAGGGGCGACATATATGCCTCCATTAAAGTTGTGGTTATAAGGAGGTACCCTTTTTTCCGTTCTTTTTACTGTATTTTCTTAATTGAATTGTGATGTTAATTAGGCTCATCAAGAGTCAATTTCATGGCTACATGCATTTGGTATTTGTATTTTTAGTAGTAAATTGTGTGTCTAGTTAAATTTGGCAGATGCAAATATGCAATGGGTTCCTATATATATATATATATATGAGAAAAGTGTAGCTACACATACGTGTAGATAACTTAGCTACACCGACGGCTTAAAATATAGTGGGCCCCACATTGTTTCGGTGATGCAAACCATTCATTTGATGGGCCCTCACATAGATAGGGTGTGCCCAAAAAATCAGCTCCATAGGATCATCCCAACCCTACGATTTGTGGAGGCAAAAATGGACTTGTAAAAACCTTCACAAATCTCTACATTTTTGCCTCCACAGTTTGAATGGTTGGGATGATCCTATGGAGCTGAGTATTTGGGCACACCCTATGAATGTGAGGGCCTATCAAATGAATGGTTTGGATCACCCAAACAATGTGGGCCCACTGTATTTTAAGCCGTCGGTGTAGCTAAGTTAGCTACACGTATGTGTAGCTTCACTTAACTCTCTCTCTCTCTCTCTCTCTCTCTCTCTCTCTCTCTATATATATATATATATATATATATATATATATATATTTTTTTTTTTTTTAAATATTTTAATTTTTAATTTTTTTTCACTTTTGTAGCATTTTTTCCAAACGTCCAGAACATTGATTCTTTACAATCCAAGATAAAAATATAACGCCATCGAAACCGAATTAACAGCTAAGGTAGGGCTGATTCTAACAAAGCTGAAGTTAGAATACTTCTCACAGTTCTGCACATATTTCAGGTTACTAGCATGGTTTTAAATTTCCACCGAAACTGGCATGGAACGACCAATTATTTCCATTTCCATCCCCACCGAAATGATACCGAAACCTAAACACATATCTGAATCAAAATCAAAGTGTATTAGTGGTATACTATATCAGTATGTGCTACATACTTATATTTATATGAATTACATGCGAAATGTGTTGTATGTACTCTGTATACATATTTATATGAATTACATGTGAAATGTGTTACGTATTAGATTATCAGACGTGCATGACCAAGCATGTCATTAGGTGTTTAATGTTATTAAACCCTCATGAATGACTGTTTTACTTATATGATGGTTTCTAAGTGTGTATTTGTGTTTATTCTAACTTTTTTTGAAGTTTCATGTTAAAATTCAATCGCTTGCATATATTTCCATACATTTCCATGATCACAGGATTTCCACCTAAATTTCCAACTGAAACCAAAACGTTTATGTTTTCATGGTGATGAAACCAAAACTGAAATTTAAAACCTTGGTTACTAGAGATAGTAAGCTCATGATCAAGGAACTCTTTAAGCATTATTGCATGGACAAAACAAGACAACCAAGGGTCATGGTGATTGGCATCATATATCAATGAAATTGTGGACATATAGGGGAAATGAGACATCCCCTTTAATGGACTTGTGAATAGGCTAGCTATCACTAGTTCAGAAACATTTATTGGGCAACCTCCACACATTGATGTTCTTTTGTAATTTTTAGTTCTAATAAATTTTTGTTACTATCTTAAAAAAATAAAAATAAAAATAAAAATGCATGGATACTTGTGCATGCCCAACATATTGTTCCCAACATGATACGACATTGGTACTTGTATTGGATACTTCATTGATACTTGTATCTGGTATTTTATTGATACTTCTGTTGATCATCATAATTATCATGTTTTAAATATTTTCCTCAATTTAAATTAACTATCTTGTGTTTTTCTTGTTAGTGTCATATTTGCAATTAGAATTTTGAATGTCTTATAGTTTTATTTTTTAACTTTATTATTAGTTATATCTTATAAGTTAAATCTAGTTAAGTTTATGATAGTTCATTTGTACATGTATTGTGTCTTATGTCATGGTATTGGACTTGTATATGTATTCATGTCCTCGATTTGGAAATTCCCGATCATATCTCTGTTCGTTTGTCCGTGCTCGCATCTTTATCCATTTCTAGTTGTTATAGTAATGTGTACTATCATGTTCGATAAACCATATATTTCTCTTCCATGCTATTGTCAATAATACACCAGCACTTTCCCCTCTTTCCACTCGTTTTCTTGGTCAAATCGGTTGTTGAAATTAAAATAAGAAGCAAGATGATGCTCTCTCTCTCTCTCTCTATATATATATATATATATATATATATATATAGAGAGAGAGAGAGAGAGAGAGAGAGAGAGAGAGAGAGAGAGAGAGAGAGAGAAAAGAGAAGGTACTCCCTGGAGTAGATAACTTATCTACTCCCTACCTTAAAATAACAGTTGGGGCCACATTGTTTGGGTGATCCAAAGCATTCATTTGATGTGCCCTCACATAGATAGGGTGTGCCCAAAAAATCAGCTCGATAGGATCATCCTAACCCTATGAACTGTGGGGGCAAAAAATGGACAGATTTGTGCAGGTTTATACACGTCCATTTTTGCCTCCACAGTTCATAGGGTTAGGATGATCCTATCGAGCTGATTTTTTGGGCACACCCTATCTATGTGAGGGCCCATCAAATGAATGCTTTGGATCACCCAAACAATGTGGCCCCAACTGTTATTTTAAGGTAGGGAGGAGATAAGTTATCTACTCCAGGGAGTACCTTCTCTTTTCTTATATATATATATATATATATATATATATATATATATATTCAAGTAGAAATCAAGCTTGCAAAATTTTCCCGTGAGGGGGTCATGTTTTCAGTGCATCCATACATATTTTGATTTTTTGTTTACGATACCACTGTATCAATGGTTACTTGCATTGGAAAATTGGGGTAAGGTTCTCTGTTTATTTATTTTATGTTGCTATATAATGCACAATGTTGGTTGTTATCAATTGCTAGTTCATCTGTGGCATTCAACAAGTACTTCTGTATGACATTATGAAGGGTTCTTATCAGTGGATGAAATAGCAAGCTATTGCTTTATGGGTTACTTTCTGTAACCATGGAGTGCCTACCTCGTATCTGTTGGATATTTATACTAATATTGCTTGCTCTATAACTTCCAGAATTACAGAGAGGCGTAATCATTTGCTATCTCAAATTGAAGATGTCCGTCGAACTCGGTCTTTGCAACGTTCTTCCCGCAGAAGGCAGGGTGGCTCACAAGGGCAAGGCTTTGCTACTGTTGCCGTTGTTGGGTATACAAACGCTGTATGTGGTTCTGAATTCAAGGCAATCTGTTTTTTTTAATGGATGTTTTTCTCTTCATATTATTTGGTAATTATTAGTTCTATGAATATCAACTCTCTATGAAATTCTTAAATTCAACTCTCGAAGGTTATAAGTCTTAATCTCATTGGATATATTGTTTAAACCATGCAGTTCTTGATTTAAATATTTGGTTTTCAATATGTTGTTTTACTGCAGGGAAAGTCTACTTTGGTTAATGCTCTATCAGATAGTGATCTATACAGTGATGATCGGTATTTCTATTTACAGCTATTATTAATTAGTATAATATCATGTAGAACTCTAATCTTGTAATTTCAAAGTGCAAACCTTCATATGCAATTTATGGCTGTGAGATTTTACTATTTTTATTCTGTTTCTATTTTGGCGCAGATTATTTGCAACTGTAGATCCTCGATTAAGAAGTGTGATTCTCCCATCAGGGTAATACTGTCAATAACTGATACTTTCTATAATGAAATGGTCCATTGTTCTCTTTGAATTGAGTTGTTATGTATATTGGATTTCTGATTCAGTGTTGTTGAATCTGCAGGAGAAAAGTGCTTCTCAGTGATACAGTTGGTTTTATCTCAGATTTACCTGTGCAGGTAATTGGGTTGTACCAATAATGGTCCAATATATGTTGGTTCATTATATAAGAGTTTGGCGACATGTACACGCACCATCCAAATTAGTTTTGCCAGGCATGGGACATGTGTGTGCATGTGGCACATGTGGTCAAGGTTTAAAATTTCGGTTTCGGAGTCGGTTTCAGCAGCGGCCGAAACTGAAATTTCGGCCTAAATTCGGTAATAAAAAATTCATTCATGTGCGAAATTTCGGTTGAAATTTTGTTAAAAACAATTTATGAAATAGATAGGGCGATGATAAATTCTCACCTTCTGTAGGATAATTTGCACCCCTTTAACGTGAATTGACGTTAAAAAGCGTTAAAGTCTGCCACCTTTAACGTGAATTTACGTTAGAAAATGTTAAAGTCTGCCACATACCCTCCTTTAAAGGGGTCCGAATTATCCTACAGGAGGTGTGAATATATCATTGCCCAAAAAATATTAAAAAATTACAAATATTTCCAAAATTTCGGTATATCGGCCGATGTCTGGGCCAACACCAAATTCATGTACTTTCGGTGTCGGCCCTGGCTGAAATCCCTAATTTCGGCCGAAATTTAAAACCATGCATGTGACATGTGTTTTGTGAACGGCCCATTGATCTAATGGACTCCTACCATGCAACATAGTGGATTCAGATCCTCAAAAAATGCTGATCGTGTCCACAAGGTCTGCAAATCGTTAATGGTAGAATATTTCTTAGCAAAACTCTACAGGACACCTCTTTGATCCTTTTTCACGTGGAATGCATGTTTCTCTGTAGGCTATGAGAATGGGTACATCGTATCATGCTACTTCCCTTAGGATGCAGTATTTTGGGCGTAGGCTCATCTTGCTTTGTTCATCCAATGCATAGTGTGTTACAGGAGGATTTTTTGGGTCGTTCTAGTATATATATTACTAATTATTGCAATTGTTCTGAGAGAAAATTATAAATACTATAAATTTTTGGCATTGGAATTTTAGACTTGTGAGAAATATATTGGAGAATTATGACATTCTCATTCTCGAGCATTGAAAAGTATTTGCATGGAAGCTGATTTTATCATTCCTGGTCGTAAATAGCCCATATTTTGGATCAAGTGAATGGGATTTTTGAATGCAAGGAAGGGGGTGTTTTCTTGCAATCCTGGTTTGATTAACAGCGATCAAGGAGCTAGGATCATCCGATCATGACTCAACTGGCAGCAATAAACCGGACCGGATCAATGGACCTGGTCACATACATGTGGTGTGGGGAATAATTTGGATGGTGCTTGTCCTTTTATCGGTTGTCTAAATATATGTCATGGATTTTTCTTCACTAATGTGTCAGTTTGATGTATTTTGCAGTTAGTAAAAGCATTTCAAGCGACTCTGGAAGAAGTGGTAGAAGCAGACCTTCTTGTGGTATGAATAATTTACCTTGTGTTCTTTTCACGGGATGTGTTTTATATGGAACCTTACTGGCACATAGTATCTTAAAGAAATTTAACAATCAGACAAATATTTAATGGGTATGTTCATGTTTAGATGTGTATATTTTATGGTGCATCGAGATAATTTGCTAATTTTTGTATTTATTTTCTGTTTTGAATTGAGTATTCATACCAATGGTACTGTAATTTCTATAATATATATACTAACCTTGTTTCTTTCCATTATTGGAAAACCTTTTCCCAAATTTGATTTTGCCTTTCCTGCTATTAATTAGATTTGTCCGTGGTTTCGCCTTTCTCGCTATTCATTAGATTTTGCCACTTATCTCTGTTTCTACACAGCTACTTTGATTTGGTTTTAAGTTAGAGGGAGAGGAAGGAGACAAGAGAGAGTAAGATGTGTAGGGGTTACATGAGATAAAAGAAACAGGATAGGGGTTATGGGGCAATAGGGAGGGGTGGGGCCCCATCATCTCCATCTCCATCCAAACCCATGCAAGGCGACCATTTTACACCCATGGGTGGGCCTTCCATCTCCACCCAAATCCATGCATAGAGTGGGGCCCACCATTTTATATCTCATGTTTTGATGCGGTGGGGCCCACTATTTTACACCCATCCATAGCACGGGTCAAGAATGTGTGTGTATATATATGGGATTTGCTAGGGACCATTGCAAAAGGCATTTCGCGGGCTGGCTGTTGCATGAGAGAGAAGCCACCTCAGATGAATTGAATGAACAAGACAATCTGTTGAAAGTGAGTGTATGCCAAAAAAAACAAATACACATTACACATTTAATTATATGAATTAAATGATTTTTTCTTGTTCATTTAATTCATCTGAGGTGGCTGCTCTCTCATGCAACAGCCGGCCCGCGAAATGCCTTCTGCGAACAGCTGAACGTATGCCAAAAAAAAATACACATTACACATTTAATTAAATGAATTAAATAATTTTTTCTTGTTCATTAATTCATCTGAGGTGGCTGCTCTCTCATGCAACAGCCGGCCCGAGAATTGCCTTCTGCGATGATCCCTAGCAAATCCCATATATATATATATGTGTGTGTGTGTGTGTGTGTGTGTGTGTGTGTGTGTGTGTGTGTGTGTGCGTGCGCTCGCGTGTCATGTTTAAATGTGTATTTGTTTTTTGGCATCAAGATAATTTGCCAATTTTATATTTATTTTCTGTTTTGAATACTCGTATTCATATCAATGGTACGTGCGTGAGCTGAAAGAGAGAGATAAGTTGAATAGTGGAATCAATGTCTGAAAAAAGGCGATGTGAACTTCAACTATGTTTATGTATACGAGTAAACTTTCCTATAGAAATTCTACAAGAAGACAGCACATCACTTGTAGCACTGATACAACCATATTTTGCATGGAACGAAGACTAATATGCTATGATACTACCCTGATACTTGTAGAGGCCTAACATATTACTGCTGACAATGATAACCATATCAGATACTCCATGACTCCATGTATATTTTGTTGGTTAAAATAACTATAGTATTTTAATTACGTCACTCTTTGCAAATTAACTATCATGCTTATTCTTGATACACATTTGCAATTTTAATTTTGAGTATGCTAGTCTTATTGATCCTATTTTAAATTTAATATTCATTTCATCTTCTAATTTAAGTCCAATTAAGTTCTATGATATTCTATTTGTAAATTTATAGGACACATGTGTCCATATCTGTGTCCTACTGAAAATTCCAAGTCGTAACTCCTTTCCTGTGTCTGTGTCCATCTCAGTATCCATATCTAGGCTTCATAGTGACAACTGACATGAGAATGAGAATATTTTGAGCTTTAGTAATACAAATTCAAGGCTTCCTATGTGCAATGCACACGATCATTTATTGTGGGGTGTTATTAAGACGGTATCGTAGACTTAGTTACAACTTAGGAAAAATATTGCTCAATATGTGGAACATAGGAGGCAAATCCTATTCAATCGATTTGATCTAGGTGCACTAATGGGATTCCCAGTCATCTTGTAGCTAGCATTTTACAATGCGTCCTATATCTATGTATGTATAGAAGATGCCATGCTATATCAAATATTTCAATTTAGGCGAGGTAAAAATTATCTTTATTTTTGTTTTGTTTTGGTGGGTCCAAAACTTCAGTTTAGTTGCCCCAACATATTTGTGCCAAACCTATTTTATAGTTATACCCATGCTATACCAGGGTAACATATATGCATCTATTCCAGTATTTTCTTTACTAAAAATGGAAAAAGAACTATGTATTGTACCTAACTGCCTGTGCTTGACATTGGTATCTCCCTCATAAGGAAGTAATTGCAACATGTGTGTGCTTCTATGCTTGGTTACCATTGCGAAGTTACCATTGAGAACAGGGTTGTGAGGCATATGTCCTTCCCCTCTAGATATGGGTTTTGATGGGTGATTATTCCAGAAAAATTACTTTCCTTTTTTTAACAAGTTAGTTTGTTTAAATTAGAATAGCAAAAGCTTTAGTTGTTGGTAAATTGTTTTGGGCTAGAAACTAGTCTAAATTGCTTTTTCAAGCTAGATTAGTATTAGTAATGATGGACAGAAGTTGAGGATAATCTGTCTGGTTTGTTGCCCTTTTGCTCGTACCACCCTTTTCCAAATACTGGAAAGGATGGGACTCACATTAATGGAAAAGAGGAATCGGCATTGCTTATCGAGGATATTATTATTTACTATATTCCGGGGATGCACATGTTACCCAAATTTGATGTCTACCTCCTAGTAAATTTTGTCAAGGAAAAGATTGAAACTATCTCGATACCTTTGGTAATGTGAGGTATTCGTATTTGTATCTTTGATATACAAAGAATACAAGGTAACTAGGAAACACTTTGTTGCTATATAGAGGGAGAGGCAGAGGGAAACAGTCCAACCAAAAGGAAGGAAGGAACTGTAATTTGTGAAGCGATTGACGCTGAAGAGATTGCTTTAATCCTTTCCTTAACATTCCAACCAAGAGGAACGAAGGAGCTGTAATTGGAAGGGATTGACGCTGAAGAGATTGCATCAATCTTTTCCTTAACAAATATGCTCGCTAGATGGTTACATATATATGTGTGTCTGTGTGTGGCTACAGATTGCATGTATTTGTATGGCTACTGACAAGGTTTGAAATTTCAGTTTCGGCCTTTGCTGAAAACGAAATTTCGGTTTCGGTGGAAATTTCGGTAAAAAACTTATAATTTCGGCCGAAGTTTTTAAATTTCAGTTTCAGTTTAAAATTTCGGTCCCGGCTGAAATCCGAAATTTCAGTATTTTTGCCGAAATTTAAAACCATGGCTACAGATTTATAATAAGGATTATTGTCTGTACTGTTGTGTAGTCCATACACAAGAAAGTCTATATCTCGAGATACTTGACTTCCTATATGCATGTGTGCACATGCATATCCATCTAAATTTCTGGGTGCAAGATTGCATACGTATCTACATGCTTGGGGGTCTGTCTGAATTTACACCACTTCCAAATTACTATCCCTATAGTATTAAAAAGATGATTATCTTATTGTGATATATTCATTGTAGCAACATATGTTGATAAACAACCATTAATCTTGTTAGATGGGATGATTCTATCTTAGCAAAATTGACACTACAAAATTATGACCACGTTTACAAAATTTTGAGTACACCATAATCAAGTAGATGTTAAAAACTTCTCTCAAATTTGTATGGTATTTTTGTCTTCATGTTTCCTCTTCTTTTTGCAACAGTTATTTTTCCACTCTGCTTTACGGGGGCCAATTTGAGTTTGGTTCAACCAACATCTTTACTCTAGTACACAGCAAAAGATTTCTGTAACCTTTTCATTGTATGTGAGTGCAGCATGTTCTAGACTCCAGCGCATTTAATCTTGATGAGCAGCGGTCAGTTGTACTTCAAGTATTGCAGCAAATAGGGGTCTCTGAGGAAAAGCTCCAAAATATGATTGAAGTTTGGAATAAAGTAACACTCTTCTCACTGTTTTATGTATCTTTTGTACTTTGATTTTCTTTTGGGGTTTGTAACAACTCGGATTTTCGGAATGCCCTAAACCCGGACCGTTAACAAGAGACAAAAATCCTATAGCATAAAATACGGATCTTTTTTTCAAACAAGGTATGACTAAGAACTCAATTTCCATTAAATCAAAATCAATTCAACTCCCAGCATGCATAACTAGCCCTCCTTTTGAGGGTTATTATTGTTAGAGATTTTCAAAATAATATTGGAAAAGTAAATGAATTTTCATAAGTTATTTTTAATATAGAAAAACAAATTTCAAACAGGGCAGGTCGACCGCGGTAGCCCTGGTCGACCGCTGTTCTTTGGATCGATAAAAAATAATATGTCCAGAAGCCCTATCGGCGGGCGACTGCGGTAACCCGGTCGACCGTGGCTGTTCGAAAATCTATCTGTTGGGAGAAAATTGACATGGCTTTTCTCTTTTGTTTTTCGAACTTCTTTTATGTCTTGCTTCCCAACAGTCATGGATGATTTTCAAACACAAGGGACACTTTGTGGCTGATCCAAAACACTTAAATCACGAAGAGTTGCGATCGAATGGCCATTATTCAAACCAATCCAAGAGATGTCTTGAAGGGATGTTTCTCTCAATGAAAAGTCATCAAATGCTCTATAAAAAGGGTATAAATCTATTTTTTCTAATACAGAAAACAGAAAAAATAGATATTGATGTATCTTTTCTCTCTTGCAATCTCCTTCTCTCTTATTTTCAAGTTGAGTTTTCATAAAAGCAGTGCACTAAACAATGTTTTCTACAGAAACAATTTTAGTGATTTCTCTAAGGCTTGAAGTTCTTAAAAAGACGTTTTGGGTTTGATTCCGCTTGTGCAAAGCATTATCAAACATTTGTAGGATCTTCCTCCAAGGCTTCATTGTATCTTGGAGGCAATTTGCAGATCCCCTTTGCAAACAACTGGTGGGGGCGAAATTTGTCTTAAGGAAAGTGATTACGCGCCTTGAAGCAACTCTACAAAATTCTATCTTCTCGACATTCCCACCAACAATTATCAAACCACCAACATCAAAATTAAAGAGTTTAACAAGAGTATTTCACATAACAAACTGAACCCGTCAAGGCTATAGCCACTCCCACAACGTTGCACTCTAACTCGAAGCACTCCCATTTCTGAAAACTCCGGGTCATTACATGGTTTTTTTTTATTTTGGTAAGAAACACAATATCTGTGTTAACTGTGAAATCTGATCAGGTAGATCTTCTAGAAAAGAAAACTGGAGCTGATGAACTACTAGATGAAGGTGAAGTTGACGAAGGTGGTAGTTTCTCAGAAGCAGAAGATAATGTCGTGGCATCTGAACTGTCCCCTAGAGAGGATGATGATGATGAAGATGTTGCGTGTGAGTCATCACCAGGCGAGACTATTGATGGCCGTCAAAGAAGGTCCTCAGTGGACTTGAAGTCAATTGATGATGATGCACATTGTGAACCTCAAGATATTCAACATTTGGAAACATCTGCTGTTATGGGAGTCGGCTTGCAAGAATTGCTGAGCATTATTGATGAGAAGCTAAATGTGCAAAAATCTACAGAAAAAGGGATTCCTGACCGCAAATGGAGGCCACCTATTTCTTCAGATAGTGACATAGCAGTTGAGCAGTAGGTAACTTATGAAATCTATCGCTTGGCTTTCTCCTTTTTTGAAGTAAAATTGCAATAATAAACGTTTGGTTATTTGGATTTGAAGAAAAAAGTAAACTATAGACTGTTATTGAGTTATCTTGCGTTCCAAAATTACTAGCATTACGGAAATGATATCTGCCCTTCTTTGAATGTGGCACTCCCCTCTTTCTATATAACTTTTAATAGGTGATATTGCATATAACTTTATGCGATAAATTGCCGTTTAGATCCCAATTGGATTTTTGATAACTAGCTCTCTTATAAATTAAGGATGCCTTGCAGTCATATCCTATTTTAATCTGATGTGGTTTTTCCTTTTCTTCTTTAATAGGCTGCTCTTGACCTCTCATTAAATCTGGAGATCAAAGCATCAACAGTTGGCAACAAAATTGGTACTAAGATGATCAAATCTATTGTCCGGTAACCTTACAATTCTGGACAACCCTGTGGACTATGTTTTGCTATTTATGATGTAGATTCCTATCAGAGAAAAGCAGGAAAAAAAAGAAGAAAAGTTCTGGAAGAACAAAGAACAAATAAAAAATTGTGTAAGCTCATGAGTATCAATTATTTTAATTAAAATATATAGTTATTTTGATCACTAGCTGGTATGCTTCTACAGGCTAGAACATATCTTAGTGAAGTTGTTTGAGTAGTACATGATGCATTTTAGTAATTATTGTCATTTACTTGGTGTAGTTCTTTGGTTCCACAAAGGATTTTGCTTAGGACCTAAAGTTTTTCAGGACTTAAATTCTTAGCCAAATGATGTGAGGTATACTCGTAGAGGAAAAATGGATGAGAACATAAGGTAGTTCTTTTATGTTGTTAAGATCAGACGAAAAAATTACCGATGATTCCAGTAATGAAGTTTGTTTCTTTTGCAAGGAAAAGGAAAAGTGTTGATCTTTACCTTTATCTAGTGTATATAGAAGGTAGAATTTTGTTTCCCAACCTAACCCAAATCATGGGTCAAATGTGAGACCGTGTTGGGGATTGTTACCGACTCCAGACAGAGTAACAGTAAGAAAAAGCATGCTTGGTTTTAATTTCGATCAAAATACCGAAATTTCGGATTTGGGTCCAGACCGACAACGAAAGTTCATTAATTCGGTGTCAGTCCGGATTTTGGCTGAAATATGAGAAATTTGAAATATTTTTTCTTCATAATTTTGGCCAAAACCGACACCGAAACCAAAATTTCTATCCTTGCAAGCATGTTCTACATGGTACTTATCACAACACGCTAGTTTTCTGAGTCAGGAAATGGGGAATTGTATCTCAAGATACTTTGGACCATCAGCCCTCGTTCAATCAGATACCCAAATTACCATTCACTTTAGGAGTATTTTGGGGAGTTTCCTTATATTTAACTGTATGATAGCCCCCCTACGAGGTTGTGGTTGCATCCTCATTCCGATTTCGTTGGAAACTCATTGCCACATCCTGGACGGGAATCAGGTGGCGCCATAAATTGCTCATCTATTCTGTCCCAATTTTAATTCCGGCTCCTTATTCCATTCATTCAGTCGAACCAAATGCTGTAATCGAGCAGAATCAGAATTGGATGCTGATTCCGATTTTTTATTCAGGCAATCCAAAGGAACGGTTGAGATCTTTGAACAAGGTAGGCACGTTATGTAAGCATCTATTCCTTCCCCTATTATTTTATTAATAATGTTTCTTTTGCCACTAACTAAATATAAGAGGGATTCTATTTATTTATATGTTTTATACATATAAATATCAGATGGTTTATTTTACTATTATTTTATTAAAAATCTTACATTTTCCACTAACTAAATATAAGAGAGAGATTTTCTTAGGTTATAGGTATAAAATATGAGGAATTCTAGAGTGAAGGGAGCCCTCGCAAAAAAGAGGTGAAAAGGCTCTCCTATTATATCTCAAGAGTCAAGATATAATGTTCTCTAAAATTGTATCTCAAGATACTTTGGACCCATATACTTGATATTTGACAGCATAATGATATCTAAATCAAGATATCAGTCCTTTGAAAGTATGTAATTTATACCTTTTTACTTGATAATATTAAACATATAATGTTCTCTAAAATTAGCTCTCAGTTCTTTGAATTGTATGTGATTTATACATTTTTCTTGATAATACTAAACAGTTGGCAATGACGTGGGCTGTACCAATTGGAACAGTGTCCCAGCCATGCTAATGCCTAAGCCTCACACACGTATTGAACTCTTGCGTTGCTCAACATTCACCCCGAGTCATCCTACCCCAAGTGGCCTAGCCTGGTACCTAAGGCAAGTAGGAGACATGAACTCTCACATAAAAGAAGCACACGAGTAGAATAGGAAGCAGGACTTGTACTGCTTTCAAGAATACTTGCAAGGTGGAAAGTGCTTTGCAAATGGGGAGGCCTCTCCTATTTATAGTTTACCTCCCCTTATTTTAGTGGTCTAGATTATGCTCGCGTCGATCATCCAATGGTCCAGGACCATCCTAAAAGCTTCTGCCCTACTTAAGCCTTCCGACAAGAATACTTTACACATATCTAAGGTTCTAAATTCTGGTTTCGGTTTCAGTCGGCACGGAAATGTAAACATTTCGGTTTCGGTGGATATTTCGTTGGAAATCTTGTAAACATATGGAAACATATGCAAATGATGAAATTTTTTAATCTTTTAAAAGAACATGGGCAAATGATGAAATTTTAAGATGAAACTTTGGGAAATGCTAGAATAAGCACACATACATAATTAGAAACCATCACATAAGAAACAAAACCATCCATAATGACTTAATCACATTGAACACCTGGTGACATGCATTGTCGCGCATGGTTGGAACAATAAGTCAAAAAAGAAGTATAGTGTAAAGAAGTACAAGAACCATTCAAACATAATTGTAAAGAAGTATACGAAAGTACAATGGCCAGCTTCCCCTCTATGGACCCCCTCCCCCAAACTCTATGTCGATACCACATAGAGTTACGAGGTATTAATGGTCACATGCCGATCCGACATCCCATACATAAGATACGGTGGTTACTTTCCTGTGTAGTTCAATGATGTTGCCTACCAAATATTTTTCTCTACATTAATGAAATGAAATGCAAATAATATCTTTCTATTTTTTTTGTCATTCCAACCATTTTGGTTGAATTTCGGAAATTCGGGTCGAATTTTAGGAATTTCAGTCAAATTTTGGGAATCTTGGTCAAATTTCGGAGATTTCGATTGAATTTCTGGAATTTCGGTCAAAATTTCAGGGAAATAATGACGTAAAAGGAAATCATGTAGATTTCGTTTCGGTGGGGATGGAAATGGAAACATTAGGTCATTTTGTAGAAATTTAAACCATGCACATATCTACATATCCATCTTCTTCAAAATCCTTCCATGAGTCTTCTATTTGGTCCGACAGTTCTGGGATGTTCGTCTCTTCTCTAGGCTGTATTGGACCTCAAGAAGGCATATGAAAGGGTTTCAAGTGAACCCAAATTGTCACTGTGTGACGATCCTATACCTAATTTCACCAACATCCTTATCGCACTTTCATCATATTGATTCTTCAATGACTCATTCGCCAATATTTTTGATGCATTGCCCAATCCTTCCATCGAGTCTTCAGTTGACTTGGATACTCTGAGACTCTGATCCTCACAATCTGGTTTGCCCCGTGTCGCACATGTGTATACCAAGGCCCTTGAAGCCTTATTGATGATAATCTTGTCCATGTGCGTGAACTCTCTTCTAGGGTTTTGCACGACATTATTGGGATAGATCAGGATGGAGCTCAAGAGGAGCCAGTGATTCAAGAAAATTAAATCAAGGGATTCCCGATGAACAAGTTGTTCAGGAGCCTCCGAATCAGGGAGGCCAAGCACCAAATGTGAATCTTGAGGCACCTTAGCCTCAAGATGATATGGAGCAAGAAAGGGTTGAGATGAGGAATTTTATGAGGGCCATGATTGGATTAGCAAATCAGCAGCGACAACAACGTCAGCAACCGCAACAGCAGGTTCAAGGACCACAAGTGGAAGGATAGCCCCACTATGTGTTTAGAATTTCGGAATTCATGAGACTTGCACCAAAAGTTTTCAAGGAATCGACTACGGCAGAGGATGCCTAGTCATGGTTGGAAAATGCTGAAAAGGCCTTTAAGGCAATTCGCTGCAATAGAAATGAGGACAAGGTCAATTATGCTATGTATATGCTGGAAGGGAGAGCCCTTCATTGATGGAAAGGGATTCAACGAAAGTATGAGCACCACCAGGGACCATTCACTTGGGTGATATTTCGTACCGAGTTTCTCGTTAAATTCTTCCCTCATAGTACCCTGTACAGTATATGTAGTAGGATTTCACCAAATTGGTGCAAGGAGATATGACTGTAGAAGAATATGAAGCGGAGTTCGACAGACTAGCTCGGTATGTACCTTCCTTGGTACCCGACGAAGAAACAAAAAAGAAATAAATTTGAGTTTGGGTTAGCAATGTATCTGAAAAAGGGGATAGCTGGATCTAATGACCCGGAGTCGTATGATGATTTGGTGGAAAGGGCAAAGAAACTTGAAGCAGTTCATCAGGAATCTAGGGCTCTTCCACAAGCAAATCAGAAGAAAAGAGGTAGGGAAAGTGAGATCAAAGGAGGACAGGCTTCGAGGGGATCAACCTCGTATCAACAAGCGCCCAAACCTCCTGATTTTAGAGAGCCTTGGGCGAAGCAAGGAAATCAAGGGAGTTATCAGAATAAGCCAGCATCGGATAAATCATTTGCACCCAAATGTGAACGCTGTGGAAACAACCACCCTACTGAGACTTGCAGGTGGAAAATTGGGGCTAGTTTCTTATGTGGCGAGATAGGCCACATAATCGCTGAGTGCCCACATCAAGCGAGCAATGCCCAGTCAGTTCAGAGGACACCTATGGTTCGAGCTCAGACAATACTGACTCAGACCATTCAGAGTAGAGTTGCACCGGTTAATTCTCAAGGGCAGTCAAGGACTGACAAGCCTCATGTCCCTGCACGAGCTTATGCCCTCACTCATCAGGATGCTCAGGCCGCTCGCACAGTGGTATCAGGTACTCTGCCTATAGCATCTTCTTATGGTATCGCATTATTTGACTCTGGTGTATCACAGTCGTTGTTTCATCTACTTTTACTACACCACATTCTTTGCCTACTTCACGTCTTTACTATGCCTTGTGTGTTAGTACACCAGTAGGAAGAGAAATTGTGGCTAGTAAAATTAATAAGATGTGTCCTATTAGGATTGGAAATAGAGAGTTATTAACAGACCTCATCTTATTGGAATTGTCCGACTTTGATGTGATTTTGGGAATGGACCGGTTGTCAATCCATTATGCCCTGGTAGATTGTAACAATAAGGTAGTAAACTTTGAAATGCCTGGAGAAGAGAAGTTTTGTTTTGAAGGGAGCGGAGCTCGCTCTACTCCTGTAGTTTTGTCTGCTATGCAAGCTTGTTGACTTCTTAGACAAGGTTGTGAAGCCTTCTTGGCATCAGTAGTTAAGGTTAATGATAATGATGTGAAGATTGATAATATCCCCGTGGTTAGGGAGTTTATAGATGTATTTCCTGAACACCTTCCAGGTCTACCCCCAGATAGAGAAGTTGAGTTTACTGTTGATTTGGCTCTTGGAACGACGCCTATCTCTAAAGCCTCGTATCGTATGACGCCTATGGAGATGAAAGAATTAAAAAATCAGTTGGAGGAATTGTTAGAGAAGGGTTTTGTGTGACCCAGTGTTTCACCTTGGAGAGCACCGGTCTTATTCGTTAAGAAGAAAGATGGAAGTATGAGGTTATGTATAGGCTATAGAGAATTAAACAAAGTCACGGTAAAGAATAAATATTCGCTCCTGCGAATAGACGACTTGTTTGATGAATTGCAAGGGGCATGTGTTTTCAAAGATAGACCTTCGATCGGGTTACCATCAATTGAGAATTAAATCAGAAGATGTTTTAAAGACAGCCTTCCAAACTCGGTATGGCCATTATGAGTTTCTTGTCATGCCATTTGGATTAACCAATGCCCCGACAGCTTTTATGGACCTCATGAACAGGATATTTAGACCATTGTTAGATCAGTTTGTGGTTGTATTCATCGACGACATTTTGGTATACTCTAAAAGTCGGTCAGACCATTAGCAACATTTGAGAGTTTTCTGAGAGACTCTAACGAAAGAGAAACTCTTTGGGAAACTGAAGAAGTGCGAATTTTGGCTTGACTCAATATCTTTCTTAGGTCATGTTGTTTCTAAAGATGGAGTGTCTGTAGACCCAAAGAAGATTGAGGCTATGATGCTGTGGGATAGACCGAATAATGTAGCAGAGATACAAAGTTTTCTTGGTTTAGTAGGATATTACTGCCGTTTGTTGAGGACCTTTTACGTATTGTTGCCCCTTTGACCCGTTTGACATGACAGGGGACAAAGTTTGTTTGGTCTGAAAATTATGAAAAGAGCTTTCAAGATTTGAAACAAAGGCTAGTCTCAGCCCCCATTTTAACATTGCTTGTTAGTGCAGCGGGATTCACAATCTATAGTGATGCTTCGAAGAAAGGGCTTGGATGTGTATTATGCAGAAGGGGAAGGTCATTGCTTATGGTTCACGACAACTGAAACCTTATGAAGAGAATTACGCAACCCATAACCTAGAACTGGCAGCCGTAGTGTTTGCCTTGAAAATCTGGAGACATATTTGTATGGAGAACTGTGTGAGATATTCACGGATCATAAAATCCTGAAATATATTTTCACGCAAAAAGAATTGAATATGAGACAAAGGCATTGGTTGGAATTGTTAAAAGACTACGATTTGACTACAAGCTATCACCCTGGAAAAGCCAACGTGGTAGCTGATGCTCTAAATCAGAAGTCGTCTGTAAACCTGTCAACTTTGATTACTTCTCAGAAATATATTTTGGAGGACCTTCTAAGAATGGAAATAGAAATTCGTGGTCCAAGACTCCAAACTTTGGGGTACTGACGACATCACTCCAAGTTCGGCCCACATTGCAAGAAAGAATCAGAATAGCTCAAGAATCCGACCTAGAATTTTGTAAAATCAAAAGTAAGTTAGAAGAGGGAACTGGATCTTAATTTTGAACTCACAGTGATGGTACCTAATGTTTGGTAACCGCATTTGTGTTCCAAATGACCTTGCTTTGAAAAAGGAGATTTTGAAAGAGGCTCATAGATCTCGTTACTCTATGCACTCTATGCACCCTGGAAGTACTAAAATGTACAAAGATTTGAAAGAGAATTTTTGGTGGAACAACATGAAAAGGGATATAGCTAAATATGTCGTGTAGTTCCTCACTTGCCAAGTAATTAAGGCCGAGTATCAGAGACCACCCGGAATGTTGCAACCACTTCCCATCCCAGAATGGAAGTGGGAGGAGATTACGATGGACTTCATATCAGCCTTACCTTACACTCCGTCGAGCAATGATTCTATGTGGGTAATTGTGGATAGATTGACAAAGACCGCTCATTTCATACTCATTAGAACGGGCCTGACACGTGAAAGGTTGACCAAATTGTATGTTGATCAGATAATTAAATACCATGGTGTGCCTAAAGTCATTGTATCCGATAGAGACTCCCATTTTGTATCTCAATTTTGGACCAACTTACATTCAGCAATGGGATCTTCACTTAAGTTCAGTACAGCTTTTCATCCTCAGACAGATGGGCAGTTCGAGAGGACGATACAGACTTTAGAAGATATGCTCAGGGCTTATGTAATGGATTTGAAGGGATCTTGTGATGATCATCTTCCATTGATTGAATTCTCTTATAATAACAGCTATCAGGCCAGTATTCAGATGGCACCTTTTGAAGCCCTATATGGTAGGAGATACAGATCACCTATGTGTTGGGATGATGTAGGTGAGAGGAGACTCTTAGGACCGGACTTAGTTCAACAAGCAGTGGATAAAATTCAATTCATTAGAGAACATCTTCGCACAGCACAAAGCCGGCAGAAGAGCTATGCGAATGTCAGATGAAGAGAATTAGAATTTCAGGTTGGAGACAATGTGCTTTGGAAAATTTCTCCCACCAAAGATGTAATGCGATTTGGATTTAGAGGTAAACTTAGCCCATGATTTGTGGGACCCTTTGAAATACTAGAAAGGGTGGGAAAAGTAGCCTATAGATTTTTTGCTCTCCTCCATCCTTATCTGGGGTACACAATGTGTTTCACGTGTCAATGTTGCAGAAGTATATACCAGACCCGAGTCATGTGATTAAATTGAAACCTTTGAAACGAAGAGAAGATCTGTCATTTGAAGAACAACCTATTCGCATTGTGGATCGTAAGGAACAAGTTCTCAGGCGAAGGACTATTCCGTATTTAAAAGTCCAATGGCATAATCACTCGGAATTTGAAGCCACCTGGGAGCTAGAGGAGAAAATGCGATCGGAATATCCGTTCCTATTTGAAGACCTAGGTACTTGATAAGTAAATTTCAAGGACGAAATTTTTTGTAAGGAGGGTAGAATGTAAATTCCTAAATACCCCCTTATAAAAAAATTTGTCCCCCTGCCTTTAAAAGAGGGGCATTTTTGTCTTTAGAAATTGGCTTTGTTTAGGGCTTCTTAAGAAAGCCTATAAATACATCATTTGAGAGGTTTGTGAAGACTAAAACAAACCCTAATAGTTTTGTTCAGCTATAGAGGAGGAGATCCAAGAGAGAGAAGAAGAAGACAAAGGAGATCGTGATTTAGAAATCGAAGAAGACAATGGAGATCGCAATTTAGAAATCGAAACCGTGAATTAAGGTAAGAGTTATGTTCTATGCAAGATTCGGTATGTTAGGAACCATAACTCAAGGTTTTGATGGTTTATAAGAATCGATTAGATGCTTGATCTCGTGTAATTAAGAATATGAGGACCGATCTTGAATTCCTTAGGATTAGTATCGTTCTTAAATCCCGACTAACTCAAGATCGTGAATTGTGGTTTGGGGGATTTTGACCTAGAATTTTGAATGATTTTACAATAATCGTTCATATGAATTCGGAGCGTGAAATTGGGTTTGGTGGATTCCTCTCTTCGTAAGGAATCCATCGGATCCGACCTCGCGCGATTTGGAGTCCAAACTGAGAACATATGAATTTTGAAGTTTTGGCAAAATCAGAATAAAATCTGGAATTCTCGCAAAAAACCTAGCTCACAGTTCGGATGCCCTAGGAAGGGTGTTCAGGCGTCTGAATATGAAGGGAATTGAAACCCGAGAGTTGGGTTTTCCTTCGGAAATTCTCAGAGACGTCCAAAGTAGCTTCTAAAAGGGGTGTTCGGGTGTCCGAAGGTCCGGTTCGGGTGTCCGAACCCACTGGGAAATTAGAAATTTGTTTTGGGATCTGGATTTCAAATCTTTGGTTTATGGGTTACTTTCTAGGACCCTTATGTGATGTTATTGCATTATTCATATTAAAGATATTGAATCGTTCAACGAGATTGGAGAACGAAACATCTGTCACCGAGGTACGTAATAACGTACTACTTTGGGTGCTTTGTAAACCCTATACATTATGAATCATCGTTGAATATTGAGACCATATACTGCGTATTGTATCTTTGAACCTTTGAGATTATCTTGGGTCTAGCATGCCTATTTATGTTAACCTATTTAGTGTGATATCGCTACAACTCTGAACCTTTGATAATAACTGTTATGAACTTCTGTTTTGAAATCTGAACCTTTGAAATTGTCTGTTATAGACCTTGGACATACTTTCTGGACACTTCTGTGGAGGCTTGGGTTATTTTCTGGACCCGCTGTGGGGTTAATACACTAGAACTTCTGGCCTGTCAGTGGGATAAAACATTGGCCCTGTCGACTTGTATCTGAACTTTGAAGAACTAGTTCCAACACCGTGGACGGTCGTTGTAAGCAATAACACGTCTTCTGGATCATGCCAATGACTATGAAGTGGATTTGTATTCTGGACACGTTTTGGCTTTGACCACAAGTGTGATAATGATTAGCTTTATTGCACCTTTTATTCAGTATTCTTTTTGACATGTACTTTTGATTATTGTTGCACCCATTATTGCTATTTGAGACTTCAGTATTCAGTTCTGACCCTATCTGTTTAACCCTTGAGCCTTGGCATGCTTAGACCTACACTTAGAGTAGTATTTTATTATGTACTGAGCTTTTCAGTTGACTGTGCTTTATAATATTTTCAGATTTTGACCCTCGTGCAGAGAACGAGGAATTTGACGTTTTGCTTATGGACCAGTTTAGCTTGGAGAATAATTAGATATTTGATTTAGTTTCCGTAAGTAGTATGAACAATGATTAAGATTACATTTATGTTTATTTTATCATTTCAGGGGAGAGCTGAGATTTGATTTGATTGTATTAGATTCATATTATCAGGATTTGATTATTAATGATTATGGAATTGGTTATGTTTGGTTATGTTATTGCTTTATAGCCTTGTATGCTTGTGGGATTTATCTTGCAGGTGTACGGCGCTGTCATGTCCTACTCCCAGGGTGGGGTTTGGGGCGTGACACCGCCTATTTCTCTCCCTGTACGAGTGATTCTATTCATGAGTATGGCTTGCCTCTTCCCCTACCTAGTTCTATTGTGACTGCCCCGCCCATGTAGGTGAAGGCTTATTCTTGTTGCCCTCGCCAGATTGTGCTCACTGATCTAACCACTTCTACATCTGAGCCACCTATCCCCGTTCCACCTCCTCCTTCTTCTAGCAGATCCATCTCATGTATTGATCTTCCCTTTGCTCTAGTTGAGTTCCATATTGCTTCTCAGACTCGTTCTTGTTCTCGTTCATCTACACATCTTATTTCCCATTTTGTTCCCTATGGTCCTGTTTCTCCCTCTTACATGAGTTTTCTTTCCTCATTATCCTCTAATGGTCTCTCTAAGTTTGTTGTAGAGGCCTTAGCTCATCCCGGTAGGCACTCTGCCATGGAGGCTGACATGGAGGACTTGCCTCTAACCATACGTTGGAGTTAGTTCCCCTGCCTAAGGGTGCCCAAGTTGTTGGCTGTTGTTGGATATTTACTGTGAAATATCTGCCAGATGGTATTGCAGATAGATTGAAAGCTTGTTTGGTGGCTAAAGGTTACACCTAGACCTTTGGTGTAGACTATATGAGACCTCCTCTTCAGTGGCGAAGATACTGTCTGTTTGTGTCTTTATTTCTTTGGTCGTTAGCTGTGGTTCGCCTCTCTATTAGTTGGATGTGAAAAACGCCCACCTCCATAGTGACCTCTTTGAAGAGGTGTATATGGAGAAACCTCCTGGGTTTGTTGCTCAAGGGAGATTGGTTCTATATGTTGTCTTCGAAAGGCGTTATGTGTGCTGAAGCAGTCCCTAAGAGCTTGGTTTGGTAGATTCAGCGAGGCTGTTTGGTGATTTGGTATGAGACAGTGTGCAGTTGACCACTCCGTATTCAGTGCTCATTCTGATGATGGCTACATCATGTTGATCATGTATGTCGATGATATTGTGATTATTGGGGATGATGAGATTGGTATTCAAAGACTTATGACCTTTCTTCAGATGAAGTTTTGTACTAAGGAACTAGGACGTATTCAGTACTTTCTGGGTATAGAGGTGGAATATTCCCGAGGTGGTATTTCCTTGTTGCCGGGGAAGTACGTTCTTTGTATATTAGAAGAGATGTGCTCGTTAGAAACAAAGCTGGCTGGGGTTCCTATGTATGTATCACAATGTGAAACTTTATCCAAATCAAGGCAAGTTGTCAGAGGACCCTGCTAGGTATAGGAGACTTGTTGCTAAATTAATTTACTTAGCCGTGACTCGCCCATGCATATCATATGCCGTGAGAGTAGTTAGTCAGTTTGTGAGTTCTCCTCGTACATCGCACTGGGGAGCAGCCTTGTAGACAGTGAAGTACTTGAAAAGTGCTCATGGAAAAGGTTTGTTCAAGAAGCGTAACCACCTATGATTAGAAGGGTTTGCAGATGCAGATTGAGCAGGATCTTTAGCAGATAGGAGATCAACTACATGTTACTATATGTTTATGTGTGGAAATCTTGTATCTTGGGATGTTGTGGCTAGATCGAGCACAAAGGTCGAGTATCGAGCTATGGCTCATACATGTGGAGAGCTGACATGGTTGAGGTTTCTTCTGTAGCAGATTGGTATTCCTTCTTCATCTAAAATGTCTCTGCATCAAAGCTTCATATCGCTTCTAATCCAGTGTTTCATGAGAGGACAAAGCATATTGAAGTCGATTGTCACTTTATTCGTGAAAAGCTTCAGAGTGGAAAAATTAGTACCACCTTCACTCAATCTTGATATCAATTGGCAGATTTGTTCACTAAACCATTGTCAAAGTCCAAATTGAGAGATATTTGTAACAAGCGGGCTTGTATGATATATACACTCCAGCTTGAGGTGGAGTGTTAGAAGGGTATTTTGGACTTTGTACATGTAACCCTATTGCGACCGCGCGCACACATATCATATTACATGAGGGACTATCACATTGTCCCTCACTGCTTCTTCTCTTTACCATGTCACATTAACAATAAAGAATATATTTGCTTAGGGTTAATTCTTTTTGCTACTTAAGGAGACTTTGCCTTAATCTTTGGCTAAGGCGCCACACCATCGCATACCATGTGGGGCTAATCAGGTCTCTTAATTCTTCTTATTGGCATCCTATGTCTAGTCAACATCTCATAGCTTCTGAAATTCTAGTCCTCTATATTGTTGATATACAAAAAAATCCAACATGCAAAAATGGATCCGATCATGCGCAAAGTAATGATGCACCACCGAGATTTTACGTGCAAAGTAAAGATTCACACACCGAGATTTTACGCGCAAAGTATAGATTCACACACCGAGATTTTACATGGTTCGGCCAGGAGGCCTATATCCACGGACGAGAACATAATATAATAAAATAGGATTACAATGGTTTTATCCCAAAACCGTTAACCTCAGCCCTTTCTTTTATCTTAATTACCTTGTATAGAATTAGGTCAAAGCCCCCCTCTCTCCTAATAGAATGTATCATCCTTGTATTGTGTTAACTTACCAACTTCTCCAAAAGCTTAAGCTTTTGGAGAAGTTGGTTAGTTAACATGGTATCAAAGCTTAAGCTTTTGGAGAAGTTGGTTAGTTAACATGGTATCAAAGCCAAAGGTCTCGTGTTCAAACCTCCCGGATAGCAAAAATCCACATGCGATAGTCGGCCCGAAGTGGGACCACATGTACCACGTGTTTGCCAAGTGGGCCACACGTGCGGGGGAGTGTTAAAGTATAAAAGATAAATAACGCCTTTCTCCAACAGCTTAAGCTTTTGGAGAAGTTGGTTAGTTAACATATTGTAATATTAGCCCAACCAAAAGGGCATTACTATCATGTAATAGTTTACATAATATAAATAGCATTCAAGAGTCATAACTGACTTGAGAGATTGCAGAATTCTCAAGATTTGAAACGTCTTCATGGTATCAGAGCTTTAGGCGGATCCTCCAAAAGATTTCAATTCCCTATTTCGTCTCCTAAAGATTTCACTTCCCTATTTCATCTCCAAAAGATTTCACTTCCTATTTAGTCTCCAAAAGATTTCACTTCCTATTTCGTCTCCAAAAGATTTCACTGCCCTATTTCGTCTCCTTCAAATCTTCTTCGTATTTTCTTTCCTATTTTTTTTTTCCAAATCATATTTTCGACTCTATATACTCTTTATTTTCTCTTCTTTTCTCGCAATATTTTCTCTATGCATGGTCGTGGAAGAGGTAATCAAACAAGTAATTTCTTTTATCGTGAATTTAACCAAACTCGAACTTTCCCTCCTCAAAATTACGTTAATTCCACTGAAAGCATTCTTGGCCGTCCACCAATTCCTCCTAAATCAAAAGATATCTGTCAAATATGTCATAAACCAAATCATGTCGCCCTCGAATGCAAAAATAGGTTTAATCAAGCTTATACAGCAGATCAACTTCTACAATCTTTTGCAGCAATGAATTTCAGTGATAGCAATAATCAGCCATGGTATCCTGACACTGGAGCAACATCCCATATGACTCCTTTTGAAGCTATACTATGTAATAAATTTCCTTACTATGGTTCAGATCGTATTTATGTAGGAAACAGTACTCCTCCCTATTTCCTATGTTGGAAATTTTGTTTTGGAAACCAACAATTACAAATTTAAATTAAATGATGGTTTGGTAGTTCCAAATATAAAGAAGAATCTTCTTTCTGTACAAAAAATTGCATTAGATAACAATGTTTTCTTCGAATTCAACTCTTCTGGTTTTTGTGTTAAGCATTTGCAGCCGAAGAAGCCCCTCCTTCATTGCAGTAATTGAAGATCTTTATATCCTCTATCTCCTTCGTTAGCTCGTGTCGTCCCTGCAAAAGAAGAAGCTTTCACCGCCACTCAAGTTTCACAGACAGTTTGGCATAATTGTCTTTGCCATCCTGGCCGTCCCTGTCCTCAACATATGTTTCGATCTGTTCTTAAGAATCCTTGTACAAAGTACTTAAATGATGTATGTAATGCTTGTGAAATTGCTAAGAGCACAAGACTAGCATTTTCAATTTCATCTTCTCAATCTTCTTCTCCTTTAGAATTACTACATTATGATGTATGGATGTCCCCTATACCATCATTTTCAGGATATAAATACTACGTCCTTTTCTTAAATGATTACTCAAGATACTCTTGGATTTTCCCCTTAATACAAAAATCTAAAGTCTCTCATCACTTTAAACTTTTTAAATCTAAAGTTGAAAATATGTTTTCCCATAAAATAAAATATTTTCAATGCGACGGCGGTAGTGAATATCTGAATTCCAATTTACTACAATTTTCCAATCAACATGGGATTCAACAGCGAATATCTTCACCTTATGCCCCGCATATTTTATGCAAAATTACCATCTGAATTTTGGGTTGAGGCATTATTAACAGCAGTTCAAGTCTTAAACATGTTACCCTCAACTATGCTGAATTTTCAAATCCCATATTTCTTATTATATGGAAAATTACCAGATTATAATGTTCTGAAAGTGTTTGACTGCTTATGCTATCCAAATCAATCTTCTTTAGCTCCGAATAAACTTTCTCCCCGTTCTTGTAAATGTCTTTTTATTGTCTATGCACAAAATTATCATGCATACCGTTGCCTAGATCTCCAAACTAATAAGATCATTATTTCTGAAAAAATGTAAAATTCTACGAGAATGAATTTCCATTTTCTTTAACCTCTACACAACCGAAATCAAATTTCAAAGATCCTGCCGAATTCTTGTTACCAAGTTTCACACGTTTGTTAACTACTTTAAATTCTCCTACAATTCCTCCACAACCACTAACCCATTCAACCACTTCTCTTTTAAATTCAAATTCCAATCTCCAACCAGTAACAAACCATTTCTCTGAGTTATGCACCCCTATAATTCCTCCACAGTGTTTATCAGTTCCCCAACTTTCTCCCTTTATGCGTACAACTTCTACACGTTCTCTACAATTTCCCCCAATAACTAGGGCTGCAACTCGAGCCGGGTTTTACCCGACCCGCATCGACCCGACCCGACCCGAAAATAACCTGGGTCGGGTTCAGGTTTCATGGGTTTCGGGTCGAGCCGGGTTGAGCATTCAAAAGCCCGCATGAATCTCGGGTCGAGCCAGGTTTGAAGGGGACCGACCCGACCCGACCCGACCCGACCCGAGTTACATAAGTTATAGTATGTACATTTTTTTCTATTGTTAGTTACTAGTTAAAAGTGAAAACCCACGCACCCACTGTTATTGTATGTGAGTGTAATTTCTGCTTCTATGAGTTGAGTTGATTCAAGCGTTTGATTCAGCATTGTTTGATTGTAATTACAACATTGTTTGATTACGGCATTGTTTGATAATTACATCATTGTTTGATGCAAGTGTAATGTGAGTGTAATTTCTACTTCTATGAGTTGATTTGCCTTGCCAAACAAGAATTTTCCTTAAAAAAATGCGTCAACGTGAAAAAACCCGACCCGACCCGAGATTTATCATGGGTAGGGCCGGGTTTGGGAATCGTGGGTTTTCTGAAAAAAAACCCGACCCGACCCGACCCGAGATATTTCTCGAGTAGGGTTGGGTTGGGTTCTCCAAAACCCGACCCGCCCGACCCGAGTTGCAGCCCTACCAATAACAATACATCCAAATGCCACACTTTTAGGAGATTCGGTTCCTATAACTTCTCCCCCACCAAATCCTCTACCCCATGACTCACGTATTCAACCTACACGTATAGAAAATCTCTCACAAACTTCACCCACGATTCACGATTCTCAAAATTTGCAAATTCCGAATTCTTCTACAACTCAAATTCCATTAACTTCTCTTCCCGAACGTGGATCCCCCCCTACAACTAACTCTCGTCCTTTTTTACATCCTATGACAACTCGATCACAAGACAGTACTTGGAAATTAAAAATTCTACCTTCACTTTTATCAATTCAAGAATCAACATCAATCTCTGAACGTAGTTGCTATTCTTCAGCAATAAAAGATCAAAAGTGGAAAGATGCAATGTCAATAGAATACATTGCCCTTCTTGCAAATGATACATGGCATTTAGACCCATTACCATTTCACAAAAATATTATTGGTTCTGGGTGTAAAAAATAAAATTGAAATCTGATGGTAGCGTTGAAAGATACAAAGCCCGTTTAGTCGCTAAGGGATACAATCAAAGAGCAGGTCTTGATTATGACGAAACTTTCAGTCCAGTTGTAAAACCAACAACAATTCGTGTTGTCCTCTCTCTTGGAATATCCAAAAATTGGTCGATTCGTCAACTTGATGTTAAAAACACCTTTTTACATGGCGAATTGAAGGAAGAGGTGTATATGACACAACCACATGGGTTTGTTCATCCAGATAATACAACTATATTTGCAAACTCAAAAAGGTGTTACACGGATTGAAACAAGCTCCATGTGCTTGGTTTCAAGGATTCATGGGATTTTTGAAAAAAAAAAATGGCTTAAAAAATAGTCAATCCGATAACTCGATGTTCATTCTACATACACCTACAAGTATGGCTATTCTTTTACTTTATGTCGACGACATCATCTTAACAACTTTGAATGATACTCTTTTTAATTCCATCATTTCCAAACTTCAAAGTGAGTTTGCTACGACTAATTTGGGTGATTTACATTACTTTCTTGGCATACAAGCTTCAAAAGTAAAGAATGGTTTATTTTTATGTCAAGAGAAGTATGCAAGTGAAATTCTTCAGAAGACAAATATGTACAATTCGAAATATGTTACAACTCCCATTACACCTAAAACTCAATTGTGTGAAGATTCGAGTACTCTACTAGAAGATCCAACGGAGTATCGTCGAATTGTAGGAGCTTTGCAATATCTTACGTTTACAAGACCTGATATTTCTTACGCTTTTAACTTTTTTTGTCAATTTATGCATGCTCCACGGGAGACTCACTTCCAAGCAGTCAAGCGAATTTTACGCTACATAAAATGGACAATTGATTATGGAATCCGATTACAATCCTCTCCGATCAATCATCTGCAAGCCTACTCTGATGCTAATTGGGCTGGTTGTCTTGATTCAAGGAGATCGACAACGGGTTTTTGTATATTCCTCGGCAACAACTTAATATCTTGGTGCGCAAAGAAACAACCCACGGTTTCACGTTCAAGTACAGAATCAGAATATAGAGCGGTTGCTTGCATTGTGACAACATTGGTGCCACTTATTTGGTCGCAAATCCAGTTATGCATTCACAAACAAAACATGTTGATATTGACTATCACTTTGTTTGTTAAAAAGTATCAAAAGGAGAACTCCATGTTTTTCATCTTCCCATGGACCGCCAACTTGCTGATTTGTTCACAAAAGGGCTTCCTTCTTCATGCTTCGTATCACTAAGATCCAATTTGACAGTTCTTCCAAGACCTGTTCAAATTGCGGGAGGGTAATAGAATGTGTCATCCTTGTATTGTAATATTAGCCCAACCAAAAGGGCATCACTGTTATGTAATAGTTTACATAATATAAATAGCAATCAGTCATAACTGACTCGAGAGATTGCAGAATTCTCAAGATTTGAAACGTCTTCATCTCCTAGTCCAAGTGGCATACAAAAAAACAAAAAACCAAGTCCTACGTCCCACTCCACTTGAATGAAAAACAAGACACCAACAAACCCAACAATTGATAACTAAGATCTCTCGTAATGAAGAGGCTTAAATGCACGTAGGTAAAGTCAATTAGTTTGAAACAAAGACATTATTTATAACCATCTGCGTGTTAGGAGTGTCTAAGTATATGTTGCTTTCAAACTTTATTTCAACCATCCTGCAGAGCTCCACACATATGCTGATTTAATTAAATTAATGGGATTCTCAAGGGACCATCGCAAACGGCATTTCGCGGGCAGGCCGTTGCATAAGAAAGCAGCCACCTCAGATGAATTAAATGAATAAGACAAAATCTGTTGAAAAGTGAGCCTATGTGGCTGCTCTCTCATGCCACTACCAGCCCGTGAAATGCCTCTGCAATGGTCCGTAGCAAATTCCTAAATTAATTAATCAAATGTTTAACTTTAGATGACATATATATTGTCTGCGAGTAAGTCTCTTCAGTGTTGTGGTTTAGACAAGCTGTCTTACTCACGTCAACCTAAATATAGAGAACCACCACACTTCAAGTGATAACCATCATCTATACTAGATATTAATGGGTCAAATCCCATATAATTTAAAACCTTATAAATGTACATTTTCCTATAGCTATTAAATATCTTATAAATAAAACTTGCTCATAGCTACTGAATATCTTACAAAAGCAAGTTTCTATGTAATTACTAAATATATCTTACAATTTAAATTTCTTCATAGTTATTAAATAAATGAACTATATATCATTTTGTATTATATTATAAGGGGGTGATGTATCTGAGGTATACCTCAGATAGAGGACTAGAAATAGGGCATCAACCCATCTTGTTTGAGTCATCCGACCCATTCACTCCAAAAGTACCTAACATAGATAGGGTGTTCCTAAAAAATCATTTCCATAGGATCATCCTAACCATTCGCCTTGTAGAGGCACAAAATGGACCCATTATAGCTTTCCATTTTAAACCTCCACAAATCAAGGGTTAGCATGATCCTATGGACATGATTTTTTAGGAACACCCTCTCTATGTTAGGTCCTATGGAATCAATACCTAACCTACCCTATTTTTGAGAGCTAGCTCAGATAAGCTATCTGAGGGATACTAAGATACATTTTATCTAATATCAAGCCACTATAAACAAACCTTCTCAATGTTGTTTGACTCATCGTACTGATTCATTCCAAAGAACCTCACATAGATAGGGTGTTCCTAACAAACCATCTCCAGACCATCAACCTAACCATTCGATCTATCGAAGCCCACTTTCTAGCCATCCATTCTAAAACTCAACAAATCAATAGCTACCATGATCCTATGGAGATGATTTCTTAGGGACACCCTACCTATGGTAGGTCCTATAGAATGAAGGGATTGGATGACTCAAACAACATGGGAGATGCCGTATTTAGAGGGCTGCTCTGGCTGTGATCTGGCTGAGCGATACCTATATAGAAGGGAAAAGGTTTCTGAGGTATCGCACAGCCAGAGCAGCCCTCTAAATACGGCATCTCCCATGTTGTTTGAGTCATCCAATCGGTTCATTCTATGGGTTATGGTTAGGATTATGATTATGATTATGATTATGGTTAGGATTATAGGTTATGGTTAGGGTTATGATTTGTGGAGGTTTAAAATGGATGGCTACAAAATGTGCTTCTATAGATTCAATGGTTAGGATTATGGTATGGAGATGGTTTCTTAGGAATACCCTATCTATGTGAGGTCCTATGGAATGAATGGGTTGGATGAGTGAAACGACATGGGACATGGTGTATTTTAGTGGCTTGCTCAGGCTGCGCGATACCTCAGAAACCTTATCTAAGCAACTGCGTCAAAAACTCATGTGGCCCACATTTTTGGGGTGATCCAAAGCATTCATTTGAAAGGCCCTTCCATGGATAGGGTGTGTACCAAAAATCAGCCCTATAGGATCATCCTAACCCAATCAAAGGTGGAGGGGAAAATGGACAGACAATGTTTCTGACCATTTTTTCCCTCCACAAATGGCAGGGTTAGGATGATCCTAAAGGGCTCATTTTTGGTACACACCCTATCCATGGAAGGGCCTCCCAAATGAATGCTTTGGATCACCCCAAAAATGTGGGGCCACATGAATTTTTGAAGCAGTTGCTCAGATAAGCTATCTGAGCAGCTGCGCAGTAACACTTCTCTCTCTCTCTCTCTCTCTCTCTCTCTCTCTATATATATATATATATATATATATATATATATATATATATATAGAGAGAGAGAGAGAGAGAGAGAGATATATATAGAGGAAAAAGATTATACGCTTGAAGCGCATTTCTATAGGTACGCTTGAGGAAAGAGAAGCCTTCTGATTGGTTGAAATGGTGGGCCCAAATGCGTATTTTGAAACAAATGCTGCAGCGTTACGGATGGTGCGTCTTCGACGTACCCTCGAAAAAAAATTAAAACAAAAACTTGCGGCGTTACGGAGGGTGCGTCTTCGACGTACCCTCGAAAACCCATCTCTCTCACTCTCCCTGTGTTTTTGTTTCGCAAGAAAAACCCGAACCCATCCATCTCCATCTCTCTCACTCGTTCTCTCTCTCTCTCTCTCTCTCTCTCTCTCTCTCTCTCTCTCTCTCTCTCACTCTCCCTGTGTTTTTGTTTCGCAAGAAAAACCCGAACCCATCCATCTCCATCTCTCTCACTCGTTCTCTCTCTCTCTCTCTCTCTCTCACTCACTGTGTTTTTAAAGACGCACCAAAACCCAAACCCTCGAAAGACCGAAAACCCAAACAAAAACCCAAACCATCGGCGATTTGGGTTTTGGTTCTCTATCTTCATCTCTCTCACATGGCGATCTGTGAAAACAGATTCATCTCTCTCTCTCTCTCTCTCTCACGGTTTGGATGATCCAAAACCCCCAAATCGCTCGCACAGGTACGCTCTCCTCTCCTCTCTCTCTCTCTCTCTCTCTCTCTCTCTCTGTGTGTGTGTATTTTTTTTCAAAAAAACCCAAACCCATCGACCAAAACACAGCAGATTTCAGCTGTGTTTGGGTATGGGTTTGGGTGATCCAAACCGTTAAATTACGTTCTCTCTCTCTCTCTCTCTCTCTCTCTCTCTCTCTCTCTCTGTGTGTGTGTTTTTTTTTCTTCAAAAAAACCCAAACCCATCGACCCAAACACAGCAGATTTCAACTGTGTTTGGGTGATCCAAACCGTTAATTTACGTTCTCTCTCTCTCTCTCTCTCACGATATTTTTTTTTTCAAAAAAACCCAAACCCATCGACCCAAACACAGCAGATTTCAGCTGTGTTTGGGTATGGGTATGGGTGATCCAAACCGTTAATTTACGTTCTCTCTCTCTCTCTCTCTCTCTCTCTCTCTCTCTCTCACTGTGTTTGGGTTTTTAAAAAAAACCCAAACCCATCGGTGGAAAATCTTCATCTCTCTCACTCGTACTGTGTTTGTATGAAATCTGGTTTTGTATGAAATTTATTTTTCCCATAACTATTGCAGGTTGATCAATCTGTGTATTGGGGGATGAATCTGTTTTTGTATGAAATTGGTTTTTTTGGTGGGATGGGTTCCAGATCTGTGGCTATTTGGAATTGTGTAGGTTTCTTTTTCTTTTTTAGATAATAAAATTAGACAATTGGGCATGATCTAGGAGTAACATTTGGTGAGAATACTCCCTTTTTTAAAAAAATTACTTTTCTGGGATATTTTATATATTTTTATCTTGGAATATTGGCTGTTGGATTGTAGACTTCTCATGGCCATAGTTTCTGTCAGGTTCATGTTTTACAGGAATACCCTGTCTTTAGACTTTTATCCATTTGTTCTCATGGGGATACATATTTTGAGTCTTATAAAAATTGCCCTGTTCAGAGTTTCTTGAAAAATATGTAATCTTATTCTTTTGTGTCGTGTCAATAGATGGATCCATTTTTTAGGTTCTATTGTTGGCAATGTGAAAAAAAAATGTCATTATCTTTATCATCTATTCTTGTCACTGATTTTCTTAGCTGTAAATTTAACCATTTCTAATTATGATGATGGGCCATGTCTATGTTGTATTTTTTAGGTATAAAAAATGGATCCATCTATTGACGAAGTAGATGCAAATGGTTTAATTGAGTTTGGCAATGGATTTGATTTCTGTGATGATAATTTAGTGTGAGAAGGGACTACGGTTGAGGTTAATGATGGGGTGAATCTCAATGATGATGAGCTAGTATCGGAGGCTAATGATGGGAAAGACGGAGATGAGGGTTGTAGTCACGAAGTTAGTAGTCCCAACGAGGTTGGCAGTCAGAAAAGTGTTATGAATAAGCCGTTTGTGGATCAAGTTTTTGAAACTTGGGAAGCTGCATATGAGTTCTACAATAATTATGCGTACGAAGGAGGTGATATCGAGACAATACGTATGTGACAAAGAGGGACAAAAAAGAGTTAAGGAGAAGAGAGATGATGTGAAGGAGTTGAGGGAGCGTCGCCTTACCAGAATGAATTGTAAAGCGAAGATAACCATCAAGTTGAGAGATAATCAGTGGAAAATTACAACTTTCGACGACATTCATTCTCATGAGCTTACTTCTCCAGTTAAAAGGCAAATGCATCATTCACATAGTCAGTTCCGTAATAACAAAAGTTGTAAGAATTTGATTGAACAGCTCGGTGGAAGTAATTTCAAGCCTGCTCAGATAAAAAACGCCATTAACTCTACTTCCAATGCTCTCGTGGTCTCAACAAATCAAGTTATTGCCCATTTGAGAGCACTTAGGGAGAACAATATGGGTAAAGAAGCGGTGACAGTGGCAAACCATTTCCAAAAGAGAAAGTCTGAAGACCCGAACTTCTATTTCGAGTTGGAGTTAGACACGAATGGGACTTTGCGTTCGATGTTCTGGGCCGATTCAAGGGCAAGAGAAGCATACCTTACCTTTACTGACGTGATCATATTTGATGTCACTTACAAAACGAACAGGTTTAAAATACCGTTCGCACCGTTCACTGGAGTTAACCATCATAGGCAGTCGACTCTATTTGGATGTGCACTTCTTGCAGACGAGAGAGAGGAGACTTTCACCTAGTTATTTGAGCAGTGGCTCACGTGTATGTTTGGTAAGGCTCCAGGTGCTATAATAACTGATATGGACGGAGCTATGCGAAATGCAATTAGGAAAGTGTTTCCATAGACCAGACATCGGTTTTATTCGTGGCACATAAAGAAGCATCTCCTTGAGCATGTTGCAGACATGAGAGATGCCGACAGTAATTTCTACAAGGATTACAATCATTGGTTTTTTAGGAGAAAAATAGAGGATTCTGAGACAGAATGGAAAACTATGGTTGATAAATATGGTATTGATGAAAGTCATTGGTTAGGGAAAATGTGGGATCTCCGTGAGCATTGGGTCCCCGCCTATTGGAGAGACACATTCACAGCAGGAATGACATCTAGTCAACGGAGTGAAAATATAAATTCATTCTTTGATGGTTATGTTAACCAGAACACCTCTTTAGTTGAATTCTTGAGTCAATACGATAAGGCACTGGTTGAACGGCGTAAAGCTGAATCCGAAGAAGATTTTAAGTCTAAAAATACAATTGCCAAATTGAACACAACCAGCCCATTGGAACGAAAGGCTGGGGAATTCTATACGAAGAAGATGTTCACCATATTCCAAGATGAGATGATGGGTACTTTTGCCTTATGGAAAGATAAGTTGGGAAAGAACGGTAATGTTGTGGAATACAGTGTAGGAATTAGGACAGATGACAAGAAGAAATACGTCAGGGTTCTGTTTGACAGTTCTAACGATGCAACTGCGACATGTGAATGTGCTAAGTTTGAGAGGGAAGGAATATTGTGCAGACATGTCATTCACGTTATGGATAGAAAACAAGTACCTACTATCCCCAAATGCTATTTATTACAGAGATGGTCAATTGATGCAAGGTATCGAGCTGGGGGTACAACATCTGTAACCCAAGAAGATACTAGTGGCGTGAATAGACTGAAGAGGTGGTGTCTAATGTCAACATGGCAGCAATTGATTGAAAAAGTTGGTAATGACGATATTCTCTTCAAGAAGATGACTGATTTTTGTACAGAGCTTGCTGTAGAAGTTGAAAAGAAGGAGAAGGAGATTGTCGCTCCGCAGAGTGACTTGGTAACAGTTGGTAGCCAATGTGTGCTGTTGTACGAAGTTTTTGAACCTCTTTGAAGTGGGTACTTCTCATACATTTTCAGAAGAGCAGGTTTGTGGAGTCAGTGTTAGATGTCTATTGGGAGCTGAAAGCATTGGCAGGTCCTTCCCTTACTCATCAAACAACATATGATCCTGCCCGTGCACCGGATCCAATTGTTGAAGATGGGAGGTTTGGCTTGTTTCAGAGACTCGGTTTAAGTAGACTCGAGACTTCTGTGTTTAATGGATACACCCAGATGGTATATCTTGAAATATCTCCATCAGACTCCTAATTATGTAGAGAATAAATGGAAAGAGTTTTTCTTTAGAGCACTCTGCATGGAATCTGAGGTTTGAAACTTTGAATCACTCACACCTATTCAGCTTGAACCCTGTACATGCATTTTGATGTTTATTGCAATAACTTCTATTTTTTGTTGAAGCTACTGTCCGTGCATATTTTTAGAAACCTTACTCAGTAATAGGTTCCTGAATAGACATATTTGGAATCATTTTTCACCACCCAAGATGTATTATTTATTTATAAAACAGTTGTTTCGTTGCTTGCTAAAATAGAAAGCAATAGTTTATTGCCTAGCCAACCATGTCCCTTCCCCACAATTGCTTTCTCGCATGACTTGAGGATTGCTGGTTCCATTGGCTTCCTAGCTATCGGCAAAATGATCAGGAAAGTGGCACATACTAGGGGGTAGCAACTGTTTATTAAAAACACAGGACATGAAAACAGGCAAGGCTGAAAAAGGAAAGAGAGAAGGAGAGGTCTTGCTTGACTAATAGGGGGCTAGTGCTTTTGGCACATTTGAGTCCCGCACCTATACGACTTGTTAGCATCATCTAAATTGATCCTGACTTATGAGGGTAATTACAAATAAGCATGAAGACGAAACTAATGGCAACACTAACCTTGTGAATACACTACAACAAGCCAACAAGGGCAGGTCTACTGGTTAATAAACCAGCTAAAGACAAGTGAACTTGTAGTTTTGCTTTGGCTACCACAGCATGCTGCACATAAATAAGACACCTTGTTACAAGGGCATTTTTAGAGATCCACAAGATATATACACCTCTCTTTGCTACTTTTGGCAACACATGTTGCTGTCAAATTCTCTAATTGAACTTGAGGCCATACAGAAACATCCATGTTGTAGTAGAAACATGTCCTCATTAAGGATCATATAAGATTTTCAATTTCTGATCCTACTGTGAATGAAAAAGTTGACATCCCATGAATTTCCAAAATTGCAAGAGTCATGTTAGCTACCTTTTCTGAGGACTCAACTGGTGCAAGGCCTCTTTAAATGGCATGAGGCCAACTGTGCTACAGATTTCCTTTCCAAATCAGTTGTGCAACATGCGGTGATATTATCGAATGACTTCAGTCCTATACTCCTCAATACAGTTAGCAGTGTTTCTCTCTTCTTATTCCTTTTTTTTTCAATTATCCCAGCATAAGGCAAATGTTCCAAGAATTACAATTCAGGAAACCCCATCACTGTTCAAATGTCCATGCTTAAAAGAGGACACTGATAAGGAAAATGTAATCAACACAAGCCATAGCTACCTTTTTAGGAAACCCCATCACTGTTCAATTCCCCATCCTCGGTGCGGCTGCATCCAGAAGGTGGGGCACAGCAAGCAAGCATCAACCTTATAACACCAAACAATAGCACAAGCAGCGGCATATAAACATCATCTCCATATAAATCCAAAACAACCACCTTTAGCGGCATATAAGCATCATCTCCATATAAATCCAAAACAACCACCTTTCAGATAGATACAACACACATAGAGACAAACAAAAATAATATGAACACCAAGATTTTTTCATTTGTCGTGAACCATAAGTAATACAATGAGAGTTCGATGTCAATTCATACAATTACTTGATACTACTATTACTTACCTAACGGTAGAACCATACAAAAGGATACTACTACTACTACCTAAAGGTAAAAACACACACGAAAAACACAAACATAAACCCCATAATTACAAACATAAACCCCATAATTACAAACCCTTTAAACATGTTAAATTCATTCTTCCGCATGATATTCTCATTCTCGAGTGCTGTTATGCGGTCTTCGATCCCTCTATTTTCGCCAATACTTTCTCGTCGATTGTGAATCCTTGGGTAAGTGGGTGACTCAGTACCATCGAAATCAAGGTCAGCCCATTCGAAATACTCACACCTGTAGCCCTGCATGTCGTTTCCAACATTAAAATTTATACATGTTAAGAATTAAATAGATAAAAACTACCAAATAAAATACTCACTTTGATTCCAGCGCATTTGTAATATGGCCGGCCTCTATTGTTGTTTGTGTTACTGTGAGTAATTTTGCGAACTGCCATCTCTTTACAATCACATTCGGGTGGTCGCATGCCCCGTGAATTAGCACTGTAGTTGCTTGAGGATGCCATTTAATACGCTTCTCTAAATAGAATATACAGTCGTAAGTAAACTTTAAACAGTCATAATCACAATCTTCGCCATCCATTAAGTGATTCCCATTGTGGGTAGGCCACGGCCCAAAAATCTTCTACAGAAGATGATTCTAGCCACCAATTTACAACATCCAAACTAAAACCAAATAGTATCAAGAAACGTATGAAGCAAAGGAATTTTGGGGTTTAAAACATTATCTACTGAATCAGGTAAGCATTCTCAGCATGAAGTAGTTACTGAGTTGCTTCTTCTTTCAAAATGTTACTCCCAGATCATGCCCAATTGTCTAATTTTATTATCTAAAAAAGAAAAAGAAATCTACACAATTCCAAATAGCCACAGATCTGGAACCCATCCCACCAAAAAAACCAATTTCATACAAAAACAGATTCATCCCCCAATACACAGATTGATCAACCTGCAATAGTTATGGGAAAAACAGATTTCATACAAAACCAGATTTCATACAAACACAGTACGAGTGAGAGAGATGAAGATTTTCCACCGATGGGTTTCGGTTTTTTTTTAAAACCCAAACACAGTGAGAGAGAGAGAGAGAGAGAGAGAGAGAGAGAGAGAGCGTAAATTAACGGTTTGGATCACCCAAACCCATACCCAAACACAGCTGAAATCTGCTGTGTTTGGGTCGATGGGTTTGGGTTTTTTTTGAAAAAAAAAATATCGTGAGAGAGAGAGAGAGAGAACTTAAATTAACGGTTTGGATCACCCAAACCCATACCCAAACACAGTTGAAATCTGCTGTGTTTGGGTCGATGGGTTTGGGTTATTTTGAAAAAAAAAACACACACAGAGAGAGAGAGAGAGAGAGAGAGAGAGAGAGAGAGAGAGAGAGAGAGAGAGAGAGAGAGAGAGAGAGAGAGAGAACGTAAATTAACGGTTTGGATCACCCAAACCCATACCCAAACACAGCTGAAATCTGCTGTGTTTGGGTCGATGGGTTTGGGTTTTTTTGAAAAAAAAATACACACACAGAGAGAGAGAGAGAGAGAGAGAGAGAGAGAGAGAGAGAGAGAGAGAGAGAGAGAGAGAGAGAGAGAGAGAGAGAGAGAGGAGAGGAGAGCGTACCTGTGCGAGCGATTTGGGGGTTTTGGATCATCCAAACCGTGAGAGAGAGAGAGAGAGATGAATCTATTTTCACATATCGCCGTGTGAGAGAGATGAAGATGGAGAGCCAAAACCCAAATCGCCGATGGTTTGGGTTTTTGTTTGGGTTTTCGGTCTTTCGAGGGTTTGGGTTTTGGTGCGTCTTTAAAAACACAGTGAGAGAGAGAGAGAGAGAGAGAGAGAACGAGTGAGAGAGATGGAGATGGATGGGTTCGGGTTTTTCTTGCGAAACAAAAACACAGGGAGAGTGAGAGAGAGAACGAGTGAGAGAGATGGAGATGGATGGGTTCGGGTTTTTCTTGCGAAACAAAAACACAGGGAGAGTGAGAGAGATGGGTTTTCGAGGGTACGTCGAAGACGCACCCTCCGTAACGCCGCAGGTTTTTGTTTTAATTTTTTTTCGAGGGTACGTCGAAGACGCACCCTCCGTAACGCCGCAACATTTGTTTCAAAATACGCATTTGGGCCCACCATTTCAACCAATCAGAAGGCTTCTCTTTCCTCAAGCGTACCTATAGAAATGCGCTTCAAGCGTATAATCTTTTTCCTCATATATATATATATATATATATATAGAGAGAGAGAGAGAGAGAGAGGTGTTCCTACACAATCAAGTAGATAAGTTTTCTACTCCGTCGGCTTAAAATACAGTGGGGGCCCATTCATTTGATGGGCCCTCACATACATAGGGTGTGACCAAAAAGTCAGCTCCATAGAATCATCCCAACCCTTCGATTTGTGGAGGTTAAAATGGGCGGGTATAAACCTTCACAAATATGTCCATTTTTTACCTCCACAGTTCGAAGGGTTAGGATGATCCTATGGAGCTGATTTTTTGGGCACACCCTATCTATGTGAGGACCTATCAATTGAATGGTTTGGATCACCCAAACATGGTGGATCCACTGTGTTTTAAGCTGACGGAGTAGATAACTTATCTACATGATCATGTAGGAACACTTCTCTCCCTCTCTCTCATATATGGATCCACTGTGTAGTAATCCGACGGTGTAGATAACTTATCTAGACGATCGTGTAGGGACACTTTTCTGATATATATATATATATATATATATATATATATATATATATATATATATATATATATATACACTAGTAAAAAACCCCGTGCGATGCACGGGCCGACAAAGAACTGTACGGACCACGTCATAGGTTGATCCAAACCGTCCATGTGATGGAACACAACATAAATAAGTTGTGCCCCATAAATTATTTCTATAGGCTGATCCTATCCCTCCAATCTATAGAGGTTTCCATAATTCCTCTTAAATCGGATGGTTAAGATCACCCTGTAGATTTTTTATTAAAAAACCATAAAGGAGGGGGGTAAGATTGAAATTATGTGGCTTTAATGGGTGCCTTTGTTAAAAAGCATAAAGGAGGGGTAGGATTGAAATTATATGATTCAATGGGTGCATATGTTAAAAAAAAGTCAAAAAAGTGATGTGTAATTCTCATAGAATTTACAAAAAATTCTCTTCTTTTCTCTTCTGCTATATAGTATACTAGTAAAGACCTGCCGTGCGATGCACGGGGCATCGAAGAAAAGATAGTGACTAATTAGAAGAAAAGACGTAAGGTGTACATGCATAACACATACGAATGTTAAATGTTTGATACTATAGAAGGTGTACATGCAAGTGGTTCAAATAAATAGCCAAAACGAAATATCAGCCAAGAGTGAAGGAGTACATGGATGTAGCAGGAATGTTAAATGTTGTTGGCCTTTTCATTAGCTTTGGTTATGGAATCCATATTCTGGCAACCTGGAAAATTAAGAAAATGGGAAGCAAATAAAATACAATAGAGTTGTTAAAAAAAAAGGGAAGAAAAGAAACATAATGAAATAGAGGAAAAAGTTAATAAGTACCTGTTTGGGTTCAGCTGTTGTTCATGGTTCCCTTAAAAATTATATGAAAGTGGGGTATTTAACATAAGTTACATCTATAGTTTAAACTCAACTGGTGTGCATAGGGATTAAAATCTTAAAGTTTATACCTTGTTCGGAAACATTTCCTAAATGCAATTCATCATCTCTTTGTGAGGCATGTATTGAAGATTCTGCGATGGTCGATTCAACTGCTGAATTCTCTCCATGAGTATGAACTGATATGATATCTTGTTCCTTTGAAAAAATAAGACGTAATTGACCTTAATATTGAGAATTGATATAACTTCTAACAATATAGGATAAGAAAGTTTGGTGAATTAAGTACCATGCATGGAGAATCCTGTTTCGTATGTGATCCGTGATATTTTTGTTTGCCTCTCCCTTCCGCAGAGGACAAAACATCTCCTATAACAATGTAATATTTAATTATGTGAATTATTAAATGTAATAGTAAATATGAATTGGGTTGAAAAATTGGAAATTAAAAAAAATAAAGGGAGATGATATTTTCACTTGAAATCAGGTTATGAGGGGAGTGTGCATGTAATGCAGGGGGGTGAAACTATTATTACCCTAAATAAATAATAATGCAAATTGTAAGCAATATGATTTAAGTACGATTGCATTTGACTTTAACATATGTGTAATGGTACCTTCTGTGTTTGTGAGCTGTGATTGTAACACATTCTTCGAATGAGTGATTGAACTTGCTGTTGAAGAAAGTGTTGTGCTTGTGTCATTTCCCACTTCAGGTGCTGCAGCTAAAAATAAGTGAAAAAGAAAAGAAAAGAAAGAAAAAACATTCATAAGGAAGATATATTTGTAAATATAGAGATTATAAATCAGTATTACACAGTTGAGTAGAAGATAAACTTGAACAAAGGAAAGGCGCATAAATTATACGCAAAAATCCCGACTATTATTTTGCCTATTTTAATAAAGAAATCGACTGGCCAGTGGAGACGTCAGAAATTTTGAATAAGTAACTCCTATAATCCAAATTTTAAAATACATACCATTTAGGACAAATGTGACAATGATCAAACGAAATGTTGTTTTGCTGATAATGATCCATACAGTTGGTTATTCAAGCACAATAAAGAGATCATTAATCTTGGTATGGTGGGTTGAACAGATGAAACTCCACTAACACCCTTTGTTCGGTCAAAGCTGTACCCACTTGGAGGGTAAAGCCAACTCCTAAAGAATGGCCAGCAACACATACATTGGAGGTTCCTAATCTATCAACCACCAAATTTAGTGCCTTCAAAGCTACATTATATCTGACAGATCCCTTGAAACTTTCCCATGCTAAAAAGGAAGATCCTCCTCAAAACTTCTCCTAATAGTTGGGCTCTTAAAGCCTCCTAGTCCAAGACCAGCTATTGGAGCAACGCTTGGCATTTTTAGTATGAAATCAGCCAGAAGAGGATGAAGATGTAAATGAATCAGTCAAGTAATGCTATTTTGAAATAAATCTTATTGGAACCCTAAATGTCAAGACAAAGGCGCAAAGATGTACCCAAATATTGCAAATTACATCATCTGGGGTGACACACAAAAAGAGTAGAGCTTCAATAAAACATAACAAAAAATAACAGCAAGATGCTCTATGTCAAGAGGAATAGATTCCCCTCCTTAAAAGACTACAACAAATTCTCACAAAAACCAATCCAGAGACCAGCAAATACAAATGAATACAACAATTAATTTTATTAAAATCAAAATGACGTATTAAGAAATAAAAAAAATCATAAAATAAAGAGAAAGTATTAGGTCTTCTTACCAAACTACCAAAGCATAAAATAAATTTAAATATAGAACTCACTCTGATGAGAAGTGCCAAGCTAAATAGATGGCGTTTTATATCCTCCTAGGAGCCTTGGGTAGTTTAAGAATTACATGCCCTTGTTTCTTGCGACATATATTGCTCATATCAACAAATCCACTCCCCCAGGCTCTCAGCGAGAAGAAAGTCGTGAGACATCCATTGCTATAAATCTTGCCTTGTCACCCTCATTTCTTCCAACCTCACACTGGTGAACTGCATGTTTGTCTGTAATAGTAGCAATATACAATATTTAGCTTGTCAATCTAAAAAGGGAAAACTGTAAAATGTAACTAACATTTTGAGCAAATGACATGCATTCCCAGAAAGTTGACTTCCATTTAATTTTTTGGCTGCATTTTGGATATACATCTAGGATTATGAGCTTCCATAAAAGAGTTGCAATGGGGGTTTATATTATCCACATAAGAAAGTTGAGCATTGATTTTAGTTGCAGGAAACATAAACATCCATGAAGCCATGAAGCCAATTCGTGGCTTCATTTGAAAGGGAATCTAATATCGAATATGAAGCTATCAAGTTCAACATAGAGATAATAAACAAAAACATGAAATTGAACTGAAGTAGCAAAACTAAAATATACAAAAAAGCAATTTGGGAACTCTGCTTCCAAGACTACACTGCACATTAAAATTCCTCCAAGAAAGTGTATACTAAAGAAAATGTCCAAGATCAAATACTATCAGATGAGCCATTAAGATGCAGCATTATAATTCATAAGAAAACATAGAAGCGAAAAATTGAAAACTCAACCCAATGAAGAAAAAATTGTAACAAAGAAAATATAACAAAACTCAAATCACCCCTCAAACAGCTTGTAATCAGGGATTCTTCTGGAATTCCATTCACTCTGTTGTTATTCTTATTTCATAAATCTAAATTTGGTCGGGGTCTTGCCTAACCCCAGCTTACCCACCCAAAAAAAAAACCCAAATCATGGCCCATCCTTAAGAGGAGTTATATGGCATGTGCACATTTTCTCTGCAAATATGCATTAGTGTGGCCCAAGCTTTGGATAAATTGTTTGTTAGGAGATTGAAAGTATTTAAAGATATGATCTTTGGAAAGCACAGGAAAAATCAATATCTAAACAAATTACAACAAAGGATGAGATTGCTTGGGCTGCCAGATTCATAATACCATGCCTATGGGATTGCTTGAGCTGCCAACTCTATATATAGCTTGCCTTACCAGAGAAACAAAACATAGATGTTTGGAAAATGAGTATGGCATGTGGATAAAAAATGTGGTAGCAATGAACCCAAGAATTCAGAAATAAATTTCAGCAATTACGCTTGAGCTGCCAACTCTATATATAGCTTGCCTTACCAGAGAAACAAAACATAGATGTTTGGAAAATGAGTATGGCATGTGGATAAAAAATGTGGTAGCAATGAACCCAAGAATTCAGAAATAAATTTCAGCAATGTAATTGCTTGTTCACAGGAAGACAAAGAAATAGTAAAAAAAACTCACCAATCCTAATTTCCAAATTGCAAAACCCTACCTATCCCATCTTGAATCCCACAAGAGGTAATCTATCTGGATCCCCAACCCTTCTTTAGACACACCGATCAAAGATCCCGCTAATCTTACCTGTTAAAACCAGTCCCAGAAAACCATCCTGCAACCACACCCAAGATCCTGATTGCGGAAAAAATTCCAAACATTAAAAGGGACGGAGAAACAGGAAAAACCCTAAAATCAAATGAAATTAAAATAAAGAGGTTGAAAAGCAGTAATCGATGTGAGTCTCGGCTCCGTGAGAATCATGGGGGGAATAAAACAAATGAAGAGAAAGAAGGGGATGGGGAACTAACCTGCGAACAAAATCTCGAAGCCTTTCTTCAAATCCTAATCGTTGGGATAACAAAGAGAAAGGAAGAGAGGGAGGAGGTGGGAGGGAGAGACTGTTCGTAAGAAAGCATGAGAGAGGGAGAGTCGACGACTCGTGGAGATAGATTTTTTCTTCCAAAACACACACACACAGAGAGAGAGAGAGAGAGAGAGAGAGAGAGAGAGAGAGAGAGAGAGATTCAGGAATTTGCAGAAGACAGCTGGGAATAAGAGAGAGATGTCGTGGGAATTTAAGGACACAGGAGGTATTCTCACTTAGAAGACAGCTGGGAAAAGATAGTGACTAATTAGAAGAAAAGATGTAAGGTGTACATGCATAACACATACGAATGTTAAATGTTTGATACTATAGAAGGTGTACATGCAAGTGGTTCAAATAAATAGCCAAAACGAAATATCAGCCAAGAGTGAAGGAGTACATGGATGTAGCAGGAATGTTAAATGTTGTTGGCCTTTTCATTAGCTTTGGTTATGGAATCCATATTCTGGCAACCTGGAAAATTAAGAAAATGGGAAGCAAATAAAATACAATAGAGTTGTTAAAAAAAAAGGGAAGAAAAGAAACATAATGAAATAGAGGAAAAAGTTAATAAGTACCTGTTTGGGTTCAGCTGTTGTTCATGGTTCCCTTAAAAATTATATGAAAGTGGGGTATTTAACATAAGTTACATCTATAGTTTAAGATGAGCTGAAGATACAGACATGAGGTAACTTTTATTTACAAACTTGTAGTTAAAATATACATAGTATTCAAAAGCACTCATTACATGTAATATTAACATGTTTTACAAACCAAAAGGCGAGTTATATAATTTTCCACTCTAAAGTGATAGGAAAGTTATGTAACTTTTTCCAAAATGAGGTCATTTGATCTGACATCTTCATCCTGAAAATAAAACAAAGATGGAGTGTTGGTATATGTCGGAAATTGATATCCATATTAAATAATAGGAGCAGATAAGTTTTAAACTCAACTGGTGTGCATAGGGATTAAAATCTTAAAGTTTATACCTTCTTCGGAAACATTTCCTAAATGCAATTCATCATCTCTTTGTGAGGCATGTATTGAAGATTCTGCGATGGTTGATTCAACTGCTGAATTCTCTCCATGAGTATGAACTGATATGATATCTTGTTCCTTTGAAAAAAGAAGACGTAATTGACCTTAATATTGAGAATTGATATAACTTCTAACAATATAGGATAAGAAAGTTTGGTGAATTAAGTACCATGCATGGAGAATCCTGTTCCGTATGTGATCCGTGATATTTTTGCTTGCCTCTCCCTTCCGCAGAGGACAAAACATCTCCTATAACAATATAATATTTAATTATGTGAATTATTAAATGTAATAGTAAATATGAATTGGGTTGAAAAATTGGAAATTAAAAAAAATAAAGGGAGATGATATTTTCACTTGAAATCAGGTTATGAGGGGAGTGTGCATGTAATGTAGGGGGGTGAAACTATTATTACCCTAAATAAATAATAATGCAAATTGTAAGCAATATGATTTAAGTACAATTGCATTTGACTTTAACATATGTGTAATGGTACCTTCTGTGTTTGTGAGCTGTGATTGTAACACATTCTTCGAATGAGTGATTGAACTTGCTGTTGAAGAAAGTGTTGTGCTTGTGTCAATTAGGGATTGATGAGTGGCTACTCCAATTACTGATGAGGAAGACTGTACATCATGAGAAAGAGTGCTTGAACTTGGTAGTGAGGAATGCATTGTCACTGATTCAATGACTGATTCAATCGGAGAGTGATCATTTCCCACTTCAGGTGCTGCAGCTAAAAATAAGTGAAATTATTCTATTTGCATGTAATGTGTACGTACAAAATCTTATGCACTAATGAAATGTTAACTATATTGAGAATACCATCAATTAAGTGAAGTAGTGCATGACTCTCTTCTGAGTAATCTACGTCAATGATGGAATGCACTATGAAGTCTGAAGTATCAGTTATCATTAATTTCCCTTTCAAATTTGATAGAATAAAGACATATTTTTTCCATAGTCGTGGAGAGAATATCCGATTGAAACGGCTTATATCATCACCCTTTAAGAAAAATTACACGGAAGTGGGGAAATTAGTAAATGAATTAGAAATGCATTTGCCGGAAAATATTTGATTATAAAATAATTGGAGATTATAATAAGAATTTACCTCAATAACCTGTGTTCTAAACTCCAATGCTGTGAGGCCCAATACATGCTCTGCTTCATCAGTAAATAATCTCAAATCCATGGTTCCTGTCTCATCGACAACCTCTGCCTTAATTGTGTAGCTGTATAATATGTGAAAATGTTAATGCAGACATTCGATTTTATGATAACACAGACATATATGTGTGTGTGTGTACTAAAGCCTTGTATAAATGGACTGTATGTAAGATGACCTTCGAACCGGGTAAGTAATGTTTAACATACCTCAAGATTGGTGGATCGCAACCATACTCACAAAAGCTACACTTGTTTGTATTATCTGAGGGTACGAATTTGTGTTTGCATGCCACACATGCACTGTAGCAATGCAACTGACCAATGCGAATTTGAGCTAATGTAGCGGTGATCCGATAATATGTAGGCTACAATTTTAGACCGCAGCTTAGTTCCAAAAAAAGTTCAAGAATTTATATATTTCTTAGAAATGAATGTGTTTATTTGGGTTACCGTTAATGCATCACGTTGCAAATGCTGATAAAACTGAGTGATGTTGACTTTTTTGGCTAGCGGTAAGATAGAAGCGACACTTGATGGTGAAGAAGATGATTGTATTCTCTTAAGTAATGAGCGAGCAGTTGCATTTCCTTCCAACCTGAGTAGAAAAAAATTATAATTAAAATATATGTGAAAAAGGATTGTATTTAATTTTAAAGGAATGTGAAAATTGGATACCAAGCTAGTAGTCTTTCTGCACCAACATTGATTGGATTGACTGTTGTAGTTGTGTATCCCGTGCTTGATAAAGACCCACCTGTAAGAGATTATTATTAGAATATTGTTATATGTTAGAAAGGAAAACAAAAGAAAATGTAATAGCGATTCTAGATATACCTTGATATTGAACAACTTTGACGGCCTTTACCATCAATACGGTATCGAATATGGGTACGTGAACCATGTCCTCTGTCACGGAATGAGCCTTAAGAGCCCATAAGGTCAACAGAACTGGATGATTACTGGTATGAATAAGGCAATTGGGTTAAGATTGTAAATTTGAATGAAATAGTAAGATGATAATATGAATAAAGGAAGCTTAAAAAATGACCTGTCATCTATCAAGACCAACTCTTTCTTGAAAGTGAAATTGTTCTGTGTCTTAATGGTATGAATTTTGGAGACGTAAACCAAAATGCCGAGAATATCTTCCACAAAGCAACAGAAGTCAAATATAATAAGAGTATAGAATTTATGTTGTTTAAACATATTTAAGAATGAAATTATAATACACACCACATAAGTCAGTTGTTGAAGATGTAGCTTGACACAAACTTTTCAAGGAAGGAAATTTCCAAGTGATGGGGATCATGTCTCCATCAAATGGAAGAACGGTAGTAAATCTCATTGGTCGCAAATGGTATTGATGATTGGTGATTGGGCAACGCTGAGTGTTAGGTTTAACAACCACATCGTGTATACAGTAAGCACTACCTTCACTTAATATTCCTCTGTATCTTTCAATATTTTCATCAAAAAGAAGTAGCAGAATCTCCTCTTCCTGATAGAATAAAGAAATAACGATAATTATAGATTGAAGTAATAGTGAATAAAGGAAACATATATAATTGAAGATAAAAAAGCGAGCATTCATTGTTGAGGAAATGAATCGCACTCTTTCATCAGTTAGAACTATTTTCACAAGACGGCCCTTGCTGCGAGGATTATCAAAATTGTAAATGTCGTAGATATGCTTCACACGACACTTAATATTCCATTTGGTTTGAGAGGGATTTATAAATGCGAATGGTGGATAAGAACGGCCTTCCATCCTGGTAAGAAAAAATTCAATTAATTATATATGGTAAAAAAATACGAACTTGCGAAGCAAGTTTATAAGAATGGATAGATTAAGAGAAATATGTATACCATATATTAAAGCCACTGTAAAACTTCCTTGAAAACAACATTTCGCGTGTATCCTCGCCTAGGATGTTCTTTATTGCCAAGTAACAATCGTACACCGGATCGAGAAGTGACACGTGATAAAGCAACATAAAGTTGTCCATGACTAAAAACAGGCTTTGGTAGGTATATCCCAACCATTGACAAAGTCTGACCTTGGCTTTTATTTATCGTCATTGCAAAAGCAACCTTCAAAGGAAATTGTCTCCTTTTGAATATGAAAGGAAAATCACGGGGGGATGTGGACAATACAATTCTTGGAATGCAGTGGATGTCACCTTTGTTAGCTCCTGTAATAATCCTTGTGCGAATAGTCCGTCGCTCTAGGCTAACTACAACCAATCGTGTTCCGTTGCAAAGGCCGATAGAAGCATTTAGGTTACGTAACAACATCACAGGAAGACCGACCTTTAACTCCAAAGAATGCTTAGGAATTCCTGGAAAATTTAAGGAATGTAGATACTCAGGTGTAGTCATGAAATCAGTAGATGAGGAATGAGTATCTTTGTTAATAGCAGCATCAGCACTTAAGTACGTTCTACTGCTAACGGGCAAGATCTTTGACATTATAGTATTAATGTGATCTACATCATCATTCTTCGGGGCTAAAATAGCTCTCTGTTCAAGGTAAGTATCATCGTCCAAATTAGATGTTAAATTTGGGTAGATCTCTGATATTAATTGGCTCACTCCAGTATCGTTATCTAGTATTAGCATATCATTTGGAATTTTTATCCAGTCAGCTTCCATATGATTATGAATTGAAATTGCAGGCAATGTTCCGTTTCCAATATCAAGAAGCCATTGTGCAAATTCAGAGACCTCATTACGTTCTATAAAAGATAATCCGTGTTGGAATACACGCATATTTGTTGTTAGATGCAGTAGCTGACACTGCTTCCATAAATATGATTTTTGCAAGCAAGCAGCAACAGTAGCCTCTCGTCTTCCTCTAGGGATAACAGGAAGTACTTGTCTGAAATCACCTCCGAGAACAGTAGTTTTCCCCCCAAAAACTTTAGATCGTGCATCAAAAGAAGGGGTCGTTAATAAATCCCTCAATGTGCGATCAACTGCTTCAATGGCGTACCGATGTATCATTGCCGCCTCATCCCATATAATAAGTTCAGCTTTTCTTATCAAGTCTGCCAACTCTGATTGATGTGTAATCGTGCATGCAGTAGTTTCAAATACATCGAGTGGAATTTTGAAGCGTGAATGAGCAGTACGACCGCCTGGTAGTAACAATGCAGCAATACCAGATGATGCAATACTCAACACTAATCTTCCATCACTTCGTAATTTATTAATCAAAGTCTTCCATAAGTAGGTCTTTCCAGTACCACCACTACCATATACAAAATAAAAGCCGCCTTGCTTATTGACACATGAGTTGATGACAGTGTTAAATATCAATAATTGCTCCGAATTTAGGCCGGCATGTAGATGATGGAATTCAAGATCTGCTGTTGTGCGATCAAAGTTTGACTCTTCCCGAATATATTTATTTGGAATGCTATGTTCTATCATCGTAGGTATCGGCATAGAAGGATAATCAGAAAGACCTCTACCGACTGAAGTAAGAATGATTTCTATCTCTTGTAGTGCAGCATTTCGCAAGACATCTTCGGGTAATAATAAGGTTGAATGGTGTAATGCGATTCGGGCTCTAAACTGCAAGTCATCTGATAAGTCTCTCCAATGATTGTTCCATAATTGCGATGGATTCGTCACTTGACATGATGTTAAAATTGATACAAATAGATGTCGGAGTTGATGTGGTGAGGCCCAAATAGAAGCTTCTTGAAGTGCTTCGTGCCACTCGTTATCGTCTTCCAACAAACCCAAAGAATTGCATGCAGATCTAAAGTCTGGGCAAAGGAAGCCGTTAACTGTCCGAATATCTTCGAAACTCAAAGGGCCACGTACAATGTTTAGAAGCATACGCAAGTAATATCGTTCACCTGATGATGGATATGCATAGTACAGTCTACCAATGCGCCTCCCCCTTTTCCTTCGGTCCCATATTTTTTCTTCTGCTTTCCATACCCAAGCAGTTGGAAATTCTACATATTTCAACAATCGAGCATCATGAAATTCATTATTGGCCATCATCCATGCTGTAAACATAGTAGTAGAAATACCAGGCCTGGATAGGACAGTAGGGAGGTCATCTCTATCAGAGAATATGACAGTCTGCTCATTCGGCAAGTGAAATTGGAGACGCTCAACGGATGGGCGTTGTGCTTGTAAATCAAATTCGAAAATTCTCCAACAGGCCTCCGGTGCTGATATGTATCTGCAATCAAGGTATTGCCTAACCTCATCCTTGTCATGACTGAAGTTGACAGTTGGTTGTATGGCTGATATAGAATTTGGCTCAAGAACAATTGTAGCTCGATCGGGCCCTTTATGAAGATATTTGAATAAATACTTAATTACCTTTGTTCTAGCGCACAACTCAACATTGATATGCGAATTGTACTTAAGCAAAAGGGCTCGATTGTATGGGACAACCCATCGGTTATCTATTTCCTGTCTTCGAACTGTAGCATTTCGACCATCATTCCTTCGACGATAGTTAGCAAATCCATTAATGTCAATAACTGTCTCAGTATTAAAATTCTTAGGATATTTCTTAGAGCATTCACCACCAACGAAGCATGGCGAGTAAGGATTGGCCTCTCCGCAAGGACCATGTATCATTGTCTTTGAAACTATTTGGAAAGCCTGAGGATCAGTATCTTTATTAGGAAGTTCAGCAGAAATGAAATTATCAACGTCAGCTGGGGTGAGAAGCTTATCTTGATTTGCAAGTGTTAACAAAATATGCGCATGTGGCAATCCCCTCTTCTGAAATTCCACAACATGTATGTCTGTTCGTAGGAAAAGTCGAAAGACACGAATTGGTGACCAAGAAGACTACAATGAATATAAATTCTAACAGTAAATATATATGTGGTAGTTTAATATAGATACTCGTAGAAGCTTAAGAGCATGAGGATAAGAAGCACCTGCAACAACGGTTCCAAATATCTTTTCGCTGCGAAGGTCATTTATAAGTTGTTTTTTCTTTATATTGAATACTCTCGCGACAATGTCAGGTCTATCTTCAACCCTCTGACCGGGAATTAGCTGTAGTGCTGAATTTATTTCTTCCCATTTTGCATTGCATGTAAATGTTATAAACAAATCTGGAGGGCCATACCATTGACATATTGCCATTGCATCCTGGAAAGCTTGAGCCATGTATCTTGGACCTCCAGTGAAGGATGAAGGTAAAACCAGCCTTTGTCCAATGCTTGCAGCATTATGATCACCACTTCTTACAGCATCCTGCAAACCTTCATAGACATTAGCACGGAGTTGTTTCTGATTGGTCCGTACCCAATACAATCTTTGTTCTTCAATTGCCGCATAAGCATCAACCACGAATTGTTGGAATAAACGGCCGGATCTCATAAGTGTCTTACCTTCCAAAGGTCGGTACTGAATCCGGTAAGCATAAAACTCTCGCATACTAACAAACTCTCGTTTACGGCTGGTAGAATTAGGATTTGATCTAATAGGTATATTGATTCTCCAACCATCCTCTCCATATGGAAATAACAGAGGATACTGTAGAGGCATATACGCGGGGTGGCACTCGTTTATCCTTTGGAGAAATCCATCATTGGTGCAAAGAATAATGTCACGACGCTCAACAATCTCAGACCCATCACCAACCATTAGTGCAGCGACTTCTGACGCAGTAGGTAGATTATATTGCCTAGCATCTCGTGATCTCTGTTCTATGATTCGAATACGCAGGTCAACAGCGGCACTATTAGCCAAGAAATCCCTCCCATATCTAAAAGTTTGTACATATGGATTGGTAGTGTCAAGCATTTGTCTTAAACCAGCAACGACATCCTCGTTAATGGTAAACCGACCATTGTTAATGTGAACAGCATCCATCCTATTTTTGGCCTCATCGCCTGTCACGCACACATATAGCTGTGCAAACATTGGTTTGCAATTAGGATTTGGTAACAATGACCCAATCTTGTGGTAGTTAGAACCTGAAATCCTAAAAGAGTACGGACTACGACCATCAACAATACTGTGATCAATCATACCGCCTATGGAAGTGAAGCTATACATCGAATTATAAGCACGGATAAGCTCCCTAAAACACGTACGATTGTTATCATATATTCCTCTATGCAAGTCTTGCAAGTAATTTGGTGCCTCACCAAGCAACGGCAACTGAATTTTGCTATCTTGACAACACATGAAAAATCTTGGGACAGGACCGGGCTTAGAAGATCTTTCTTGATTCCACATTAATGCTCCACAGAATTGGCACCCCGTATTTGGAGGGCCGAAATCCCAAGTTTCTGTAAATCCGTTATATTCTCGAAATTCCCTCTGTGCAGTATTCGATGTAGAGCCTGGGAAAAGTGCAATTAAGACATATATGCAACATATTTAACCCTTAATTAATGAACATCAGACTTGGCCAAATGCTAACCTTGATGAAAATTTTGACGTATATCGATTCGTAAAGTTTCTTGTGGCAACGAATCCCTTTCGGACGACTCAATATGAATGTCATTCGAGGGGGAAAAATTGAACCCCATGAAGTGATCGATATCATGTGTACGTTGTGCAGGAATATCTGTAAATTATATATCGAAACATGTTACCAAAGATATTTAATTTGTAAGTATAAGTGAGAATGAATCTCATAATCAGGCACAGCCTAACCGTCGGGATAAGATCGTAGTCTGATTGGTGGAATAATATGTTGCGGAAATGGCCGAATATTAATATCAATGGAGGAGGCCAAATCAGTCGACACGCGGGTACTGATATCTTCAGATGTTGATGCGATATTGAGTCTCTTCATACGCAAATATCTAATTCTACGTTGGCGAGCCATTTTCGTAACGTATTTTTTCCGTGCAATATCTATAACAGCAGATACTTAAATTTTCATGTAAAAATAAGTAGAGATAATATACATTACACCTATGGAATCTAAATATACTCACGTGCACGACCGTGTGTGTCCATTGTGAAGGGGATTATGAAGCACTAACAATATGCCTCAATATAACAATCTGTTTTGAAAAAAAGTATGAAATCAATATCCATGATATGCTTTGAAAGGTGAGACACTATTGAGCATAATCAAGAGCATAATCAATATCCATTAAAGTGTGAAAGAAGTATCAAGAAATGAAAAATCAAGAGCATAAGAAATGGCAAATGTTCCTAGCAAATGAAGAAAGAAGTAATCATCACACAAAAAAGCCATCCTAGGTGCAAAGATGCGTAGCAAATGTTGCTAGCAAACCAAGAAAAAAAATAATCATTACACAAAAAAGTAAATAAGCTAAAGTTATAAAGTTTTCAATGAAAAAATACCTAGAAATGGTTACAAAGTTTTTAGAAATGGTTACAAAGTTTTTAAATTACGAAAAAAATACGAAGAACATGTAGATATATGACAATTACGGGAAAAAACTCAAAAAAAATCCAACAGGAGAAATCCCCAAAACGATTTCCCAGTTTCAAAAGCCACCCTGCTAATAGCTTCATAAACATAAAACCCCACCTTGACTATGCAAAAAAAACAAAAAGAATTCAACAGAAGAAATAAAACCCCACCTTGACTATGCAAAAAAAAAAAAAGAATTCAACAGAAGAAATAAAACCCCACCTTGACTATGCAAAAAAAACAAAAAAAATTCAACAGAAGAAATAAAACCCCACCTTGACTATGCAAAAAAAACAAAAATAATCCAACAGAAGAAATGCTCAAAACAAATAGATCCCTGATTTGGAGTAAAAAAATAAATAGGAAGAAAGAAGAGGATAATCTGAAATCTCAAGAAAAATATAGGAACGTTACGTTTTACCTTGAAATCGTTCAAATGGCACCCTTTTCTTGCTACCTTGAAAGAGATATTAGCAAACAAAACAGATAAAGCTCGTCTTCTCTTTAAAAATATCTGGAGGAGAAGTCTTCTCTTTAAAAATATTTGCAGGAGAAGACGAAAGAGAAATATCTCTGAGGGAGGAATTGGGATGGCTGGGACACGTGGAGAAAGAGGAAAAATCCCAATTGTTCGAGGGTTCAACCGGAAAGAAGCAGGGAAAAATAGGCAGAGGGAGTAAGGGGCGACGACACGTGGAACAAAACAAATAAAGCTCGTCTTCTCTTTCAAAATATCTGCAGGAGAAGTCTTATCTTTAAAAATATATACACAGAAGCTGCGTGTACAGACGACGTGGCATCTAATCTCGGTGCAAAGATGCGCATGGCAAATGTTGGTAGCAAACGAAAAAAAAAGTAATCATTACACATCAAAGCCATCCCGGGTGAAAAGATGCGCACGCAAATGTTGCTAGCAAACACACAAAAAAGTAATCATTACACAGAAAAATAAATAAGCTAAAGTATAAAGTTTTCAATGAAAAATTACGTACAAATGGTTACAAAGTTGATAAACTACGAAAAAAATACGAACAACATGTATTAATATATGACAATTACGGGAAAAATGTCAAAAATCTCTGACAATAGTAATGAGGGGTAAGATGACAATGGGTATTGAGGGAGGAGGGACATGTGGAGAAAGAGGAAAAATCCCAATTGTTCGAGGGTTCAACCGGAAAGAGAAAGGGAAAAATAGGCTGAGGGAGGAAGGGACGATGACACGCGGCAGGGGTGAACAGTAAAAAAAGCTCCCGGCTTATTATAGTAGACTAGTAAAAAACCCGTGCGATGCACGGGCCGACAAAGAACGGTACGGACCACGTCATAGGTTGATCCAAACCGTCCATGTGATGGAATACAACATAAATAGGTTGTGCCCCAAAAATCATTTCCATAGGCTGATCCTAGCCCTCCAATCTACAGATGTTTCCATAATTCCTCTTATCTTAAATCGGATGGTTAAGATCACCCTATAGTTTTTTAATTAAAAAACCATAAAGGAGGGGGGTAAGATCGAAATTATACGGCTTTAATGGGTGCCTTTGTTAAAAGCATAAAGGAGGGGTAGGATTGAAATTATATGATTCAATGGGTGCCTTTGTTAAAAGCATAAAGGAGGGGGGGGGGGGGGGAGGGGGGGGGGGTAGGATTGAAATTATATGAGTTGAATGGGTGCATTTGTTCAAAAAAGTCAAAAAATGTGAGGAGTAATTCTCACGTAATTTTCAAAAAAACCGAAAAAACTCTCCTCTTTTCATCCCAGCTTATTGTATTGAAAAAATCGAAAAAACTCTCATCTTTTCATCCCAGCTTATTGTATTAGATTAGATATATATATATATACACAGAGAGAGAGAGAGAGAGAGAGAGAGAGAGAGAGAGAGAGGAAATGGTTTGTGAGCAGCTACTCAGATAAGCTTATCTGAGCAGGAACTCCCAAACCATGCGGGTTGGGGGGGGGGGGCACATTTTTTTGGTTGGGGGAGAGGGAGGGGGTCCAAAGCATTCATTTGGAAGGCCCTTCCATGGATAGGATGTGTACCAAAAATCAGCCCTATAGGATCATCCTAACCCTATCATTTGTGGAGGGAAAAAATGGGCAGAAACATGGACACACTGTGTCTGTCCATTTTCCCCTCCACCTTTGATTGGGTTAGGATGATTCTATTGATCTGATTTTTGGTACACACGCTATCTATGGAAGGGCCTTCCAAATGAATGCTTTGGATCCCCAAAACATGTGGCCCCCTATGGTTTGTGAACTCTGCTAAGATAAGCTTATCTGAGCAGCTGCTGACAAACCATTTCCTTATATATATATATATATATATATATATATATATACAGAGAGAGAGAGAATAGTGTTCCTGCGCAGCTTCAAAAACTCATGTGGCCCACATTTTTGGGGTGATCCAAAGCATTCATTTGAAAGGCCCTTCCATTGATAGGGTGTGTACCAAAAATCAGCCCTATAGGATCATCCTAACCCAATCAAAGGTGGAGGGGCAAATGGACAGACACTGTTTCTGACCATTTTCCCCCTCCACAAATGGCAGGGTTAGGATGATCCTAAAGGGCTCATTTTTTGTACACACCCTATTCATGGAAGGGCCGTCCAAATGAATGCTTTGGATCACCCAAAAAATGTGGGGCCACATGAGTTTTTGAAGCAGCTGCTCAGATAAGCTATCTGAGCAACTGCGCAGGAACACTTTGCTCATATATATATATATATATATATATATATATATATATATATATATATATATATATATATATATATATGTATATATATATATATATATATATATATGTATATATATATATATAATGTGTGTGTGTGTGTCCTCGAACCTTAATCGAAAGACTTTCGGCAACAAAGATGAAAAATTAAAATAAATCAAAAAGTGAAAAGAATGAAAATAAAGAAAGTTTACCCTAGACCAGCATGTCACATGTAGCAATCGAATATATTGAATTGGTAGGCAACTACAAGTCTAACTCATTGCAGCTGGTCCAACCATAATTAGATGATCCTAGAACCTTTTAATAAGATGTTCTTAAGATCGCATCAAAAGAAAGTAAGACTTATTTTTGTCAGTCGATCTTATGCATACGGTGTCCATGTGACATGGGACCAAAGAACATGTAGGTCGCCTCACAAGGACCCCAAATAATGGTCTTTATCATTTGGATAGTAAAATCATAAATTTAAGCTCCCTATTTTCAGCGGCTACTTTTTAATTACCTTGTAAAAGTTTAGTCATAAAAAACATATAATTTTCATTTTTGCTATAGCAGGGTCCTTGTCTTAAATTACATGTTTAATCTTGCCATTTCGAGTTTAGAGTTATGAAAATCTTGTAACATTTTAAGATAAACCCTTCAATCAAAAGTGAAAACCATTACATTTGAAGGTGGTAAGGAGAGGAAACACACCACTGATCTTTTCAAAAACAAGAAGTCGGAGCTTGTGGGTCTTTAGAAAGGAACAACACCATTCAAGAGCATTTGACTACATAGCAAGTTGATGAACATATGATGGTTTTTGAAGCTTCAAAAATCAAAATCAAATGAATCTTCTCAAGTGTTGTTGTTCTCACTGACTTTTGCTGGTTATTACTTGGCATTTACTTGCCTTGTTTGCGTTTGATAGTTGTTATATGTAGTTTTCGTTGACTCTAAAGAGTCTTCAGCTGCTGTTTTCGAAGTTGGAGAAATTTGTCACTAAGCAAGCCAAATCAGTAGAGAGGGGAGTTGAAGGGGCCTACGAGGTATTGAAGAGGAAAGCAATGTGGGCATTGTCTTGTGTCTCCTCTGCTATGTGGGGAAGGCATGGACTAATGTGAAGGTCATGTTAGTTGACAGAAAGGCCTACATTTATGTGGCCATGGTCCCAATCCTAATGGTTTTGGCGAAGGTGGGGGCACCTAAACAAAGCTCTCACATGACTTAACTCTTCTTCTCCTACAACCCATGTGCCTTCAACAATTCAACACTAGCTATTTTAGCCAATGGCTGATGAAGTGAAATGCCTCATGAAAGTGTTAATAGCCTAAAATTGAAAAAATAAGATGGGTGATTTGGAATTTTTCTCGAATGTGTTAATACCCTAAAATTTTTTTTAAAAAAAAAGATGATTTGGGATTTCTTAAAGAAGGCATGAAGCCTTGGGAGAGGTGGGAAATTTCCCATTCTCAAATTGAAAAAACAGGGATGGGTAATTTGGGATTTCTCAAAGAAGACGAGAACTTGGGGGAGGATGGAAATTTCCTATTCTCAATCTAAACAATGTTATCCAATGTGGGAAAATGTACCATGTGAAAATGCTTCTTTTTCTTCTCTACAGACCTGGTACATCTGGCACATATGTATGAGATCTAAATTGTTCCTCCGCTGCATTGGCATGGGGGGACAATACCTTAAAACCACATCAAACAAATGATCCTAAATGCATGATTTGAGCATTTTAAAGAATTCTAGAATGATGGTAGGAAAATTTGATTATGGTCTGTGAAAAAAATTGTTTTACGTTAGGTGTGTTTCCCACCCACAGTGGTTGCTGATCACTAAGGATAGCTATCCTCGTGCCCAACAACATTGTTAGCTGTAACCACTTATATATTTGTATATAGAGTTTTTATATGATGGCCGACCGGGTAATTGCCCTTGATTTTTTATCTGGTCAAAACACTCACCAGATAAAAAATCAAGGGCTAGGTGGCAAACCACCTAGCCCTTGCTATTTTGACGGTCGGGCATCATATAAATTATCTTGTATATATAATTAACAATGTAATTTGATTAACAGTACAAGACTATATGCCCTATTGTTCAACATTCAAGAGGTAAAAGTTGGTTAAAACCCTGGATGATGTTTTTTTATACTAAAAACCCATTATGGAAGGACCCACCAAATGAAAAGTCTAGATTAATTTATAGAACTTGATTTATCAACATTAAGTATTAAACATATTATGCTTTCCTAGGAGAGAGGGAGTGTAATTTATGAATTCTATCGGTGTTTAACAGTAGGAGCCACACCAAAAGGCTCGGTTTTACATCACCAATGATGGCACTTGTAATTAGATTTTGACTCGAAGGGCTCTAACAGTATCATTCCATAACGTAATATATATTGAGATGCATTAACAAACTTGTAGAACCCTTAACAATAAGATATCTCACTGAAAGGTAAGACTTCCATGCTAGTTTGAGAAATGCAGCTGGTTGATTTTTTTTATCATTCCAACTCTTAGTGTTCACATTGTATAAGTGGATATTGCGGAGCTACAAGGGATGCATGATATGACATGATATGATTTCCTTTCAAATGGCTTGACAACATCATTTCAAATATTTTTTTGTTCTTACCATGAAGTTGTGTTTTGGGGTGAAGCCAAACACCTAACTTGTATCTTAAGCAAAGCAAATCTTCATGGAATAGTTTGGCGGGTTAGGATCAACCCTCTAATATTCAGTTCCTCTATAGATAGGAGGGTTAGGATCAACCTATGGAAATGATTTTTGGGGCACAACCTATTTAAGCTGTGGCCCATCTAATGGAGGGTTTGGATCATCCTATGGGGCGGGCCCACCGTACTTTTTAATAGTGTGGGGAGTGCAATCATCAAAATATGGTAGTTGTGATATCATTTCGCTTATTTTATTGTGAAGTTGTTTGAAAGGTGATAGTTTTATCCTAGAATTTCAAAATCAACATTAAGTAGTTAACTAAACATTGGAACTTTTCTAGCTACGAAAACAATCCCTTGATCCAAACATGCCCTAGGCCATTTTTTGGCAACCATGGATTTATTTGACAATGAATATTAGCTTACCCAATGGTGAGGAAGGGTTAGAGAGGGAGAGACCTGAGAGGGATTGAGTGAGAAGAGGGTAAGAAAAGGCTGAAAGAAAAGTAAAAACTCCACTCAAAATACGACTTATTTTTCCCTATGTTTAGCCATTTCTCACCCTCTCCTCATTCATTCTCTCCTAAATCTCTCTTTCTCCCACCTCCCTACCATTCTCTCACCGCCCGATAAACTAATATTCCAAGGAAAAAAGCCATTAGAAAAAAAAAAAAATAGTCCAAGGAAAAAAATTGATGGTTGCCAAACATAAATCTTAAAATTACACTAGAAGCTACAAACCTAGGTTCTTCTCCAAGTAATGTTTAGAAATTTTTGTCAAAGTCAAAAAAAGAAAGGGGAGAGCGGGAATAATTAAGTCTCTCTCTCTCTGTCTCTACTAGGTACCTTTGTTATCCTGGAGCTCTTTGCATTTAAAAAAAAAAGAAGCAAGTTATATTACCCAATTAAGCACGGGACAATGGATTACTCGGTTGAATTGTTACGTAAAAAAGCACAGGACATTGGACTACTCCGTTGGATTTACACCTTGTGACAACGACTAGACAACTTCATGTGAGAATTTGCGGCCTGCCCCTAGGCCGTAAAAAGAAACTTAATAAGAATAGAAAAACCGAGAAAAGAACTATGAGAGACATTTTTTAAACTTAAGTAAAAAGATCATACTGTCCTTTACACGGTTACACCCATTGAAAATGACATGGTATAGTCTCTTGTTACGTGCAACGTAAAAGATATCATGTATTGGGCTGATTATTCCAAAGATAGATATCTTTCTGGGATGTTCCCCCTTGCCTTCCCTATTTTGAGTTGAAAAAATATAGGAGAGAAAGAATAATCAGAAAGAAGTAACTATTTGGTTTGCTTCGAGGGAAACCAGTACCTCCAAAGTTAGAGGGTGCTAACTCATAGAAATTTCATTCATGAGATTTTGTGCTCTACAACATTCCCACTTTTTACAAGTCATACTCATAACCGAAATAAGCCTAAAAACAAGCAATGAAATAAGCCTAGAAACAAGCAATGAGATAGCGATAACTACCTAATATTAAGGGGATAGATATAGACTTCTTTTAAGGCTTATCACTTTTTTTTTGACTAACCAACTTCTAGACTCATCTTTATTGACATCTAGACTAGTGATGTGGCACATTAGATATGGGGAAAGGTTGAGAGTGACTGCAACACTGAATTTTTTGTTTACTTTCTGTTACCTTCTCTCTCTCTCTCCTCTCTCACCCTCTATCTCTCCCTCTCGTTATCTCTCTCATCTATCTCCATGTTGAGTTTTTGATATCCTCGTTCAAATTAGAAGCTACTCAATGTATGCTCATGCCTTCATATGAAGAAACGACACAATCACTTTAATTAATAAGTCTAACAACATTGGCCTTAAGGCCAGTATCCGAAACCATCAAACAGGTAATATCTCCCTTGCACCTAGTGCATAGAGTCAGGGGGAGATGTCACAGTCAGGGGAGCCTTCAAAATTCACAAAGTACCACACCCTATTTAGACTCCTTCCTCTGAATTTTGAACTCCTTCCAAATAGGGTGTGGTACTTTGTGAAGGAGCAAGGGGAGAGTGTCGCCCGTGGGCCATGCGCTGGTCAAATTTTAAAAATGAGTACAATGATGATAAGCACTCTTAGCCTCTTAGCAGGCTTGATAAAAGAAATGAAAGCTCTCAAATCTTCTCCAAAAATAAGTACAATGAAGCTCTCTCTCCTTTCTCAAATGGTATGTAAAAATTCGAAGTTTTGGGAAGAATTCATAAGATCTTTGTGAATTTGAAAAGATAAGCTCAAAATTTGTTTTCCAAGTGTTAAGAAGGGGATTTAACGTCCATTTAATGTTGTATTTATAGCCATAGAGAGAATATCACCGTTTAGGGGCAAAATTGGCATTTTTGAATAAAAAAAACCAACTAGCCGTTATAGTCCAACAGCTATATTAATTTTTACAGTGGAAGACGTCTGGTCGGGTTTCCAGAGAGTATTTTTGAACCTGATGGGAACGAACAGACGTTCCGGCAGGTGTCTGGCCCAACATCTACAAATGTTTAAAATTTTTATGTTTGTCTTTTGTTGGCCAAACTCTTTGGTAACTCCCACGGCTATTTTAAGGGTGTATTTAAGACCCATAAGACCTTTTAAAATGGTTTTCCATGAAATTCACTAAGGTCTTGGGTGGTTATGAAAAATAAGATTAACACACTTTGAAAATTGCAAAACCACTTGACTTGGATCTCCGATACAATCTATAAAATGAAAATAGCTATGGTCCTTGGATTGTTTTGGCTTCACAGTCTTCTTCAGTTTGGTTTGCCTCAGTGAACACTTCGCTTTGACTTGGTTCATGTGACTACTTCTCTTGATAGATTTCTTCACTTTGAATTCATGAGTATCCATGGTTCAACTCCAAGCTGTTTGACTTTGGCCTTTATGTAAGTTGAAGTTTTCAAATTACCTGTCCAATACACAACATCTTGCAAGGACGGACCGCTCCCCATTTCGCGTACTTTTTTTTTTCCTCACCGTAATGCATGTGAAAATCAACTAACCACAAAAGAAGGCACTAACACCCGTGTTCAAGAAAAATGCCTTCTTTTGAGGCTCTGTCGGGCCTCTTCATGGGGGTGATGGTTAACAAGACTTCAGCTTACAGAAAATGGGCCTATGAAAGACTTGCGTTCCCCAGGTGCTATGAAATGGGCGGCACTTCCTTCGCCTACCGAGTGGTAGATCTTGCCACTCCAGTTAGGAATGAGTTATTTACATTCTCTCTCACCTTTGTTGTTCCTGCGAAGCTAGCGAAGATCATTCGCAAAAGCCATTAGTCTTTAATCAATCAATTTGGGTTTGTTGATCATCAAAACATGAATAGGGTTGAACCCTTGGCCTTACAAGTGTTATATGTTTTCATACAAATTTTAGTAATTTTTTAGGCATTTTTACTATTTATTTAAATGGACTTTTCCTATTGTCGTTGAATTTTTGCTATCATCGTTGAGTTTTTTACCTGTAATTTCAACTTGAGGCAAAAAGCCTCAATGACGGTAAAAACAACTGAACGAGAGTTAAATAACTTAAAGGGGTAACAAAACCTTTTTTTACCGAGTTGACCTGATTTTTGTACTAACAACTCAACGAGAGTTAAATAACTTTGGGAGATGACAGCGCCCCCCACCCCGGGTCCTTAACGTAGAAAAATGTTAAAGGGGGTGAATTTATCATCAAGCAGGGAACCATTCTCACAGAAACCGTTGAAGGGGATATCATTTCCCTTTCCTACGCCCTACAAATGTGTCTAATATTCATTTTTAACCTTAACTTTCTCCCTGTATATTATTATACACGGCAAGAAATTGATTAGATGAGAAAATTGCTAGAGAGCTGAGCCGACATGGTTGGGATGGTGATGGGCCTTCAAGCTGGAGGAATAGGGCACAAGCCCCTCTCAGCTGCATGGCTTTTTGAGTTAAGCCATGGTCATTAAGATTTTCTGTCGGCCCAGACAAGCTTTTTTTTATTCAAACAAAGCTTCAATAACAATAATATTTATTTTAGCAATCAAAGGTTTTGATATTTGCACTAACCCCTCAAAGATATATGCACGGCTTTTCCTCTTATTATTTTTTAATCTTTAATTCCTTTCCAACTCTAAAACTTCTATAAAAATGAAACATTTTTTTTAGGTAAATGATATCAGCACAACCATGTTTTGATATTTGCTCTTTTATTGGCAAAAAGGCTATTAGAGTTCCCAAAAAGTTCTCGGAAGCCAATTCAAAAAGAAAAGACAAACTGGGTTTGAGCAATTATTAAAACATTGTTCTGCTCTCTCTCTCTCTCTCTCTCTCTCTCTCTCTCTCTCTCTCTATCTCTCTTATCTATAACCGTCCATCCCCGCCTGTCTCTCTCCAAAACCTTTATAAAAGGAACCTCTTCATCTGCGTTTTTGACCAATCATCCATTCCCCAAACGCTCCTCAAAACCCCATCTCTCTCTCTCTCTCTCTCTCTCTCTCTCTCTCTCTCTCTTTCTCAATCATCCATTCCCCAAACGCTCCTCAAAACCCCATCTCTCTCTCTCTCATTTGCAGACCATGAAACATAACTTGCTCTCTAGAAAAGCCACGTGTAACTCACACGGCCAAGACTCTTCATACTTTCTAGGATGGGAGGAATATGAGAAACACCCATATGATGTAGTCAGGAATTCCACAGGAATCATCCAGATGGGTCTTGCAGAGAATCAGGTCAGTAAAAAGGTTCCCCAAAGCAGGAGCTCATATTCTCAACCCTCTATATTTTAAACTCTTTAGATTCATAGATTGGGCTGGTGTTCAGACTAGTGAACATATCAAAACAAGGGGGAATGGTTAATTTTTTCATAGAAAAGAAAATTCTCTCATTTTCATTTTTTTCTTGTTTTCTCACAGCTCTCTTTCGACATCCTCGAAGCTTGGCTAGCAAAAAACCCAGATGCTTCAATGTTAAAGCGTGGCAACGTATCAGTTTTCAAAGAACTTGCCTTATTCCAAGATTATCATGGAATGCCCATTTTCAAGGATGTAAGTGAAAATGCTGTAACTAATTATGATATTTTCACCCTTTTTTGTTTGTCATTTCCTAAAATATGGCTTTGTTTTCATAAGAAGAAATAGAAGAGGCTAAAAATGCTATCATTTGTCCTCATGATATTGGTATTTCTCTAATCTCAGATTTTTTTTTCTGCAGTCATTGGCCGAATTCATGTCTGAAATAAGAGGAAATAAAGTTAGATTTGATCCAAATAAGCTAGTTCTTACCGCGGGTGCAACTTCCGCGAATGAGACTCTACTGTTTTGCCTTGCCGACCCCGGCGAAGCTTTTCTTCTTCCAACCCCATATTATCCAGGGTATGTTCTCTTTTCTTATATAGCTTTTTGTTGAAGAATAACTGATAAAATAACACCAACTCTAACAGCTTAAGCTTTTGGAGTAATGGGTCGTTTCACTATTTTTTTTATCTTACTTGCAATATCCATGAATTTAAGATGGTACTTAAAATGATTATTTTGAAATAATTGCAGTTTCGATAGAGATCTGAAATGGCGAACCGGCGTGGAAATCATTCCTATACATTGCTCAAGTTCCAATGAATTCCAAATTACAGAAACCGCGGTCGAAGAAGCTTACCGACGAGCCCAAAAACGAAACATCAAAGTAAAAGGTGTGTTAATCACAAACCCTTCGAATCCACTAGGAACGACAGTGAGCAGAAGCGAGCTCCACATGCTCCTCCGCTTCGTAGCGGCAAAAGGAATCCATCTAATAAGCGATGAGATATACTCCGGGACTGTCTTTGATTCTCCTGCCTTCGTCAGTATTTCCGAGGCAATAATGGAAATAAAAGATTATAACAAAATTTTAGACCAAGTTCACATTGTTTATAGTCTCTCAAAGGATTTGGGTCTCCCCGGATTTCGAGTGGGTGCTATTTATTCCGACAACAACAGCGTTATCGCCGCTGCAACGAAGATGTCAAGCTTTGGTCTCGTCTCTTCACAAACTCAACATCTTCTATCGGCGATGCTCTCCGATAAGAAATTCACCGGAAAATACATTATGGAGAATAAAAAAAGACTTAAAGAGAGACATGACATGTTGGTATTAGGCCTTCGAGAGGCCAGGATTAGCTGCTTAAATAGCAATGCTGGTTTGTTTTGTTGGGTAGATATGAGACACCTTCTAAGCTCAAAAACAATAGAAGGGGAGATAAAATTGTGGAAAAAAATACTCTATGAAGTTGGATTAAACATCTCTCCTGGTTCTTCTTGTCATTGCACCGAACCTGGTTGGTTTCGTGTCTGCTTCGCAAACATATCTCAAGAAACCCTAGAGCTCGCCATGCAACGACTCAAGGCCTTTGTAAATTCCGGCCACCGGAGCGGAATTCAACGTAAATTGATCGGAAACTCGAAGAAATTATCATTATCCAAATGGGTTTTTGGATTATCGTCTTCCGAGGGCGATTCGGGTCGTTAAATAGTGTGAACATGTCTGAATGTACCTTGATTAGTTCTCCACTTTTTCTTGTTTTGTTCTTACTTAATGTAAAAAGAGCACTCGATCATGTGGATTCGAAGTGTCCAAGTCTTTTAGATATTTTTTCTTGTTCTTGTTGAATGTAGAGATACCACTCGATCCATGTGGATTCGAAGTGGCCAAAGCCTTCTAAATAGACTTTTTTTTTTTCTCTGTATTGAATTGAATTTTTCAACAAGGTCAAGGAGACAACCTTTTTTGTTACTAAAAGAATTATATATGATTATTGTTGTTTTACTTTCCATGATAAGAGTTATCAAAGCGGCGAGATTTGCGCCGGTCGGTTGTGAGAATGTTGCCAAATAAAACTTTTAGCTAAGATAAGATCGTCACCATACACGTAAGGGAATTTTAACTTTGAAGAAAAAACCGCCACCTTTTAACTTTCTGCAATGTTTTTAGGACTTCTCTTTTGATTACGAAGATTATGGGTTTCGAGAGTAACGAGATTAATGCTCAGTTCTTTTTTATTGATTGATTAATTTATGTTGCAAAATATAAAATTGTATTTGACTATGGGGTTTAAGACTAGGAGTTTAATGCAGCATGAGAGCACGTTGATGTCACGTGAAACTCTCTCTCTCTCTCTCTCTCTCAAAAGTGGGCCATCTCTTACGAATTAAATGAATAGGACAAATTAATTCAGCAATGAGGTAGCTGTTCTGTTTTGAAAAGAGAAGCTGCAAAATGGCCTTGTGCGAAATTATGTAGTATATATTACAATTGGAGCTGGACATAATTACAGTAGTATGATTATGCACTAATGATCGAAAAATATATTTATAAATGAGTAACTTTAGGAAATAGCTCCGGATCCAATCACCCATGCCTTCCAACACTATGATAAGCCTATGTATGAAGGAAGTTACCCCCTAACTTTCTAGTTCATATTTTAATTCACATTATTACCAGTAAAGTGAGCCATCCAAACCAGAGCTTACTTACTAATGTTGATAGTTTTCAAATACAAATGTTAGGCTAACAATTCATATTAGGAGTTCAAATGAGACAACTCAGTAGGAATACACTGAGAGATTATATCTAGAATGCATTAATAAAATAAGTTGAAAGATAACTCTTATCAAAATCTCATGTCAGATAAATGCATTGTCACATTAGTAACTTAAGAAGGTTGAACTTTTATGAAATACCCCAAAGGTCTCCATTGGTAATTGGGGGGGCCATGGCCACTAAACTAGCTAGCCATACATGTATAACCATACACCATAAAAGGATTTTTACAAGTCATTGGGGGGCCATGGCCCCCCGTCAAGCTATATGTGCCTCCGCCCCTGAATTCGAGGGAGTAATCCATTTCAGGGTAAATCATTTCGGTGAAATCTACTTACCATGTAAATGTAAATGGGTATATTATTTCAAGTGTTCCAGGACCACATATAGTAGAGGGTAAATGTCGTAAGGGTATTTTAATCGTATTACATGACTTAGGGGTATTTTGGTCATTTTCATCCACTTATAGTGGTATGTCAGTCATTTCCCATGGCTCGGGAGTATCTGGTCATTTTACCCAAAACGACGTATTTTGACCATTTTTGTCATGAGGGTATTTTAGTCATTTTCATGACTCGGGGGTATTCTAGTTATTTTACTCTACATTGGGGTATTTTGATCATTTTTATATCATAAGGGGTATTTACTCATTTTCTATGACTAGGGCATTGTGGTCATTTTCACCCAATGTAGGGATAATTCGGTCATTTTCCATTATGCGGAAGTATAATGGTTATTTTTACCCAATATAGGGGAATTTCGGTCATAGGGGTAGTTTAGCTAGTTTTATGACTTCGGAATATTTTGTTCATTTTTTTACCTGATGAGTCATTTTCCATCACTAGGGAGTATTCTAGTCATTTTATCCTATATGGTGGGTATTTTCATCATTTTATGTCGATATTTTAGTCATTTTCCATGACTCGGGGAGATTTTGGTCATTTTCACCCAATATAGGGGAATTTCGGTCGTTTCCATGATGCAGGGGCATTCTGGTCACATAGGGCTATTTCGACCATTCCATGATGTAGGGGCATTCTGGTCATTTTACCTGATACAACGTATTTTGTTCTTTTTTATGTTATAGGGGTATTTTTGTCATTTTTCATGACTCGGGGGTATTCTATTCATTCTTACCCTATATGAATGGTATTTTGATCATTTTTATGTCATAAGTGTATATAGGGGTATTTTGGTCATTTTCCATGACAGGAGTACTCTGGTCATTTTAACCTGTTACCGCATATTATAATTACTACTTCCTTCAGTGTATGCCATTTCCCCTCTAACAGGGTAAATAGATGGTAGCACGGAAACAACTCACAAGGAAAGTAATTATTGGAACACACTTAAGTTTTGCACGGGGGTAAACGAATGTTTTACCCCCTATTTACCCTCGCCCCAAAACGAAAATTCGTTAATGGAGGGGTATTCTTGTCCAAAAACAATCCTAGTTAATTAGGATTCTCCATTTGAGTTGAATTAGGGCTCTCCAATTTAAAACTATAAATACTCACTTAGAGCTAGGGGTGTAAACGAGCCGAGCCGAGCCTGGCCAGGCTCGGCTCGGCTCGTTAAGCTCAAAAGCTCGGCTCGGGCTCGAACTAGGCTCGGGCTCGGCCATGCTCGCGAGCCTTACTGAGCTTGGGTTATATTTAAGTTCACACCCCTCATCTTCCCTGGACAGCCCTATATAGTGTAATTTGACTACTTTTTTACACTACGGGGGGTGGTCCAAGTAACAAATGGGGTTCCTAAAATGAAGTGACATATTTTGCCTCCCCCATTTACTCCCTGGACAACCCTTTTAGTGTATATATTAATATATAATATATATATTTAAATATATTAAATTCTTAACGAGCCGAGCCTGGCCTAAATCGGGCTCGGCTCGTTAAGCTTAACGAGCCTGGTGAGCCGGCTCGGCTCGGCTCGTTAAGGATTCGAGCCGAGCTCGAGCCGAGCTTTTTTCGAGCCGAGCTCGAGCGAGCTTCCGAGCCCGAGCCAAAATTGACACCCTTACTTAGAGCCTTAATTTATCCAACAAATAACCCTAGAGAAAACGTTTTGGAGCCTTGGAGGAAATAAGAGCCAATGGAGATTTCTAGAGGACAAAACTTTCTCCAAAGGTATGCAGTTGATTGGGTTTTTTATTTTATTTTTAACTCTAGTTTCTGTATGGAAGATCATCTAGTCCATGGGAATTTGGGTTGTGGAGGATTTGATCTGGGGTTTGTGGTTGAGTACAAATCGATCTCCATCCAATAAGTTTTATTGGTGATTGGATGGGAGATTCATGATGTTACACACATAGATCGAATATTGATGATCTTGCATTCTCCATGTGAGGAAAATCAGATTTTTAAGGGAAGAAACTGTTATTTTAATTCTGTAATGATTGGGATTCATGGGAATCGTTTTTCCCAAAGGTTTCATTGTTTTTCTTCGTATTTGAAGAACCCAAATCAACATAAAGATTTAAGAAGGATTTAATCGAGTTATTCTCATGTTTTGATGGTGATAACAGAGGTTTCCGGAGGGTGATCGTGTAGTAAAAGAAACCCAAACCGCGCCCCTCGGCCAGCCGGTACTAGTCTCAGATGACCATTACTCCAAGTGTTTAGACCATTTTGGTTCCACCGGTTCGGTTTTCGACCCTCGGAGGGCTTTTTAGGTCTGTTTGAGTACCTTAAACACACTAAAATTTTGTATGGATCGTATGGATCTTTAGGTGATCTTCGTGAAGAGTTGAAGACTTTGGTTGGAAGATCTTGTACATGATGAGGATTTTTCATCAGTGTCACTGTGAGTATACTTGTTCTTTTATCGGCTTCTTCATCTGACAACTGATATTTATGGAAGTTGTGCATGTGCTAAGGTCACGTTAACGAACAGCTATGCTTGCTTTGGATTACAGTTATCAGTTATTTTCATCTGATCGATTATTTTAGCTAAGGACATGCATGGGATAAAGAGTAGTTGTTAGAATGGTAATGTGTTAGGTTTACACACACAGATTGATTATACTCGGACAGTTAAACATGATATGCAGCTAGTCTACCAGTACTTTGTAAACTGTTTCCAATAGTGGAATCACTAGATATGCATGGATATGCTAGTATTGACTTCAGTTTAGTCAGAGATATCCCGTGGGACATGAATATGTCCAAGTTTAATAAAAAATAGTTAAGTCGTGTGGGCTAATCCTGGATCTGGGGAGAATGGGTTAGAGCAAAGATGGGAGGGTTGGCAGTTTCAAGTGGATGAAAAGGTGGTTGAATGTTCAAAGGGGTAAACGGATTAGCCATGGGATCAATGGGGTCTCTGTTGGAGTTAAGGGCTGGCCTAAAACTAGGGAAATGTAGGTGGGTTCTTGAATTAATTAAGAAAGGAGTTGGCGGGTTTTAAATTGATTAAAAGGGTGCTATTTAGGTTCCTAAATTAAAGGGGTACGGCTGAGTAATTGGGTTGGGTTGCATTGGCAAAGAGATAAAAGGGTTTGAAGGTGGCATGAGGTTATCCAAAGGCAACAAAAGCAACAAAGAATTCAATTCAATTCAATTAAGAGATGATTAAAAAAAAAAATTACAAGAGCCATATTTATAGGCTTAAATGACTTTCCCTAATCCTACTCGATCGAACAAGGAAAAAATCAGAAACTTTGTTCCAATGAGGGTAAATAGGGGGTAAAACATTAGTTTACACTCTTTGCAAAATTTAAGGGCCGCATACACTCAAAAAGGTAGTAAATAGAAATCAGCGTAAGTGATAAACGTAGAGAGGGAAAGTCGGAGAAGTTAATAGCCCTAAATCCCTATCGTTTCTCAAACGTCTAACACACGTAGTAGAGTACAAAATGTGGAGAGAATTCCCTCACACTGCAAAATTATCTAATAGTGGGTCCCGCTGTAGGTTAAAGTGAACCGCTAGGGTCTTTTGGGTCCACGATAAAGGGTAGTGAAATATTTGCCATTATTTTACTTGGGATAGCCCCTAGATACTAATCTTTTACACTAGAAGGGGCTGTCCCAAGTAAAAAGGGGTGATATATATATCATTTCAACGAATGTAGACCTTTCATCTGGTGGACCCTATCATTGATGGATGGTTAAAAAACTATGTAAAAGTCACTTTTACAATCAATGATAAAAGGCAATTTTGGGGCCAACAGCTGCTGACTGAGATCAATGGTGGAGGAGTGGGTAAAAAAAAAGTCATACATTTACCCGTGGTCATTGGAACACTGAAAATCAAATACCACTTTAATTTACCCTACTCATTGGAACAAATGAAATCGATTTGAGAGAGAACGAATGCAAGGTAAGTAGATTACTATGAAATAGTTTACTGTGAAATGGGTTACCCCTCCGTACTTACCCTCAATGGAACATATCAAAAACTCTAAAACTCCTAAACTTAAACCAAAGTCCTAAAAATCCTCCAACCCAAAGAAACTTTCGTAAACTTTATCTTCTAAATTCTCCAACTCAATCATAGTGTAATCCAAACTCCTAATTGCTTTCTTTTCTTGGATTTCCATCTAAAGAAAATGCTAAAGATAGTTAAATCAAATTCTAATTAAAGCAGGGAAGTGATATTTACGCCCCTTTTCATCACCAGGGACACCTGGCGCTAGTGTATCATTGACTAAAGGAGGGCTAATGTACTTGACGTCAGGAGAATCCAGTGGCCTTGATTGCCACGTACACTGGCGCTGGGTGTCCCTGGTGATGAAAAGGGACGTAAATATCACTTCCCAAAGGGAAAAGGGAAGTGATATTTACGCCCCTTAAAGCAAACTAGAATAACTTTATTAGAACTTCTAATCAATGGAGACCGTTGATCTCGTGATATGGCGAGATGCACCTACATTAACAGGGCACCAAATTAATTTATCGGTTAGCCCAATCACTACAAATGTTAGTTTTATAAGCTTACATTTACTGACGATCATACAAAACCGCCGTCATATTCATCTTTCCCGACGGTAAAAAAAACCATGTGTAAATCTCATCCCATATACCAACGGTAAAAGAAAACAGCCGATAAAGATGAAGTTGTATCAATGGTCATAAAAAAATCCGCTTGTATAGAGGGAGATCATGTTAAAAGTAATTTTTTTAAATACATGTGCTAGCGGTTACAACCGCTGGTAAAATACAACCATTACCGGCAGATAGAATAAATGTTAGATATTCTTGTACCATTTTTAGTATTTTGAAAATAGAGGGGCATAATGTTAGATGATTTCAAAATATTCTTATTTTAGAATAAAAAATTGGGAAAAGTGAGTATGAGCTTATATGAGGTGATGGCTAGAAACACAGTGGGCCCACATTTTTGGGGTGATCCAAACCATTCATGTTATAGACCCTGGCATAGATTGAGGGTGCCCAGAAAATCAGCTCCATAGGTTCATCCCAATCCTTCAAACTATGGAGGTGAAAAATGGGCAAATTTATAAGCTTATATGAGGTGATGGCTAGAAACATGGTCGGCCTACATTTTTGGGGTGATCCAAACCATTCATTTGATAGGCCCTAACATAGATAGAGTGTGCTCAAAAAATCAGCTCCATAGGATCATCTCAACCCTTCGAACTATGGAGGTGAAAATGTGTGGGTATAAATTTGCCCATTTTTCACCTCCACAGTTCGAAGGATTGGGATGATCCTATATAGCTGATTTTTTTTAGCACACTCAATCTATCTCAAGGCCTATCAAATGAATGGTTTGGATCACCCCAAAAATGTAGGCCCACAATGTTTCTAGCCGTCACCTCATATAAGCTTACACGAGGGTTCACTCATACTCGCTTTTCCCTAAAAAATTATGTTTATCCAAAAGACACTTTCGAATGGTAATTTTGGGTTAATCAAAAGACAACATTTTGTGAAAGGGTGGTTTCAAGTAAAAGGGGTGCCTAAAGAAGAGTCTCTTTTCTATCAATCCTTTAATAATTGTCCAGGATATTCTAATTAGTGTTCTTCCTTGTTTCTTCATGTTCCATCTAAGTACATGCATTCTGGTTAGCTTAACTTAAGCTGTAGCGCTAGATAGATAGTTGTGGGCATTGTATCATATATCAGAAATTTATTTCCATATAACTACTACATATGCAGAAAAATAATAGTCTTTAAGAAAATTAAACTCCTTAATTGGTTTACTTTGAACAATTTTCTTATATATTGATTTTTTTTCCTTTCATTTTTCAACCCATCTATACGTTTGTGATTCCTAATTTAATCATTTGCATCTCGATAAGTTGGTCGTTCATCATACCACACCTTTTCCCAAAAATTTTAATGGCTGATTTCATTGCTATGATAGCATTGCCGTCACGGAGCTGAGACCACTTCAGCAAACCAAGAGGTTTCAACATTTGTTTGACTCGAGATCAGAAGGGTTAAACAAGTCAATAAAAAAAATCAAATCTTATTCTAAAATGGTTCCGTAGTTGGATCAAGGGTAAAGGGTTTAAAATGTCAAGTCAATTAAGAAGGAGAGCTCTAATTTTTTATTAGATGGACTAATCTGATTCGTTGAGAACAAACTTATAAAGGGTCTTGTCTAATTATGATGTAGTGACCTATTTTTTTATGAGATGGAGTTAATCTTGTTTATATCTTCAAAGAGTAGTTGTGGTCAACAACTGAAGAACTTGAAGTAGTTGCTAAATATGGAGATTGCAATAGATCTTGAAGACCCTTCAATAAAGTATTTAGGGACCCAAACAGATGTCTGACTTCCAATACACACCTTCTTCAAGGACAAAAACAACTTCGTTTTCTCTTGACCTGATCAACTCTCCTTTGAATCCATTTTTCACTTGTGACTGGAGCTTTTGTGGGCCCTACCCATATCCCACTTCATTATTTTGAAAATCTTGTGGGCCTTGTCCTTTTTCTCTTAAGACCTATTGCCCTATCTTTTCTCAGAGAAATTATATGGTGCCCCGACCCTGAAGTAGCGTCAAGGTGGTACCACCCTTGATATTTGATCCAACAGCCTCTTAAAAAGTGTGCTGCTGTTAGATCAAATATCTAGGGTGGTAGCTTTTTTACGCTACTTGACCGTCGGGCATCATATAAAAACTCATTTTCTCAAACTTTGTGGGTGGGCCCTATCCTCCCTCAAAATTTCACCATTCTATTATTCTTGAATGTAATTACAAGAGAATCAAGTAGTGCTTATATAGAGCACTTAGATGATAAACATAGAAAGAAGATCATGGTAAACATGGAAAGAGATATTGGTAGAATATTCTAATCTAACCTAATTACTAATTTAATCTGAGTTTCCTAATCTATCTAATTTACCTCTACTAGCCAACTTGCCTAATATAATAAGATGATCCAACAGTAAGATCTCCACACAATCCACCAATGAGATCTTATGAGATCTCACATATTCTAACACCATCAACAATCAGATCAGTTAAAACACATTTTTTAATGATCATTTATGATAACACAAGCTTTTCATAAGATTTCATTGTTATTATTATCAATTCTAGTTGGAAATAATCTTATAACAGATCACATGTTTTCTCATCATTTCTTCTGCTTATGAGTGAAGTGAGATTTAATGTACGGTAGCGTTTAAGGATGTCCGACAAATTAGGATCACATGTGTGTGATCTTTCTAGCATATTAGACTTCCTAATCATCTAGTTTTTCTAATTAATACATCCTAAAATTGAATTAGAAAGTCTCTTTCTATAGAGTCGAATTCAGGTGGGACACCTCGTACTAACTTTAATAATTAGTATCTAATGCTTCATTATGTTAAGCCATGATTTTAACCTACAACCCTATGAGATTTACGGAAAGAAACTTCAACATAATCTAACACAGTCCCTGTGTTATTAAATGATATCTCTACTCCCTTGCTTTGATAATGACATCTCTCTTTATTTTACACTCCATTAACAACTACATAGAGGTTGTTTCAATTCCCACAAAGTAATCTACAGCTAATCAAAGGAACGGTTTAGTAAAGTAATGATTACCATTATTGAAACAATGTGGGCGATTATCTTTTCCTGAAAATAGTGGTGTCAACAGAACCACGTTCGGATCCACATATGTCTTCATCACGATCCGTTTAGATCTCTTATTGGTCGGATCCCTTTCGGAGTACTTTTCAAATCTTAAGTTTTGGGTCTGAGTCATGATCCACTATCTATTGTGTCTTAGTTGTCACGATCCATTTCAAATTGGACCATCCATCGGAGTGTTCTATGTCCTACTTACATGGTAGAACCGTCATCGAAATGAAAAATGCAAAAATAAAATATTAGTTCTTTTAGAAAAATATTCCCCTCATAAATATACATAAATTAAAGAACAAAATAATTTCAGACCTTAGGACATGGATCCGTTATACACGTTCGGATGCACCTGCTATTGTAGTTTTATTTATTAGATGATTTCAAGGCCAAGACGAAATCTTCTAAGCAACCGTAAGATTGTTTATTCAAACCTCTGACTTATATCCTTATTAGTGCTTGAAAAGCAAAACAACAGGTTCCCAAATCCTATCCATTAAAACTCCTTTGGATATATCACTGTCTGGATGCATTGACAACCTATCTGAAGAGAATGTATCCTGTGTTTTTCTTTATGATTTAGAAGCAGATTATCACAAAGAGGCAAGAAAATCATAACCCCTTTTGGACACTTCGGCAATCACATCTGTAGTAGGGAACTATTCAATTGATCCCATGAAGCGAGATACTTGGGATTTTATTGCAACTTTAGAAGCAAGAGAGGTAGAGTGCACGTTATAAAAGGGAATGAATGTTTCAAAAGTACTCCGCAAGCGATGGGACAGCAATGAGTGTGTGTGTTTGTAAGGAGTTAGAAAAACCTTAACTTGAAAAACCTTAATTTCTCATTTCTAACGATAATCTGACATGATATGTTATATTATGTCAGATAACGTCCTTCTGCATTGATGAACCATGGTAATGTTGGAGAAATTGAGGGCTTGTTTGTGGTAAGACCGATCCACCTTGATCTGGATCCAACGGTCCAGATCTAATCTGGAAAAACTTAAGTGCTCTTTGCGAAGATGCAATGAATTCTGCCCACGTCGCACGTTCGTGTATGCGAACAGTGCATTACACTGTCCCGCAGGTTCAACCCATGGCTAAGGTCTATTGTGCAACAAAGCAAATAAGAGAAGTAGGCGATGCTATGTAAATCCGAGATTTTATGTTGTGTAAGCCCTTATAGTCCCTTATTTTTCAAAAGTATTGTAAGGACCACACTTTAGGATGATCCATACTGTCCATAAGATGGGCCATAACGTAAATAGGTTGTGCCCAAAAAATCATTTCCCTAGAATGATCCTAGCCCTCCGATCTATAGCAGTTTCCATATTATGCAGTTCATCTATAGATTGGAGGGTATGTATCGGTAGGTATCATCCGATGGAAATGATTTTTTGGGCACAACCTATTTACTTTATGGCCCATCATATGGACGGTTTGGATCATCCTATAGAGTAGTCTGTACAGTACTTTTTGAAAAATAAGGGACTATAAGGGCTTACACAGTATAAAATCTCTATAAATCCATCTCCTTTTCTTGTCACACCCGATGTGGGACTATTTTTCTCACTACACTTCTACATTGGTACATCCCTTTGTAAAAAGCAACTTTTTCCAAAGAAAAGTATTCTTTTTCCAAAACACTTTTAGAAAACATTTTCCAAAATTCTATTTTTGACTATAAACCAAATATTTTGAAAATCCAAAATCTCTAACAGGTAATACCATGAACCATGCTAGAGTGATGAATACAAACGCCCGATATGATTCTGCATGTGGTGCGTGTGTGTGTGTGTGAGAGAGAGAGAGAGAAGTTTAGTGCCCTCATAAAGTGCTCTCAAGCAAGAGCTACCTTCTTTTTCTTCTTTTTTTGAATGACAAAGAATTAAATTGAAATCAACATAGCAAAACACAAAAAAGAAGACATAATACAATAACCCCTCATGGGGGGAGGAAATCACAAGTTTCTAGCTCCGCCCTAGAAACTCCCTCCCTAGCTAACCGATCGGCCTCACTATTCGCCGATCTTCTAACAGGGTGAAATGATATGGATGAGCCTGTGACAGTATCCAAACTCTAATGGTTGTGTGGAGCTTTCCTTCAAGCAAGAGCTACCTTGCATGTGGCAACTGCAAGCAACGTGACCCTATTCCAAGTGTGGCCTTCTTGTGTTGGAAATATTTTAAAATTAAATAAAATAAAATCTTTTGAAAATGGGGCTTTCCAAAGTTTTGTAAAAAGTTCGTGGAATCAGGGGCGGAGCCACATATAGCATGTGGGTGCCCCCCCCCCCCCACACACACACACCACAATGACTTGCAAAATACCTTTTATCACTATAACAAAAAGTGTTTTACCGGTGAAATTCCACTTAGCAACCCAAGAGAGGGGTGAATTGGGTGTCTTTTCAAATTTTAAGGATTTAAAAACTTTGTTTGCACTAGTTTTAGATTGATTAGAAAATTAAAATTAAGATTCAAAAACAAGAGTAAAGAGCTTACCAAAAGAGTTGAGAAGAAGAGATAAGATGATAAACATAAGGGTTTTTATAGTGGTTCGGTCTTAACCTAACACCTACTCCACTCTTCTCAAGTTGTTCTCTTAGACACCATCATTTTGCTACACTTTAACCAACAATAGCCTACTATATTGATCCGTGGAATTTCACTGGTAAAATATGGATCCTCACATTCCCTAGAAACCAAAATGATAAAGAGATGTACCTGGTAAGATAATTTGATCCGAAAAATTAGAAAAATACCCTGATTTGTGACTTTAGCTAGGGTTTTCTTTCACCCTTTTCCCCCATCTCTCGAAAAATGGGATCCCCCTAAAAGCCCTAGTTTGGTGGGATTTTAAGAGGGAAATGACATGTTTCGCCCCCTTTTCTACTCGAGACAACCACCCTTTTTAGTGTATTTTTTACTCTCTTTCACTCTACAAAGGGGTGGTCTTGGGTAAGAGTAGGGGTGGGACAAATGATCTTTTTTCTTCTCGAAATGTTATTGGCACACCATGTTTTGATAAGTGCACCAACCTGCCCATCTTTTTTTCTTTAATTAGCTTGCAAGAGCTGTCTTGGGGGATGTAATAGTCTCTTAACAGCTCCTTAAACACCAAGACGAAGTGAGTTAGTGCATATCAAAATATGGTGTGAGGGTCTCATCAAAACTCGGGGAATCCAAATAGGGGGGTGTCAATACCTAAGTCAGGGATGCTTTCATTGTAAATTTTTCAATTTTCTGTAAAAGTAAAGGAGAAGGCGGGGCAACTAGACAAAGGGGTTCCAATAAGAATTTAGAGATTATTTGAGCTTCAATGAGACTTTCAGAATAAACTAGAAATGAGTATTTTTTGGGTTTCTTTCGCACTCGGGGCTTGGTTCTTTGCGGATTTCGGAATTTGTAACTTGGCTTCTGGGAGATTCTGAAGTTGACTTTCAGACTCGAGTTTCGGAATATTTGGGAATTGGAATTTTATTCGGTCTCGGGAATTTATTCAATTTGGAAAATTTGTGGTAGGTCAAAATGGGTTGTCTACACCACCGGAGAGGCACTGGTAAAGGGCAGTGAACTGGTCGTCGACGTGAGTGGAGAGCATCTAGAAACGAGTAGACATCTTTGTGTCAACAGGGGTAGTGAGCCGCTCAAACTATGTGGTCATGGATCGCTCAAGGACCTCCTGCATGGCTGCGAAGCCCTGAGAGAAATCCTGAGATGTGTGGGGTGCCTCAGGTGCCTAAGTGTCCTGGTCCTCCTCTGTATCTTCGTCTTCATCTTCTTCTTCTGCGACTTCTTCATCAGAGTCAACTGCAACAACTTCTTTGGCTAGTGCCATGCGCCGGAAGGTATGATCATCAAATGGTGCGGTGGGAGTGTCAGTCGCCTCACCATCCAGAAGGACTCCAAAGTGGCGGAATATGCATGTAAGAAGCATGCCATATGGTAGGGAAGCTCGGTATCGACTAAGAGTCTGGAACATGAAGCGAAAGATGATGTAGGGTAGACAAATCCTGCGACCCTCAAGGATGCAATATATGATAAAGGCCTCGAGGAGCCTTAGAGCATTGGTCATGCCACCACGAGGGGTGAAATTGTTGAACATGAAGTTGTGAAGCATTTTGGCAACGGGAATTAGGTCGGAAGCTTTCACGTACATGTTGGGTCTATATCACTTGGCAATTCGGCCATACACAATATAGTGATCAAGATCATTAAGGGAATGGATCCCATTGTCAGGCCAAAAGTAATGGTCAAAGCCCTCGGAACTAATCTCAAGAATCTCGGCAAGTTGATGAATATTGAGTTTGATGTGTGTTTTCTTGACACGAGATTCAATTTGGAAGTAAGAAGGGGTGATAGTGAGATTTGTATAAAAAAGCGTACCAACCTAGGGTAGACAAGCTCATTGATGTAAAGGAATTGAATCCATCCAAGGGCATCGAATCGCTCTTGAAGATCAAGATTTTGAAGAATATCAGGTTCGATGTAGCGGCCGGTGAGGATGCCACGATTCACCATTTTCGACCATTTCTTCTTTGCTTGTGGGGAAGAGAAGTAGGAATTGGGAATTCCCTCCGGTTCCGGCGCTGGAGCCTTTGCTTTCTTAGACCTCTTCCACGAAGGTCCTTCATCTTCTTGGCCTTGTGAAGAACCCCCAAGGTGGAGATTCTTGGTTCTAGGCATGGGGTGCAAACTAGGGTTTGAAGAAAAGTAGTAAAAAAATTGAAAAATAGGGGTTTTGAGCCCTAGATGGAAGAGAATGATGAGGTAAATGAAGAGAGTGGAAGAAGAGACGGTTTAATGGAAGGACAAACAAGGATTTTGAAGGAAAAACAGAGAGGGAAACCCCTAGATAGGAAAAATGAAAAGGAAAATAGAAGAAATGAGGGTTTTAGAGGAGAAATGAAGGTTTTGAGGAAGGATGATAATGGATTAGGGTAGGATTGAGGTGGATTTTGAAGGGCAAGAGAGAAATGGAACCAGGGTTTTGAGATGGAGGAGGGAAGGAAGGAAGAGAAGGAAAGAAAAGGGGAGAGAATAAAACAGATCGCACGCTCCAGGGGTTATAAACGCCTTAGATCGATTCTCGGAGTTCCGAAACCCTTTTTTTATGTCGGATTCTATTGCGGAATTCTGAGAATTTTCTCAGAGTTCCGAGCTCGGAATTCCGAGAATTTTCTCGGAGTTCCGAGCTCGGAATTCCGAGAATTTTCTCGGAGTTCCGACTAGTGTATTTTTTTCATGAATGTTTGCAATGTGAAGCTCATTCAATACTCATATATTATCAATAAATATAATGTATTTTCACACAAATTCAAGGCATGATTTTCACATATGACTTAAACATGATTTAGATGATGGCACATGGCCAAAAGATTAAGTGTTTTAATTAGCATGACGGTACCGACTCCCCCTTTGAACAAAGTGGGCTGTGGGCACCAATTGAGTAAGTTTTAAACTTAGGGTTTGATCATCTTGAACCATGTGCTCATTTAACATAGTTCTAGCCATTTCAATGAGTGGTCTATTTTTCTTTTCAACTACTTCATTTTATTGAGGTGTTCTTGGAGCCGAGAAATTGTGTTTGATTCCATTTTCTTTACAAAAGGTATCAAACTCAATGTTCTCAAACTCGGTTATATGATCACTCCTTATCTCATTTATGAAAACCCCTGTTCATTTTGAATTCTTTTGCACAAGTTGACAAACTTTTTGAAGGTTTCATCTTTACTAGTTAAGAACAACACTCAAGTAAATCTAGAATAATCATCAACAATTACATACACATATCTACTTTCACCTCTACTACGAGTCTTCATGGGACCAAATAAGTCCATGTGAAGAAGTTGTAGTGGACAAGATGTAGAGATCACACTCATAGGTTTGAAAGAATCTTTAGTATGTTTTCCTTGAATGCAAGCACTACAAACTTTGTCTTTAACATACTTGAGCTTAGGTAGCTCTCTCCCTGGGTTCTTAGAAGACAATCTTGAGATCAAATCCATATGAGCATGACCAAGTCTTCTATGCCATAACCAAGGGTTATCTTCCATGGCAGAGAGACATTGGATGTTTTGATTCTCAAGGTCCTCTAAGGCCAATGAGTACATGTTACCATCTCTATATGCAACAAATTCTACTTCATTATTTTTTGCATTCAAAATCTTACATCTATCTTTTTTCAAAAATAACTTTGTGACCTAGATCACATAGTTGACTAATGCTAAACAAATTAAACGAAAGACCATCAACAAGCAAAACATGTTCAACTTTAATATCCTTAATTTTAATGGTACCTTCACCGATGATTTTGCTTCTTGTTTCATCCCCAAAGATGACATTTCCTTGGTGGCTCATGGTGACGAATGTGAACTTGGTTACGTCTCCCGTCATATGCCTTGAGAAATCACTATCCAAGAACCACTTATCCTTTGAGGGTTTTCCTTTCAAGCATACCTACAAGAATCAAAACTCATGTTGAAGCTTTAGGTACCCACTTTTTCTTGGGTCCTTCAAGGTTAGCAACATCATAAAGTTCATCTTTTCTAACCCAAACAAAGTTAGATGCTTTTGATTTCTTAACATTACATGCAAATCTTAAGTGTCCTACTCTACTACAATAGTGACAAGTAGGAACAAATACACTAGTGCTAGCATGCATGTGAGAAGAATACTTTATAAACTTGTTCTTGAATGAGCCTTCTCCTTTAGAAAATGGTTGGTATCCAAGACCAACTTTTTCTAGAGAGACAAGCTTTTTCTCAAGAATTTCATCTAATTTATTCTTTCCACATGAAAATTTTCTAAAAGATAAATCAAGTTCTTTGCATTTCAAAACAAGTTTTTCATTTTTCTCTTTCAAGCTTTTGTTTTCAAAAATAAATTTATCAACTTCTTCATTCAAAGCCTTGTTTTCCAAAATCAATTTTTCACTTGTATTGGTTTGCAAATCAAGTTCCTTTTTCAAGAAACCGAAATCCCTAATTATATCTTGCAAGGATTTTTTCATGATTTTATTTTTGGCAAGTTGCCAATCCATATTTTCATTAAGTTTTTCACAAGTAATCAATAATTCATCATTAGAAAATTCATGAGAAATATCATCAAGATCATTTACCTCAAAAAAGGAGATGTCATTTGTCACCTCGACAAGTCCCATGAAGCAAAGGTCATCTTCATCTTTTCCATTTGATTCATTTCTGGATGAAGCACTCCCTTCATCCCAAGCTACCGCACACAAATCCTTCTTGCCACTTCCTCTATTCTTCTTGTTTTTGTCATTGTTGTTGTTAAGAGGGCAATTTGGCATTATGTGACAGATCTTCTTGCAATTGGAGTATCTCATCTCCTCTTTGCTTGAAGGTCTATTTCTTGCTTGGCTAGAGTGGCCTCCTTTCTTGTACTTGAGAAATTTCTTGAATTTCTTAGTGAAGAGAGCAAGATCATCATCTTATATGTCTTCTTCACTCTATTCTTCACTCTCAACTCTTGCTTTGAAAGCTATCTTTTTCTTTTTTGTATCTTCTTTTTATTTGTTTAAAGTTTCTCTTCCTTTTAAAACTATTTCAAAAGTTATCAAAGAACCTATTAAGTCTTCTAAGCCCATTTTTTATACATCTTTTGCCTCTTCAATGGCGGTGACTTTAAGATCCCAATCTTTAGGTAGTGACCTAAGTATTTTAGTAACTAATTCCTTGTTGGACATTTGTTTACCTAAAGATTTCAAACCATTGATTATGTTTGTGAACCTAGTGTGCATTTTAGCAATGGTTTCATTTGGGTCCATCATGAAGAGTTCATACTCTCTAAAGAGAAGATTCATCTTGGACTCCTTGACTTGATTTGTCCCTTCATGAACTACTTCTAGCATATCCCAAATCTCGTTAGCGGTTTCAAGAGTAGAAACTCGATTGAACTCCTCAGGAGATAAGGCACAAATCAAAGCATTCATGGCTTTAGCATTTACGGTGGATTCTTTCTTTTCATTGTCATCCCATAGTTCCATGTCAATGCTAGGTTCCTTATATCCATTTTGAATTCTTCTCCATACTTCAAAATCTAAGTATTTTAAAAAGACTCTCATCCTAGCTTTCCAATAGGGATAATTTAAGCAATTAAAGAAGGGAGATCTAGTAGTGGATTGCCCCTCACTACTTTGAGAATAGGTTGCCATTTGGATCTTGCCCTTATAGGTTTTTAAGAGAAATCCTATATAAGAGCCTAAGCTCTAATACAAAGTGAAATTCCACTTAGCAACCCAAGAGGGGTGTGAATTGGGTGTCTTTTCAAATTTTAAGGATTTAAAAACTTTGTTTGCACTAGTTCTAGATTGATTAGAAAATTAAAATTAAGATTCAAAGATAAGAGTAAAGAGCTTACCACAAGAGCTGAGAAGAAGAGACAAGATGATAGACAAAAAGGTTTTTATAGTGGTTCGGTCTTAACCCAAGACCTACTCCATTCTTCTCAAGTTGTTCTCCTTGAGGATTCCACTATCTTCTTCAGGGAACTTAAATATGGCGTTCCTTTAGCCAAGTACAAACCGAGCTTCCAAGCTCCAAGGGTCTTCTACGGCGCCCTTTGTGGCCAAATACAATAAGGAGTTGAAGATGTAGCTTGCTTGCCTCTAGATAGGCTGATTACATGTAAAATACGCTCACTCTCACAAGAAAATGATGAACAAATAAAAAGCCTAAGGTCTCTCAAGAATAATCTAAGGTCAAAGCACAAGAGAGAAGGGGAGAGTGAAATCTAGTTAGAAATGAGTAAATATGCCTTTTAATGCTCTTGGAATATTAGGTTAACTCATTAAGTATTTTCCTAAAGATCCCAAGGTTCATATATATAGGGGAGATAAAAATATGGCCTTTTTAGACTCCCCAACGTCTTCTCGGAATTCGCACTCGGAATTCCGGGTTGACCGTTACAGGTTAATTTTTTCAAACAGGGACCTTCTCGAAATTCCGAGAAGGCTATTTCAACATATATTTCCAATTATTGTTGCTGATTTGATTTGGGCCTTCAGAATTCACTTTTATCATATTAAATGGAATGTCATTTGGGTCCAAATATGTGAGGACACCCCACCATGATCATTCACTTAACCATTTAAGTTCAATTTACGGTTGGTTTTAACTCCCTTTTGTGCCATTGACCTAGATTATTAATGATTGACCATATACATTCCAAAATTAGCTTGGTCTTCAATCTTGTTGGCACTTTGAAGATGCTTTGACTTGTCTTCAATCAACTCTATTGGTACTTGAGCCTAGCTTGAGCCTTTGAGTTGATTTTCATTCATTTGAGCTTGAATTTGATCTTGCCTTTGAATGACCTTGCCTTGCCTCGATGGTGCCGCGATATGCCTTTATGTTGTTGATGCCTTCTTCATGTCTTTGATGTCACTTTCAGCTTGAGTGAATTGTTCCTTGATGCGCAACTTTGAAGGTACTAAAGCTTGGAACACATTCACTTAGACAATGAAGATAATTAGTATATAAAACTATTTTATAACAAATTGGGTTTGTTAATCATCAAAACATATCAATAGGAGTACTTGTTGAACCCTTGGGCTAACAACCGGCATTCACGAACGCCCGCTAAAAGGAAGAAATGCATTTACCGGTGTTCTTGAACGTTACTAATAGTAAGTGGCCCCCAATGACCAATGCAGGCAAAGTGTCAATTAGTAGGGCCCTCCCAAGTGTAAATTCTTGGCTTCACCCCTGCGTGGAATAGTCCTAATGAACATTTGTTGTTGACCGTTGGGATGAAACGGTGGGAGTGGGAAGAGTCATGGTGAATAGCCATGGTGAAAGGCTGTGATGGCTGAAGAGCCACATATGGTGATCTATAAGAATAGGCCTTGTTCCCTTCATGGTTTCATTCGATTGATTGAGAACATTCTGCCACTGTCACACAATTAGTTTTAATTGGAAGAATCTAAAGCCCTTTCCTCCCCATTTCCATCATTTTACAATTGCATTTATTTTTCTGTTTGTTTTTTCTTTTACAAACACTCTGTAATACTATCAGTGGTATCCCCTGCGTGGAATAGTCCTATATTCGAAGTCTGAAAACGTTGAGAGGTATATAAAGCCTCTCACTTTTGGTTTTTACGTTTTCAGCTTAAGCCCCATATGGTGGGCTATAGGATGGTGCATGGCAAGCGCACAGTTCTAGGAAATGGGCTGGATTGTGCTAGGGGCATATGGGGTGTTTTTTGGTGCACTTTGCACATATCGTATGCACAGGGTTGATCTTGACCAGTTACTCCGATTGGATGGTGATCGGTAGAGGATGACCACACACGATCTAGAGTGTTCTCGGACACACAAGTTGGCAACTAGGCACGCACTAACACCCGGGAGTGAAGGTTGGGAACTTGGGATTGTAGCACAGAGATGGTGCTTGGAAGAAAACACGGCCAGAGAGATGGTGCTGCTGCTATGGAGCCCCCTGACCCAGGAAAGAACCCCCCTCGGAGATTGGAAGGAGAAGGTTGGCCGGCACTCAATACCCCATCTGAAAACTTCTACAACCTCGTGGGGGCTCTTCGTGACAACTTCCTGGCCGCTCAAGCTCAAGCTTTAGATAAGGAAGAAGCATCAACCCTCTCCGCCCAAGAAGCTGTAGCATTAACAAAGTGGATTGCTAGTGAGCTGGGAAGTAGTTCATCTCCTATATCCCCAGTTGAACCCACAACCCTCCACAAAAGAGATACAAGATTTCATCAAACCCATCCTGAACAAGTCCTATCAAAGTCAGCTCCTGGGAAAAAGAAGACCAGTCCCAAAGGCAGATCCAAACCTGAAGCTCCCTTGGTCCTAAGACATTCGAAATCCGATCCTGAAATTCTAAAGGAGTTCTCTCCCCCTCCCCGTCCTAGCCTATCCAGCTTCCTCATCCACCCCCACACCCTGCAAACCCAACAAAACTCCCCTCTCTCTGAAGGCGAGAGGAGGGAGACAAACCCCTGCAGGGACCCTTCAATCTCACCCCTTGACTGCCAATCCAATGGCCCTGATGCACCCACTGAACCATTTTCCCTTTTAGCAAACTCCCGCCCTCTAACTGGCCCCACCTACCAATCAAAATCCCTTTTGACCAAGTTCAAAATTCAAACCGAGTGGGAACCTTTGATTCCTCCTAAAAACTCTTATCCAGAAGCACCTCCAGGTTTTGATATTCCCACCCCTGCTGGAAACTCCCCCTCTAACCATCCTTGTCTGGTGAAATCCCAGATCGCCCCCCCTTGGACCAATCTTTTCTCCAAACCCACTCCAAGCTCCTCCCCTGATCTAAAACTCTCAATTCCTGAAGGACCACATCTTCGAACCCAAACCATCTCCTTCTCCTTGGAGGAAGTAGACAAAGGAAGCACCAAATGGGATCATTGTCTGGTCGGCTTCTTTCTGGGTCGGCGGCCTTATGTCCAAAATCTTCGAGAAAACCTTGAAAGAAAATGGAAACTCAAAGGCAGCCTTCAAGTCTCCACGCTCCGGAATGGATTCTTCCTTTTCAAGTTCAGTAACAACGACGGCTGTGAACAAACTCTCGAAACCGAGGGTCATACCTATGCAGGCAAACCCCTTATCCTTCGTAGATGGTCTCCGGGAATCGCCATCGAAAAACCAGAGTTATCCAAAATTCCAATCTGGGTGAAACTCCCGGCTTGCCTCTTCAATATTGGAACAATGAGGGCCTAAGCAAGATAGGGTGTGCTATCAGAACCCCTCTGTACATGGACTCCAAAACAGGGGAAGCCACTCATCTAGGTTATGCGAGGCTGTGTATCGAAATCGAAGCAGGGGATCCTCTTCCCATCTCATTAGAGATACTGTCACCATATGGAAACACTCAACAAGAAGTTGAATATGAGTGGAAACCTTCCTCATGTAGAGAATGCAAAATCTTTAATCATTCAACTGAAAAATGCCCCAAGATGGAAAGCCTTCCCCCTAAAGCCCGTAAGGAATGGAGGCCCGTTGACAGAAATGAGGGAAATCTAACCTCAGACCTTCAAGAAAATCCAAACCACAGTGACTCCACTAATTCTCCTACGTGTGAACCCAATGATCAAACTCAACCTCAAGAAATAGCCTATGTTCCCCATCCAACTCAGAATGATTCTGGCCCTATCTACCCCCCCATAAAACCCCCAACAATCTCTCACCCCCTTGGATCGAAACTGCTTAATCCCCCCATCCCCACCCATAACCCATTTTCCACTCTTAGCTCTGAACCCATGGATGATGAAGATTTGGAACTCCCCATATCGGGATCAGCGGAGGAATCTGAATATGAACCCCCAAGCTCTAGTAGTTTTGCCAATCTGAAATCAAATTGGTCCCCTATACCGGAGAACAACAAAATCACTTCGAATGATGGAGAAATTCAGCCAGATGAAACAGTATCTCTCGATGCCCAAACTCAATCCCCAATCATTTCCAATGATGAGGCTGGTAGCGTGGAACGTTAGAGGGCTTTGCATGAAGCTCCGGAGGGAAGAAATTCAGAGCCTTACTTCCAAAAACCAAATTTCCCTCCTTGTCCTCTCTTAAACTAAGGCCACCACTGACAACCTCATTGAATATACCACTGAAATCTGTCCTGGTTAGGGTTTTTTCACCAATTATGATCACGCAGTCAAAGGTCGTATATGGATCCTCTGGAACCCTCAAATTCTCAACTTCCAACCCCTCAGCTCATCCTACCAAATTATTCATGGAGAGATTCAATACCTTCATTCCAATCTCAAATTCAGTCTCTCCGCAGTCTATGGGCATAATGCTGGCGTTGAACGAAGATCTTTATGGAGTGACCTTAGAGCCATAAGCTCAATCACCAATCTCCCTTGGATTGCCATTGGAGATTTTAACATCACCAAGTTCCATAGTGAGAGGTTCGGTGGAGGTGAGCCTATTCAGGAAGAGATGGATGAGTTTAACTCTTGTATTCATGACTGCTATTTGGCTGACCTCAAGACCATTGGCCAATCCCTCTCCTGGTCTAACAACTCCAGAATCAATAACCTAAAACTCCGCAGGGTCGACAGAGCTCTTGTTAATGAAGAATGGTTGTGCCATTTCTCTTGTTCCTTTGCAATCCATCTTCACCCAGGTCTCTCTGATCATTCTCCTATTCTGATTCAACATGATTCCAACCCAATCCCCTGTGGCCTTAAACCTTTTCGCTTCCACAATATGTGGTTGGATGACAGTTCCCTCTTCAAGGTGGTGGAAAGAGCCTGGAATTCTCCTGTCTTTGGAAATCCAATGTTCAAACTGGCCTGCAAACTTAGAGAAGTAAAAAGATATCTGAAGATTTGGAACACCAATGTGTTTGGAAGGATTGATATAAAAAACCAGAAGCTAAACAAATTCTTGATACCATCCAGTCTTGGATTGCTTCTGATCCCACTAATTTTCAGCTCCGAAAAGATGAAATTGAAGCAAAGAAAAACCTCATCAAAATTTCTCGGCATGAAGAATCAATGCTCAAGCAGAAGACGAGAATTGATTTGCTCAATCTTGGCGACACAAATTCTGCCCTCTTCTATTCTGCTTTGGCTTCGAGAAGGAACAAAAACAATATTTTGGCTCTCAAAACCAGCAATGGAGAATTCACTTCTAACTCTGAGGAAATTTCAGCCACCCTTAAAAAAAATTTCCAATCCCTCCTGAACCAACAAAGAACTACCATTTCCCCTGAAGATATCCCTGATCCTAAGTTCAAATTAACCCCCTCTGAAGCTGTCTATCTCACCCGAGAGATTTACGAAGATGAAATCAAAGATGTAGTTATGAATTGTGATGGGAGCAAAGCACCTGGTCCTGACGGCCTCAATGGGCTTTTCTTCCTATCGTTCTGGTATTTGATTCACAAAGATCTCACAAAAGCTATTACCCACTTCTTTCGAACTGATAAGCTCTTAGCTAAGATTAACACCACTTTCATCTCCTTGATCCCCAAAACTAAAGATGCATCCTCTCCTGAAATGTTTAGGCCTATATCCCTCCGCAATTATGTCTACAAGATCATCACAAAAATCATGGCTACTAGGCTCCGGCCAGTAATGTGCAGAATTATCAGCCCGAATCAGTCAGCTTTCATAAAAGGGAGGATCATTCAAGATAACATCCTTCTAGCTCATGATTTAGTCCATAATTTCCACCTCCAAACTAAACTCTCCGGAATGTGCCTAAAGCTGGATTTGAAGAAAGCATTTGACATGGTACGACATGATTCTCTCATTCTTTTCATGCAGAAAATGTGGTTTAATGACAAATGGTGCTCCTGGGTTAAAGAATGCATTCAAAAAGCTTCTTTCTCTGTTCTTGTTAATGGATCCCCTGTTGGTTTTTTTCAATCCACCAATGGGATCAAACAAGGAGATCCCCTATCTCCTCTGCTATTTAGTGTTTGTATGGAAATGTTTTCCATATCCATAAATGAAGCCATATCAAATTCAGAGATATCTACTCCTTTCTCCCAGGGTGAAATCAGTATTTCTCATCTCCTCTTCGCACATGATATGCTTGTTTTTGCCGAAGCTACCCCCCAATCTGCCCTTGGAGTTAAAAGATGCATTCAACGATTTAACCATTGTTCCGGGCTGGAGGTGAACATAAACAAAAGCGAGATTTTCTTCACTGAAAAAGCTAAGCAGGTCAGTACCTCAATCTCATCCATTCTTTCTATCCCTGAAGGTCAATTCCCCATTAAATACTTGGGGCTCCCCCTCATCTCTACAAGACTTAGAATTTCTGACTGCACCATGTTAATCAGTAAAATCCAAAAGCGTATTGCTAGATGGGCTAACAGATGCCTGTCTAGGGCTGGGAGAGTTGAACTTGCTAAAACAGTCCTAAACTCTTTCCAAATCTACTGGTCTGCCTCATTCAATCTCCCATCCACTATTCTTGATAAAATTGAGCAGATCATTCGAAATTTCATTTGGGCTGGGCACTCTCAAAGAAATGTTATTCATCCAATATCATGGAATACCATTTGCACTCCAAAATCTGAGGGGGCTTGGGGATTCGAAGACTTCCATGATATCAACTCTGCATGCCAGATGAAAAACCTGTGGAATGTTATTAATGGCAGAAACTCCTTATGGTCGGATTGGTTTAATCACAAATACTTGAAAAGAAAGAACTTATGGACTATGAATATGCCATCCAGGCCTTCCTGGGGAGCCAGAAGCATCTTCAAAGCCAGACTCATTTGCTATGTCATTGGAGACCGTAAAGGAATTGATTTTTGGAAATAGCCTTGGCACCCTTATGGTCTCATCTCTCACTTATACCCAGAAGGAAGAATTCTCAACTCTCTTCTTCAATCTACCACAATTGATAACCTCCTCAGTAACGGCGAATGGATCCCAAGTAACCAGCGCACTCTTCCTGGCCTTCACCTCATTCTAAACTCAGCTCTTATCATCCCTGGGAACCATAACCAAGTAATTTGGAAACCTCACCCAAATGGAAACTTCACTTTGACAAGTGCCTGGCAAAGTATCAGAACCCACCATCCCAAAATTCAATGGTTCTCTTCTATCTGGTTCAAGGGCCACATCCCCAGACATAGCCTGGTTGCTTGGCAAGCGCTCCATTGTAAACTTAGCACCAAAGCTAAACTCCTATCTATAGGGATCATTACTGAAACCTCCTGCTCCCTATGCTCTTCGGGAAGAGAAGATTTGGACCACCTTTTCTTCAACTGCTCTTTCACTTCCTGGATAAGGAGATCCTTATTATGGAGGTTCTCGATTAGAAGGAAACCAAAGAAAACATTGCTTGAAGAAGAATCATGGATCAGAAATAACATAAATTCTAAAGGCAGATATTTGGTTGCTCTCCGCCTTGCTTTTTGTGCTACTATCTACTGCATCTGGATCGAAAGGAACAGAAGGATCTTCCACAAATGCAATCGCCACAAGCAGTGCATCCTCTAGGATATCATCCATATTATACGATCTAAAATTCTTTTCCTCAGATTGGATGGAAACCTTGACCCCAAAGACGATTTCCTTGCTGCTAAGCTGAAACTCCCCAAGTTCAACAAACCTAACTTGATAAAAACCTGCAGTTGGATTCCCCCGGATGAGGGTAGATTCAAACTGAATTCTGACGCATCTCTCTGTCAAACTGAAGCAGCCATTGGAGGGCTAATCAGAGACTCCAACAGCAACATCATTACAGATTTCTCCATTAATATGCCTCCAAAATCAATCCAGGAGCTGGAAATGCAAGCGATTCTTGTTGGTACCGCCTCAGCAAGGAAGTTAGGCCTCAATCACCTTTGGATTGAATCTGACTCCTTCTTCGGCGTCAATGCTATCAATGGGAAAATCAAATGCCAATGGAAGCAAATTCCAATTCTCTTCAACCTCAAAGCTCTCCTTGGTGAATTTCAGAGTTGGAAGATTACACATATCTGGCAGGAAGCCAACTCAGCAGCAGATCTTTTATCCAAAACTAATTGTTGCATCAAAGGAGAAGATCTTCCTCCCTCAAACCTGCCCCCTGATCTGATGGCCCTTGTCTTAGATGACTCCTCTGGAACTTTGTATACTAGACTGTAGTTCCCATGTCTATTTTATTCTCATTTGCTATGTTTCTAGGGATGCTCTTTAGGAGCCCTTCTCTCGTCTGTCTCTTTATCTGTTCAATGGTTTCTTCCATTGTTTGCTGCTGGTTTTGTTGGAGCCTGCCCCACAAACTGTTGGCCTTTGAGCCCCCCTGATTGTACTTTTTCTCTTTTTAATGATATCTGGTAGGGGTCTTGCCTAACCCCAGCTTACCAAACAAAACAAAACAAAAACAACCGGGAGTGATCTTGACCATAGGTTCACAATCGGTCATGAACCATAGGTATATTGTTGTCTAACAGTAGACTAATAATCCTCTGATGATCAGACTCATGAATGATTGTGATCCGAGGGCTATCTAGTCCGTATTATCATGATCAAGCATGATCTAATAGCCAGAATTCAGCTTGCACTGATCAATGGTGATCAAGGGTACTTTTCTGTAGGAAAAGACAATAGTAGGTCTATAAAAAGACCAGTAATCCCCTGTTAAAAACACAATATGAAAAAAGAAAATGGATTAAGATTATATAGCTTTTATATGGTGCACGGCCATCTAAGTCCCTTGCGGGCGGTACGGAGGTACCGCCCTTGATGTTTGATCCAACAGCATCTCACTTTTTTAAGAGGTTGTTGTTGGATCGAATATCATGTTGGAAATAATCCGTGTAGTGGTTGAGAAGAAGATAAGAAGATGCTTCAAGGCGTGTTAAGACAATATTCGCCCCCACCAGTAGTGTGCAAAGGGGACCACGAACTCACCTCCAAGATACAATGAAGTCCGGTTCCAAACCGATTGCTTGACGACGTTCTGCACTGAACGAAATCAAGCCTGAATCACCTTTTAATTTTTCAAGTGCAAAGTGCGCCTAATAAAGCGTCACTATGCGCCCTATAGCCTATCGCCCACGCCGCGTGCGTGTGCGAACGGTGCATTGCACTATCCCGCGGTTCAAACCCATGGCTAAGACCCGTTGTGCACCATAACAAAGAAGAGAAAAGAGTAAAGCTTTATAAGCCGAACTTTTCCTTTCTTATGAGTCAGTACGGGACTATCTTTTTCACACTACTTTTGCACTCTTCTCTTTCTCTTGCAAAAAGCAACTATTTCCAAATAAAAGTCTTTCATTTTTCAAAACACACTTAGAAAACATTTTCCAAACACTGTCTTTTGACCAAAAAATAAGATTTTGAAAATCAAAATCTAACAAATCAAAGGTGGTACTTTTATCGTACCACCCACACGGCACTTGACGGACAGGCACCATATAATTTCTCAAAATTATAATTTCTGAAGGGGCAGTGATAAATCGACTCCCAAATATCTTAAATCGACTCCCCATGTGTCTATCTCTGGCAGCTTTCTCTCTCTAACCCAGACAAGATAGAAAGAGACATGGGGAGTCGATTTAAGATATATGGGGGTTGATTTAACACTCCCCTTTCTAAAGCTTGTGGAGGACTTTCTAATTCGTTATTTTTGTATTAGTTTCTTGAAAATTTGACACATGAGAGACAAATAAATGACATAATATCACAGGGGTCAAGCGTATGTTGAAAATCACACAAGGGGGTCAAAACCCAGATAAAGAGGGCAGGCATGACGAAAATGCTCCTCTGCCATATAAACAGAAGCAGACAACTGATTAGACTTGAAAATCAGTTTTTCCCTCTTCCCTCTTCCCTCTTCTCTCTTCGTTCTTCCCTGCTTTGTTTCCTCCTCTCCTCTGACGACGTCATTTTCGCCGGCAATCTCGACGGTGAGCGCGAACGTGTAGCATATACACGGTTAGGGTTAAAAAATGTGAGTTATTTCGTCTCTCTCCCTCTCCTAATTGCCATGCCATGTTTTTTTTTTTTCTTGACCTATGTAACCATGAACTTTTTGATGGGTAATCTTTGATTTGTAACAATTTTTCTGCTAATTTGTGCTTGGATTTGTGATAGGATTTCAATGGTTGAAATATAGATTTTTTGAACAGTGATGAGTGTCGGATTGAATCAATTGAAATGACTAAAGTTTCCAACACTTCTGCTTGTTTAGTGTTTGATGAAAGTTGTGACTTAGCAATATCTTATCTTCCACAAAATTTAGACAATAAAACATGTCACCAAGTTTCCTTCTTGTTCCTTTTCATGATTTGTCTTCGGTGTGAACAAAATTTTGTCCAAGAGCTATTAATCTTACCTTAGAAAGTAGTTGTTATCACTAAACATAAATCTTACTTTGGAAACATTCTTTAACAGGGGAACATTCAACTATACTATGAGGGAAACCACTCTTTAGTCCACATTAGGTATGAAAACAAAACAACCATTAAAAAAAAAGGTGTAAAAGGAGAATATTCAACTATGCTACGAGGGCAACCACTCTTTGGGTCACATTAGGTATCAAAAGAAAACAACCATTGAAGAAAAAAAGGTATAAAAATAGGTTCATATGTCTTCTACTTCTTCATCTCAAGTGCAAACATCGTCCGAATGACATCAATCTCTAATTAGTTGCATTTATGCTTTTGAACTTTCCATGAATAAAAGTTTTCTTAAGATCCATTTATTTTGAGCATCAAATTCTTCAAACTAACAAATAAAGATTAACATTAAGGAAATTGATGCTTTAACAATAGGGGTTGAGTGTATATTTAGAAAAAAAATAAACCATTTGTGGCAAATACACCGTTCTTACAGTTGGGGTACATGTTTCCAGATGGCATTCTTATACAATCACATATCTTTGTCCGTTGCCTTCACCCCCTTGTTATCTTTCATATTATTTTCTTTACTATCTGAAAGAAATAATTTCCAAAGATCTTATTTAAGACAATTCTGGCAGTGTGATATGATAATGCGCAAAGGGTGTTTGTGCTCCATAAGATATTGCTATTATTAGTAATTCAAAACTCATGCTATCCCATTTAGCTTTGGTGTTAAATGTGAAAGTGCCTGCGAAAACAAGACAGACATGAGTTTAATGAGTGTAGGGATTGAATTTTTCATGTTGTGATTTGTTAGTGATATAAGAGATTCGGTCCCTATTTTTTTTTTTTTTAATATCCTCTCTATTGAGCATTGGCTAAAACAAATGGCCATGATTTGATCTTGCAACTCATATTAGAAGTCTCATGTGGCGATTTGAAAAGAGGAAAAGAGCAGATTCAATGTGTAGGAGAAACATCACGATTTGAAGTATGACGGTAATTCAAGTCATTTGAGATTCAGGAAGCCAAGTCTATGGTTCGCTTCTGTCAAAATAGGCAAAGAAAATATCCAGGTGGCTCGTGGCAATGCTCCAATTGGATGAAGAATTTATTGTTGAGAGCTTAATTTTTGAGAACTCCAATTTCAGCCCCTTTGATTTCTGCACTCCATCATCACTTGCACCTGCAATTCTATTGCCTAGAGCAATTCGAGATCTTTCTCATTCAATATCAGGCTTTCATTATACTACAGTTATCACCTCTATTGGCTTTGATACAAACCTTTTAGCCCTCTAACAATGATCGGGTCTTATTTAGCTCCAATTTCATCAAACTTTAAAACCCCACTCTCTCTCTCTCTCTCTCTCTCTCTGTTCGTTAAACATTGCCTATTTTTAGAACCTGTTTGAGGATGATGAAGGAGCTGCATTAGCAGATTTTAGAGAATAAAAAACGAAACAGATTTACAGCCATCATTCCCACCATTTTGTCCGAGCTTAAACCAGGCAAGAAAAAGCAAATAGAGAAAGAGGAGTGAGCAGCCTACCTCTGTTTATGCACAAGATAAACCCATGAATCAGCTCCTGTTTTGCACAAGTTTCGATCTAGGATTCCCATTTATGTAGTTGAAAACCCCTGAGTTTGATGGGCCCTCCATGGTGACTTATTCTACCCCATTTTCTACCCCATTTTAGGGCCCATAATTCCTTCTCTAATACCATGCATAGCTCCCCTTAATTGCCCTTGAGAAGCCCCCCTTAGGTACTAGTAACCCCATTTTTGTAGCTGAAAACCCATGACTTTGAACTTGAGGACCATCTTCTCGATTTGATGGACCCTCCAATGGTACTTCTTCTACCCCATTTGAGGGCCCATAATCCCTTCTGTAATACCATGCGCAGCTCCCCTCTATTGCCCTTAAAAAGGCCCCCTTAGGTACTAGTCACCCCTTTTTTGTAGCTGAAAACCCATGACTTTGAACTTGAGGACCATCTTCTGGATTTGATGGACCCTCCAAAGGTACTTCTTCTACCCCATTTGAGGGCCCATAATCCCTTCTGTAATACCATGTGCAGCTCCCCTCTATTGCCCTTGAGAAGCCCCCCTTAAGTACTAGTAACCCCTTTTTGTAGCTAAAAACTATGACTTTGAACTTGAGGACCATCTTCTGGATTTGATGGACCCTCCAAGGGTACTTTTTCTACCCCATTTGAGGGCCCATAATCCCTTCTTAATACCATGCACAGCTCCCCTCTATTGCCCTTAAGAAGCCCCCCTTAGGTACTAGTAACCCAATTTTTGTAGCTGAAAACCCAGGACTTTGAACTTGAGGACCATCTTCTGGATTTGATGGAACCTCTACCCCATTTGAGGGCCCAAAATCTCTTCTGAAATACCATGCACAGCTCCCCTCTATTGCCTTTGAGAAGCCCCCCTTAGGTACTACTAACCCCATTTTTGTAGCTGAAAACCCATGACTTTGAACTTGAGGACCATCTTCTGGATTTGATGGACCCTCCAATGGCACTTCTTCTACTCCATTTGAGGGCCCATAATCCCTTCTGTAATACCATGCACAGCTCCCCTCTATTGCCCTTGAGAAGCCCCCCTTAGGTACCAGTTACCCCATTTATGTAGCTGAAAACCCCTGAGTTTGAACTTGAGGATCATCTTCTGGATTTGATGGGCCCCTCTAAGGGTACTTCTTCTACCCCATTTGAGGGCCCATAATCCCTTCTCTAATACCATGCACAGCTCCCCTCTATTGCCATTGAGAAGCCCCCCTTAGGTACTAGTAACCCCTTTTTTGTAGCTGAAAACCCATGACTTTGAACTTGAGGACCATCTTCTGGATTTTATTGGCCCTCCAAGGGTACTTCTTGTACCCAATTTGAGGGCCCATAATCCCTTCTGTAATACCATGCACAGCTCCCCTATATTGCCCATGCGAAGCCCCCCTTAGGTACTAGTAACCCCATTTATGTAGCTGAAAACCCCTGAGTTTGAACTTGAGGACCATCTTCTGAGTTTGATGGGCCCTCCATGGTGACTTATTCTACCCCATTTTAGGGCCCATAAATCCTTCTCTATTACCATGCATAGCTCCCCTCTATTGCCCTTGAGAAGCCCCCCTTAGGTACTAGTTACCCCATTTATGTACCTGAAAACCCCTGAGTTTGAACTTGAGGACCATCTTCTGGATTTGATGGCCCCTCTAAGGGTACTTCTTCTACCCCATTTGAGCGCCCATAATCCCTTCTCTAATACCATGTACAGCTCCCCTCTATTGCCCTTAAGAAGCCCCCCCTTAGGTACTAGTAACCCCATTTATGTATGTGAAAACCCATGACTTTGAACTTGAGGACCATCTTCTGGATTTGACGGGCCCTCCAAGGGTACTTCTTCTACCCCATTTGAGGGCCCATAATTCCTTCTGTAATACCATGCACAGCTCCCCTCTATTGCTCATGAGAAGCCCCCCTTAGGTACTAGTAACCCCATTTATATAGCTGAAAACCCCTGAGTTTGAATTTGAGGATCATCTTCTGGATTTGATGGACCCTCCAAGGGTACTTCTTCTACTCTATTTGAGGGCCCACAATCCCTTCTATAATACCATGCACAGCTCCCCTCTATTGCCCATGAGAAGCCCCCCTTAGGTACTAGTAACCCCATTTATGTAGCTGAAAACCCCTGAGTTTGAATTTGAGGACCATCTTCTGGATTCGATGGACCCTCCATGGATACTTCTTCTACCCCATTTGAGGGCCCATAATTCCTTCTGTAATACCATGAACAGCTCCCCTATATTGCCCATGAGAAGCCCCCTTTAGGTACTAGTAACCCCATTTTTGTAGCTGAAAACCCATGACTTTGAACTTGATGACCATCTTCTGGATTTATGGACCCTCCAAGGATACTTCTTCTACCCCATTTGAGGGCCCATCATCCCTTCTGTAATACCATGCACAGCTCCCCTCCATTGCCCATGAGAAGCCCCCCTTAGGTACTAGTAACCCCATTTACAAAGCTGAAAACCCCTGAGTTTGAATTTGAGGAACATGTTCTGGATTTGATGGGCCCTCCAAGGGTACTTCTTTTCCCCCATTTAAGGGCCCATAATCCCTTCTGCTGTCATTTAATTAAGAAAATATTATATCCTTGCCAGATCTAACATGTTAAACTAATTTCTGGTAGATTTCGTCTTTAAACTAAATTTGGTACTGTGACCTGTATACTTGAAATGCAATGTTCACTTATGTGCAATTATTTGCATGCTTTAGTCTGGTATTAAATGTACTCTAAATAAAAATGTTATCATCTTCTTGTCATGTTTAAGTCTTAACCATATCATATACTCCTTTTGCAGACAAGTTCTCAATCAGGAAGCTCCTATTTTCTTCTTTCAGAACCAGAGTTGTCTGGTTCACCTCCTCAACGTGTACCTCCGAAGGTTTTGGTTAAGCCGGCCTCTACTTATTCGCCTTGAGAAGCCTCCTTTACGTAGTGGTTCTTATGATATCTTGTCAACCCTTTGCAGGTCTTCGTAAACTGGCACGCACAATGCTTTCTCTACTGTTACACTATGATAGCATACTGAAGGATGAAGTTAATTGGGAATATGTTGGTGGGAGTAAGAAATTCTTATTGGTAAGTCCCCGAATGAATCTTAAAGAATTGGAGGCTCTAATCCACAGTTGAATTTGGAGTATTGGAGGACGGGTGTCACTATCCATCAAATGTCGATATGTTGTTGATCCATATATAAGCACTCTAATCGACGCCGATAGCGATGATATCTTCCAAACGTTGGTTAAGGTGCTTGAGAAAGATACTTTCAACTCTGTGATGCTATACATAACAAAAATTGACAATGGCCTAAATTCATCGTATTCTTCTATTCTGCCCCCAAACAATGTCATACCTTCTACTTCCTTTTCACCGCGAAATCCCTCTCATAACCTGGCCATACCTTTGACTTCTGTACCACCGATTCCCTCTCAAAATCCCTCTCATAATGCATGCATACCTCCTACTTCCGTTCCACCAATTCCACACCTAAGATATCCATCGGAATGAGTAACTGTCACTCCCGACTCTCGTTTTGAAGTAGACTTACAAAGAGAATATGAAACAGAATTGGGTAATACAAGCATAGGAGGTGACTCGGCATAATTTAGTTCAAGGTATGTCTTGTAGAATTTTATTTATATTCAAGTACTCAATCTACTATCCTGATTTTATATTGTTGAACTGTGTAGGGTTCGAGTTGACCTAAATGAAAACTTCTCGGACGATATGTATGGGAACCATATCTCAGAAGATATCATTGTCCCCGGGAATGATGCAGATGTGCCGTTGGAGCATATTAATATTTTCGAGGATGATTTTCATGTCTTCGGTTGTGATTTGGAAGAATTTAGAACTGAAGATGACAATGATGATGATCCTGCAAGGGATGATGATGAGGATGATGACGAGGCTGAGGCTGAGGCTGAGGTTCAGGATGAGCAGGGTGATGAGGCCGCCCATGATCCTGAAAATTATAATGGAAATCAAAATCACGACGAAGATTCTGGTGAAAACCTTAGGCCAACAGAAGTGGCTCCCCCTACCGGCAATGGTCGGCCATTTCTACCTGCTGGCACAACTCGGCCAGTCGAAGTAGATGACATGTATGTTGGGGCTGATGAGGTACATGCAGATAATCTTGAGTTCGATGAGTTAACTGTTGGGGCTATGTATCCAAATATGAAGCAGTTCAAGAAGGCCGTTAAGGATTATGCAATTCGGCAGAGATTCATGTTCAAGAAGTCACGGTCAACTCCCAAGAAGTATGCCGTTGTATGCAAGGAACCAGGTTGCAAGTGGCGTATATCAGGCATTAACCGTATGACTTATGTGTTAGTGAAGAAGTTTGTCAGCGACCATACGTGTACATCTCACTTAAAGGGCAATGATAATCATCTAGCTACATCACCATGGGTTGCCGAGACATGCTTACCCCTATTTGATCGTCCAGAAGATGTCGGGACAAGGATCATAAGACAGTACATCAAGTCGCACTGGGGTATAACCATGACCTACCGTAGAGCACACCTGTGGACGCCCCCATTTTGCTCCGCCTTAGTCAACAAAGAAGTTAGTGTTTTTCTATCGGTTCTTCGGTGTTTTCCATTCCCGTGTTCGCCTCCTATGTTTTCTCGATCTTTTCAATCATTTCTGCCGTGTTTTGCATTTTTCCGTCAAGTGTCGAGAAGAGTTATTCAAAAATCGAAGCAAGAAATAATTTGGACCCGTGGGTGGGCCCGCATTGAGCATTTTGTTGAGATTTGGATCAAACAGGGGGCCCGCATATTGTTTTAATGAAAAATGAGTTTTGAGCTATTCAAATAACCCTTGAAAACGATTCAAGAAGCACAACGAATTTATATTGAGGTCCATTAATTGAATGGCTCAAGTCATCCCATGAAAAATGATTTGTGGGCCCAACCCATTCGCATTGCCGCCCATTAATTGAACCGCTTGGATCATTCCAAATGGGCTCTATCCCAAATTCGGCCACCATGTGTGGGCCTTGCTTATTGTGCATTTTTCCATCCTAAAATGGGCCACCATGTGTGGGCCTTATTTAAGAATGGATCCAATGAAGAGTGAACCGTTTGGGTTGGGTTATAAATATAAATTTTCTATCGTGGGAAAGAAGAATCCCTTGGTTAGTAAAGATTACCCAAAAAGCAATATTGCATTGCTAGCATGAGCAGCAGCAAGGAAAGAAACTTTCTTTGTGGAGGGCATCGCCGAAATTCAATATAGGAAGGATGCCGTATGGGCAGCTAGTGGTGGGTAGTATTTTAGGGGTAATCAAAAGAGGTGGCAAGGAAAGGATAGATGAGAAAAGGAAACTTTCTCAAAAGAGAAAATGGGAGTATCGGCCTTAATATAGAGGTAGAAAGAAAAAGGAAAAAAAAAAAAAACCAGAAGCACGATTGGGCAGCTTCTCTACACAGCCTCTCCCTCAACCTCTCCCGGATTGAGCACTTCTCTCTGCACAGCCATCTCATCTCCGTATCCCCCACTCTGCTTCTCTGTTTTTCAACCCTCTCACGCTCTCTATCTCTTAACTCTCGGCCTATCACTCCTCATCCCACCACCCTTTGTTTCACACTCCCACGTTTTATCTCTCCCTCTGTTCCCTCACCCTATACAGCCCACCAAAACCGAAGCCAAGCCAAAAACCAAAACTAAAAAAAAAAAACAGAAACAACCAAAAAACAAAAAAAACAGAGTGCGGGTATTTTACTCCCCTCTGTTTTCACTCCCCTCTGTTTTCACTCCTCAAACACCCACTCTCAACCTCTCTACTCTCTCATCCCCCTCACCTCTCACAAACCAGCCATCTTCTCACGTTCATTCCCTCTCCCCTCTCTCAATCTGTTTTTTTACGCACCATCACCCACTCTGTTTTCTTTTTTTTACGCACCCTCTCTCTCTCTATGCTTTTGTTCTCCCCGTATATCCCTCCGTTTCATCTCTCTGCCTCTCACTCCTTCTATATCTGCCCCTCATCTCTCACCATTTCTGTTCCTCTCACCTTCATTCTCTCTATATCCTTCTAGCCTTCCCTCTTTATAAAAAAAAAAGAGAAAACGAAAAAAAACAGTCTCATTCTCTGTTTTTTTTTTCTCTCCCTCCCTCTCTCTCTCTACACAGTGGGGAGGAAAAACAAGAAAAAAGAAAGAAAGAAAGCGTATTGGAGTACACGTCGGCGGCATTTTTTTCGGATTCTTCGGCTTTTGGATTCGGCGATGAACTCTATCACAGGTAGGTGCACTTTTCTCGAATTTTTTTAGAATTATTTGGTATTTTTTTATATTTTTTCATGATTTTTAAGCATTTAAATGAATTTAATTCAATATTAAATGTGTGTGCTCAAAATCATGATCTGCATGAGTGTTTGAATTCCGTTTCGTCTCGAAATTTAATACATTGATCTATTTAAATAGAATAAAATAATCATCGGATCGGATCGGACATTGGATCAAAAGATTTCAAAAATTTGAGTGAAGAGTGGAATTTTGTTTAAAATAATGGCTGAGAAATTACAAAATTCGAAAAAATAGCTATCTCAGGATGAGTGATTTGAGGAATTTAAAATTTTTCTTGTGTTCATCATATCAGAACAAGATTAAGGGACGTTTTCCGAAGTCGTAATTTTCTCAAAAATCATGTTTTAAAAATAGAAAACTCTTCAAAAATATCTTTTTGACGAAGAAAAATAAAATATATACTAAATAGATTCCAAAATTAATGAAATTTTGTGGGAAAATAATATGTTACTGATACATTTTACCATGAATTTTTAAAGATTTTTGGATTTTTTTGGTATATTATTTGATGCTTTCTTTGAAAATTATTAGATTTTGTGAGAATTGTTACTGACATCAGATCACAATTAAAATTCACAAAAGTTTTACCGTAGTCTTATATTTTATATTTCTTCCTGCTGTAAAATTTTCAATTGATTTGGATCCTTTTTCCTAAGGGATGTAGTGTAAGTTCATAATCTGGTCTGAAAATTGAAAAATCCGAAATTGGTAGTAAATAGTCTCTAAAATTCATGAACATCTCACAGCATGCTATGTTTACTTATATCTTATTACTGTAGAAATTTCAATGAATTTATATTTCTATTTCTAGTAGTTTCTGTGTTATTTTTGCAATCTGGTCTCATTATTGTTAAATCAAAATTACATAGAAGCTTAATGTAAAAATCTACAAAACTCTTCCAGTAAGCTACATATATTCCCATCTTGTTGCTGTAGAAATTTTAATTCATTTCGAATTCGTTTACAATAACTTCACTTGTAAAATCACTCATATGGTTTAAAATTGATAAAATCCATTGAAAATTTGAAATTAATTAAAAATCATCACAAAGTTTCTAAAGAATCCTAAATTTTTGTCACATGTTCACTCCTTAATCCATTAAAACAGAAATCTTAGGATCTTTAGATTTTTCTGGTAAAATGACCAGTGCATCCATAATCGTATCCCAATTGCAATCGATCTTAGACAATTTGAATATTTAAGCTATAGCACGTTGTTGGCTCCGAGGTTACTGTCCACGGAAATCCTGAGATATGCCAGGCAATAAGGTGTTATAACCTAAGTATTAAATTGCACAAGGAAAGAGCGCACGATTCCCTTCCGTGGATGCTATTCTAGGCCGAAATTGGTGAACCCTAGAACCTTTGATATTCCTTAAATGTCCAGAAACCGAAAATCCTTGAAATCTGAAATTAATTAACTTCAAGAACTTGAATCGATTTGTCTCGAGTCTTTCGGAACCATTGGATTACGGTTTCCGATATAAGAACCATTAGAGCCCAATTTAGGAACACCTATGTCGGGTCGCGTCCTAGGTTTTATGGAGTCTTAGGTTTTAGGAGTCCAGCCTCATCACGGGCGTTTGCTATGGATAGCAACCGTGCCATAGATCTAGTTACACTAGTCACCTCACTTTTCTCATAGGACAAGCCTAGTGACCTAGGATGTAGGTTCACCTGCATTAGTCAAAGGAATGTCTTGCACTTAGATAGGACCATATAGCATCTTAGATGAAGTCCTAGGATAATAAAATCTTCAACTTGAATTAAATAATTTCTCTTAAAACTGTTGAAACAGTCAATCCAGTCTAGATCGGTGTCCTAGATGAGTTAGGCATAAGTAGCTTAGTTCAGGTGCACCGAACTACGTCGACTCTGATCCCAGTGAGGCTTGGGTACGTAGGCAGCTTAGATGTCTGATGGCATACCAATCACGAGTCGGCTCCACAACAAATTGTGGGGTTTTGTATATTAATTTTCTTGTAAATTCTTAATTAAATCACTTGGGACTTTCCATGAAATTAGAATTTTAGGAGAACATTCACTTAGATTGAATTCAAACAAATTAAGAAATCAAGATACACATTTAGGATCTACATTGAAATTAGATCATAGGATGCATGTCACATAGTTAGCACACTAACATAGAGTTAAATGAGCTATTTAAAAGAAATTCAAAAGAGTTAACTTTTGGAATTGAAGACCGATTATCGGGCAGGAATGGTGCATGTGGTGGATAACTCCCCATACCTTCCATTCTTGTAACCAGGTAACGAGTCTAGATTTCTAGTTAATTATGGGCCCTAGATCCCACAACTAGGTGGCGACTCTGTCACTCTCTTTTGTGTGGAGTTCGGACTGCCTTAGTGATCCCAAGTTCACATAAAAGACGAATTAAAATCAATAATAAAAGAGCACACGCCAATCGCGTGGGTACGAGAGACCAAGAGAGAGCGTGGCGGCTCGCGCCCCACCCCTCTCGCGGGATCGGGTCCCACAACACCTTGCGATGAACATCATCCTTGAAATAAAGTGTGGAAATGTGGAGGACTCGTACCGCTTGCTGCCTGCACTGATAGTTGAGATGATGAGAACAAACCCGGGCACCTACATGCGTGTTTTTCGAGCGAGAGATCTAGGTCCAGGGGGAGATGATAAATTTGCTAGCTTATTCTGGGCATTTGGTCCCAGCATAAGTTCTTTCCAGCGAACACTCAGATCGATAGTTTTGGTCGATGGGACGCATCTACGTGGAAAGTATCTTGGAATCTTACTGATCGCAGTTGGGGTAGACGGGAACAACGGATTAGTTCCATTAGCTTTTGGAGTTGTCGAGACTGAGAACGAAGATAGCTGGTGCTGGTTCCTCTATTTGGTGAAGCGGCACGTATTGCCGGAGGGGATAGGCGCATTGACCCTATGCTCCGATCGACAAAAGGGGTTGATGCAAGCAGTGCCTAAAGTAATGCCTATTGCAAACCATAGCTACTGCATGCGTCACCTCGCCGCCAATTTGTACACCCACTTCAAAAGAGCCTTTACTTAAGAAATTGTTCTGGAGAGCTGCTAGGGCTTTGAGAGAGAGTGTTTTCATAGACACAATGGAAAAAATTAAGGCGATGAGTGAAAATGCACACAACTGGTAGCCGCTATTCCCAAGGAAAACTGGGCTAGTTTCTACTTCAAGGGGGATAGATATGATGTGTTGACCACCAATAGATCGGAGTGTTACAATGCAATGCTAAAGGATGCCAGAAAATTGTCGATTGCATCTGCGGTGGAGCTGACTCATTTTAAGAGCTCGGAATACATACAGAAACGTCAAGCGATGAGCCATGAATGGGAAACAAAGTGCACGCATTATGCAGAAAAATATTTGGGTCTGGCCAGGGAACAGGGTCGCGGATATGATGCTTATCGAGTAGGTGTGCACGAATTTGAAGTAAGGTCCCGTGATCATCATGATGTCGTAGACTTGCTGCAACAAACCTGTACATGTCGTGAGTTCCAAATGCTTGGGCTGCTATGCGAACATGCCATGGCAGCCATTGCCATCACGGATTTTGATGAGTACGATTATTGCCATAAATGGTTTCGTATAGAGATGTATCGGGAAACGTACTCTGAGGTGCTTCACCCTACAGTAGATCACACTCAATGGGAAGTGCCTCCAGAACCTCTCAACATTGTATTACCTCCAATAGCGAAAAGACCACCTGGACGGCCGCGAACGAGAAGATCTGACCGCGAATTGCAGAGTGGAGTGCATCGCAAATGTACGATCTGTGGAAAACTTGGCCACAACAAAAGGACTTGCAGAGAACCTCCCATGGAGAGACAACTGCCTGATGAATCTGCCATTGGACCCTCTGCCCCTGTTTTCAATAGGTACGTGATACGTAATTTATGGAGGTCAATAAGTAGTATAAAACATCCCCAATTCCATACTTATTCGGTGTGGTGGTGGTGTTTGTAGGTCGGGTGTACCTTGTGCAGCTCCTTTTTTCACATAATTACTCCGCGGACAATGCATTGGAGGCTCCACTTGGATGAAGGAGGAGAAGAGGATTAATTGAAAGTGTGCACAGTAATTAGTTCCTGTATTTTTATTTTTTTAAGGGAAACCCTTTTTTGGTATACTGTAATTAGTGGTGTGCATATATTTATCTTTTTTTGTGTACTGTAATTCAAAAAATGTACTTGAATCCTAGTTTATATTGGGTTTGAGTCTATTTCGCAAGGAAGAATCATAAAACAAAATATTCGATGTCTTCAAACATAGTATATACCGAGGATATCCCGTCGCTAACATATGCTTCAAGGTTTATGGGTATATCAGTATGTCACAGGCTGTCACATTTCTGCAAGACTTCAAGCTTAGTCATTACATGAAGAATCCTAGAATTTGAAAGTTCATGGGTCAGGTTTGTGCATCTCCTCTTCCACCTTTCCTCTTTACCCAATTGAACAAATTAATAACCAAATATGTCATCCTAACAATATCTTTTTCGTTCTAAATAATGACAATGAAGATGAATGGAATGAAAATTTCAGGTGGTGGGTACCCTGATAGCAGCACTGGTGTACTTGGGAACTGCATGGTGGCTCTTGGATAATTTTAGCCTCAACCGGTGAGGAAATGACTTGGATGGGTGCCCCTTCGCTTCTTGTCCTACTGCGAATGGCATCGTAGTTGAAGGCTGCCCACTTTTATGAAGGTGGAATGAGTTCTCAAAGTTGAAGGTTACCCAGTTTTCTGAAGGTGGAATGAGTTCTCATAGTTGAAGGCTGCCCAGTTTTCTGAAGCTGGAACGAGTTCTACCTTGCAAGCATTGTTAAAATAAGTTTTTCCCTGCTGCTAAGAAAATTCAAAAACTGGAAAAGAAATTTGGTTGTATATATATAATCCATTTCAACTGAATCAATTCACTTTTTAGTGTAAATACCGTTTACTTGAAATTTTTTTGATTAGTTTCAAATGCTCTAAATTGTAGTTATGAATTCGATTTCGTTTTTCATTTTGGAGAATGGAACAAATCACGAAACAGAACTTTCTGCTAAAAATCTGGACGAATACAGAGAGAATGGGCCAAAAAATGTTCATCATTTTGCAACATATTTTTGGGGTTTTTCTTTTCCTTCTACCATATTTACTGACCTTTTTTTGTTCGTTTGAAGGGCATTGATGTCCCAAATAAATGGAGCATTAGAATGTATAAAATCAAAATCCTTCATTTTTACAACTGTAGAAAACCTATTTCTTTCCTAAAATACGAACTGGAATACAAAAAATCAATAATCATAGTGTATATTTTTTGGAAACGGGTAGAGCATTAGAATGTTTCATTCAACTAAGCAAACGAAATCCCCACGAAAATGGAATTAATAAGAAAGCTCCATATAGAGTTTGAACTCAACTGCCTCCTCTTAGATGAGACTTTCAGCTTTTGTCTGACCATCCAAAAGCACTTTTACCCTGCTCCGTTTGGATGCCAGAATACTGTAACCAGGAGAAAACCCTACGGTGGGAAAACAACTCTTCCTATCTTCTCAAATCAACTCGTCTCTCCGAGAAACCTTTATTTTATAACAAATTGAGTTTGTTAATCATCAAAACATTTCAATAAGAGTACTTGTTGAACCCTTGGGCTAACAATCTCCCCCTTTTTTATGATGAGAAACATAATTTATTTTAGGGTAGGAGCTCCCCCTTTAGGGATGAATAAAACAATTTGGGCTCCCTCTAAGAGTTTGATTTAATTGAACATTTAAGGTAATACTTTTAATGATGAAAATTTGATTGCAAAATTATAAGCATAGAGCTTTGCTCCCCCTTAATATATGCATATTATTATGACTTGGGAGCTCAAATATTCTCCCCCTTTTGTCATCACCAAAAAGGTGGAACAAAAGGAAAGAGGGTAGGTGTGAGCCAATGACACAAGTGAATTGCAATGCAATAGAGAAAGCAGGCATAAGACAAGGTATGCGAGAGAAAAAAAATATAACAGAGAAGCACACCGCACAGTAAACCAAAGATATATATATATATATATGATGTGAAATGGCATACACAAAAGTGCATATAACCAATCAAAGGACATAGCATCCACGACACATCATAACAGTGACAGAATTAGATAAAACGGAATACATCCCAAAAAGATCCAACTGACTATAGAAGCATCTACCTAAATAGGATCCATACAACCAACTGATAATCCAAAGACTATAGAAACATATAGATAAGCCTAATATAAAGAGAAATCTGAGCAAGACAGGATCCATCATCAGAGAACTAGAGCCATCTACTGCTCCGGAGGAGGCGGTGGCTGATGAGAAGAACTGCTCGGTGCCTGGCCCCACTGACCACTGGAGATGTAGCGATAATAGGCGGCCCACTGGTCATCAACGTGGGAAGTCATGGTCTGGAAGCAAGTCGAAATCGCAGAGTCGACATGGGTAGACAACCGCTCAAACTAAGAGGCCATGGATTGCTTAATGGCCTCCTGCATGTGAGCCAAATCCTGGCGAGTGCAGAACTGAGATCTATCTTGTGACGGCTGAGGTGCCGGTGCAGCCTGGTCCTCGGCTTTGTAGCCTCCTCCATCGTCAAAATCGATGTCAATTGCTGCTTCATTAAGAGCCATGCGGTTAAAGGTCTGAACATCAAACGGGGCAGTAGGAGTCATGGTCATCTCTCCATCCAAGATGATGCCGAAGTGGTGGAAGACACGGGTGAGAATCATGCCATATGGCAAGGAAGAGCGGTAGCGTCCAAGGGTCTTAAACATGTAGCGAAACATGATATATGGCAGACAAAGCTGGCGGCCCTCTAGGATGCTGTAGATAATATATGCCTCAAAGGGTCTTAGGGCTTCACGCATCCCAGCACGAGGTATGAAGATGTGGTACATGAAGTTATGGAGCATGCGCGTAACCGGAATGAGGTTGGCAGATTGTACGGGCATATTAGAGTGGTAGCGCCGTGTTATCCGACCATAGACAGTGTCATGATCAATATCATCAAGTGAATGCGTCCCATCTTCCCGCCAAAAATAGTGTAAGAGGCCCTCATGGCTAATCCCAAATACTGTGGCAAAAGTGTGATAGTTGAGTTTGATGACAGTTTTCTTGATCTTAGATTCGATTTTGAAGAAGGAAGGGGAAATGGTGAGATTGGCATAGAAGAGACGAACCAATCGAGGGTAAACGGGTTCGTTGATGTGAAGGATGGGTGTCCAATGAAGAGCATCAAATTTGGCCTTTAAATCAAAATTTTGAATGACAGGGGGATCAATGTACCTCCCGGTGAGGATGCCCCTAGTGCCGACGTCGGCCCAGAGGTTCTTGGCCTTATCCCCAGTGAAATAGGAGTTGGACACAACCTCGGCTGCCACAGCCTTCGCCTTCGCCTTCTTCCGTGAAGGCCCTTCTTCCTCGGAAACTTCTTCAGGAACGTATTCAGGGTCTTCAACTTGGGAGGAGGCTCCGATGTTGAGATTTTTGGTTTTAGGAGGCATGGTGAGAGGAAATGTGGGTGGAGAGAAAAGTAATATGTAAAAGAAAAAAGAGAAATAGCCCTAAAATGGAGGGAAAAAGGAGAAATAGAGAAGGAAAAAATGAAAAAATGAAAAAGGGGTGAAATGCTAAGGTTTTAGGAAGAAGAGAGGGATTTAGAAGGGAGAAGAGGGTTTTGGAGAAAGATGTAGGGAGAAAATGACGGAAAAAATGAAAAATGGAGTTGGGGTTTGAAGAGAAGAAAAGTAAAAAAAACGAACCGGGTCCAGGGTTATAACGCTCCTGGCCCGATTCTCGGAGCTCCAAGAACAGACGGATTTTTTTTATTTTCTACTGGCCCGAATCTCGGAGCTCCGAGGATCACCTGAACGAAATCTCGGAGTTTCGAGAAATTGTCTCGGAGTTCCGAGAATCTTTCCAGGTTCCCTCTGCCCATATTCTCGGAGTTCTTTTTTTTTTATGTAAGGAGGACATAGGAAGTACAAACCATGATCTAAATGCATGAATTGTCTTTTGCCACACAACTTATTTAAATTGTGGCCCATCAAATGGACGTTTTGGATCATCCTATGGTGTGGGGTGGACAGTCCATTTGAAAAGAAGGGGGTGGCTGTTGTCATAAATGGTGTTCAATTTATCAACAAGTTTGAAGAAGAATTTTTTTCTTCCCAGCAGTTCAAGCAACCAAACAAAACCGGAATTATTTTTTTTACCAGGATAACTTTTTTTGCCACCAATCTCCCAGGAAGATTTTTGTTCCACAAAAGTCCCAAGAACGGGCAATTTGGGGCTCTATCAGACAATGTCCTAACATTTTCACCTACAATAAAAATATAAATACCCAGAAAAGCACAAAAAACAGGGATCACATTGCCAACTATGACGATGAAAATAAAAACTAGAGAGAATAACCACAATTAAATACAAATAAATCATATTTCCATCCAATAGAAATATAAATTCCCCCAAAACTTTATGAACAAATATTTGATGATTTTCAAAGTCCTTTACCATATTTCGCAATGAACCCAATGCCACAACCACCATCACTTGACAGAACTTGATTTTTAATTACAAATACATAGTTGTCAGTATGCTGAGATACAAACAAACCCCCCCTCTGTGTCTCTACAGCCTGCTTTCTGTCCTATACATATGCGCCCAACAATTACAAATAAATTTACCCCATTTTGCTTACAAATAAACACAAAACTTCACTGCAAAGACCATCAATGTCCATCGTGTTTACACCATCCATGAGAACTTCAAGAGCTCTTCTTCATTTTTCACTCATATATCCCCCTTAAGAAAATCGCCACAGTCCCCGAACTCTCCGCACAAGAATCTTTTGCACAGCTGCAGCCAATAAGCGGGAATGTCACACTTGCTGAAAGTGAATGGATCATTTGCATACAAATGGTCGATCGCTTCAAGCACGAACAAACTACAGTCAAACCTGCATAACAACAGTTGTATTGAGCGAATCAAATTCATACCGTAGAAAAATAAACATTTAAATATACTGACCCATTGGCCTGTTATGGGAAATTGTCCATCTGAGCATATTGAAAATGGTCTATATCACAGCCCCTTTCCTTGAAGTACTCCTTCAACAACGCTACCTGCAAGTGGTTAACATTCACAGGTTTAGGAAACATAAGTGTTATACGTATATATTTATAAGTAGGAAAACATTGAAGATGCTAACCCACTTACGGTCAATCCTGCTCGTTCCTGGAACTCCATTCCTTTACACGAATTGCATTCGTGGAAGATTTTGGTCACCATATCGACAATGAGAAGAACCCAGTGGCTGTCTTCACATAATGGTAATAGTACCATTTGTACTGCTTCTAGCTGGTGGTCTATAAGTCTACCGTGCAGAGCGTCCTTCGCCGTCTTCCACTTTTCTACCCTCTGCTCCTCAGTCACTTCGCTCCCCACTGCAATCAGAGTTCCCTATAAAAAAAGGAATTCAATGGGATACGACAGATATAATCTTATGTAAACTGAAATGTGGGATGATAGAAATTACACTTACATGTACCACCGAAGGAACGAAGACAATTTCGCCCCTAGGATCTGCTAACCCATCCTCGTTGGAGGACTGTACGTGCTTCCCATATATATCCACGATCTTCAAGGAAGAGAAGTAAATGTGAGATGTGAAGTAATGTAGATTTTATTGATAAAAAATGACACTTACAGTGCCAGTCAGGTATTGTCTGACATTCCAAAGGTGTTGTAGGTCTTCGGCTATTACGTGTACATCATCCTTTTCCATGAGAATATCACTGCAAAATTGAATTAAATTGTTAGTTAATAATTTTTATTTATGATCACCTTAAATCATGGTCTAATATAATTCACATCTACTTGCCTTTTTTCATGCTTTAGAAGTCTCTCTATCAGAGCTGTTCTCCTTCCCTTAGGCAACTTCCCGTCATCCCATTTCTTCTTGGGGGGTGGTTTAGGTATGTTGGGGCCCTCCCCCTCTTCCTTCCCTTCCTTCTGCCTTCTCTTTCGGGTCTTCCCTGATAAGTATGGGCTTTTTCTGGCTCTCCCAGGTTTCTTACTCCTTTCATCCATCTTCACACCCCTTACAATGCTCCCTAATTCGGAATCCACCACCACTTTCAGCTCAACTTCAGTAGATGGTGCCACTTCCTTGCTCACCTCCATTTCGAACAATCGTTGCAAAGGTTTAACAATCACCCCGTGTATGGTGCCGAATCTTTCTTCATGTGACTTGGGGTACTGAGACGATACATCTATTAGGGTGGCGGCTGCATCCATGTCACATCCAAGGTCAGCTAAATCCGTCCAATCCTCGCACAGCTGCGAAGATAACCGTGCACTTTGAGATGCATTTTCGCCCTTCCTCTCCTCATCAACCCCCTCCATTCTTCCCCCTGTCCCTTCATTTGTTCTCTGCATACGCTCCCATCCTTTTTTCAATTCCTCCTCTATCTTTCCCACATCTTCCTCTCTTTTTCCAACATCTTCCTCTCTTTTTCTTATTTCTTCCCATGCTGCTCTAATCATCTGCCACTGTCTATCGACTACATCTCTCTTTCTCGCCAAAATTTTTATATGCTTCCAGTCATCTTCACTACTTCCTTTGTTCAATTCACTTTCTACTCCCAAAACTATCCCCTCGGATTCCAAGTGTTCCTTATCGGCTTCAAGTGTCTCCTCAACATCCTAATGTTTAAACATGACAGTCAATGATCAAATTTTAAATATCAACAAGTAAAATAAAATAACGTACGCAACATAGTCCTGCTCGACTGCATTACCTCATCCTTTAGGTACTGTGACTTCTCTAACAGAGATACTTTCAATGTCACCAGCACCTGAATTTTTGGAAAACATAGTCAGTTAACAAGATAGTATTATTGATATATACGTTAACAAATTTTTAATATCTCACCTCCGATTTCTTTATCTGCTTCTGCTCCACTAATCGATATGTCTTTGATTCGTTTGCTTTCCAGTCCCATTTAAGCACACGTGGACGAGCAGTTGGATTGGTGGGAATCCAAAATGTGGTATGCTCGTATAACCATACCTGCATACATATGAAACACCATGTTAATCATACTATAAACAGCGCAGTTAGAATATTAAACGTCATGAGTCCAAATTACCTGAATTACCAACGAGCAGCCACCAAGGTACCTGCCACCCTTGCTGACTCTGTCTAGGTAATCTACGAGCCAGTCATACACTGCCATCGCCCAATTATGCTTGCCAATCTTTCTTATGTCGTCGATGTAGGGCCAGAACAGCTCGTCAGCTCGATGTGCGCTTTTTGTGAAAAGGACAGACGCAAAAAGATACAGGAGAACATATTGAGGGTCTTCTCTATCGAAGCTTGATTTTGTTCTCTAACTATTGCTGTAATCTCATTCTCGATAACCGATGCCTTCACGTTGGCCTCTGGAAATGGCCAGCCAGGCACTTTAGGTTGGGGTTTTGTCCTGTCGAATGACAGAACCCTCACCACCTCCATTCTCTCTCCACTAAGTGGCAGTCCTAATGCCAATGCAACATCTCTTGGAAGGAAGGGGACATTTATACTCCCTAACGTGAACGTCTTAGTGCCAGGAGTCCACTTATCGTGGATAGCTCTTACGAGAGGCTTGTGCATGATAATGTCCTCCATGCCAAACAGATGTCGAAAAAGAGTCTTTTCTATGGCATCAAAATGGACTGGCTTGAACTTTATCCTGTCCATTGCCGATTTGAAAGAAGCTGGAGAACATCGTGCTGGGACGTATGGAGCTTGCAAAACAAATTACATCACCAAAATATATGTGGTAAATGAATTAACTTACTATGATTGATACAATTAACAACATACACACTTACATGTGTTCGTCTCTTTTTCACAGCTCCCATTTTCGTCTCCTCCCCTTTTAAACTCCTTTCTGACCTTCTTGGAGGCTTTGTTACTTTCAGTCTATCACTCTTTCACATCAACATCTTTCAAGGCTTTGCAATGGCTCCTGACCGGATAAAAACTGTATGGCAATGAACAACCAAATCAAAATCACCGAGATCAATTCATAACCCAAAAACTCAGTTACATTGACCATCATTAAAATTCTGATCATCATCATCTCTAAAAGAAATTACCAAGAAAATCAATAAAATCCAACCCATAGCATAAACTCATATTCCCAATCAGTACTATTATGAAGAAAAGCTAGCAAGCAAACCAACAATTATTACAATTCTCATACTAAGCTGAAAATATGTATCGTGTCTGTAACCTCTAAGGTCTGGCTTCTTAGATATCAAGCAAAGAAAACAAGAAACAAAAGAGCTGACCAATAAGTCCAAAGATCAGTGTTATATATGAATTTTCTCAAAGCACAACAACAAGGACAAACCCCCAAAATAGATTAGGAGGTCTGTTAAAATTCTGATCCACATGGGCATCAGGCGAGTATTAGCTCACATGACTTTAAAAGAAACTCATAGCATCAGACCTTTTGAGAAAGAAAGCAGATAAGCACTAGCTATTGGAATTCAATGACCACCATTTGACCAATAATTTAATAAATGAAATCAAAGATAAAACAAGTGAACCATGACTAATTCAACAATGAACATGGGTCTCCACATGGTATTAAAGAAGGCCCATCAACTAGAAACTGTGGTCTTGAAATTCACACTCAAGGGTTCCCAGCTACCTATATTGGGTTACTGGTAGGTAAAGGGGGACTCTGTAGGGCAATATAGGGGAGCTCTACATGGTATTGAAGAAGGTGTTATGGTTACTTAAATGGGGTAGAAGAAGTCCCCATAGAAGGCCATCAACTGCCCACTATGGTCCCCAAGTTCACAGAAAAGGGTTTTCAGCTACCGAGGTGGGGTTATTAGTACCTAAAGAGGGTTTTGAAGGGCAATATAGGGGAGCTCTACATGGTATTGAAGAAGGTGTTATGGGTCCTTAAATGGGGTAGAAGAAGTCCCCATAGAGGGCCATCAACTGCCCACCATGGTCCCCAAGTTCACAGAAAAGGGTTTTTAGCTACCCAGGTGGGGTTACTAGTACCTAAAGAGGGTTTTAAAGGGCAATATATGGGAGCTCTACATGGTATTGAAGAAGGTGTTATGGGTCCTTAAATGGGGTAGAAGAAGTTCCCATAGAGGGCCATCAACTGCCCACCGTGGTCCCCAAGTTCACAGAAAAGGGTTTTCAGCTACCCAGGTGGGGTTACTAGTACCTAAAGAGGGTTTTGAAGGGCAATATAGGGGAGCTCTACATGGTATTTAAGAAGGTGTTATGGGTCCTTAAATGGGGTAGAAGAAGTCCCCATAGAGGCCATCAACTGCCCACCATGGTCCCCAAGTTCACAGAAAAGGGTTTTCAGCTACCCACGTGGGGTTACTAGTACCTAAAGAGGGTTTTGAAGGGCAATATATGGGAGCTCTACATGGTATTGAAGAAGGTGTTATGGGTCCTTAAATGGGGTAGAAGAAGTCCCCATAGTGGGCCATCAACTGCCCACCATAGTCCCCAAGTTCATTGAAAAGGGTTTTCAGCTACCAAGGTGGGGTTACTAGTACCTAAAGAGGGTTTTGAAGGGCAATATAGGGGAGCTCTACATGGTATTGAAAAAGGTGTTATGGGTCCTTAAATGGGGTGGAAGAAGTCCCTATAGAGGGGCCATCAACTGCCCACCATGGTCCCCAAGTTCACAGAAAAGGATTTTCAGCTACCCAGGTGGGGTTACTAGTACCTAAAGAGGGTTTTGAAGGGAAATATAGGGGAGCTCTACATGGTATTTAAGAAGGTGTTATGGGTCCTTAAATGGGGTCTAAGAAGTCCCCATAGAGGGGCCATCAACTGCCCACCATGGTCTCCAAGTTCACAGAAAAGGGTTTTCAGCTACCCAGGTGGGGTTACTAGTACCTAAAGAAGGTTTTGTAGGGGAATATAAGGGAGCTCTACATGGTATTGAATAAGGTGTTGTGGGTCCTTAAATGGGGTAGAAGAAGTCCCCATAGAGGGCCATCAACTGCCCACCATGGTCCCCAAGTTCACAGAAAAGGGTTTTCAGCTACCGAGGTGGGGTTACTAGTACCTAAAGAGGGTTTTGAAGGGCAATATAGGGGAGCTCCACATGGTCTTCAAGAAGGTGTTATGGGTTCTTAAATGAGGTAGAAGAAGTCTCCATAGAGGGGCCATCAACTGCCCACCATGGTCCCCAAGTTCACAGAAAAGGGTTTACATCTACTTCACGCCATTTATATAAATTACCATTCCTTCCGGGCAAAGAAAAGCATACAAAAAAAAAATAATAGCAACATTTCTTCTGTCCAGATCCTATATGAAATGAAATCCCATTTCTCCACTCCACAAATTGTAAAAATAAAAGCCTAGCATAAACAAATAGCAGACGAGCATTTGCATTTATTTTACTCTGTAGGTGAAAATGCGGTAAGTGATATGTACATGAAATGAAATCGCATTTCTCCATTCCACAAATTAACAGAAGGGATTATGGGTCCTCAAATGGTGTAGAATAAGTACCATTGGAGGGTCCATAAATCCAGAAGATGGTCCTGAAGTTCAAAATCATGGGTTTTCAGCTACAAAAATGGGGTTACTAGTACCTAAGGGGAGCTTCTCATGGGCAATATAGGGGAGCTGTGCATGGTATTACAGAAGGGATTATGGGCCCTCAAATGGGATAGAAGAAGAATCCATGGAGGGTCCATCGAATCCAGAAGATGGTCCTCAAATTCAAACTCATGGGTTTTCAGCTACATAAATGGGATTACTAGTACCTAAGGGGGGCTTCTCATGGGTTTTCAGCTACCGAGGTGGGGTTACTACTACCTAAAGATGGTTTTGAAGGGCAATATAGGGGAGCTCCACATGGTATTGAAGAAGGTGTTATGGGTCCTTAAATGGGGTAGAAGAAGTCCCCATAGAGGGCCCATCAACTGCTCACCATGGTCCACAAGTTCACAGAAAAGGGTTTTCAGCTACCTAGGTGGGGTTACTAGTACCTAAAGAGGGTTTTCAATGGCAATATAGGGGAGCTCTACATGGTATTGAAGAAGGTGTTTTTGAAATCCCATTTCTCCACTCCAAAAATTCTAAAAATAAAAGCCTAGCATAAACAAATAGGAGACGAGCATTTGCATTTATTTAACTCTGTAGGTGGAATGCGGTAAGTGATAGGTACATGAAATGAAATCGCATTTCTCCATTCCACAAATTAACGTAAAAAAATAAAACCCTAGCATCAACAAATAGCATAGCATGCAACTCTATTTTACTCTATATGTGGATTTGCAGTAACATACGCATATATGAAATGAAATCCCATCTCTCCATTTCACAAATTAATGTACAAAATAAAACCCTAGAATAAAAAAACAGCATAACATTTCTCCATTTCACAAATTAATGTAAAACATAAAACCCTAGCGGCAACAAACAGCATTTACAACTATTTTACTCTGTAGGAGGAAATGCAGTAACTGACCTGTATATAAACTGAAAAAAATAAAAAACAGATTGCATCAAACAGGATTCCCCCCCCCCCTTTTGCATCTCTCTCAACTTGATTTTCCTTTTAAAAAATAAATAAAAAAGAGATTGAATAAAGGAAGGGAAGGAAACGACGTACCAGGTAGGGTTTCCTTCAAATGCGAGGTTTGATACGTGCTTCACCTTCGTCGAGATCGCCGGAGAGATCGCCGGAGAGATCGCCGTAGAGATCGCTAGAGGAGAGGACGAAAAATAAACAGAGACGAGAGGAGAGAAGAGGGAAAACTGAAATGTTTTTTTTAATTTTCTAAGTCAAATCACTATGTTTCTGCCAGAGGGGCATTATCGTCATTCAAATTTTCGTAAACCGGGTTTTGACCCCCTTTTGTAATTTTCAACAAACACTTGACCCCTCTGATATTATGTGATTTATTTGTTCCCCCTGTGTCAAATTTCCTAGTTTCTTTTTTTTATGTACTTGTTTTCTACACAAACATAAACTATATTTCTTATCAGACTTGTCAAATTCAAGGGTAGTACAGTACAGATCTATTATGGTTAGTACATCACACCAATAGATAACAATCGAAATAATAGGCTTCATCTTATCTTGGGGGCAAGTTCAGGGTAACCCAGTGTACACCAAAAAGATGAATAGTAGGGGTGGATATTGTCTTAAGAAAAGAGACACTGCCCATCCGCATTTACAATCTAAAGACAATATTAGGAGATCTTTATTGCGCCTTCCACAATTAGACAAATGACTCACCAAATTAGAGCGTTTATTAAAGACATTTGTAGACAGTGGCAAGGGAAAGTACATGTCATTGTCACTACAATCAAAGTCACATGTAGTCTTAGTACCCCCCAAGCCATTAGAACATGAACATGAAACGATTGCGGAGACACATAATCATATGAAGTCGGACCAAAATGACTACATTTGCAAAGGTCGTACCCTCAATGCATAGGGTACATTTTTTGAATTGTATCATAACATGGAGTAGACAAGTGACTCTGAAAAGTGTTGAACGCAATGTACATATCCGAAGATGCTAGGCACGCAATGCACACTGGTTACCTATCAATTTTATGGCATCTAAAATATCATTAATGACATTCACAATTAAATTAATTATGATGCCTTCATTAGTCACTTCATCTTAGATAAACTTTCAACTTCATAGAAATACCTTAAGAAATGTTTTAAACATAAAGTAGAAATAGAATTCACTTTTTAAAAGTTCCTAACTCTTACTTATGTGTAACATGTACCATATATTAGTTTGAATCATATGTCTAGTAGTATTCTGAGTAAGAATAGTTTAGCGTTTGGGTCAAATAATTTTATACTTTGCAAAAATGATAAATTTATAGGAAAGGGCTATGTGTGTAACTGAATGTTTAAGTTTACAAAAATACATGATCTGGTCACATTATACTTTCTTTCAACGGCCTCATTTTGTTATGGTATATAAGGTGCGGAAAATTCAAGTATACCTATAAATTTGAAAGAAACAAAAAAAAAAGGAAAGTGGTAGTCACCACCTCTATTTGGCCTAAGATATTTTATCTTGGTTTCACATTGATTTTATACTTCATTTGTTTATGTTCTAAATTTTTTTGTAAAACTTCATCTTTTGGAGCCCAGTATTGTTTGTTCCCAACAGATAGAAAATTTTGACAAAAAATGGGAGATTCTCTGTCGAGTAACATTTCTTGGTATGGGAAGTGGGTGGGCTTTTTGGTGTAGATCGACAAGGTGCCATGGTATTGAAGAAGGTGTTATGGGTCCTTAAATGGGGTAGAAGAAGCCCTCATAGAGGGGCCATCAACTGCCCACCATGGTCCCCAAGTTCACAGAAAAGGGTTTACATCTACTTTACGCCATTTATATAAATTACCATTCCTTCCGGGCACAGAAAAGCATACAAAAAAAAATTAATAGCAACATTTCTTCCATCCACATCCTATATGAAATGAAATCCCATTTCTTCACTACACAAATTGTAAAAATAAAAGCCTAGCATAAACAAATAGCAGACGAGCATTTGCATTTATTTTACTCTGTAGGTGGAAATGCGGTAAGTGATATGTACATGAAATGAAATCGCATTTCTCCATTCCAAAAATTAACAGAAGGGATTATGGGTCCTCAAATGGGGTAGAAGTACCCTTGGAGGGTCCATAAATCCAGAAGATGGTCCTGAAGTTCAAAATCATGGGTTTTCAGCTACAAAAATGGGGTTACTAGTACCTAAGGGGAGCTTCTCATGGGCAATATAGGGGAGCTGTGCATGGTATTACAGAAGGGATTATGGGCCCTCAAATGGGGTAGAAGAAGAATCCATGGAGGGTCCATCGAATCCAGAAGATGGTCCTCAAATTCAAACTCATGGATTTTCAGCTACATAAATGGGATTACTAGTACCTAAGGGGGGCTTCTCATGGGTTTTCAGCTACCGAGGTGGGGTTACTACTACCTAAAGATGGTTTTGAAGGGCAATATAGGGGAGCTCCACATGGTATTGAAGAAGGTGTTATGGGTCCTTAAATGGGGTAGAAGAAGTCCCCATAGAGGGCCCATCAACTGCTCACCATGGTCCCCAAGTTCACAGAAAAGGGTTTTCAGCTACCTAAGTGGGGTTACTAGTACCTAAAGAGGGTTTTCAATGGCAATATAGGGGAGCTCTACATGGTATTGAAGAAGGTGTTTTTGAAATCCCATTTCTCCACTCCAAAAATTCTAAAAATAAAAGCCTAGCATAAACAAATAGGAGACGAGCATTTGCATTTATTTAACTCTGTAGGTGGAATGCGGTAAGTGATAGGTACATGAAATGAAATCGCATTTCTCCATTCCACAAATTAACGTAAAAAAATAAAACCCTAGCATCAACAAATAGCATAGCATGCAACTCTATTTTACTCTATATGTGGATTTGCAGTAACATACGCATATATGAAATGAAATCCTATCTCTCCATTTCACAAATTAATGTACAAAATAAAACCCTAGAATAAAAAAACAGCATAACATTTCTCCATTTCACAAATTAATGTAAAACATAAAACCCTAGCGGCAACAAACAGCATTTACAACTATTTTACTCTGTAGGAAGAAATGCAGTAACTGACATGTATATAAACTGAAAAAAATAAAAAACAGATTGCATCAAACAGGATTCCCCCCCCCTTTTGCATCTCTCTCAACTTGATTTTCCTTTTAAAAAATAAATAAAAAAGAGATTGAATAAAGGAAGGGAAGGAAACGACGTACCAGGTAGGGTTTCCTTCAAATGCGAGGTTTGATACGTGCTTCACCTTCGTCGAGATCGCCGGAGAGATAGCCGGAGAGATCGCCGTAGAGATCGCTAGAGGAGAGGACGAAAAATAAACAGAGACGAGAGGAGAGAAGAGGGAAAACTGAAATGTTTTTTTTAATTTTCTAAGTCAAATCACTCTGTTTCTGCCAGAGGGGCATTATCGTCATTCAAATTTTCGTAAACCGGGTTTTGACCCCCTTTTGTAATTTTCAACAAACACTTGACCCCTCTGATATTATGTGATTTATTTGTTCCCCCTGTGTCAAATTTCCTAGTTTCTTTTTTTTATGTACTTGTTTTCTACACAAACATAAACTATATTTCTTATCAGACTTGTCAAATTCAAGGGTAGTACAGTACATATCTATTATGGTTAGTACATCACACCAATAGATAACAATCGAAATAATAGGCTTCATCTTATCTTGGGGGCAAGTTCAGGGTAACCCAGTGTACACCAAAAAGATGAATAGTAGGGGTGGATATTGTCTTAAGAAAAGAGACACTGCCCATCCGCATTTACAATCTAAAGACAATATTAGGAGATCTTTATTGCGCCTTCCACAATTAGACAAATGACTCACCAAATTAGAGCGTTTATTAAAGACATTTGTAGACAGTGGCAAGGGAAAGTACATGTCATTGTCACTACAATCAAAGTCACATGTAGTCTTAGTACCTCCCAAGCCATTAGAACATGAACATGAAACGATTGCGGAGACACATAATCATATGAAGTCGGACCAAAATGACTATATTTGCAAAGGTCGTACCCTCAATGCAGAGGGTACATTTTTTGAATTGTATCATAACATGGAGTAGACAAGTGACTCTGAAAAGTGTTGAACGCAATGTACATATCCGAAGATGCTAGGCACGCAATGCACACTGGTTACCTATCAATTTTATGGCATCTAAAATATCATTAATGACATTCACAATTAAATTAATTATGATGCCTTCATTATTCACTTCATCTTAGATAAACTTTCAACTTCATAGAAATACCTTAAGAAATGTTTTAAACATAAAGTAGAGATAGAATTCACTTTTGAAAAGTTCCTAACTCTTACTTATGTGTAACATGTACCATATATTAGTTTGAATCATATGTCTAGTAGTATTCTGAGTAAGAATAGTTTAGTGTTTGAGTCAAATAATTTTATACTTTGCAAAAATGATAAATTTATAGGAAAGGGCTATGTGTGTAACGGAATGTTTAAGTTTACAAAAATACATGATCTGGTCACATTATACTTTCTTTCAACGACCTCATTTTGTTATGGTATATAAGGTGCGGAAAATTCAAGTATACCTATAAATTTGAAAGAAACAAAAAAAAAAGGAAAGTGGTAGTCACCACCTCTATTTGGCCTAAGATATTTTATCTTGGTTTCACATTGATTTTATACTTCATTTGTTTAAGTTCTAAATTTTTTTGTAAAACTTCATCTTTTGGAGCCCAGTATTGTTTGTTCCCAACAGATAGAAAATTTTGACAAAAAATGGGAGATTCTCTGTCGAGTAACATTTCTTGGTATGGGAAGTGGGTGGGCTTTTTGGTGTAGATCGACAAGGTGCCATGGTATTGAAGAAGGTGTTATGGGTCCTTAAATGGGGTAGAAGAAGTCCTCATAGAGGGGCCATCAACTGCCCACCATGGTCCCCAAGTTCACAGAAAAGGGTTTACATCTACTTTACGCCATTTATATAAATTACCATTCCTTCCGGGCACAGAAAAGCATACAAAAAAAAATTAATAGCAACATTTCTTCCATCCACATCCTATATGAAATGAAATCCCATTTCTTCACTACACAAATTGTAAAAATAAAAGCCTAGCATAAACAAATAGCAGACGAGCATTTGCATTTATTTTACTCTGTAGGTGGAAATGCGGTAAGTGATATGTACATGAAATGAAATCGCATTTCTCCATTCCACAAATTAACAGAAGGGATTATGGGTCCTCAAATGGGGTAGAAGTACCCTTGGAGGGTCCTTAAATCCAGAAGATGGTCCTGAAGTTCAAAGTCATGGATTTTCAGCTACAAAAATGGGGTTACTAGTACCTAAGGGGGGCTTCTCATGGGCAATATAGGGGAGCTGTGCATGGTATTACAGAAGGGATTATGGGCCCTCAAATGGGGTAGAAGAAGAATCAATGGAGGGTCCATCGAATCCAGAAGATGGTCCTCAAATTCAAACTCAGGGGTTTTCAGCTACATAAATGGGGTTACTAGTACCTAAGGGGGCCTTCTCATGGGTTTTCAGCTACCGAGGTGGGGTTACTAGTACCTAAAGATGGTTTTGAAGGGCAATATAGGGGAGCTCCAAATGGTATTGAAGAAGGTGTTATGGGTCCTTAAATGAGGTAGAAGAAGTCCCCATAGAGGGCCCATCAACTGCCCACCATGGTCCCCAAGTTCACAGAAAAGGGTTTTCAGCTACCTAGGTGGGGATACTAGTACCTAAAGAGGGTTTTGAAGGGCAATATAGGGAAGCTCTACATGGTATTGAAGAAGGTGTTTTTGAAATCCCATTTCTCCACTCCACAAATTCTAAAAATAAAAGCCTAGCATAAACAAATAGCAGACGAGCATTTGCATTTATTTTACTCTATAGGTGGAAATGCGGTAAGTGATAGGTACATGAAATGAAATCGCATTTCTCCATTCCACAAATTAACGTAACAAAATAAAACCCTAGCATCAACAAATAGCATAGCATGCAACTCTATTTTACTCTGTAGGTGGATTTGCAGTAATATACGCATATATGAAATGAAATCCCGTCTCTCCATTTCACAAATTAATGTACAAAATAAAACCCTAGAATAAAAAAACAGTATAACATTTCTCCATTTCACAAATTAATGTAAAACATAAAACCCTAGCAGTAACAAACAGCATTTACAACTATTTTACTCTGTAGGAGGAAATGTAGTAACTGACATGTATATAAACTAAAAAAAATAAAAAACAGATTGCATCAAACAGGATCCCCCCCCCCCTTTTGCATCTCTCTCAACCTGATTTTCCTTTTAAAAAATAAATAAAAAAGAGATTGAATAAAGGAAGGGAAGGAAACGACGTACCAGGTAGGGTTTCCCTCAAATGTGAGGTTTGATACGTGCTTCACCTTCGTCGAGATCGCCGGAGAGATCGCCGTAGAGATCGCTGGAGGAGAGGACGAAAAATAAACAGAGACGAGAGGAGAGAAGAGAAGAGGGAAAACTGAAATGTTTTTTTAATTTTCTAAGTCAAATCACTCTGTTTCTGCCAGAGGGGCATTATCGTCATTCAAATTTTCGTAAACCGGGTTTTGACCCCCTTCTGTAATTTTCAACAAACACTTGACCCCTTTGATATTATGTAATTTATTTGTCCCCCCTGTGTCAAATTTCCTAGTTTCTTTTTTTTATGTACTTGTTTTCTACACAAACATAATCTATATTTCTTATCAGACTTGTCAAATTCAAGGGTAGTACAGTACAGACCTATTATGGTTAGTACATCACACCGATAGATAACAATCGAAATAATAGGCTTCATCTTATCTTGGAGGCAAGTTCAGGTTAACCCAGTGTACACCAAAAAGATGAATAGTAGGGGTGGATATTGTTGTAAGAAAAGAGACACTGCCCATCCGCATTTACAATCTAAAGACAATATTAGGAGATCTTTATTGCGCCTTCCTCAATTAGACAAATGACTCATCAAATTAGAGCGTTTATTAAAGACATTTGTAGACAGTGGCAAGGGAAAGTACATGTCATTGTCACTACAATCAAAGTCACATGTAGTCTTAGTACCCCCCAAGCCATTAGAACATGAACATGAAACGATTGCGGAGACACATAATCATATGAAGTCGGACCAAAATGACTACATTTGCAAAGGTCGTACCCTCAATGCAGAGGGTACAGTTTTTGAATTGTATCATAACATGGAGTAGACAAGTGACTCTGAAAAGTGTTGAACGCAATGTACATATCCGAAGATGCTAGGCACGCAATGCACACTGGTTACCTATCAATTTATGGCATCTAAAATATCATTAATGACATTCACAATTAAATTAATTATGATGCCTTCATTAGTCACTTCATCTTAGATAAACTTTCAACTTCATAGAAATACCTTAAGAAATGTTTTAAACATAAAGTAGAAATAGAATTCACTTTTGAAAAGTTCCTAACTCTTACTTATGTGTAACATGTACCATATATTAGTTTGAATCATATGTCTAGTAGTATTCTGAGTAAGAATAGTTTAGCGTTTGAGTCAAATAATTTTATACTTTGCAAAAATGATAAATTTATAGGAAAGGGCTATGTGTGTAACGGAATGTTTAAGTTTACAAAAATACATGATCTGGTCACATTATACTTTCTTTCAACGACCTCATTTTGTTATGGTATATAAGGTGCGGAAAATTCAAGTATACCTACAAATTTGAAAGAAACAAAAAAAAAAGGAAAGTGGTAGTCACCACCTCTATTTGACCTAAGATATTTTATCTTGGTTTCACATTGATTTTATACTTCATTTGTTTATGTTCTAAATTTTTTTGTAAAACTTCATCTTTTGGAGCCTAGTATTGTTTGTTCCCAACAGATAGAAAATTTTGACAAAAAATGGGAGATTCTCTGTCGAGTAACATTTCTTGGTATGGGAAGTGGGTGGGCTTTTTGGTGTAGATCGACAAGGTGCCATTCTCACTTGGCCTACCTTTGTCCCCTACATTGTGAGCAAAATCAAAGGGATGCATACCAGGTGGCTCTTTCAAAGGAGCATTGCTATGGCGTACACATTCACACGATTTTGAATAAGGTGCAGGTGGTTCTATGTTCCCTTGCATCTGCGAGCGTATGGAGCACTCATGTGAAGCTCACATGGGAGTCATCTCATGTAAAAGAAGAAAAAAACTTCTTGTCCCGCCCCCAACTCTTGTCTTTTTTGGATGAAAAATTATTTAGAAACAGTTAGTTAAGATTACTGGTCTCCACAAGACCATGTTTTAATAATAGGGCGAATCCTACCTATTTTTTTTCATTGTTTAATCAGCTGTTAAGGCTATTACAATTCTCAAAAATCTCTCATTTGCCAATTTAAAATTGTAAAACAAAGGTGAGTTCGCCCATTATCAAAACATGATTATGCTGATATCAGTAGACTTAGTTAAAACAAAAATTGTGTAAGAGTATATGTATGTAAATCAATCCAAGAAGGTATTTTAGTTACTAATGTAGTCACGTAAACAGTCTATACAATAATAATAATGAGAGGGCAGCTAGCAAAACAGAATTTCGTTTGGAAAAAAAAAAAAGACGAAACCCTATGCTGTGACCATGGTTTTAAATTTAGGTTTCGGCTAAAATTTCAGACTAATCTGAAATTTGGTATTCTATCTCGAAACTGCTATTTTTTTAGGGCAAAATTTTGACCGAAATTACCTAAAATTTGCTCGAAATTTAGGTAATTTCGTTTGAAATTCTGAAACGGAATAAAAAATTATTATTTTAACACAGAAATTTCGAACAAAATTTGGTAAATTTCGAGAATTTCGGTTTCGGTCCTCACTGAAATCCGAATTCGGTCGAAATTTTAAACCATGGCTGTGACACATGAGCAAGAAGACAAGGAAGTGAGTTCAAATCCCCACAAGAAATGCAAAATATACTGGGAATGATCTACTCGTCAATTCCAATTGTCTTAATTTTCGAAACGAAATCCCATTTTGAAAGTGTTTAGTTTCCATATATACCAATTTATTATACAGTGATGACACCTAATTAGAAGATTATTAATTTCTTTCCCAGTGATTATTTCATGGTATCAGAGTTGTCGTACTCCGTGTGTATTTGCTCCATGTATATTTTAGTTGCTAATGTAGTCACCTAAACAATCTATAATACTAGTATTATATAGTAAAAGGGATATACTAGGGTCCATCGCAAAAGGCATTTCGCGGCTGGTCTGCCACATGTTAGACCAGCCACCTCATGAATGCTGACAAAGCCACATGTTAGACCAGTCACCTCGTGAATGAAGAAACTTGAGGTGGCTGGTCTAACATGTGGCAGACCAGCTGCGAAATGCCTTTTGCGATGGACCCTAGCATATCCCAGAGTAAAATGATAACTTTTTTTTAATAATAGTACAATGATAACCTCCAATCAAGGAATCATTCAAGTGTTAGACTTTGCCCATAGCTCAATTGGATGGTGCTTTGTGTCACAACCTTGGGGCCTCTTTGGTCATCTGCAAATATTATTTGCATATACAATCTTAATATGAAAATGGCTTTAAAATTAAATAATGTTTATAAAAGTTTTAGAAATAATATAGATAACTGCTTCCAAAAGTGAATGAAGAAAAATTGTAAGCTTTTTTTTTATTTAGTTCCTTTAACTTTTTTATAGAAATAATTTTTTTTGGCTTCTTTTCTGTTTATTTTTTTTGAAATAGCCTGATCGACATTAGGAAGAAGAATGACATCCATCGAGCAAGTGTTGTCTGCTTGTACTTGTACTTCATTTTTTTTCGTTTCCTCTTCCCCTTGCTTGTTTTCATGCATTTGTTATTTTCTCAATAATAAATATATTTCATCCTTATCTATCGATTTTTATGTAATTTATTCCTTTAGTTGTTTAATTATTCTAGATTTCTATTTCTAGTACACGAGAAATACTATGATTTACATTGAAATTATTAGAATATATGCAAAAAAATCATGAAAATATAAGTAAATTTTAATCCGTACGAAGGACGGATATGATTATAAGCAAAAATGAAAAAAAATGCAAGCATCAGCCGATCCACGATTAAACAATATTGAATGTGAATTGAAGCATGTATTTGATGAAATAGACTTCTCATGAACAACTCGATATGTTTGGCAACCATGAAAAATTATTCTATGGAATATTCCTAGGCCCCATTGTGTGGCAAGAGTGGAGAAGAGAGAGAGAGAGAGGGAGAGACTCAGAGTTGGTGGTTGTTGAGAGCATCAGAAATCTCTACTTAAAATTGGTTTCTTGCTTTCCTAATTTTTAGTATCTTTCCATGCTCCTCTCACTCCCACCCTCTCAAGTTTCTCTCTCTCTTCCGCTCACCCCACAAACTCTCCATGAAATAGTTTTGTTAAATGATATATTAGCCCCTTTTTAACTTTGGACACCCCCCTTCTAGCGTATTTGCTTTTCTTTTTTCGGACTTTTGAGACACTGGAGGGGGCTGTCCCAAGTAAAAAAAAAGGGTGAATATTTCAGTTCCCAATGGTTTTTAAACGTTGCCAAATATGGCCTTAGGGATTTTCCACTTGACACTTGCCTAAACATGTATAGCCACGCTAGAGCTATATCCATAATAATACTATAGTCGATCCAAGCATTATTCACCAAATCCAAGTGCTAAGATGCATTACTTGTAAATTAGTGATTACTTAGACCCTTTTTTTTTTTTTTTTTTTTTTTTTTTTGAAGCGGGGGGAGGGGGGAGGGGGGAGGGAATTAAGGCTACTGTAGTTAATTCAAGCAACCATTTGATTGAAATTAAGGCATGTATTGGCCGATAAACTTTAGAAAACAATTATCTTATAACGGCCGAAAGCTCAGGCAGTGTTTGTAGGGGACTGATATCCTCACTAGTACATTGTGATAATGGGACTACTTCGTTTTACACTGTCATGATCAGATTTTTATAGTTGTTAGAATACTCAAGACCCTGTCAACATCCAATCATAAACTATCCAAATATGGTAGTGAAAAACTTAGTGTCAATATCCAACACCTATATGCATATAGAGATATAAGAATGGAGACAAGTAGCTTGGGAGAGTCTAACAGTGAATAACAGTTTGCATTTGAAAATTTTACAGACGGCTGTGTGAATAGTAAATGGCAAACAATAAGGAAAATGTCATTTTACTCTGATTTTCCAAATTTTTGGTGCAACCAACAGGTGGGAACCGTATCGCATGTTGGTGTCCGTCGGATCAACTGTTCCATTTTTCTAACAATATTTTTTATTAATCAAAGTAGCTAATCAGATGGAACAGAAAAGGGAGAAATTCTCTTACGAGAAATTGATATATGAGTAGTTCAACATTCCTCAACAAGAACAAACGCATATGATAGCTCTCTATCATAACAGAAAACAAAAAACTACAAGTGTCTTTTGCCACTTAACCTAATTTTCATGAATGAATTGGGAAAACCAGTTCATAGTAACTTCTCAAGAAAAATGCAATCAACAAATATCAGGAAGTCATACTATTAAAGAGAACAAAATAAGATAATAGACAAGGGATCTCACCCACCCAATTGAATTACCAGCAACAGGATGTGATTCTGATGAGAGCCGAAGGAAGTAGTTTGGATTTATGTGGGAAACTAAGACCCTCTTAAATCAGCGGTATGAGCTGAGATGGAAAATTTGGCAACTGGGCTTGTATGACCTCTTGCTGGTTGCCTGTTCGAACTTTTTGATGGCAACCTCATTCTCTTCTAGGCCCGTCTGAACAAAATATCGTATCCACCAAGACGAGCTACGCAATTTGGCCTTGAGGAAAAAAATACGGAATGTTATCTCACCACTGAAACGATTTTTGGTTAGGGAAATTTAAAAGAAAAATGTGACCACATAGGAACTTCAAGATCTTCTTCTAGATATCAAGCCAGGGATATCTCATCGATATATAGAGGCTAACCAGGTAGCCGACTCCCTTGCAAATTTTGCTCGTGACAATAAAGGTAACAGCACGTTCTATCAATGGAAAGACCTATCTAGATTGGCTAGGGGTGCTATGAGGAGTGATTTTCTAGGTATTCTTACAATTCGAATTATGTGGGGTTTTTTTCCTGTTGGGTTTGAGGTAAGGTGCTATGTCCCCCTCATGTATTTTTTTCATTCAGCAATAAAAGGTAAGGTGCTAGCCCGGGTTCCTAGATAAATTCCGGGTTAAAAAATAGAACAAATAAAATAAAAAGGTGACTTTACAACAAAACTAGCACACCAACCACGACATGGAAATTGCGGGGAAGGTGTTCAACCACATGTAGAAACATGTCTGCAGTCTCTAGACTCGTACATTTCATAAAAGATTTGTATGCGGCAAACATGCATGTTGGGTGCATGAATTTCTCCTGGTATATGAATGCGGATGAACACATCGGGCATATGCATGTAGAGATGCTTTGTCATTTCAAATCGGCTGTTGATGCAGGGGAATTTTGAAACAGCGAGGCAAACAATGTTGTGGAATTAAATCTACAAAGATTAAGCTTTCTGTTTCATTTTAATTGAATTTTTTTATTAAAAAAAATAGACCCGAGTGGTGCAGTTTTCTTTGTACATAATCAAATGACACTTTAAATAGTTGAACCTGTTGACAAGGCCCTGTTTGTTTTGGATTTTGAGAACTGACTGAATTTGTGAATCCAAAAAAAAAAAATTTATTGGACTCAAAATTAAACGACCTGTTGACTAAGGCCCTGTTTGTTTTGGATTTTGAGAACTGATTGTGAGTCCAAAACTGATTATTGGGCTCAACATTAATGAAATAACTAGAAGGTCATAAGGTGATAGATGCTTTACAGAAAATTACAGATTTTTTGAAAAGATGGATATGGATATGCTATCAGGTTGTAGCACAGATAAATTCAATCATCCACCAATTAAATACTAATGAATCCAAGAAGGCGTATTCCATAGATAAATAACCCAAAAGTAACAGAATTATCACATGAGGTGTAGAACTTACTGGTCTACCAAATTTGGATAGCTCCGCAACCTTAGCTCTCTGCTTACCCGGATAGCCTGCATATATAGAAAAGGAACAGCAATGAAACTCTTTTAACTACCAAAACCAGCAGATAATTCTTTTGAATATTAATTATGTTTTGCATCAAATAAAATGCCAATGGAAATTGCCATTCAAAAATAATGCCAAGGGAAATTGCCATTCAAAAAAAAATGCCAAGGGGAATCTTCGGTCCGTTAAACACTTGGATGAGAGCTATATCCATTCATACTCTGGATTCATCAATTCAATTAAATTAAGGGAAGTACTCAGATATCCATACAAAATAGCAAGAAACTCTAAGATACTTGTTCCAAGGTCCTACAATGCATCACATTCATTACGAAGAATAAGATATTTCAGATAAAAAAATAGATCCAGCCAAATTGTTCTAGCATAACAGAGATCCAGCCAAATTGTTCTAGCATAACAGAGATGCATATCTTGTTTCTGATAATTCACTATGACAGCAGGAAAATACCATAAAATTGCTAGCATAAAAAACCTACGCTAAGTAGACAAAAATATGATGGTAGACTCCAGAAGAACTCCTGATGGGGATCATCCAAGATGCCATTAAGAAATACGGAGCTAAGAAGATGAGGCCCATCGTTAATGTTAAAAGAGTTATATTTAGTTTTTAGATTATTAGTTAAGTCCTTTTAAGTCATAGGAGAGTACAAGAGTCTTTTCCCGTCAAAATTACTCAAGTACATAGGCCCCACATGTATTACAAAAATATTCAGTGTAGAGTCTTTAAGTCATTAGAGGGTACTTTAGTCCAAAAGTGTTATATTTTTGTAGGGTTTTAGAATTTTCTCATTCCTTTTTTTTTCTTATATATATGTGTGTGTGTGTGTGTGTGTGTGTGTGTGTGGGTGTGTGTGGGCTCACATTTTCTACTCGATCAAGTAGATAAAATTATCTACTCTGTCAGCAGAAACACAGTGGGCCCACATTGTTTGAATGATCCAAACCATTCATTGGATGGGCCTTGACAGAGATAGGGTGTGCCCAAAAAATCAGCTTCATAGGATCATCCTAACCCTTCGATTTGTGGAGGTTAAAATGGACAGATATGTGGAGGTTTATGCCCATCCATTTTCACCTCCACAAATCGAACGGTTGGGATGATCCTATGGAGCTGAATTTTTGGGCACACCCTATCTATGTTAGGGCCCATCCAATGAATGGTTTGCATCACCCAAATAATGTGGGCCCCCACTGTATTTTTGGCTGATCAAGTAGATAACATATCTACTCGATCGAGTAGAAACATTTTTCCCTCAACTCAACTCAACTCAACTCAACTAAGCCTTTGTCCCAAACTAGTTGGGGTCGGCTAATGAATCCTTCGGAAAATTTTCATGAACAAGGTGAAAGGATCTAGAAGGCTCAAATTGATTAAGTCTCATCCTGACACTAGTTGTGTTCGTCTACATGGATCATTTTCTTCCATTCTATCCTATCCAAGGTCATGTTCTCTGTTAAGTTCCTAGCCCTCAAGTTTTTCCTCACTGTTTCTACCCAAGTTGTGTTCGGTCTGCCCCTACCTCTTTTTATTCAGTCAACTTGGCACGAGTCACTTCTTCTCACTGGAGCATCCAAAGGCCTACGTTGGCTATGCCCAAACCATCTTAAGTGGTGCTCTCTCATCTTCTCCTCAATTGGTGCCAGCCCCTCCTCAATTGGTGCCACCCACACCTTTTTACGGATGTCTTCATATTTAATTCGATCTAACCTTTTGTGGCCGCACATCCATCTAAGCATTCGCATCTCCGCTGCACTCATCTTATGCACATGCTGCTTCTTGGTGGCCCAACATTCTGAGCTGTACAACATGGCTAGCCTCAGAGCTGTCTTATAAAACTTTCCCTTCAACTTGGTAGGTATTTTACAATCGCACAGAACTCTTAAAGCATGCTTCCACTTTAACCAACCTGCTCTTATTATTTGATTAACATCCTCTTCAATCTCTCCTTCCTTATGTAGGATTGAACCAAGATAGCGAAAGATATCCCCCATAGAGACCTCCTGACCAGTCATATTTCACTACATCGTCGTCCCGCCTCCTTACATTACTAAAGTTGCACTCCATATACTCTGTCTTAGTCTTGCACAATCTAAAACCTTTGGATTCCAAAGTAGTTCTCCATAAATCTAACTTAGCATTAACTCATGCTTTGGTTTCGTCAATTAATACTATGTCATCTGCAAGTAACATACACCACGGCACCTCGTCCTGGATACCCTCTGTAAGTTCATCCATAACTTGATTAAAAAGATAAGGTCTTAGAGCTGATCCTTGGTGTCGTCCTATTGTAATTGGAAACTCACTAGACATGCCATCTGTAGTTCTGACACTAGTTACTGCTCCATCGTACATATCTTTAATCATATCAACATATTTAGTAGGAACTTTTTTCCTTTCAAGGACCCACCACATAACACTCCTGCTTTGGTTTCACCGATTAATACTGTCATCTGCAAATAACATACACCATGGCATCTCATCCTGGATACCCTCCGTAAGCTCATCCATAACTAGTATAAAAAGATAAGGGATTAGAGATAATCCTTTGTGCAATCTTATTGTAATTGGAAACTCACTAGACGTGCCATCCGTGGTTCTGACACTAATTACTGCTCCATCATACATATCCTTAATCACATCAACATATTTAGTAAGCACTTTTTTCCTTTCAAGGACCCGCCACATAACACTCCTCTTGGGAACCGTATTATACGCTTTCTCCAAATCAATGAAAACCATATGAAGGTCCTTTTTATTTTTTCTGAATCTCTCAATTAACCGCCTAATCAAGAAGATAGCTTCCATAGTCGATAGTCCGGGCATGAAGCCAAACTGATTCTCTGACACCTTAGTCTCTTTTCTTAGTCTATGCTCAATTACCCTCTCTCAAAGCTTCATAGTATGACTCATTAGCTTAATTCCCCGATAATTGGTACAACTCTGAATATCCCCTATTTTCAAGTATGTATGGTTTTAAAAAAAAAATCTTGTGGTTTTTATTTGTTTCTTTGTTCGTAGCGACCACTCTGATAGAGTCGTTACACTAATTTCCAAGAACGACAATTTTCCACCAATAAAAAGAAAGGCATTGACATTTACAAAGTTAAACGATCAAGACACCAAAAGAGAGAGAGAGTGTGTGTGTGTGTGTGTGTGTTCACCGTAAGCCATCCTTTGCTCCTTTATTACTGAAATCTATCTATTTCAAAAGATAAAAATAGATGCCAAGAGAGCTTGGTATGCCTCTAGTGCCCAATTTTAGCCTGTGGATGATCATAACCTATGAAGCACGGGTATGGGTACGGGGTGCGGGTACGACACGACACGGGTACGTGGTTTTCCAAAAAACGGGTGCGGGTACGCTGAATATAATAATATATTTTAATGTTTTATTATATATTTATAAAAATTAAAAAATAATAATTTGAGAGCAATCAAATAACAATAACACCACCATAATGGAAAATTCTAATATTACTCTTAATTTCATAAGTGATTAAGTTCCATATTTCATAACATGAGGCATCAATACATCATTCATTAGATAAAAAGTCTGTCGCCAGTGTGTTGACCAGTGCCTGACAAGATGAATAATTTTTAGAGACCAAATTATGAGATTTTTTATACCAGACTTTTGGGATTTAATAATGTTTGGACGTGATAGATTTTATAAATTTTTAAAATTTGAAAAATACCCAACCATTTGAAAGTTAAGAAAGTTAAAATTTTGACCCGGCCCTTTTTCTTCGGATTTTGTACTAGAACAGGAGAGTTGACTTTTTTTCCTTTTAGATTTGGGTCTTGAAACTATTTTTAATAAATCCAAATTGGGGGTATTCCGTTATTTACATGTAAATCTTAAGCAAATGACATTTACTTAAATGATTTACATGTAAATACTGAGTACAGGAGAGGAGAGAGAATAAGCACAAGAAGAATTTACACCAGACAGGAGAAGCAGGAGGTGTCGGGTACGCACCCGACACGCACGCAGCAACCAAAATTGGGGTTTTTTTAAACAAAAAATTGGTGTATGTACCCAGGACGTACCCGCACCCAATACGTGTCGGGTACAGGTACAGGAGCCTCGGGAGAGTACCCGTGCTTCCTAGATCATAACCATCTAATCAATGTCCTAACAAATGGACAGTCATTAGTTTCAAGCCAACTATTCATGTTAAATGAGAGAAGCCCACCTCTTGGATTTTTCAATGGATGACATTTTCAGTAGCAGAGCCCATTAGGTCATGCATAATCCTCATAAAACTGAAATTAATCTTAAATATTTATTAAATTTTCCATTTTATGTTGCTTAACTGATAATATTTTAGTAGTTGGAACTTTCAGCAAAAACAAAATCAGTGCATCCAACAGTCCCTAAAAGCTTTCACTTATAAGAGCAAAGAGGAAAGAAAGATAATTAATCACATTGTCTAATTTATCATGAGCTTGCAAAAAAGAAAACAGATTACAATTTATGAGAATCAAAAAGATGCAGTTGAAATGCATTCCCTAATTCAAATCCTCCATTTCAGCCCCAAGTCCATCCTTAACCACGGTGTAATCAAGAAACTCCCATTCCACTCGGTCATACACTTTCTTAAAATTAACCTTATAAAGAGTAGCCGCCTTAGCTTCTCACCTCCTTGAATCAAAGCATTCATTAGGCATGAGAATCCCGTCTAAATCTCTCTCCCCCCCCCCCCGCCCCCCGCCCCCCTCCTCGTCCTCATGAAAGCTCGTCAAAAAGGTTAAATAACCCCAAAAGCACCTCCTTCAACCTTATAGATGCCTCGGCCGCAACCTTGCATGAGATATTTACCAAGCTTTGGGGATAAAAATCTTTAAGACTTCCACGGCACCTTCCTTCTTAGGAATGATAGTGAAGAAAGTCATATGGGCACACTTCAAATGAAACAACCCACTTACATCAAATACCTTTTGAAAAGATCCAAAAAATCTTGGTAGAACACCACTGAAAAAAATCCCATGGTCTTTTAAACCTCTCCATCAAATCCCTCTTTGACCAACTAGCCTTTTCCTCCTCAACCGATATAACCATCAACACATCAAGTTTGGGTCTTTGAGATGAGAACCCTCCACAAAATATAGATTGGAGAAGAAGCAAGCTATCTCATGTTCTAAATCTCCCTTTTCTCCACCGACCTGTCTCCAACTTTAAGAAATTGAATATGAATCCTTCTTTTTCTTGCATTTGCAATTTAAAGAGGTTGTGTTCCGACCCCTTTATTCATATGCTCTAGATTCTTCCCCAACTTAACTCCACCCACCAAAATTACTAATTAACTAATGGCAATCGTCCTAGAATCTCCATCGCAGAGTCAGATTTTGGTCTTTGATACATAATTGGATTTAAGGCGTTGGACCTTTAGGATTCAACATTCTCTCCATGGAGATAAGAATATCTAATCATCGTTAACCAATACAAATAGATTTCATCTCCATCAGTCTTTCCTAGGTGCATGCTGAAACAAGTGAACACTAACTTGATACGAGGAACATGCCCAAAGCTTTACTAGTCCTCCCTTCCTACTTATCCATTTATTAAGTAAAACAAATCAGCAAATATATTACTAAGATGACATGTTTAACTAATTAAACAGCCAACACACACAATTTGTAAAATTATTGGACTAAACATTCAGTAACGTCGTGACACAACCAAATTATTCGTGGCTTTAACATTGCACCTAAAGTAGCAAGAACCAAACCTTATAAGATGAGGCCAATAGAATCGCCTACGAGAACAGGCACACGGAAACAAGAATATTTTTCCTTTTTGAGTGCTAACATGGTAACAAGAATAGGGATCAATCATGCATTGTAGAGGAGTTATACTCCCATACTATGAGTAACATCAAACACTCTACATCATGCTACCAAAGAATAACATTCTTGATAGTCTATTCAAACTGATCCAATCATCCTATCTGGTGTACACTCTACAGCCATGATGATCAATTTGATCGTCCTTAGATGCAACCTCATTCTCATTACCTGACATGGTAGAATTCAAGAATCAAGATAGCCCTTCTCAAGCAACCTAAAAGGATTGTAGGATATAGCTTGATATAGTGGTGCACTGACACTGTAGGCCAATATTCAGACATAAGCATATAATTGTTACATGAAATCTAATTGTTCCATATGAAATGTAATTGTTCCATAGTTTGAAGATTTTCCACATGCCCCAACTACATACAAGTGTTAAAACAGCGCAAGTGGAAGATAATGAACACCAAATCATGCTTGGTCAGTTCTATCAGCATGAAAACTTTGATAGTCCATCAAAAACTGAAAGACAATAAAACACGATGGCTGTGAGGTGTACTAAGGACATGATAAACGAAACATGACTCCCTCGTAATCAACTGTCATCCAAAGCTGCTACCTCCATCAGAGTATTTCACCACAAACTATTAGAATCATTTGTTCCACCATCTACTTTGCCATGCTTAGAATCAACCAAAGGTTCCAAAGAAGTTTAACATCAACCAAAGGTTGCAAAGAAATGTGACTAGAAGCAAGAACCAAAGGCTTTCAGTTGTAGGAGATTCAAAAAAAAAACTTATTGATTTGAAATACCCATCGAACGAAAACAGAAATGCACACTTATAGTGAGAATCCATGAAAATTATGTTCAGTGCCACTTTTAGTTAGGAAAGAATTTTTACCAGTTTTTTAAATTAAAATATGCCTGTATCCATAATTATACAGCACCAGTTTTTTAATAAGGTTCAAAAACAAACCATAATGCCATGGGTAGCATGCATTTAAGCGTCCTGATTACAATTTCAAAGGCATGGTGAATTTTCTACCAGGAAGTTGATAGTTGATACTGTGGGGAAGAAATTGCGCCTAATAATAATTATGCAGCAAACATTGACCATAAAAAAAAGGAAGTGATATTTACGCCCCTTTTGATCACCAGGGACACCCAGCGTCAGTGTATCAATGACTAAAAAAGGAGGCTAATGTACTTGACGTCAGAAGAATCCAGAGGGTTTGATTGCCACGTACACTGCCGCTGGGTGTCCCTAGTGATCAAAAGGGGCGTAAATATCACTTCCCTAAAAAAATTAATGAACGCATTGATTAGATACAGACAATTTTTTCAAACATGAAACATGAGATAAGCAATGAAAATTTACAAATCCACATAATGCTAAAGAACTGTCTAGGAAATTACCAGCAAAAATAACAAGGCCATCCATGGATACTCTCGCCAAGTCTGGAAGAGTCTTATTAAGGTACTTTGGGGATAAGTAATCCAATGCATCTGACACAATAACAAGAGAAAATGATTTTTCCCTATAAGGTAGAGGAAACTTGATATCAGCCACACGCACAATGCCCTTGCGAACAAGGTTCTTGCAAGTACTGTCAGCATCTTCCATTTCGTATGGTTCCACACCCCAAGCTTCCGTATCCTCTTCTTTCAATAATTTAGAAACCACTGAACATGTTTCAGGGCCAACATGCAAAACTTTACGCATGCTATCACCATATACTTTCTTTAGAATAGGTATTGATCTTTGAACTTCTAGCGCGCATGAAAGGTCGCCTGTGAATAAGACCAAAACGTTGAAATCTTGAAAATAAGGATAACTGGCTCGATCTAAACAAGATAATAAACTTTAATACTTTATAAATAAAGAACTAGCACAAACAAATATTTAGTATCTAATATACAACCCAGGTAAGAATTTCTGCTGATATGCATGCAAACAAACTGGAAGTGCACTTCTTTACTGTGATTATGTTATGGATGTCTCCATGCCCATTTTCTGCTGTGTCTAACTAAATGAATTAAGTTTTCTAGATTTTTGCTTTTGCCTATAGCATTTATCACTCCCATTGTAATAGTATGCTTACTTAATCACTTGCCATGATCTTAAAAACATGGAGCAAAACCAAGAGCAGAGGTGCGAGCAAGAGTGGAGCAAGGAAATAAATTATATTTGAATGTTCATTTATGCTTTTTCATATATGGGAGCAGAGATGGGATCAAGAGTTGAAATTTTATGTCATTTTCATTTTATCTAGCACCAATATATTTTATAGATATGATAGATGGTCTAATTATATAAAAAAGTTCAATTATGCTTCCAATAATAATAAATAATGAGAATAACTTACAGTTTTATCAATAGGATAGCCACGTATTGTGTAGTATACAGCAGATTGTACGATAATGTGGTTTTTTTTATGGCATAGGGACCCCACCCCATTTTAGGGCGGGACTAATCCCTATGGATGCACGCAAACACCCATAAACCACGTGCACCGGGTAACTCCGAGGGGACTCGAACTCGCATCTATGGGGAGCAAACAGTACGATAAAGTGGTATTAAGGATATCCATATTCATATATAAGGAGGGAAGTGTTCCCAAGCGGTAGCTCGCACACTTTTGGTTTTGAAGTCGGTTTTCACCCCTCAGCAGATTGATCTGGCAACAAAGTTATTAAGCATTTTTTAGTTCCAATTCAAAGGAGGTCCGTTACTTCCTCCAACTTTTCAGGCTCTGACAATAAAAGTTCAAAGGAAAGAGGAAGTTGACCCATAATTGTCTGAACTCCTGTATGGCCTTACGAGTTTAAAGGAAAGAGAAAGTAAAACACATAAATAGCCCCATTCAAGTCCAAGATCTCAATCATATATGATAATGTAGGCTATCCTCCATCTGCCCAGTTATGCTTCATGGCCCAAGCAATATATTAGAGGAATTACCCTCCACCCGCCAACTATACAATTATACCTTTGATAAAAGATATGTATGCACACTAGAAATATTGGCCTACCAAGATACGGCCATCTCATATAGAAAAAGAAGAAGAAAACGGAACCCATAATAACAATAAAAAATCATGTATTACCTTCAACCTTACTAAGAGCTTCTTTATCACCACCAAATCCACCTGTAACGTGAAAATTTAAAGTTTAGTTGATGCTCAAAGACATAAAATAAAAAAATGTATTGAAATGTAAAGAAGCCATTCCTAGAAAGAAGCCCTTAACGACAAAAAAAAAAAGACCAACAACCAAGAGTATCAGTATCACGTCAGATGCAGATAAAAAGAACACAACGGCATTAATCCGTTGGATACCTATGGCAGCATATCATGGATAGCCAACAGGACCAAAAGCAATTTTTTTTCAAGTTTATCTTGAAATGTAAGTCAGGGATCCAATACAAACCTGAGCGACTATAAGAATAGCCAATAAGAAGGAATGCACCCTGAAAATTTAAACAGACAACATACTCAATATTTGACCAAATAAGCCCTATAACAAACAGATTGGTCCTCTGGAGACCAAGGTAGTCACAAAAAGCAAATGTCGAACAAAAAACCCTTTGTTCCTACATAGACATAACACCATAAAAAGACAAGAATTCCTGATCTGAAGGCAAAGGTAAATACCAAGAGAACCAGGCCAATCGATAGTAATGGTGAAGAGCGAGTTTTTTGATGTAACGAGCTTGCAAATGGAACACTTCCACTGTCGGCAAAGCGTCTATTGGGATTTACTAGCCTCCTTGACATGGTTGCCGACCTCTACGATGATGAAAACAAGTCTTTACACTGATACAAAATAAAGAAACAAATCAAAGAAAAAGTTCAATAAGTTCAGCAACTCTAAATCAATAAACCACATAACACAATCCAAACTATTCTCTAATTCAAATGCAGAATCCATGAAAAGATAACAATCAAGAATGAAAATAATAACACCACTTTTAACTATACGATCTAGAGCATATTATAGAAAACTGATTTAACTCAATCTAATTGCCACAGATCCATATATAAGTAAATACTACAGCATCATCTCAGCTGAAAGTTCAACAATCCAAATTCAAAATGCGTATATGACAAGAAAATCGAGAAAACAGCAAACAATTCACAAATTGATTCAACAAGAACACGTCACGATTTAATAAAATCATCAAAATCGAAAAAAATTTCTTCACATAATGTTCACCAAACAGATCCATAATTCATTCCATAAAATCGACTCCATTTCTCAATGAGAACGAATCTATCAAAAAAAACAAAAGTTCAAACCCTAATTCCTTCACCGAAAATGTAGAAAATCTGTGAATCGTCAAATTACTAAAAAATCCAAAGCATTTCTCAGCAAAAGACGAAAAATATGATCTAGAGCATAAGAAAATAAGCATAAATCGAGGATTTGGAATGCAGGAAGGAGAGAGATTACCTGAAATCGGAGATTTAAGAAATTAAAACCTTAGATCTGGAGTTCTTAGAGCCAGATCTAGATCTATTTTCCTACTCAGAGCTCGAGATCAAGATCTAGAGAGAGAGAGAGAGAGAGATTTTTATTTTATTTAATTACCGACCTTACACTCTCTCTAGTCTCTATCACTCCCTCAGTATTATTAGAAATTTCTATTTATACGGAGACTTTGAAAAGCGATCGAGTCGGGGTTGTGCTTATCATATACGCGCGTGCACACGTTAAGTAAGTGGAACATACGATCGTCTAGGGTTGCAAGTTTGGCCTTGTCAGCCCTGACTCGCCCTGAGCCCAAACAGGGTCACGGCTGGATTTTCTAACCCTGGTGGGTCAGGGTTCACTTTTTTAGGCCCTGACTCAGGTCAAGTCGGGTTCTGGGTTAATGCCTCGGGGGTACCATGACCCGGCCCGACCCTAAGTTTTCTATTATAGAATTGAACAATCTATGTATGTTTCTTTTGCTAATGTTTTTTATTATCTTGGATTGGTGTTTTTTTAGATTATTATTATTAATTGTCTCTGTTGCCCGTCATGTTGTTGAATTCATATTGTCTTATTTTGTTCCCTTTCTCTGTTTATTGATCATTTTGTTCTATATGATAAGTGGTTGCTTTATTTTTGGCACTCTTAACAGGTATTTGCACTAAGGTCAATTAGGGCCGGCCCGGCCTTGCCCAATCAGTGTCAATCAAGGCTGGCCAGGGCCAGCACTGAACCCTGTAGGGCGGGCCATGGGTTGAGGTTTTTCGTAATGGGATCCAGGGTTGGGTTAGGTTTTTGAAAAACCCGACCCAATCCAACCCCGTTGCAGCCCTACGATCGTCTATGTTCTTTATAGCGTTTGATTCGGATGATCCTAACCGTCAGATATAATTGATAAAATATAGATGGCTCAAAACGTCCAAAAAAATGATAATATAAAAAATTCCACAAATTTAAGGGTTAAGATGATCTTATCCAAAGATTTTTTTTTGGGCATGACTTATCTATAGTGGGGCCTACAAATGAATAGTTTTGATCAAGGGTGCAACTCGGGTTGGGTCGGGTCGGTTGAGGCTAACCCTAACCCAACCCGAGATAGCATTCTCTCAACCCTAACCCCCGAATGGTCAACCCTAACCCAACCCGCCTCCAAATTGGGTCGGGTTGGGTTCAGGTTGCGTTCGGGTTCATCTAGGTCCAAATAGAAAAATACAAGAAAAAATAGCATAATCCTAGAAAAATCATGAGAAAATTAGAGGACGGAGGTCAGGTTCGGGTGGGATCTTGTTGCAAAGGCCTCAACCCTAACCCAACCCGAAATTAAATCGGGGTGGCTTTTCCCAGCCCTAACCCAACCCAACCCGAGAAAATGCCAACCCAACCCAAGCCAAAATCAGGTTGAACCCGTCGGATTCGGGTTGAGCCCAACCCAAGTTGCACCTCTAGACTTTTGACCAGGGAAGTGATATATAGGTCCCCATTTCTTACTTGGTACAGCCCCCTCTCCTGTATTTATGACTACTCGTTTACAGTATAGGGAGCTGTCCCAGGTAAGAAAAAGGGGCAAACTGCAAGGGGGAGAAAATATCATTGCCCACTTACTTGTATCTATCATTCCTCTTCTTTTATAATAACTAGAATACGAGATTTTATATGGCGTAAGCCCTTACAATCCGATCCATAGAGGTTTCCATAATATGCAGCTCCTCTCTAGATCGGAGGGTTGGGATCATCCTATATAAATGATTTTTTGGGCATAACCTATTTACGTTGTGGCCCATCACATGGACGGTTTGGATCATCCTATAGTGTGGTCCATACAGTACTTATTGAAACAATATACTTTTTGAAAAAATACGGGGCTATAAGGGCTTACACCATATAAGATCTCCTAATATACATGCCCATGCATCATATAAAATCTCATTACTTAATATTTGAGCATATTTTTCCGCAAAGAAATACGGGTGGCAAAAGTATAAGTAGGGCCCACGTGAATGATCTAAATTGGTCTCCAAGATAGATAGGTTGTCTCCGAAAAAGCTTCATAGGATGATTTTCTTTATAAGATGAGCTAACCATTGGATTTGTAGAGGGTTTTATATTATTGTTCCATACAAGTGAGAATTAGAAACATACATGATATACATGCCCTTTTGGTGCTCAATCTGGCTAAGCGAGCGAATGGTTGTGATGTTGTCGGTCCCGCCCGTCGTCCGGCATTGGCAACAAGAAGGTTAGCTCAACCTACTATCTCTGAACTCACAGACAACATACTAAGGACCACCTGGAGTTGGAACTCCGATGGAACCCCTCCAACACTCAAGTCAGTTTCAAGATCAACAGAATAAGAGCTTAGCACAGGAATATGGTGTCTTACCATAGGTTTGGAGAGGAGGTTCCCTTTTGTAAGCAGAGACTTGGTGCCATGTTATTTGTTGTTTATTCATGTTGACACCTGGCAATGTATGGCCGCCAAAAGATGGAGTTGATTGGACGCTCTTGGAGCATCGCACATTCTCTGGGACAGCTCGTGCAAGAAATGGAGGCGATTAAAAGGTTCGGGTGATTCTCTCCCTTTTGGACGGTTAGCTGATGTGACCTGTTTCCTATGAGGCAGCGTGTGCCAGTGAGGTGGCGGACAAGTATAGTGTAGTACAGCCTTGGGAGAAGGTGGATGTCAGTATGTTGAGGGTTGATGGTCGTCCCTTTGCCTGGAAATGGCTATGTGTCGAGGATTGAACGGTTACTCCAGCAGAGGATGAGGATGTTGAAGGAATGTTATCCCCTTCCTGCAAGATCGCTATGCGCAGCGGAACAAAAATCTCATAGAACTTTAAATTTTACTTTTCGATCTTGGTTTTCCCCAAGATCCTAGAGTCTAGATTAGTTAATTATGTTAATTAAACATAAAGAACTACCTCTTTGAAGAAGAAATCAAGTTACCATACTGCTTGATCTACTCCTCGAACGGTTGCGATCATTCTAAACGCCACGAACCCCGCAAGTTGAACCGATGGATTCTTCTTATTTGCTCGGACTATTGTGGATGTGAATAACTCTTATTCACCTCTTTAAGGTCTGATCTAATCAATACCTTTGTTGTAGAGAATAAAGAAATTGATTGGAAGCCTTTCTCTCTGAACTTTTTCAATTGGAAGAGAGATAGAGAGAGATATAGAAAACGATTTTCCAATGGGGAAGCAAGGGAGAACGAATTTTGGAGTATTCCTCACTTGAAAATTTGTTCAGCCCTCTCTCATTCATAGAAAATAGAGTTTTGGTTTCATAAATCATTGTTTCTCTCCCCCAATTCCTATCCAATTGGGAAACCAACTTGAATTGAGACTCTTCGAGCCATTGGGACTCTCCCAAACATCCAAGGCTATGTGGGTACACCTAAGATACATGGGAGAACGTGTATGAAGTCTCTCTCCAGCCCTTGTTGTCTTATCTCATAAGAATTGGTGTTAGAAACAAATTGCTTGATTTGTAGATCCTACAATTTAGCAATTCTTATCCAACAAGGAGTTTGAGTGCAACTCAAAGTCCTTGAGTAATTGAGACTCTTTTTCCCAGCTCTCCAACTGATTTGGGACTGTGGTGGGCCCTACAAACCTTATCCAAATGTGTAGTCCTATCCTAATTCCAAATTCTGTTCCAATTTCGCAACTTTCGCAAAACTGGTTTGGGAATAACTATCCTCATTTGGATTACACATTATTATGTTTATTATTAATCAAATTCATAATACATAATAATGGGAGTTATTTCGGCTCCAATTTGTCTTCAAAAAAATCTTTTATTGTCTCTTATTACTTACTTAACAAAGACATGCATATATATATATATATTACACACACACACACACACACACACACACACACACACATATATATATATATATATATATATATATATATATATATATATATATATATACCTAATTAACATCCACATTAATCTAACGGATCATATCCGTCCGTACAATCACATAAAATGTGGAACCTTGATCCGTTTGGATGTTATCGGATCATTCGAGTTATGAGTGGGATCGCCACAGGGATCCGACCGTCAATCCTGTAGAACCCTATGGTGGACCCCATCGCGATCTTGCTCTGTAGTTAAATTACACTCGCATTAGGTCAGTAGCCTCCATCGAGACGTAACCTTAAAGATGACCATCAGATCATCTTACCCCTAATCACATCATGTATGTACAAGTCCTTTCTTCGTAACTATATCTACTGAGTTGAGTCATACGGGAGGTGGACACCATTTACCCCCTTGGCCCACTCTTGATATACCATTTTGGTCAAGCGGTGTTCAGCCTCCAAATTCATTTGTAAAATCCATTGAAAACAATCCAATGTTTCATAAAACTTTCCGATAAACATTTTATCAAATTCGTCTGGCCAGGCTATTTAATAGGGCTACCGCTCTAACAAAATTGTAGATGTCAATCCCCAAATTTTAGGGCGAAGAATGCTTTGGTTAGTATCACTATTGGTCTCCAGGGTTTGCTCTAGGATATAGCTCTATCCGAATGTGACTCTAAAATAGAATCACTATGAGATAGACTAAGACCCTAAAACGGGCCAATAGACCAATAAGATCATTCAGGTCTAAGGACATGTGAAGGGTCCTGACTGGAAGAACATCTTTATACTTTCTTGTCCACAAGTTGTTCTTTGTTTGATCCAGTTCGGTTACGTGATCCAATCGTCGTACCCACTCTTCTTGCTTAGGGTCCACTACCCAGATGACCGAGACAAGTCACCTCATGACACGTGCATGTAGGCAAGACTGGTGCTAGTTGTATACAGAAAGAGATGTCTAGTCTCTTTCCCAACTAGGAACTATTAAGGCTTTCATAGAACCGAGATGTCATATCTCATTGCTCCCTTGGATCTATGAATCCTTTGAGCATGGTATTTCTACTATGCTACCTAAGGACGAACATATGTCAATAAACAAGCACATGACACACATTCATTAATATACTTACCCATTCATGTCATGAAATAAACCTTTATTAACTAATAAATGTCATTCTACTGGCTTTTCAAGGCTTATACTCTAACAGATGGGTTTGTACTTGTCCGAGGCTGATGCAGCTGGTCACAGCCTTGGATGCTAGGAGTTCTTTTAGGGGCAACATATTAGAAGTCTTCGGATTTCATGGGCTCAGCGCCACGTGTCTTCATCCTATCGACAGTTTAATTTTACCCCCATCACTCCCCTTTTTGGTACTTAGGATAGCTCCCTCTGGTGTAGAAAGTGTAGTCATAAATACACTAGAGGGGGTTCTCCCAAGTAAAGGGAGAGGGCCAAGATATAACTTCCCTCATAAAATGGCAAAAAAAAAGTCCATGTTTATGCACTTGGCTGCATAATGAATGCACATGACATGAAGGAAACATGTAAAATAATAAAACATTTAAAAAAATAATCACACTAATCGAAAAAGGCTAAATGTGTTTTGTAATCATTCTAGAAATCAGTCCTATCTTACTAGTTCAAAATGTAGATACTTTGGTGGCAGGTCAAATTTGAGTGTATTATTATTCCGCCCACCCAATAACAATTTTACGAGAAAGTATGCGAGTTATGGTCCATTCCTCAAAAGATGTTTTTACGGGATTTTTATCCACCAAAATCTTCACTTCTGCTTTGGGGAAGAAGGAACTCTATAAAACTCCGCCTAAAACGTCCTTTAGAACCATCCCACAATCCCACATTAGACAATCTCAACTCTCCAATTATGTAGATTCTATTTTAACTATTCATAAAATTTTGAAATTTTTGGTAATTAGTCATTAGTTTGCAAAATATTATTTAGTTATTATTAAAAGCTATCTATTATTGAAAAAACAAACATTTAAGAAAATAATTTCCAAAATATATTGCAATGATATGAAGTTGTAGCCAGTCAAAGATCAAATTTTAGTAAATTCAAGATGTTTGGCATCCATCTTGGTGAAGAAGAGAAAAATATATTGGTCGTTCAATTCGGCGTGCTCGATTGGTGAGTTTCTGACTACCTACTTGTGACTACCTACTTGGAGCTTCCTCTTGAAAGTGGTCGACCCAAGAAGAGGGCTTGGGATCCGATAATATAGCGGGTGGATAAAAGACTCTCTACATGTAAACGGAATTTAGTATCTCATGGAGGGAGGATCACTCTAATTAAAGTAGTTCTTGCTAACATTCCAATATACCACCTTTCCATTTTCAGGTGTTCGATAAGCATTATCAAAAGATTTGAGCAACTACAAAGGAACTTCTTATGGGGAGGGGTAGATGATAAGAAGAAGATACACCAGGTTAGTTAGGTGGAAGTTTGCAAACCATTTAAAGAATGTGGGATTGGGATTATAAGATTGAAAGAAGTTCATAAAGCTTTGCTTTGGAAAGTGGCTGTGGAGGTATGCAGAAGAGAGGTCAAGTCTCTGGACAAAGGTAATCGAATCGAAATATGGCTCCTGCCCAAGCAATTGGGTATCTATGGACAAATATGTGCCCAAAACTATAACTATCAGGAGATTTATTAGATTCAAAGTTTATAGTGGAGATCATGGTTTTAATTTGCGGTTTCGGTACAAATTCTGGCCTTGGCTGAAATCGAAATTTCAGTCGAAATCCAGTAAAAGGATATGAAATTTCGTTATTTTTTTGAGCCAAAGTTCAGTAAAATAATAAAAAATAATATTTTAATGAAATTTCAACCGAAATTTGGTAAATTTCATAAATTTTGATTTCGGTGCATTTCGGTTTTAGTCTTGACCGAAATCCGAAATTTGGTTTAAATTTAAAATCATCGTGGAGATAGAGTAAGGTTCTAGCAGGATACGTGGTGCTCCCAACAACCTCTTATGATAAAAGGGTTTGGATCTGGAATGCCTCTGGTCTCTTCTCCGTCACATCTTTCTATCTCCTCTTGGCTTGTCTCCCCCTCCCACGTGGCTCTCCAAAGTATGGAGCATCCCAGTTGTAATGACTAGAACCTATCTTGAATAATTAGGCTTATTATTATGTACGTTTAATAGATTAATTGTGTGTTTAAGTAGCTTGGGAACTCAAAAATATTCACTAGTCAAAGGCCTACAGACACAGTTCACTAAAATAGCCATAACTCTCCAACCACTTGGCCAAATTAAGATCTTAAATATCTGTTAGAAACTTCTCAAAAAGGGCTACAACTTTCTAGTTTACTATTTTCCATGATTCTGTCATTTAGTACTTTAAAAACGTGATTGAAAATCGGTGCCTCATAGTTGGAATGCACCTACATCATTAATAAATTAGCTCATGGACCCTAAGCCCATGTAGTGAATCCATGTAGAAGAGCCCATGTAAGGTGGCCCATGTAGGAAGATCCATATGTGTGGAAAAGTCTAGAGCACACTTGGTGTTACTTGTGTAGACCATAAGCTTATAGAGATTCTTAGAAATATGTAGAAACTTGATTAAGATAAAGTTACAACTTTATTAGTGCTACTAATTAAAAGAATTAGCTTAATGAATCTCATCTATCAAATACAAGAATCTTCTTGAACACTTTAGAAAGATAAAGAGTTGCTTGTGTAGCGATAAGAAGAACAAAAAAAAAGAAAGGAGAAAACTAAGAGAAGAAAATCCAAGGAGATTGTGTCTTGGATTGAAGAAAAGTTAAGAAGGTAAGTACTAAATTATTTTTTATTGGTTCATAAATGTTACAGGTAAGTGATTTAGATCATATCTTTCACTTATTGCTTCGGATTATATGCACTCTTTCTTATGAAACAAGTTTTACTTAGAAATTCTATGAGTTAAGAAAGTTAGGCTTGGTTTTTTTAATAACTATAATTGTTGAAATCAAGCAAATTTCTGATCTAACTTTGAATCAAATTCGACCACTCATTATGTAATCAAAATTGGTGAATTTTATACTCAAATCGAACGGCTTGAAGCTTACTTTCCAACCGAAGAAACGGAATCGAAAAATTCCTAGTGTTTTGAAAGTTAAGATAAAACCAGTGAGATGTGTCTGTTTATGACGGGAAATCTGAGCAGATTTCTTACTTGACTTTGAACCTAATTTGACCAATCATTTTTAAACCAAAATTAGTGAAATTTATATTCAAATCAAAGCCTTCAAAGTATACTTTCCAATATAAGAAACGACATCGAAATATTCCTAGTATTTTGAAAGACATAAACACCGAAGCATATTAGTGTATGTGAAAAATTAGCAGAAATGGTGAATATCTGCTGTAACTTTAAATGATCATAACTTTTTAAATTTAAGTCCGAATTTAGTGAAATTTGCGCATATTTGAAGCTCTTGAAGTCTACTATTGAATGAAACGTATTGTACTCAGAAACTTGCAATACTTTTAGAGTTGAAATTAAAATAGTGAAGCATGCCCATTTACAATGGTAATTCCAAATGGATTTCTATGGGATTAGAAATTTACGCCTTCTTCTCTTATGCATGTTATATAGAACATGTTGCGAATACTCAAACATTACATGATTTATTGACAAATAGAAATTCTATGATTCATTATTTGAGACTTCATTGAATGTAATGCAATGTGGAATATTGGTAATGATTTGATTATTGGTCGCCTTGGCTGGGTCATCCAGTAAGGTATCATCTAATTATTGGTCGTCTTGGCTGGGTCATCCAGTAAGGTGTCATCTGATTATTGGTCGACTTAGCTTGGTCCTCCAGTAAACTGTCATATGTTTATCCCTGCCATAAGGGCATTGGGGATCGTGGCTTGCGCAAGTCCTCCGTTATTGTTTTTGTACCCATCTGGATGTGGTTAATTGTATAAGTTATTTGATAACTCTTGAAGCTTTGTTTCATATATGTTTGCTCCAAGACGGATTATACTTGTTAATTATTAACCTTTATGTTGACCAATTCTACTGAGAATTTCTTAGCCATGAACATATATGCTATGGAATATGAAATGATTAGAAGTAATATGCATCATAAATTGCCAAATATTGTTATTCTGATATCTATACAATTGAATGTTAACATGTTGTAAGTTTCTCTTTAGCATGAGTAGGACATTTATATTCTCATAGAGCATAACTTAGTTGTTTGCTGAGACATTTTTCTCATTCCAGTTATTTAACTGTTTTTAGGGTCGAGACTCGAGGAATGGATAGGGACCAATGAGGATCTTGGAGTAGCTTTGTAGAAGAGTTCTTTTTGTTGAGCCTGTGTTAGTAGATAATATGTGTATAATGTAAATATGTGATCAAAGTTTTAGTTAGGAAGGAGAAGATGTATAATGTGAATATGTGGTCATGTTTTGGTTTGGGAGAAAGACAAAAATATGTAATGTTCCTTTTTAAGATATATGTAACTACTGAATAGATGGATGGAAATAATCTTAGTAATCTTTGATTGTATGTTTATTGGAATTCATGAATGAAAAAAAATATAGCACTCTGAACCAATGCATGGAAAGACTTTTGAACGGCACCATGCCAAGGGATTTTCGGGTCCTGGGGTGTGGGCCGTGACACCAATGCCCCTAAGAGTTAGAGCGTTTGGTTCGTCTGCTTTTCAAAATAGACTTTAGACTATTAATCACCTTTGCCGATGTAACTCTCTTATTATTGATCATTGTGCCCTGTGTGTGTTTGGGGGGGTGGGGGGGGTGGCGTGAGTCGGTTGACCATTTGCTTATTCACTATAGGTATGCGAGAGATGTCTGGAGTAAGATTCTATACCTTTTTGAGATTTCTTAAGTCTTTCCAGGTCACATGCCAGACCTTTTGGATAGCTTGAATTTTTCTCCTTAGCCCAATAAGGGCAAAATCTCAGGAACCTGGTCCTCATGGCTTTCATCTGCGTGGTATAACATTAAAGAATATGGTCAAAAGTGCCTGTGACTCTTTCTACATGATCATCTATTTAGTTGTTTCATGGGCTAAAGCTCTCCTTGAGTTTTCTCTTTATTCGGTCTTAGATATGAAAATATTTGGAAGGAGATCTACAACAATTGGGAAGTTAAAGATGTTGTAGTGGTCTTTATTTGACCATAGGCGATTGAAGCTAAACTTTGATGGATCTAGTTTGGGGAATCCAAGAGCATCAGGAATATGAGGTGCTCTTAGAGATGAGAACATCAATACAAAGTGGGCATTCTCAAGTCCGATATGAATTACGGATTTGAATGAAGCGTAAGCAAGGGCTATCTTCCAGGGTATAAGATTGTTGTTTGAAAATGATTTGGACAATCTCATGGCGGAGGGGGATCCTCTAAACGCCATCAGATGGTTGGAAGGTCAATCTCCTCATCCTTGGAGATTTTCAGAGCTCCTTATGAGATCATTAGACTAGATTGAGGGTCATTCCATCTGCTTTTATCACGTTAGGAGCTTGGGGAACGGAGATGCAGACCGCCTTGCTCGATCAGAGTGAATTTATCACTGCCCTTTCTTTAAATTCCAAAAATACACTTTAGAGGTCATCTCTTCCAAACATACCCTTGATCTTTTATAAAAATTTCATCTTGTCCCAAGCCAAGCCTGGCTAGGTAGCTCATAGAAACAACCACGCTTTTTAAAATAGATCAAGTGGTTTGAATAAGAAGTCAAATAGAAGAGATTTTTAAACCTATAAAAAGCTTTTTTAACGTTGAAATTCTCTATCAAATCACCTCATTTTATTTACTAACTTCACCCTTGATAAGGGAAAAATGACAAAAATACCCTTGCATCTATCTAGATGTAATGATATGTTCAATTCATTTTCCCTCTTACTTGCATGAGCTCCAATTGTTAAAGAAGATTGAATTGAGGATATCATACTAATATCGGTTGATTTCGCAGTTTTAATTCTCAATCAATGATAAAATTTTGATCTATGGCAGAGAATTAATCATGAGAGAGGATAATGTTTTCCTTAGGATCATCCAAAAAAGGGATTAATTTGCCTCCATAAGGTGATTAAAAAAAATCATCAAGTGTGCTAACCCTCAAGTGTGAGAATCAATTTCAGCCTTTGATTATTAATATCATCAATGACTAGAATTGATTTAGACAAAATGACCTCTTTACCCTCATTTGGAGCATATTAGAGGATTGCTCAACTCCAACTATTTAAGGACATTTCATTTCATTTGAAAAGAGTTTTGACATTTTTAAAAAGTTTTGGTGCTGCGGCTCTCAAGCCCTGTAATTGATATTGGCACTCCCTCTGTTCGAGTCCAACTTGCATTTGCAACCCAACCTAGGGAAGAAGGTCCCAAGCTGCTGAAGAAAGCTGTCTCCAGACATCCCAAGTATATATCTGAGGAGAAAAAGTGCCCCCAAGGTTGCAAGTCTAGTTTTGATAGGTAGGTTCCATTTTATCTAGAGTTGTATCCTTAAATGTAAGTTACAATCATGTTGAAAATCAATATCAAACCGTATTTTCTTTAGGGCCCATTTGGACGCCGAGAAGATTTTGATTTGGATTTCTCACATTTGTAGCCCTTTTTGTGTTGTGATTTGGATCCAGATCAGATCCTTTATTTCCAAATCAGCTACTGACAATGAAAAAAATCAGATTTCCAAATATGCTGTGCAAATAAGTTTAGTTCATTGCTAGTTTTTCATCAGACATTCGTAGAGGTCATAGTTACAAAATCTTCTGAATAACTTAAAAATTCTAAATTTTCATCTAAATTTATTGTTATAACCGAAATTTTCCATAGGTTTGTAAAGAATCGATCCATATAAACCATGATCACATGTAGGTGAACAGGCGGAGCCAAGAATTTACACTTGAGGGGCCGTACTAATTAACAGTTTGCCTGCATTGATCATCCGGGGCCATGGCCATATCACTTGGAATTTCTGCACATATCAGTACTAATAAAAGGGATTTTGCAGGTCATTTTGCACGCACACGGCCAGGTGAGTGCATAGATATAATCGGGAAGTGATATTTACATCCCTTCTCATCACCAGGGACACCCAGCGTCAGTGTATCAATGGCAAAAAGGGACCTAATGTACTTTATGTCAGAAAAATCCAGTGGTTTCGATTGCAAAGTACACTGGCAAATGGGTGTCCCTGGGGATAAAAGGGGCGTAAATACCATTTCCCATATAATCCTGAAAGAAAAGCCTACAAGGAATCCACCTATTTCTGAATATCCTTGTAATTCCTCCATTTGAAATGATACTTGAATAAAAAGATAGGGATTCCTTAGGTTATAAAATAATACATGGTGCGATACGGTCAAAACAAGGTGTACAACAAGAAAAGAATAGATATCCGGAGACAAGGAAGCATCCTCCATTTTCCACCCAATTTTTTTTCATTATTGTTACAAGAGATGACTAGAAATTCTTTATTGTTCGAAGCTGATTGCACTTTTGACTTTGGAAAGAATTCCCTTTATCAGTACAGTTCTTCTCTACATTCATCTCCACTCCATAATCGATAAAGAATAGATAATAGTTAGGATTCATAAAAAACAGAATCGATAATCTACTTACAGGAAAACCTTTTCTCACATTGGGCACTGATCTCTTTTTAATATCTAATTAAATCGGTTAAGCATTCGATTTAATAACAAAAGCCCGTTATTCTTGGTTTCCCTAAAATATAAAAAAAGCATTTATAATAGGAAAATTTTCATAATTTTCAAATTAAAACCGAATTAAAAGTGAATTTGACAAATAATTAGTTCATTTCTCGTATATTGTTTGTATAGCTCCAAAGAAATTCAAGATTAATGAAAAGACACTGCAGTGAAAACTAAACTCGCATCGCCATCTAGCAAAATAAGTGCTCATCTAACCATCCTTCCATGCTTTCTATGAATCTTATTTAGAAAAATAAGTAGAGATAAAATAGATATACCTATGTTGTATACAAATTATCGAAAAAGAGAGATGTGTTCTCTCCTATGAAGAATTCATTTTCGTATAATCATGTAATCTTGTAAACTCATGCTGAGATGGACAAATATGTAACCTCTTTTTTTTTTCCAAAATTTTCTCATAATCGGTGTCATACTTTCCAAATATCTGCCTTGTCGAATTAGCTCTGAAACCGAAACTTTGTAAGTTGTAATTATAGTAGAGACCCTTGAGAGCATGGGAAGTGCAACTTCGGCCCCTTCTCCCTGCATAAACAAGGCGGTTCTTCGACTCTGGTCCTTGTGATAATCACACCCCTTTTGGACCCTTGTTCGCCGGTGTGTACTCACGTGCGCACAAAAGGCACGAGTGGCGACTCTCCAACCTGATTCCCATGTAATAACACTCCTTCAAACCAGCACTGGAGTAAAACCAACGCTCCAGACGAGAGCTAATTACCTGAAAAAAAATGCTTCTAGTACAATCAAAATACTACGTAGAATGAGCTGCTTCTAATATGCTTACATATTTATTGTGGGATAGAATCCGAGTCCATTGGCATCCGAGTTCGAATGAATCGGTGATTGTTGCTCCCCCGAGTGTGATGACTTCTGGGATTTCTGGTTTTTGGGGAAAGGCGAGTAAGATGTAAAGTGGTCGCTGCTCGTTCCAAAGACAGACGAAGGGATGTCGTGAGTCCTTGGCAATCCAGTTGGATCAGAGCTGAGACTGTAGCCTTTTGCAATGCCTTCAGCTTCAAGTGGTAATTCATCCAGTGTCTAAACAAAAGGGAACAAGAATCTATGAATATGAAATTACATAAAGTTCTACAAAATGTTCAGTAAGTATAATCACTCACCCGGAAAGCCTGTTGCAAAATTCGGAGTGTTTCTCGAGTACGTTTCCTTTTTGTCGCTACTTCCTCAGGTTCCTTAAGCATCTCCTCGAAAAGGTTGTCTCTGGAGAAAAAAGTGAGCAGAGAACATAGTGAAATCAGCCAAAGACAGACTTTGGTTTGAAAATAATTCAAGCTGAATAACCTGTTGTTCTACTTTGAATCATAGTTTACTCAAACCTGTATAGTTTTCTAATGAAGACATTGTGCAGCTCTCGTTTTGTTTGGTTAACCTGGAAATGAGCAAATGTGGTATTAAATAAGCAATGTATAATAATAAACACAACACATATGTGTGGAAACATACTTTAAAATTATTATTTACAAGAAAGCACTTCCTACGCAGTAATCAGGCATCAAAGTCCAATAGCCACAATATGTTTACTCCCAGTTACTTGTCCACTCTATGAAATTCAAAAGATTAGTTTTTTCCTTTTATTGAATGGCAATCCAAAAGATTAGTTTATGAGAAGCTTATTGTTATTCTGAAATTCAAGGATTAGTACATGATAGTTTTAGGGCAATGATAAATTCGCACTCCCTGTAGGATAATTCGCACCCCTTTAACGTGAATTGATGTTAAAAAGCGTTAAAGTCTGCCACATAACCTCCTTTAAAGGGGTGCGAATTATCCTACAGGGGTAGCAAATTTATCATCGCCCTAGTTTTACTAGATATGATTGCTAATTGGTTTGCTTGTATCACATTCTACAGAACCACTGTGAACTGCAACTATATAGGGCAATAGTTTCTGCAACAATAATTTCTTTCAGCTATAAAATAGCGGATTGTTTGAGTTTTCAACACTAAAGCAAGCAGGCTGCACTAGGATGCATGTGAAGTTATGATCAGATAAGAATAAAATGAATAATTATTGTGATATTATTGCAATCAAGGCATAAAAAACACAGACAACACACACATCTTGATCACTCTGATCACTCTTATTGTACCCGGCAAAAACAAAAGGGCATCTGGACTGACTTACTAATGTTACTGAATGTTTACCAGGGTATTTGACTACCACAGATTTGCAATAGTGTTTTGAGCCCAAAGTCCCAAAAATACCATAGTAAACAGACAAAAAGACGGCAGTAAACAGACACAAAAACAGAAGTTCCTCCATCTAGTTTTCCCTCTTCCCCTTTGCTTCCTATAAGGCTGTAAGAAAAATCTCTACTCCTTCCTTATCAACACTATCTTTCGCCAATTTAGCAGCGTCTTGATTGGTTGCTCTCTTCATGTTAAAATTGAGGCTAAATTTTCCGAACAAGGTCCCTTCTTTCTGCAATGAAATTTAGCTAGCTTCTATGGTCGGTTTGCTTTATTGGTAGGCCCATGATAACACACTTGCTGAATCACCTTCAATAATTAAGCGACCAAGTCAAGCATTTGTGTACCATTTTATAGCTCCTGCGTTTTTTTAAAGGTTACTTCTATTGCTAAAAAACAGCACCCAAATACAAAGTAGGGGGCAAGATGTCCCACAAATTTACAAGCTTTCCTTCAATGTAAATATCAACAATAACCAGTATCCAAGTAAGCAGCAGGTGCTGTCTGCCGCCAGCCTAAACACCAAAGCACTTCAGTGGACTTCTCCTTCCCTTTCACCCTCCGGGCCGAAAGGAATGGATTTCCTCAACTTGTCGAGTCCATCTCTCACCAACTCGTCCGCTTTGTCATTGGCAGATCTAAGCATGTGAGAGAAACACGTACGAATAGAGAGGCAGCAGTCCCGAATCTCCAATATAATGTTTGTGAGTTTCCAAGGGCCCTTTGACGAGCCGCTCTCCCATGACAAAATGTTGGACGAACCATTTTCCGCAATCAACGGAGAAGATAAATGATGGGTTTACCACCTGAGACCACATTGCAATGCTCTAGCTTCCACCTCGTTTGATTTGCAAACAACTGTCGGGCCTGAGAAGGGGAATAGTGTGTTGCCAATTGAGTCCCTTATAAGACCCTCATTCCCTGCAGGATCCAGTTTGCCTCTTGCGCTCCTGTCGAAATTGAATTTGAGCCACCCAGTGGAAGGTGGCAGCCAACAGGGGTGGGAGGACTTTTGATTTTTTTCTCCCATATCACCGAGGGGAGCACCAATTCTGGGTAATATCAGCCGTGAAATAAAAGTGCTCCTCCTTAAACCTCATTAGAATCACATACTCTGGCAGAGCCTAGAAAAGATGACAATGACGTGCCACTAGAATCCTGATTCCTGAATGATTTCACCAATGCCCGCATGCGCAGAATTGCCCTTGGAGCTCCTATTGAAATTTAGTTTCATCCTTAAAGCTGGTGGAGGCCGCCATTTTGGTGCAATGTTGTTCTCTACTCCTTTTTCAATCATGACCGCTTGCCACTCTCTAAGGATATCTCCCAAGTAATAATTAGCTGCCAGCTTATCCATTTTTTCCCACAATTACGATCTATTTTAATTTCTAACAGTAGTCTTTTCCAACTCTTCTTTTTCTCTTTGAAAATGCGACCGTTTCATTCATTCCAAATATGAGAAGTGCAAAAGGGACTAGTCTCCATAATGCCTGACAGGTTTCGCCAAATGGTCCACCACTCCAACTTAGCAAAATCTTCCTTATAGATCGTTGGAATACTCACGAGAGCCCAAAACTTTTAATGAAGTCCTTCCATAGTCAATGAGATAAAGGGCATTGCACTATTAAATGATCCAGTGTCTCTTCCTTCTTACAAAAAATGCACAGGCTTGCAAGATGTAGCTTGGTAAGTGTTGATTTTCTTGCTCACTGTAGTCTATACGAACGCTAAAATCCTTGTAGGGGCCACAAATTTCCAGATCTTAGCACGGCGCAATCTTAGTTTTCCTATTCCTATATCGCCATGGATCGTTTAATCTACAAACCTTTTCCCATCTAATGAGGTGTTTAAATCTTTTGTTGGAACACCCCCCTCCCCCCCGGGCCCGCCCCACACCCACCCAAGAAATCTATCAGTAGCTAGTGAAACCAAAAGCAAAGCTTTCAAGCTCCATCGCCTTCACATGGATTTTGTACAGAGATATGAAGTAAACCGATAGGTTTTCTAATCCCGCCTTTATAAAGGTGATCTCTCCTCAAAGGATGGATATTTTTTCTCCCAAGATGCTAGCTTTCTTTCAATTCTCTCCATTATTGGATCCCAAATGGACGCTTTGAGAACTACATATTACAGCGGGAGCCCAAGATATGTAATGGGTAATTCTTCTTGCGTGCACCCAAGAAGACAGTAATACGCTAACTACTAAGTTAAGCATGAAAACAATACAGAAGTTCCTAAAGAGCTGCCATTACACTTTACTTGATTCTCAGCATTCTCAAAACTCAACCATTAAAGTCTAACCTTGGTAAAAATGAAACTACGAATAAAATCTACGAACAAGGATTTGGAAATCTATTGCCCCTCCATGGGTAGAGGCCATTACATTGGCGTTGGTGAGCAAGAAGATCAACACTTGTGAACGCATCAAAAGAAGAAAGTTACGACCCGCCATTTCAAGAAGAAGATAGTCTTTGAATCATTTGATGACGCAATCTCCTTTCTCCATCAAATGTTTTGGACTCTCTTGGGTGTTCGAAAGATCTATCACAAAATATTTTGATGCACTAGAGTGGTAGAGCATTTCGTGAAGCCCATTAGGCCTTATGGAGATTAGTACCTTCTGTACTAATTTGGCATATATATGGAAGGAAAGGAATAATCGTATTTTCAAAGAGAAAAAGAGGTGTTGAGGAAGAACACTAGCAGAAACCAAAATCGATTTCATCTCTTGGGAAAGAATTGATAAGCTGGCTTTAAATTATATCATGGGAGACGTTCTTAGAAATTGGAAAACGATAATGAGCACAAAAGGTAACTTGGGACGAGAGGGCATCATTGGTATCTTTTGGGATTCTAGTGGTAGAACGTTGCTATACTTGTTAGGCCCATCTGGATGTGTGGTGAAGCTAAAGCAAGAACACTGCCATGGGGTCTAAGATGGTATACATATGTTAGGCTCGATCCCTTAATCATCAAAGGCAATTCAGTCTAAGATGGTATACAAATGTTAGGCTCGATCCCTTAATCATCAAAGGCAATTCAGTCTAAGATGGTATACAAATGTTAGGCTCGATCCCTTAATCATCAAAGGCAATTCAACTAACGTTTTGGCATGGGCTGCTAACAAAGCTAGTGGACCATGAAAGTTAGCAAGTATTATTTCAAAAATCAATGACCTGGTTCGGAAAATTGGGCCACAATTCCAGCATATTAAGAGACCAGCTAATGAACAAGCTGATGAAGTTGGCAAAAGAAGGGGTGGATAAGGAAGATGTGGAGATGTTAATATAAATTTAGAGGAAGCAAGGGTGGAGTCGTAATGATTAGGAGTGGCTTGTTTTTGGTGTGTCTGCGCTAAATACTTTGAAGGATGTTTTGTCCCAATGTTAAACTGCTGTTTTGTTTGATTTTAATGAAACCGTTGGCTTTAAAAAAAGCTAAGAATATAATCAAAGAAAATTAAACTACTACTAGTTTTTTAATCAAATAACAAAAAGTAAACCTTAAATTGAATGATAAAATAAATAACCACAAATGACATCCTATCTTGGAGGTACTAACTTATAATCGGGGAAGTAAGTTACTCCAATTGCATCGAATGATGTGGCACAAATGAGATGCCCGTGACATGGGACTCTCGCAAGGGGTGCCCTTGCGTTTATATTTCCTAAATAAGACGTGTTTTATATATTCTATCATTAATTGTTTTACATTATGCATGAGCTTTGTCCCTATGAAAAGTGATGACTCTAGTAAGGGGTGCCCTTGCTTTTATATTTCCTAAATAAGACGTGTTTTATATACTCTATCATTAATTGTTTTACATATGCATGGGCTTGTCCCTATGAAAAGTGACTCTATCAAAATGAATTCATTATGTAATGAAATTGATTCAATATGACCTGCAATAGTTACATGATATCAGAGCAAAAATTAACTTTGCAGTTGATCTTACATGTGCAAGTGATTTTAAGATATCACGAATTTTAATCTATCGTATTGAAGTCTTTGTATTTTTTTTTTAAATGGCAAAATCAAATGGTGAAAAGAGATACGTATCGAAGTCTTTTTAATTGTTCTCTTTTGTTTCCTTCTTTTCTTTTCTTTTCTTTTTCCCTTTTCGAAGGATATAAGCCTTCAAAGTTGTTCGATCGAATTCTTTTGTTGAGACACTCTTTTCTCATGTTTCAATTTGTCATATTGCTTCAACTTCCTGAAAATCTAACATCTTTGAACTCCTACCTCATTGGCCAACTGGATCCACATCCATCCAACCTAAGCCTCTTACTCTAAAGACAAAAGTTCAGGCCCAGTTGCAGTAAATAAAATGAAAAATAGAAAAGGGTGTCATTATAGAAAAAAAAAATTAGGACTCAGTTTATATATTTAGGCATATATCTTAAACCCCACAAATCATGTATTTCAACCCAAAACTCCCACCAACTCTAGCTGTTAGCCTAAGGGTTCAACAAGTACTTCTAATCCTATGTTTTGATGATTAACAAACTCAATTTGTCAATTAAGGATTATTTGGACTAATGCTCTTTGATGTTTAAGTGAATGCTATTCAAGTCCAAGTACTCTCAAGATTGAACCTCAAAGGATGAATCAACCAAGTACAAGATAATTCAAAGGCAAGAACAAAGCAAGAACAAAGCAAGAACAAAGCAAGATCAAGGCAAGATCAAGTACTCCTAAATGCAAGATCAAATCACAAGGACAAAGTGAACTCAAGGAAGGTGATCGCTCTAAAGACTAAAGCTATGCAAATGCTAATCAAGGGAGATGATCGGAGCCAAGACAAAGCCTCATTGAAGTGCCAACAAATCGGAGATCAAAGTATACTTAGAGTCTATCTCGTTTATCATGTGTATTTCAATTTCAAAGGCACAAAAGATGACTAAAACCAAACTAAAATGGACTATATATGTGAGTGACCATAATGGAGTTCATACAATATTGAACCCACATGGCATCACAAACAAGGTAAGAAAATTAAGTTCCGGAGGCCCAAAACAAAACAACAACAAACTGGGAAAAATGTTGTTCCAGAAGCCTCCAGGGAGCTCCATGGATACTCACGGAGCTCTGTGGAGCGCTCTGGTAGAAAAATAAAAAGGGTCCAACGGTCACTACGGAGCTCCGTGGGATGCCTCTGTACTAGCCGTTAGAGGCCTCCAAACGGCTATATCTTGGTCTTTTCTATATAAATAAAGGTCTAAAGCTTCTCTAAGACTTCTAACACCTTGCCTAACCTTCTTGGATCATAAGACACACCTTAACATCATTAAAGATCCTTAATCACTCTCTAATCTTCTCTTTGTGCCTAAATCTTGAAATACACTTGTGAAACTCTAGGATTGATTTGTACTTTCCTTTTTAAGTGAGAGTGAGTGAGCATTACATTGTAATCAGCCTACAAAGAGGCAAAGTGAGCTACAAACTTTTTCTCATTTCTTCTTCATTGTAATTTGGCGAAAGGGGCGCCATATTTAAGTCCCTTAGAGCGGTGGTGCTCGGATTGTAATCGGCCGGTGTGGTGGAGAAAATTATTAGTGGATTTCTCAAGAGATCAACTTGGGAAGAGTGGAGTAGGTCTTGGGTTTAAGACCGAACCACTTAAAAATCTTGTATCCAAGCTTCTTTTTGTCTTTATTCTTCTTCACTTGTGGTAAGTTCATCAACTCTTAACTTTGAACCAATTCATCCTTTTTAATCAATCTAAAACAAGTCGAAGAAAGTTTTTCTAAGATTCTTAAAATTTTATAAGACACCCAATTCACCCCCCTCTTGGGTTGCTAAGTGGAATTTCACTAGATGTTGACATGAGCTCCCATTAACCAAGATCTTGAACATGTAACTCCTTTCTTTTGGAGGAAAATCTTTAATTTCAACCCAAAACTCCCACCAACCCTAGCTGTTGACTTGAACTCCCATTAAACTAGATCTTGAACCTAGAAACAATTGGACTAAATATCACCCCTAGAATGCCCCAGCCATAGATTTAGACACTAGATCCGGTGCAGAATTAAAAGAAAAAAAAGATCCATGATGTAGCAATTACTTATGAATATAACTTTAAAAAAAAAAGGCAATTACTTGAGAATAATGTTCTGAGCCATATTAGCCATGTACACTCCCACCTAGATGATCTAAGTGCAATTAAGTTGATAATGGATCACATCAGCATATGGTATACTTTTTCATGTAGATGATACCATAACCCCCAAGAATGGCAAAGTTGAAATTCAAAAGCAAAGGGAAACTTGAGCAGTCAACTTGAACTAGGGGCCACTGAAATGGCTCCTGGGAACTGAAGTAGATGAAGATGATGAACAAATAAAAGCTTTCCCAAAATGTGTTAGCATTATACCTGTTATATGGAAGTACATCAGATAATGTCCATATTAAAAAGGGAAACTTCCACCGGAGGAATCTCTTCATTAAAACCCAATGATATTTTAAAGTATTGTCTAGACTCACAATATGACATTTACGCTATTGTTATGCCATTATACATGAATTAGGTTGTTTGGAATATACATCAGAGAAGAACAAGTTGAGGCATTACAATAAATTGCACCGCATTAAGGGAGTGAGCTTCATGGTTCAAGGACAAAATTGAGACATTTTTAGCTAACATATAAGCTTTATAACGTAAGTGTCGAACTGAATTGCACTCTTGACCCAAGGGGAATGCTTTCAACCTGTTTGTACCACCAATGCCATGGATGGGTACAATTTGGGCACTAGCCTTACTAGACTCGGTCAGTTCCAAAAAAAAAAAAAACTTTGATCGCCAAAATTACCTAAAATAGCGCCCAATTACTCTGTGCCCAAGAAATAATTTATAACTGGTCCACAAACTGCATGGTCACAATTGACATATTTTCCTGGCCCATCACAGGTAGTGAATAATTAAAAAAAATACCTCCAAATGGGTAAATGAATAGCATTGGCACTACCTCCTTACATTCTCAAAGCATCCTGAACACCTATTCTGACACTACTTCCAACTTGGTACCTTTGACTAATATGCGATTTGGTTACCAACTGTTCTAAGAAACAGGAACTAACCATTGATTGAACTATCATTGCCATCATGCTCCATGATCCTCAATATTCCTCATAAGAAAACAAGCAATATGGGGATGATTCACATACTGCAACATCATTTCTTAATGATGGGCAAGCATAAAAAAATTTAATAAAAAGGAAACAGCACAAGAAAGAGTCTAGCAAGTTTTTCTTTTTCTTTTTTTTTTAATATTAAAATTCTAGCAAGTTCTTAGAGAAAATCAATCTCATATCCCACTCACTGAAATGTACACATCAATTAGTTAAGCAATTTGCATCCTTCGTGGCATCACAGTGAATATGGTCAGTAGTGAAGGATATCCAGCAATTGAGGATGTGGAGATCACCATGGTCTGAAAAGCCAAATTTTCATAATGACGTTTATAAAGCCCCCTACCACAACCAATCTCATAGAGACCAAAAGTGAAGGTATTAATCTGTCATATGAAGTTAAGAAAACACAACAAGCTTGAGATATCTATAAATCTAGTTCCTGAATTCTTACCAGCAGAGGATCGGGGTTATAAAAAGCAAATAGAGAAAACTAAAACGTGGTACATATACAATGTTAAAAACAGTGGAACTGACAGAAAAGGTTCAATAATCCCTACAGTCTCTTAACAAAATAGGATTCCAAAGCCATCAAATTATAGCACTGAAAATTAAAAACAAAATTTGATATTGATAGTCAGAACTCAGAACATATTACTATTGAACTAGCTGACATGCCTAATCCAAAGGTCCCAAAAAGAAAGTTTCAGAGCATCCCTTACTTTTCAAGACCAAAGAGTAGGATGGTGAGTTTAGTTCCAGTGGCCTTTAAAGGAAGATAAACGCTTCCTTCCAAACTACCTATCTCCCTAATCAGTGATGACCTATTTTTAGAAAAAAGGACAGTAGCGATTAACAGCCTTTCTAAGCTCACTTTGTTTCATTGCTCAGTTCCCATGACCCCTGACAATTAAGGATGATTATGAAACATCTTCAGGGTTAGGCAATAGATTTTTTTAAGAGACTGTAGGGAGCCTTAAAAAACGGTACCAATACAACTACCATTGCGAGCCTTAAAAAAATTGAACACTCATTAAATGGTTAGGCACTAGATTTAAAAATTGACAGATCATTAAATGGTTAGGCAATAGATTTTTTTTTCCATTTTGGATGACATCTTCAGAGAGCCCATTTGTTTGCCACTATAAGGTCTTGAACTCAATCTATATACGAAAAGCGCAAAAAGTCCTTTAGGATCTCTGCGTTACTATTTATAGGGATTTTGTCAAAACTTTTAGAAGTAATGATTGAGCAATGAAAATTTCAGGGTGCATAAAGAGAGCTGGATCGACGGAACAAAAAACAGTTCTCATAGCGCACAAATATGTGCCAATGTATAACAAAAATAACCAATTTTTCAGAAGCAACAAGAAGACTTACCAGGAAATACATAATTGCTTTAGGGACATAATCCTCAACATTCTTTCTGACAATGTCATAATATGATCTCAATAGCAACTTCGTAACTATTATTTCAACTTCCTCATGCTCGGTATGGGTTTCTGAGGGCCTCAAGATGGAGGGTGGCTGAGCCATGCAGGATATCAGCGTCAGGATATCAGTGGCACGCAGCAGTTACAATCATGGTTTTAAATTTCAACCGAAATCCAAAATTTCGGATTTCGGTTGGGACCGAAACCAACTGAAATCCAAAATTTTACGAAATCCAATTTTGGCTCTGATTTCGGACGAAATTTCGTTAAATTATTTTTTTTTCAAAAATATATAATTTTTCCGGAATTTCAGCCGAAATTAGCAAAATATTAAAATAATACTTTTTTACCGGATTTCGACTGAAATTTTGGGAGTTCGGCCGAAATTTCGGTTTCGACGAAACCGAAATTTAAATCCATTGTTACAATGTGAAACCTGATATAAAGCATAGCCAGACACAACATAGAATGAATGCCATGCGCATTTACCTCTTTTAATTGGATCGTAGAGGAGTGCTCCATGGTGTGTGCGAGTTCACTATGTGAATTGCTCATTGAGCTCTCTCTAGCAGGACCATGGTTCTCGCTACCACCAAAAATCGATGAAAAACCCCAACTTGACCCAGAGGTACTTCCTGATTAAATATTCAATTTAGTACATCACTATAATAATTAGCAAGTCATTAGCCAATTTAACATCCTGCATAAAAGACGGCCCAAATAGATTGTTTCCAAACGGCCACAGCCGACCGCAACTTGCACACAGGTTTTTTATGAAGAATGAATGCTATCAAGAACATATGCCTATAAAAGTTAGAAATCACATAGCCCGAGCATACGATAATAATCACCACTAAAATTTCAGATTAGATATCAGCATTGAAGGTGTTTATAGTGCAATATCATTCGTTCAAGATAAAAGATTACCAGCTGATCCAGGCTTCTCAGCATCTGCACCAGGTCGAACTCCCTATTCATAATACACAGGCAAGCACAGTAACTTTAACCATTAAATTGTGCTACAATCATGGATTTAAATTTCGGTTTCGGCCAGCCAAAACCAAAATTTCAGCCGAAATCTGGAACAAAAAAAGAATTAATTAATTATTTCCAAATTTCGGCCAAAAAATACTATAATTTTGAAAAAAAAAAATCAAATTCTCGAAATTTGGGCCGATATTGCTGAAATTTTTGAAATTTCGGCCGAAATTTGGGAGAAAAAAAATTTTCGGGTTTGGTTGATTTCAGTTTCGGTCCCAACCGAAATCCAAAATTTCGGTATTTCGGCCGAAATTTAAAAACATGGCTCCAATATAGCCGGAATCGTTGTCTCTAAACAGTAAACATTCCTCAGTGTGACATCTTAAATGTACAGATAAACAGCAAGACAATAAAATAAAATATCTTCATACCTTATCAGGAACAATTCCATTGGCAACAGATCTAGCAAGAAAAGCAGCTCGAGATTTCAGACTTTTTTCAGATGCCTGTGATTTATCAGAATCTAGCCCGTCCTGGATCAACAATGCACAAACTCAATCAGAACTATAAAAAAAAACTCATTACAGTAACTCACGTTGTACGAAGCATAAGACCAATACTTTGGCATACGCGGAAGACAAGCAACATTACCTTTGCTTTGGGCAAAGATGCATTTAACTTAGAAGACTTGACTTGCTGCAGTGCGACCTCCACAGCTTTATTCCCACCAATAAAATTTGGGTGTGATGTGTTTATATATTCCATCTACAAATTTAGTCAAATCAGTGTGAAACATCTAGTAAACAACAATGACAAGCTCATAATTTAATAACGACTACAAAAGAGAAAACAATGCAAAGAGAAGTGTGTGTGTGTGTGTGTGTGTGTGTGTGTGTGTGTGTGTGTGTCAAGTAACATTAATAATAATAATAATAAGAAGAAGAAGAAGAAGAAAAAGAAGAACTCTGTATCAAGTAACATTAACCGGTACAAGAGAAAAGAAATCTTGTGTCTAAGGAAACCAATCTGAACACAACAAATAAATCCAAAACCAAAGACTTAAACGATGCCGACTTATTTTCCTCTCTCAAGAATAAAGCTATAGTTAAGAGGTTAGGAATTGCAAGAGAATAAAACAAGAAAACAAGGGGGCATAGGGCTTCCTGCAAGATGAATATGAATAAACCAGGAAAGAGTTCCTCGACTGAGTCCAAATCCACAACCAAGTTCCCACATAATCCATGTTAGAGTTCGATAACTTTGATTTCCCTTGAATGTATGAAATATCTTCTCTTAGCATGTTGTCATAAGTTCTTTTGAAATATAGTTTTTCCTGTTTTAAACGATTTGTTAACAAAGTAAAATAAAATAATTAAATTTTAGAATAAAGCATCTGACTCTATCAATCGGTGAATCGGGCAAGAACTCACATAATAAAATTACAAACTAGCATACAGATATGGTTAGTTTTTATTCAAATATACTTTTCCCCATTTTTTCAATGAAAAATGAAAATTCATAAATTCATGCACTAGTAAAAAGGGCTGCCCAGTGCATGAGGCTCCCGCCATTGCGAGGTCTGGGGAGGGCTAGATGTACGCAGCCTTACCCCTGCATTGCAGAGAGGTTGTTTCCGTGACTCGAACCCGTGACCACCAGGTCACAATGGAGCAACCTTACCATTGCGTCAAGGCTCGCCCTCTAAATTCATGCACTAATACAAGTGCAAATACAAAAATTCGACAATTAATTGATGCATATGCATCATAATTGAATAAACAAGCAGGAAAAAGCAGCACTTACCAAGCAAAAAGATAAAAAACCCAAGTTTCTCTATGCACTTTGATTGAAATTTCAACTTGTCGATCGAAGTTTTATGATTTATATACTAAAACATTACCAAAATCTATAGATGTTAACATAAGGATTCTGTTTCGGTGGGAATGGAAATAGAAAAATGTCAGTTGTTTCTCCACGACCTTCCCTAAAGCCATGAGAGTGAGTGAGAAAGACGTCCTCGTAAAGGATATTTAAAAGTGTCGGTTTCAACCGAAATTTAGAACCATGGATAAGACCTAGAAGGAGGTAATGATAGCATTCTAAACTTGAGTGTATACCATGCGGCAATGAGGTAAAGGGCCATACTAGCAAAACAATGTGTAGCTGGTTAGATAAGAAGTTATGTTTCAGTGGTGGTAATTTTGGTAAGAAACGAGGATTTCAGAAGGTTACTACGGTGATGCATATCAAGACGCTAGAATGGTCTTGTCTCGATTACCTTCTAGGGAGGATGGGTTTTGGTAGTAGATGGAGGGGATGGATCAAAAGTTGTTTATTATCAGCATGGTTTTCCATTCTCATTAACGGATCCCCCAAAGGATTCTTTTAAGTCCTCTAGGAGATTGAGGTAAGGTGACCCTCTTTCACCATTCCTTTTTGTTATTGTGGCAGAAACTTTGAGCAGATTAATGGAACGCGTAAAAGGGCTAGAATGGTAAATTGGCTTAAGTTGGGTCAGGAGGGTTTTGAGGTGTCTCATTTGCAGTTTGCGGACGACACCCTTTTGCTTTCTGCACCTCAGGCATCGCAGATATTAAACTTGAAGGTCATCCTTAGATGCTATGAATTAATCACCGGACAAATATCCAATTTCCATAAATCCAAAATCTTTGGTTTAAATATTGACTCCCATAGGGCGGGTGACTTAGCAAGAATTTTGGGTTGTCAACTGGATCAGTTCCCCTCTACCTATTTGGGTGTGCCGCTTGGCAAAGTGAGACCGAAAAAGCCTCTATTGGACCCTATTGTGGAGAGAATTGAGAAGAGGCTTGATCCCTGGAAGCGAAAGTTGGTGTCTAGAGGCGGAAGATTAACCCTTATTAAATCAGTTTTGGCTAACACCCTGGTCTACCATCTTTCTCTGTTTAAATGCCCTATGAGTGTTGTTAGCCGAATTGAACAAAGTCAGTGGAGATTCCTATGGGGGGGTCAAGTCAGAGGAAAGGTAACCCTTTGGTAAATTGGAAAAAGGTATGCACCCCCTTAAAATGGTGGGGGGGTAGGAATCAGAAGAATCGAGGAGGCAAATTTGGCACTATTGGGTAAATGGTTGTGGAGGTTTGGTGAGGAGCAATCTCAGATGTGGGCCAAGGTCATAAAAAGTAAGTATGGGGCAAAGTTGGGCCATTGGGAATCTGAAGATCACTTTGGTAAGCAAGGAGTTACTGTTTGACGTGTAATACTTCGAATTAGACATCGATTCAATTTGGGTACAAGGTTCAGGGTTACTCTAGAGATCGCATAAAATTTTGGGATGATGTTTGGTGTTCCATTAATCCGTTGAAAGATACTTTTCCTTCTCTGTTTTTGGTGATGGACCATAAAGATGCCTTTGTCAAAGACTGCTTTGAAAGGAATGGGGATAGTGTGTAGTGGATACCGAGCTTCAGAAGGAACCTCTTTGAATGGGAACTAGATTCTGTCGCAAGCTTTTTCAGTTTCTAGATGGGTGCTACAGCAAACAAGAAGAAAGGACAAAAGGATATGAATCTATGTTAGCCCAAGGGTTCAACAAGTACTCCCATTGAAATGTTTTGATGATTAACAAACTCAATTTGACATAAAAAAGGTTTTATGTACTAATGATTTCCATTAGCTAAGTTATTGTGTTCATAGCTTTAGTACATTCAAGATTGCACAACAAATGGCAAAATTATTCAAGCTCAAGGTGAGAACAAAGGCATGAAGAAAGAATCATCATCAATGGCAAATCAAAGCTAAGACAAGACCAACCCAAAGGCAAGACAAGGTCATTCAAGAACAAGGTTGAATTCAAGCTCTACAAGGATGGAAATCAACTCAAAAGCTCAAGCAAGGCTCAAGCATCAAAGGAGTTGATTGAAGACAAGTCAAAGCCTCTACAAAGTGCCAACAAGAGTGAAGACCAAGCTATTTTAGAATGTATTAAAATAACCTAAATCGAACTTAAGTGGTTAGTGAATGTTTATTGTGGTGTCCTCACATATTTGGACCCTCATAACATTCCATTTAACTTGATTAAATTGAGTTCCAAAAGCCCAAAACAAAACAGCACTAAAAAACAGGAAAATCTGCTATTCATATCCGTAAAATTTGATAAAAAACCCAATTCACCCCCCTCTTGGGTTGCTAAGTGGAATTTCAATATGGGACTCTACTGGCATCTTCTCTGTTAAATCCTTCTACAACAATCTAGTGCCTCTCTCTGTACCCTCCATTGAAGCAAAAGTGTGGAAAATCCAGGCTCCACCTAGAGTGAGCATATTCTCTTGAGCGGCTCTTAGCGGCCGAAACCAAACTATTGATTTCCTACGAAAGAGAGGTATGTGGCTGGTAGATCATTGTCATTTGTGTATTGAAGCCGGAGAGTCGATTGACCATATCTCCATTCACTGTAAAGTGGCTAGATTGGTTTGGAGTAGTATCTTGTCCAGATTTGGTATAGTGTGGGTCTTTCCATCCAAGCTTATTGATCTATTGGAAGGGTGAGCGGCGGCTCCGTGGAGGAAGACAGTAAGGTGCTTTGGAACACTTTCCTTCTGACATCCTTATGGGTGCTATGGAAAGAAAGGAATGCTAGAGTATTCGAGGATGTGGCAAAATCCCCTTATTTTTTGTTCATCAAATCTATTGCTCTGGTTATTACATGGTTTAGAACTCTTCCATTGTTTAGATTTACATTGGCTTTTGACTTCTGGGAGGGTTGGAAGGAGGTGTGCTCTAGCGTGGAGAGGCGGGATTCATACGTTCAATATTGGGAAGCTCCAGCGGATGGATTGCTTAAGCTAAACTTTGATGGCTCTAGCTTGGGTAATCTTGGGCCGGGAGGCATTAGTGGAGTCCTAAGGAATTCAAATGGAGAAGTTAATTGGGCGTATTCAGGTCCAATTGGGACGGGAAATGCCAGTGAGGCGGAAGGGTGGCCCATCAAGGATTAAAAAAAGTCTAAACACAGACTCCTTGGATAGAACGATAGTGGAAGGTGATTCTTTGAATATCATGCGGTGGTTGAGAGGCTCAATTGTCCCTCCTCGGAGATTTTCTCAGTTCTTTGATGAGATCCAAGATAGGCTAGGTGATTCTTCCATCGTCTTTGTTAAAGTATAAAAGATTAAATACTGCCTTTCTCCAACAGCTTATGCTTTTGGAGACATTGGTAAGTTTCCACATGGAATCAGAGCCAAAGGCGTCGACTTCAAACCTCCTTGTTATAAAAAATCCACATGCAATGGTCAACCCAAGAAGTGGGGCCACATGTGCCACATGTTTGCCAAGTGGGCCACACGTGAGGCGGAGTGTTAAAGTAAAAAGATTAGATACTGCCTTTCTCCAACAGCTTAAGCTTTTGGAGACATTGGTAAGTTTCCACAGTCTTCAACCATGTAAGGAGGTCGGCGAATTGTGTGGCGATGGTCTTGCTCGTCAAGGAGTGGGAAAGGCGGTTTTGGAGATGTTTGATTTTCTTCGCCCGTGATTGTCGCTATTTTTTATTTTCTCTATTGTACCTTCTCTTTGTACTTTGGAGTCGACTATCTCAGTCTTCTCTTTTTCTATGAGTGAAATTGCAACCATTAAAAAAATAAAAATAAAACGGTGGACAGAGGACAATTCCTATTAACTTTCCACTCAGTAGGGTGAATTGCAATAAGTTGAATTGTGAACTAGAAAGCCCTTTTATGTGGTCTCCTTCAAGGCTTTCTGGTGTAGGTTCCATAGAACTCATCTACATGCTTGGGGAACATATCATAAGGCGAATGCTTGCGTTCTGTTTTAGAGGTCAGTCCATCAGAATTGAGAGCACAAGATTTGGATTTTGCCAAGATGAGGATTGAAGCAAGAGTCTCATTCAATTGAGTGGATAATAGATGGGGTTTCTCATATGATGGCGTGAAAGAGGAAGGAGCTTCTTTTTAAAGGGAGACAATGGAGACTAGACGCGTTGAATATGACATATTCATAACCAAGCCATGGGTGCTATTCTATAATGTCTGTCCAGCAGGCCTCCCGCTAACCCGAGCCGAGCATTCAAATATCTGTCCCACATGTATATGAGAGTGTACAAGAATTTGCCTTTTTCATCTAATGGTTGCCAATAACAGCAAATTGATGAAATATATTCTTGAATTTATTCATAAACTCAAAGATACTATGATTCCACTTCTTACATTTCAGAAGCCCTGTCAACAATTCTATGATCCAAGCTTCAAATTGTTTGGAATAAGAATCACGTAGAGTATTCCAAATTCTCTCTATGTCGTGATGTCAAGGACACAAGCAAGAAAATTTTGGACTAAGAGCTAAGTTCAGCCAAGCTATAATAGTTGATCCTTGGATATCCAAGATTGAAGAGTCTTCTCACAAAAATAGCCTTCTATCGAATGGTGGAAACACCATCTCCCTAATATACTCTATGGGAGCAAGATATATTTGATGCAGTATGGGCCAGAACAGATGCTTATATGGAGGAACATGTGGCTCACCTGTCAGTGTCACGACATTTTGATATTGATTGAGTTGGAGGGACTTATGCTGACTAAATTCGATGAAGTCGGCATCACTTGGACTTTCGCTGGCTGAATCCATATTTTGTTACGCAACTTAAGTCACCGTCACTGGTACTTTGACTAGACTATAGGTAGGTCATAATGGGGCTTGTGGACTCGTGACGCTTAATGTCTTCAGTTTATAAATAACCTCAAAGGAGCAAGAGGCTCCAAGGACGCTTTTATGGCATTGAGGTACCTACTTGTGTGCAAAAATTGTTTCAACCACAACTTTTAATCCGACTGTCGGATCTAATTTTATATTAACTTGGGGCTACTTGAGACGTTGCATCCAATAATGAACACAATGCCATCGGCTAACATAGCCATGCACTCAGATCGTCACTCCAACAATGTGTGTTGAGAGTTTTTGCATCTTTAAGTTTTAATTTTAGCCTTTTTTTTCTTTTCACAATTAGCATAAATATTTCATTGTAACCCATTTTTGGGGACATTGGATATTCCGTTTAAAGAAAATGTAGTGAATCATTTAAAGAAGGATTTGTAGAGTTTTAACCACAAATTTTGGCTCCTCTTTTTATTTCCTTTGGTTTCATGAAACACCGGGTCGATCGTAAATTGTTTTGACATGGTTTGTAGCCAGATTATTCCATACTCAACACAATCCTGAGACCGCTTGCATCATTATGCCATTAAGATGGTCAAGAATGCACTGACCTTAGCAAAGGGCGACATTTGAACAAACTAGAGAAGGAAGTTGTCATTCGATTGTTTAGCTGTAACCAATTGGGTAAGTAGAAGAATCTCTAGCTCATGTCCTTGACATCACGACATAGAATGAACTTTGGAGCACCAAAAGATTACGGAAGGACAAGAAGGCATGGAATAAATGCAGTATGGGGCTTCCCCTTCTCGGCCCCGAGTGCAACAAATGCTGCCATGTCCCTTTCAATCTTAGATAAGATATAGCGCCACAAAATCACTTTTTCAAGTATGCCCTCCACCTCCCCTCCTTTTTCTCCCACTGCTCCTTTGCGTGTGCAGATCCCTATTCCATATGCCACCCCGCTCCTTTCTTAAAATAACCCCACTTTCACATAAGTTTCTTTGCCATTCTCTGTAAAACTAGGTGGAAATATCAATTACCTTTTGAAAAATGACTCTTGAAATCCAAATAACTTAGTAAAGCGGGGGCTGAGGACGTCTTCTATTTTTCAGCTTTGGGTTTTTCTTAAAAATGAGTGGAAATGACATTTCCACACCAATTTTTTTCTTGTGCTCTTAGTTTTTTTCTTCTTCTTTTCCTGATGTTTATAGCTAACTGAGCGTATTCAAGACGCAGAATCAGATGGCGGCGAAGGTATGTTTCGATTTCCCTTTCAACTGTTCTTTCTATCTCTGCATTTTCTCAAATATATTTTTGATATATAATAGAAAAAAATGTTCCTGCGCTGTAGCGCAGGGAGCTCCCTGCGCTTTACTTGGGTTATAAAGCCTCCCATTCGTCACTTTTTGTGGACCCGCAAAGGTGGACCCGCTAAACGAACCAGTAGGAGGCTTTATAACACAACTAAAGCGCAGGGAGCTCCCTGCGCTACCGCGCAGGAACACTTTTCTCTGTCTAATATAATATGTGAAAATTATTTATTTGAACTTTTCTTTATATTGGGATGGCGATTTCAACCATAATTAAGTCTTAGCTATACCTATGGTATCTGGTAAGAAGAAAAAATATTATTGGGTTGAATTTTGATCATCTGCTGAAAGTCCGTCTGTTTTCATTTCCATTGCATTTTCTTTTCCCGAATAAGTAAAGCTTTGATAGGCTGAAAGTCTGTTGTTTTTCATTTCCCTTGCATTCATTTCTCTTGCATTTTCTTTTCCCGAATAGGTAAAGCTTTGATCAAGCACTTGAGAGCCCATGACCTCAATGTAACATTGTTGAGATATTAAACTTGGTTTTGAAACAGCATCAAATCGAGTCCAAGTTGTTAAGATCTGCTACAAGACTTGGTGTAGCTTTTGGGTTTTTCTTGGAAAGATGATAAGGATGTGGTTGTTGTTAGGTTGTTTTCAAATAGCCGCTTCTTGGGCATCACAAGGACCGTTGATAAGACTTTGTCTAGCTTTTGGGTTTTGCTTGAAAAAATGATAAGAATATGCTTGTTGTTAGGTTGTTTTCAAATAGCCGGTTCTTTGGCAGCACGAGGACCGTTGATATGATAAGGTCTGTCCTCTTTTCATTTGACCCACCAAGTTTCCTCATTTGGAGTTCCACAAAGTAAAGATAAATCGATACTTTTTGTAGGCCTTGATCCTATGCAATTTTGCATGGGTGAAGGATCACCTCAGTCCCCTCATGATGCTCTACCCGATCAAGACACCTGATTACAAAAACAACTCCCAATGTATGACCCATCAATTAACATTAGATGGTCAAAGTATTGTTATATTGGTTTAAAGCTAATTAAAAACGTGTAAAACAACATGGTGCTCTTTTTTCATTCAATTTTTCAAAATTGCTTTTGCCACATCCAAATTGTTATTGCTTTGTGAAATAAAGCTAAAGCAATTTGGTCTTTAAATTGACTTTGAAAATGCCCCATGCTTCGTGAAGCGTTTTATTTAATGTTTTGCCAAATTTAATGTGAGTTATTTAAAAGTATTTTTCAGAGGGGCCCACCATTCTGCACCTCAAATTTGATTGGGTGGGGTCCACCATTTTACAACCATGCATAGCATGGTCTCAGGATACTAGTTTTTTTTTAATGGGTCTCGGAATACTAGTTAATGTATACAAGTCATTGTAACTCAACTAAGCCTTCGTCCCAAACTACTTGGGGACGGCTAATGAATTCTTTAAAAAAAATTCATGAAGAAGATGAAAGAATCTACTTGGCTCAAATTGACCAAGTATAATCCTGACACTAGTTGGGTTCGTCTAGATGGATCATTTTCTTCCATTCTCTCCTATCCAAGGTCATGTTCTCTGTTATGTTCCTAGCCATCAAGTCTTTCCTCACTGTTTCTACCCAAGTTGTTTTCGGTCTGCCCCTACCTCTTTTTACTCCATCAAATTGGCACGAGTCACTTCTTCTGGAGCATCCAAAGGCCTACGTTGGATATGCCCAAACCATCTTAAGCGGTGCTCTCTCATCTTCTCCTCAATTGGTGCCACCCCCACCTTTTTATGGATGTCTTCATCTTTAATTCTATCTAACCTTGTGTGTCCCCACATCCATCTAAGCATTCGCATCTCCGATACACTCGTCCTATGCAGATGCCGCTTCTTGGTGGACCAACATTCTGAGCCGTACAACATGGCTAGCCTAAGAGTTGTCTAATAAAACTTTCCCTTCAACTTGGTAGGTGTTTTACAGTCGCATTGAACTTCTGAAGCATGCTTCCACTTCAACCAACCTGCTCCTATTCTGTGGTTAACTTAAAAAAAAATCATTGCAACTCAAAATTTTGAATTCAATGAATCACTTCCCACGTGTGGTTTTCACTGTCTCTTTTCTTCTCTTCTCTGCATAGAGCATAGCATCTTGATTGTTTTAACATATTGTGGAGGCTGTAAGAATTCAGTGCACCAGAACTATCAAAGTAATGCTCCACAACTATAAAACTTCATTGAGGTTCAATTTGCCATGTTTGAAAAGCCCAAAGATCACAGACTAGCACAGAGCTCAAGTATAGTTTCCCAATGGGTGATGTGTTGAGCCACGAGAGAAGAATCATGAGAATAAACATTAGGTGCTACTAGAACGAGAGAAAGGGTCAAGGTGGAAAAGGACATGGCCAAAACATATGAAAAATAATGGCGCATATTCTCATGGGGATTATCAACCAAATTGAACATCCATAATGAATGGATGGAAAAGAAAAGACTGGCTACTATAATATATGTTAGACATTATATCATATACAATATATAATGATGGACCATGCATCATATGATATGTAACATATCATCACATTAATCCATAAAATTATTATAAAATTTATGGTGTCCCCTTCAAGATCTCAAATGATGGACCTCCTTTCCTTTTGAATTGATTCCTTTTTATTGGGCAAAATCGCCCATATTCTTTCTTTATAGCTTAGATCTTAGTTTTTTTCAATAGTGCACTATGCCGAAACGATGGTGGGTTATTCTGACAGTTTAAAGCCTCTCAAAAGGAAATAACTAAAGCATGCCAAATAGGTACCAGAATATATTAATTTCAGCATACTTGGCAGTGTATTGGAAATCACTAAAAGCATGCCCAATAGGTACCAGATTATATTAATTTTGGCGTACCTCCATTTTGATAATGTGTCCTATCATTGTCTCGGATGGTTCAAGGCCTTCTCGTAAAAACTTTCTTATAACTTCATCCATGCATTTCTTAAGAACAGGAAATCGTTGCAGCTCACTAACTAGACAATGGTGGCTCATCTGAAATAAGATCCACATTAAGAAACAAAATAATACATTAGCACAACCAATACAGTTCAAAATTTGAAAAAAGGCTATCCATAGACAACAAAGATGGCCATGAAAAAATAGGCCTACCTTGATCAATTCATCATAGATAAACCTAGCACACTGAAGGCTTGGATCTAACAAACGAGCTATCTGCCTTCGGACAAGAACTTCAAATGGCACCTGAAGAGTTGTAGATTAAAAATAATTGATGACCATTACACAAAAAATAGAATGACTTTCAGATCATATAAAGTTGTACCCCAAAAAAGTCATGAAGCAATAACACTTACCTCAGGTACAAAAAGAGAACTTTTGGGACCAGTAGCATTTTGAATTGATGTTTGAATGTCTTCATCAGTTAAGTCGTCACATGGATCCACTTCCTGTAAGAGGTCCGACTACATTAGGCGTAAAGGGTTTGTAGCAACATCAGTGTTAGGATAGATTATCCCAAGGGGCAAAGGTAAGCAGGTAACAGAAGGCATTCATTGTACACACACAAGACAAAATTCTTGCACTATGCATGCGATCGGTGAAGAGAGAAACAAGTATTCAAACCTTACTATGACAATGATAAATACATGGAAAAATACCAACAATTTCCATATGGTTACACGTCAAAAAAATTAGAAAACTTAAGAAAATAATTCAATACAAGGATGCAAAAAGTAACACTACATACCTCCAATCTCTTCACAAAAATCGACTGAAAAATATAGTGAATTCGCGCTCCACCAGAAAGCTCAGATGTTGACATTTCTTCATTTTTTCCCTCCACCATTGAAGAAAATGCTGAGAAAATCAAACCAGTTATGAGCTCCAAAAATGCCCTCAAGCAATTGGACAAAGAATTAAATGAAAACCATGGTTTTAAATTTCCACTGAAACTAACACGAAAAGACCAAAATATTTCCGTGTCCATCAACACCGGAACACATCAAAATCGAAATGCATACCGAACCCAAATGCAAGAGCATAAATGCATTAGTGGTATACACAATCAGTATGCGCTACATAATTATATTTACATGAATTGCATGTGAAATGTGGTGTATGTATTATGTATTGTTAAGAGATGGGAGAAGGAAGGAGAATGAGAGAAGAGAAAATGGTGAGATTGAGAATGGCTCCCCCTCACCTATGTTTTTATATAAGAGAACAAGTATGATGACCAAAATGCCCTTAGGCACAACATATACAACTTCTAACACTCCCCCTCAAGCTGGAATGTAAATATCATACATTCCTAGCTTGTGACAAATATCATTTAGCTTAGCTTTACTCAAAGACTAGATAAAGACATCGGCTAGCTGATCCACTGATCAAGTAAAGGAGACGTGTATCTCGCCCTTTTGTATTCTCTAGCGTATGAAGTGACAATCAACCTCTATGTGCTTGGTTCTCTCATGGAAGACAGGATTGGTAGCAATGTGAATGGCAGCCTTATTATCACAAAAAAAACTGGGCTGGAGAAGGTGAAGGAAAACCAATCTCTGATAAGAGAGCGCAACCAGATAAGCTCTCCACTCGTATGTTACATGGCTCGATATTCTGATTCTGCACTTGACTTGGAAACTATGTCTTGTTTCTTACTTCGCCATGACACTAAGTTACCCACAACAAAAGTGCAATAACCAGTGATGGATCTCCTATCTGCTGGAGACCCCACTGAATCTGCATCACAAAATCCTTCCAGCCTTACATGCCCATGCTTCTTGAATAGGAGGCATTTCCATGATGCCCCCTTCAGATTGCAAAGAATCTGAACCACTGTTGCCCAGTGGGAGGTACGTGGAGCACTCATAAACTGGCTAACTACCCCAACTGCGTAAAAGATATTTGGGCGAGTAACAGTAAGATAAATGATCTTTCCAACTAGCTGACGGTACCTGCCATGGTCATCTATCAAGTCTCCCTCATCTAAGAGGAGCTTTGTATTTGAGTCCATGGGAACAACACGTAGTTTCATCCCCATAGAACCAGTCACATCCAACAGATCGAGCACATACTTCCTCTGAGAGAGGGAGAGACTACTACCAAAATAAGCCACCTCAATCCCCAGAAAATATTGTAGACGACCGAGGTCTTTTGTGGAAAATTCTTTCAGCAGGAAGGCCTTCAACCTCTGTATACCACGTGTGTCACCGCATGTAAAGATAATGTCATCCACATAGACTATGAGAAGGACATGCCTAGTATTGAAACGGTGACTAAAAACAGAGTGATCAACTGCACATTGCCTCATATCAAATCGCATTATAGCATCACTGAATCTCCCAAACTAAGCTTTAGAAGATTGTTTGAGCCCATATAAAGACTTGCGAAGTCTACATACTAAGGGGGACATCTCCCCCTAAGCAACATACCCAGGAGGATGCTCCATATAAACCTCCTCAGTCAAGTCGCCATGGAGAAAGGCATTCTTGGCATCAAGCTGATAGAGGGGCCAGCCTCGGTTAACAATGAGGAAGATAAACACACTAACAGGAGGAATTTTGGCAACCGGTGAGGTCTCTGTGTAGTCAACCCCGAAGGTTTGAGTGTAGCCCTTGGCAACTAGGCGCGCCTTACGGCATTCAACGGTGCCATTTGGTAAATATTTGATGGAAAAGACCCAACGACAGCCAACTGCCTGAACCCCATGAGGAAGAGGACCAAATCCCAAGTGTGATTGGCCTAAAGAGCGGCCATCTCAGTCTCTATGGCAGCACGCCAGCCTAGGTAAGCAAGAGCCTCGGGTACTAGGAAAAGAAACAGAACACAAGGACAAGACAAAACTGCGAAACATAGGGGTAAGATGGTCATAAGAAACAACAGAAGAAATATGATGAGCGGTCGTACGGGACCGCGTACGTGATGCAATCGGGGGATCAACAGAAGCACCATGAGTGGGGAAAGAAGGTGCCTCAGATGAAGATGCTGGTATCTCTGGCTGGGAGAATGCCAGATCAGGTACAAGGTGGGAACATCGGGTCTCGCACGACGCTGATAGACCTTTGAAGTAGGTATAGAAGGAGTAGGAGTAGGAACAATAGGACTCAAAGAAGAGGGGGAAGCAACGGGATCAGAAACCATAGGAAGAGCAGGGGGAACTGGAGGGTCGGGGAGAAGGGGACTGATATCAGTACAATCAGTAAAGAAGGGAACCGACTCAAAGAAGATGACATAGGCGGAAACAAACAACCGTCTGAGACGAGGGCTATAATAGCGATAGCCTTTATGGGTACGAGAGTAGCCCAGAAAGATGCACCGCTCCTCCTGAGGATCCAATTTGTCCGGGCCGGGTGAGAGGTTGTATACGAAGCAGACACAACCAAAGACTGGTGGAAGGAGGGGAAAGGGATCCCCCTGAGGATAGAGGATCGAGAAAGGAGAAGAGTCATCTAACACCGAAGAGGGTAGGGGATTAGCCAGAAAGAAGGCGATAAGAACCGCATCACTCTAATAAGATTTGGGAACTCGCATCTGAAAGAGGAGAGTGCGGGTGACGTCAAGAAGATATCGTAGTTTCCTCTCGGCTACACCATTTTCCTAAGAGGTGTAGGCACAAGAGGACTGATGAACCATGCCATGGGTGGATAAGAAATCTCGAAAATCAGTAGAAAAGTACTCTCGAGCATTGTCAGTGAGCAAACACTATAGAGAATAATCATATTGGGTAAAAATCTCTGCACGAAACGAGTGAAACACGCGAAAGACCTCGGAGCGGTCTTTAAGAAGAAACAAACAAGTCACATGAGAGAAATCATCTACAAAGACGACAAAATAGCGATAACCAGAGAGAGAGGTGGTCTTGGCGGGACCCCATACATCAGAATGTACGAGCTCAAAAGGAGTAGAGGCACAACTAACGACTCGGGACCGGGGGGGAAGGACACACGATGATGTTTCCCGAGCTCACAGGACTTGTACTGAAAGGGCTAAAGAGGGCCAGTAACAATAGAGGACTGCTGAAGTCGCGAAAGGAGGGGGTGGCTGAGACAACAATGCCACTGGTAGGCATCAATAGAAGCATGCAACATAGCAGGACGGGGGTGCAATCAAGGCGATAAAGACAATAAAAAACACGACCCGAACCAATCGTCTTCCTAGTCGACAGATCTTGAAACACACAATAAGAAGGAAAGAAAGAGACGGGACAGTTAAGACTCTTTGTGATTCAACTAACAGAGTAAATTGAATGGGGGCTGAGGAACACAAAGTACCGAGGACAAGGGAAGACTAGAGCAAGGAGAAATAGTACCAATACCGGAAATAAGGGCAGTGGCCCCATTAGCCGAAGTAATTGTATAAGAGGTAGAGGGAAAGGGCTTGAAGGAATGAAGAGAGGCAGAGTTACCCGTTGTATAGTTAGAGGCCCCTGAATCAATAATCCAATAGCTGTAGCTTGTGAGAAGAGAAGCTAGCGAACCACTGGGCTGCACAAAAGGCGCAATAGGTACTCGACGGTGAGTGCGTAGGTGCAAAAACTCATCATAAGGATACAATCATCATGTGCTATGGGTCCAACGGAGGAGGAAGTGGAGGCATAGTACGTAGTCACAGAATGTCTCGCTGCCGGATAAGGAGTGCAGTAAGGGCGCCCAAGCCCACCAGGGACACGGCCGCTCATAGAATCACGGCCCCAGACATTGCCTTGACGGCCCTGCCCTCTGGTAAAGGGACCACAACCATGGCAGAATGGTCACCACTGATACAGGGCATCCCCTTTAGCAAATTTTACATTGGCCTTTAAAAAGCTCATTAAAGTAGTTTTTAGTTGTTTTAATACTTAGGGGTAGTTTAACTAGCTTTAGTCTTTTGGGCATTTTAGTCACTTCATTTAGTAAGGGTAATTTAGGGTTTTAAACCTTGTGTAATGGGCTATATAAACCCTCATATTCATTTTGTAAGGAGCTTTTGATATTTTACATTTGAAACTTAGGGTTTCGACCCTTTGATGTTGAATCGGATGGAGCAAGGAAGTTAACAGGCTTGTGATTCAAGCTTCCTTCCTACTTCTTGGTTTACCTTGTAGCATGCAAGGGTTTTTATCAATTTTAATTGAAAGGAAGGGCATCCCCTTGCTCATTCCATGGATGATGATATTCAAGGTTGTCAAAAGAGCAGAAATTCCATCTCTTAGTGTTCGTGTTTCCCCCCTCTATGAATGGTGATTTCATCAAAGCATTTCGTGTTTGATGGGCGGTGGTTAAACCTTTGGTAAGCCAATTTCATCTCTCATTTGTTTGTATTCGAACAACAACAGATCGAATGGGATTATACCTATATTTTTGGTTTAAATGAATGCAACTTGATTCAAAGGTCACTAAAAGCTGCCTTAGACTTTGATTTTTTGGAATTGCTCATATGTGGTTAGTGTGGGATTCCATGGAGTTCTTCGCAATATTTGAGGAGCTTTGCCCACTGATTGGCTGTTACTTGTTGCTTTGGATTCCAAAGGTATAACGTCCAATTGTCTTTGAATTGGACTGTTGTGTCCAGTGCAAACCGCTATCAAACTCAAGGGATTTTCTTAAATGAAATCGATCCTAAGCTAGTGGTATTTGGATTCTCATATTTCCTGCATAACAGATTAGAAAACTCTCTTCATTTCCTTCTCATTTCACTCTAAAAGGTAGCCTAACTTTTATCTAAATGTGGGAACGTGAGATTGCATAATTCCCATAATTCAGTAGTTTTAAGTCTCATTTTGAATTTGGATTAACTTTGTGTGAGCTGAACAAACCGTTAGCAAGCATGGAGGATCGGTCACCTTTAGCCTCTGTTGGAAGGCAATTAAGCTATTTGGGTCTTCAATTGGTAGACTACGAACTGTTTGTGAATTAGCCTCAACTCAGACCTTGTTGTCTTTGCATTTCCTGGTAGTGGAAATGGTATCAGAGCGCCATTTATTGGCCCTTTGAAAAGCCCACTCTCTTCTGTCAGATCTATTGGAACCAAACATTATATCCAAGCTTCGTGCTTTCGCCGACTTGCCCTGCGTCAACCATCAATATACGCGCCAAGTATAGAAGTGTCAGCAGAAGAGGCACTAGGCCTATGAGGCCTCATACAACACTTCGTACGAGGGAGGATCCTTGTGAGAGAAAACGGAAGGGACTCGTCAAGAGAGACAAGAGCTATACGTGGGAAAGCAGCCTCCACAGAAGTGAAATAGCGAGAGAAAGTAGCCAAAGATGAAGGAGTCGAGCCAAGAGTGGCGAACTAGGATGAAGATCCATGAGCTCAGAAATAGAGAGAAACTCCCAACCACAACGATAGAAGAGGATAAACAATAAAGAGGGTATTAATCAAATGACGGGCCCAACCATAATGCTGAGGCCCTGATTGAGAGACATAGTAGAAATAGAAATATGAGCAATATCCAGGATGAAAATAGAGGGTAGGAGATGAGATCGAAGGCACAACACCTCACTCGGGCATCTCATCGAACACGTGGCGTGCACCGCAGCTCCGGAGAAGAGACATAGAAAAGGACATACAAACACTAGCCAAAGACAAGGAGAGGGAAGAATAGGGGACGAAATCGGAACCGCGGAGATAAGGAGAACAAGTCTCAATGAGGATTTAGACCATGAGCGTAGAGAAAATGAGGAGGAAGGGTAGAAGAGCCTTTAAAAGGGCGTGGGAGGAGGGTGAAGGCAAATAGGGAGGAAAAAATGCAAAGAGAGAGGCCGGATGAAGGGTAGGAGGCTAGTGGAGGCGAGGGGAGGTGCGGGAAGATTAGGGATTACAGCGGCAAGGAGAGGGTGGAGGGCTTACGGCGGCGGGATTTTCGAAAAGGAGGGGTGAGGGGTGAGGGGTGGGAGGCTGTAGGATCGGGAGAAAGGGGAGGGGCGAGAGCGAGGGCATGGGGGCTGGGATGTTAGGGCGTGGGAGGTGGTGGCGGTGGCTGATGGTGGAGGAAGGGGAAATGGAAGAGGTAGTGGCGTGGGAGGTGAAAGGGAGTCGGGAGGTGGCAGCGTGGAAGCTTGGGTTTCGTGGTGGCGAGAATTGAAGATGAGATGCGTTTGGAAATGGAAGAGGTATATGATTTACATAATGTGGGATATTTGCTTTTGCGTGGAACCCCCAACAATCTTCCCCTCCACACAGTAGTAACATGGAAACTGTGAGATCTTCCTAGAGGGAATTTCTCCATCCTTGAGGGTACACCACAGTCACCGAGATCTTCCCCGAGGGATTTTTCTCTCCTTGAGGGTACCCCGAGTTTCCACACCCCGGCTCTCGGCTCCAATACCACTTGTTGGGACAGGGGTAGAACTCACCCTTAAAAGCTAGCCATTAAGGGGAGGGTGCTGAGGAAAAATGGGGTCTTTCTTCAGAGAGGCGCGACACTTAGGGCTAGTTATTCGTTCAGCATCCAAAACCTCTACTGAGTTGCCACATCCATATTTGTATCTAGCCTCGGAAAATAAGGGGGTGAGGGAGCCACTTGCTCGAAACTTTCACGAAGGTATTAGAAGAAGTTAAGGATCATGGGGGGAGTGGAGCCGTAGGGCGACCTCCTCACAACAGTCAGATTGGAAATCACCAGGCTGTGAGTATAGAAATTTTGGAAGTCGCGGCCTATGTCGGAGGTGCCTGATGAGTCTTAACGAAGGAACTCGAGGAAGGAGTCCTAAAGGAGTCTCAGATGATTTGATCCGTAAGACCGAATTCTGCAGAGGCCCAACGGAAATCAGAATCCTGATAAAGCAGGTTGAAGATCGACCATTGGCTGTCAGAAGATGCTTGGTGGGTTCAATGATCAACAGCAAATGGAGCTTGGAAGTGGTATAGTTAGGGGCCAAAAGTCTTTGGAATATGCCTCAATTAGCCCATTATTAGTCCTCTTCAACTTTGAGTCGGAATCCCAAGCAAACCGGATCCTTGATAGAGGAAACAACGTCTTTGGTGACTTCCTCTCTTCGTTGAAACCCTAGAACCCATTGCTCATCTCTACTATGAAAGCCAGATGGATTAGATTCTATGATATCCCGCTACAAGCATGGACCCCATCAACAATTGAGGCCTTGGGGAAGCAGTTTGGGCAGGTAATTGAAGTTCAGTTGACAGGCAATCACGATCATTGCATGAATTAAGCCTCTGCTAAAGTTTTATCCTCGGAATGAAAATACCAGATTCCTTTCACCCGCCTTACGGTAGGTTCAAGAAGCTTCATGATAAATACTGAGGTAGAAGAAGGGATGATAACTAATGAAAACCAGTGCCCATCAAACAAAGAAGGAAGCTCCAGTACTCTTCAAGAGGAGGAAGATAAGCACAGAACCGGCACGCCATTGCCAAAGAAAAAATCAACCCGAGCGGGCAAAGGAAAAGCTTTTCCAGAAAAAGGAGCAAGAGCCGAAAAACAGCCGTTGTACCAATCTTTTGAATTTAAACCAAACTGGGCAACACGGATTGAACCGCAGGAATCAGGGACTCGTATGACGAGTCAAAAAAGAAAAACAAGAAAATCTAATCAAAAGAATTTTCAGAGAGCATTAATACCCAGAATCAGTGACTTCCAAACGAAGGTTGTGAAAAGCTGTTCAAGGAAAGGAAAGGATATACAATCAAGATTTTTTATGGGCCCAAGGAAATATAATGAGAGCTCTAAAAAGATAATTGGGAAACTTAATAGGGCCGAGGCGGGCATGCATCATTACCGAAGGATACATGTCGCTTCTGTGCGAAATTCGAAAAGTTGTCGTAAAGGAGAAGTTTCATTCTCGAGAGGTGGCATCCAACCAGAGAGAAATAATCATTACTACAAACCATCGTCGCTTCGGGCCACTAAAGGAGGTCTATCCATCTTTAAAAGCAAGCTTCGGGGTTGCTGAGAAATAAGGAAAGAAGAAGAAAAAAAATTTCCTTCAGCAATTCAAAGACTTATGGAAAACCTCAACTCATCAGGTAAAGGTCATGGGGAGGACAGAAAAGGGAAAATGAAGAATGGATGGGAGGATCCAGCAGATGAAAGTAAAAAAACATCTAAAGTCAAGGAGAGAAGGCCTTACGAAGGGTCTCCAACACCAAGGGAAATAGAAATGAAAATCCTAAAGGAGGACTGGAAGCAATTCAAGGCAGATGCCAGAAAGAATGCAGAATAATTCTTCCTTTTAACAGGAAAGAGGAATGTCAAAGAGATCTGTATCCCAAAATACAAGCTTCTGTTTTTTAAGAAGGCCTTACAAGAAGAGAGAGAGAGAGAGAGAGAGAGAGAGAGAGAGAGAGAGAGGAGGCAATGGTGGGTATCCGGACAAAGGGGGAGAGAGAGGATTAAGGTAAGTTCTTCGGAGAAATCTACGATCTGTCGAGCTGAGGAGGATGTCAGCTCAGTAGATGAGATGCTCAATTTCCTGGCAGTAGGAGATGCATTCGGATCAGGGCTAGATGACCAACCAACAGAGGAAAAATGCAAGGAAGAGGATGAAAACAAAAATCAGGATCAGGAAAATCGTGGGTCCTCTGACCCCAGTATTTAAAAAAGTTACCCCCTTTTTTTGGTTTTGTACATAACTTTTGGTTAGGTCTTTTGTGTTCCATTTTGCTGCTCTCTGGCCATATCTGCCTTTTAGGGAAAAGTCCTAGGTGTGATTTTGAAGCCTTTTTTATGGTTTTTTGGGATTGGAAGGTTTCTGGCTAATGGATTCTCGTTGAAGGAGTTTCTGCTCTCTGCCTCTAGTATAGAGAGAGTTTTTAAGGAGGTTTGATGTCTCTTGAAGAAGTTTCAGTGCAACGATTTAGTGGTATCTTTCTTTATGCTGGGGTTTTGAGTTAGTTTTAATTAGGAGGTTGGATGTTATCTGTATGTTTTCCTCATCACACTTCCAGAAGTTGTTCTTTAAAAATCTCTAGGTGAAATCAATTGTTTTAGACCATCGATGGCTTGAGAGACCTTGGTCTTTCGCTTGCGGTGGCACTTTTGCCTGGTGGCTTCTTTATCTTCTGATGGGTCGTGAAGGAGGTCGGTAGTATTTTTTGATGGCGTGTTGTCTTTATGTTTTTCTGTCTCATTGATTCAGATGGTGGGTTTCAGTGCCTTCCAAGTGGGGTGAATGATATAGTCCTTTATTGGCTTGAGAGACCATAGTCTTTCGCCTAGTGAGGCATTTTTCCCTGGAAGTTTCCTAGCAGTTGTTTGTGTGGGAGATTTAGTTCTTTTGGTGGAGGAGTGTTTTGGCTGGTGTTAGAATATTTGGTAGTGAAGTGTAGCGAAGAAGGGGAGTTGAAATGGGTGGGTGAAACCATGTGTTAGGTTGTTGATTTACTTCAAGACATATAAAGTCCTTGGGCTCTCCAGTAAAATGTTGCTTACGTGGTCAATATGGTGATTTATTTGACGGAAGTTTCTGAAATCACAGTGAAGGACGCAGGAAGTATTGAGGTGCAAGGAGTTTTAGTGGTTAAAGCAGTCTTGACTTGGATGGAGAGGTAGTTCATAAGTACTTTTATGTTTTTGGAGGAAGCTTATATGCTAACCTTTGGAGGAAGCTATCATGAAATCTTTTCCGTTTCTTCTTTTGGGTTCCAAGAGTATGCTCCTGGATTATCATACTAGGTAATCTATAGTGGGACTACTGGTCCCCAAGTATATTTCATGGTATGAATACAAATGTCATTTTTCAAAAAAAAGAAGAAGAAAGAAATGGAAGAGGAAGATGGGTTTAGGAGTTAGGATTAGAAGATGGAGGAGAAAGCAATGGGGCACCTAGGCGTGGGGGTGGGGGGGTGGGGGGGTGGGGGGCCAGCAGAACCCTAGGGCTCTGATACCATGTTAAGAGATGGGAGAAGGAAGGAGAACGAGAGAAGAGAAAATGGTGAGATTGAGCATGGCTCTCCCTCACCTATGTATTCATATACTATAACAAGTACAATGACCAAAATGCCCTTAGGCACAACATATACACCTTCTAACATGTAGAAATATTTATATGATTTAGATGTGAAATGTGGTATGTGATGAATTATCACACATGCGTGCCAATACATGTCACTAGTTGTTTGAGAATGTTAAACCATTACAGATGACTGTCTTGCTTACGTGACAGTTTCTAAGGGTGTATTTGTGTTTAATTTACTGAATTTCACCAAAATTTCCATCTGAAACCGAAATGTTTCTATTTTTAGTGGCGACTGAAAGTCTGAAACCGAACCAAAACCAAAGTTTAAAACCTCAATGTAAACAAAGACACGCCCAGATTTTCAGACTAAGAACCAATATTTAGTCAAGAAAAACTACTTCGATACAGTGAAAGCCCTCTTAAGAACTTACTTCAATATAATAAATGGATTCATCTCAGGCTCCTTAAATAGGAGAAAATAGGAGAAAATGTTCACAAATAACAGCTCAAGTGACAAGTCAACTTAATTATGGTGAAGTACTTTAAGAAGAACGCATTAATCTAATTTTTTAACTCATGATTTAAAATGGAAAAAATGATTTTAATAATCTGTATCATCACTAACAAACAAAGAACATAGGTTTCAATTATCTTCTTGATGTGCCTGTCATACACTATAATGTCAATAAAATAAAACCAAACTAGGAATAGAGTACTATTTTAATAGTGTAAGCCCAATGGTTCCCACCTTGGCATTCCCATCTTCTTTTGATGATTCCAATACACAAGTGATTTTATATCACTAATGTGTTTGTTGTCTAAGTTGTATATCATGAGTGTACTAAGACAAGATTGCTTGGATTGAGGCCAAGAAGCTCTCATTGGACCACATTCGGAAGGCCAAGACATCGGAGATCCAAGACGCATGAAGACTTGAAGCATCAATTGAAGATCAAAGTCATTTTAGAAATGTAAAGATCCAATCCTAGTTTAGATTTTAAGAGGCATAAATAAAGTAATCTCACACACCCTTAAATGTTTAAGAGATTGTCCTTGTGGTGTTCCAACACTTTGGAACCCTCATAACAATCCCAACTTGGTGTAGAGTTGGAAGCCCAAACAAATAAGAAACGGAATTGAAAATCTGCTGCATATAGGCTTCTCGGAACTCCGAGAGAATTCTCGGAGCTCCGAGATTTGGTCCAGTAGCTTTTTTCCAACTTCTGTTTGTATTCCCGGAACTCCGAGAACACTATAACGGGAAGAAAAATAGCCGTTTGGAAGTTTGCCAGATTTACCACTATGCCCCTCAAACGGTCATATTTGGTTTTTCTATATATATGGGCATTCTAAACTTCCTCATTATGAATCCTAACACTCTAAAAACCTATTAGAATATCCTAAGAGTGAATCAAGCTTTTTTGTGCCTCTCATCCTCTAGATTTAGGATTTGGATCATATGCTCAAATTTGTACATCTTATTCAAAGTTTGTAAACCCTTGTGAGGGATTTTTTTTTTCTTTCTTTCTTTATCAAGAACATTGTATTCAGGCGAGTGTTCGGAGAAGCGGAGCCCACTCTCCGTGGTGAGGATCGCCACCAAGGTTAAAGGCGGTTGGAATTGTAATCGGCACCGATCTTCGCCGAAGTTAAGAAGATCAAATAGTGAAGCCATCAACGGGTTTGGTTGGTGGAGTGGAGTAGGCCTCGCGTTTTGAGGACCGAACCACTTTAAATCTCGGGTGCACTCTCTCTTGTCTCTTGCTCTACATTTGCATTGCACTTAGGATTTAACTTGTTGTGCTTAATTTTCATCTCTGATCTCTTAATCTTCAAAATTGGGTTAGAAGTTTTCAAAAGGTTAAAACTTGTTAGGAACCTAATTTTACCTCCTCATAAGTTGCCGTAAGAGTAAGTACTCGGGCCTACCCTTGGAATTTCAAATAGAATAACAACAAAAGTAACTGCCTTTGTAACTAATGAGGAGACGTCAATAGCTCAACACACTTTGTAACTAGCTTACCTTCTTTCAGCATATAGTTGAAGTTTTAATTCGGAAGAGGGGGTACTCTTTAAAGGTTCACTTTCTTTAACACCATGCCAATGGCGAGAGAGTCCAGATGCAGGATCCTCACAGGTATCCTTACCCGATGCCCGGGTGGTAATGAATGTTCCAATGTTATTTCTTTGCCTTCATTGCTTCCTTTCAGACATTGCGACTGATTGGGGACAGCGTCCTGCATTTCAGTCCATTACTTGGACCACTCCCCCACAAGTCACCTGAAGCCTGGGACTCCTAGAAGTAGGCTTTAGAGGGTTTTCTAGCAATTAATGTCCTAGGTGATACACCGGTACTTGTGATGCAAGTGAAGTCTAGAGTATTGAAGAATCAAACTATGAATAGTGTCAAAACATTTCAGATTTTAGGTCGGTTAGTTTGGTGGGTTTCATTAGATTGAAAAAGGTCTTACCCAAGTTCATATCCAATAATCAATCTGCTTTCATTCATGGCCGCCAAAATTTGGATAGCGCTTTGGTAGTAAACGGAGGGGTGAATTACTATTCCAAGAGTGGCAGAAAAGGTAGTGTGTAAATTGGATAAGGAAAAGGCCTATGATAGAGTGGAATGGGACTGTCTAGATTGCCTTCTGAGGTGAATGAGTTTTGGGACTAGATGGCGAGCTTGGATGATGAGATGCATTTTCAACTTGACTCTCCATTATGGTGAATGTCTCTCCCAAAGGATTCTTTAAATCCACTCGAGGCTTGAGGCAACTATCCCCACTTTTATTCTTGATGATAGCCGGAAGGTTGTAGAAAGCTTGATAAAGGAAGAAGTCGCAACATTAATGAAGGATTTCATACTGGGCCACAGGGGATGGAAGTTTCTCTCCTTCGGTCTGCTGGTGACATCCTGATTTTTAGTAAGGCGGATACTGATAAAGTTTTGAAGTTAAAAGCAGTACTCTAGTACTACAACGTTGTGACAGGGAAAAAGGTGATTCTTTAAATCCACTCGAGGCTTGAGGCAACTATCCCCACTTTTGTTCTTGATAATAGCCGGAAGGTTGTAGAATGCTTGATAAAGGAAGAAGTCGCAACATTAATGAAGGATTTCATATTGGGCTACAGGGGATGGAAGTTTCTCTCCTTCGGTTTGCTGGTGACATCCTGATTTTTAGTAAGGCCGAACTGATAAAGTTTTGAAGTTAAAAGCGGTACTCCAGTGCTACAACGTTGTGACAGGGAAAAGGTCTAATTTTCAGAAATCTGAACTGCTTGTTATTCATGTAGCAGATGATGAGCAAGACAAATTGGCAGATTTATTGTGGTGCTCTGTGGATCAGTTCCTGACCACTTATATGGGACTTCCTTTTTGTGTGGGGAGACCTAAGAAGAGGGACCTTATTTCGCTTGAAAGCAGTAGTGGACCTAAAAGTGGTATTTTTTTGAGAGGCAAGACCTAAAAGCAGTATTAGACCCAATTGTGGAAAGGGTAGAAAGAAGACTATCCGCTTGGAAGCGAAACCTCGTTTCACTTAGCAGAATCACTCTTTATTAAGGGGTATTAACAAACATCCCAATTTATTTACTATCTTTATTCATATGCCCGATTGGTGCAATCAAACACATTAAGCAGATTCAGAGGGACTTTCTCCGAGGTGACTCACAAGAAATGAGAAAATTCCACCTTGTTAGTTGGGAGGAGGTTTATAAACCGATTAGATCTAGTGGGTTAGGTTTCAAAATTTGAGAGGCGTTAACAATGCTTTGCTTGGGAAGTGGTTGTTGAGGTATAGGAAGGAAAGGCATCAACTTTGGACTAGAGTCATTGAGAGCAAGTATGAAGCCTGCCTTGGTAATTAGATCTCTGATTTCAAGTACAGAAGTAGTGGGTTGATAGTATGGAGGGACATTTTGAGGAAAAATTGTATCTTCTTTGAAGGGATCCGGTATGGAATCTACAAAGGAGACTGGGATAAGTTTTGGAGCAACAAATGGCGCAAAGAGGTATCGTTATTAGAGATGTTCCCTAACATTTTTGCAGTGGTTTCTAATTAAGACGCCTTTGATTTAGGATGATCGAAGGAAGGACTGATACTTTGCCATGATACAAAACTGATTTAAAATGAATCTATGGAAGGGACGTTAATACTGAAAAGGATCGGAGAAAATTAGGATTATGGATCCTAAAATATGTGATAAGACTGAAAAAATATTTCTACTAAGTTTATGGTAGGTTTAGAAGGGTGCATATGCATGCCGGGAAGGTGCAGGCAACAATTTTTTGGCGAGACCGAGGGGTGCATGGATCAAAGAATAATATGTAAAGATCAAGCACTGAAAATTAAAAGGCTTAAAGCAGGAAATTAAAGAGAAAGAAGTGACCTGGAATCACTCCAGATTCCTTTCAATGGCATCACACCCGGGTTTTCAAAGGTTCGAACCTTGAAGAAGAAGGTTGTGCTAGAGTCCCACTAGAAATCCCGAGGCATCACACCAAGGGGGTCAAGTCCTCGCACTTTGGAAAAGTAGACTTCACATCCATGATTTTCAAGAAAGCAAGAAAAAACTTATTTTCATTATTCATCCATACCATTGACCATCGTCAATTGCCCTAAGGGTTACAATATATATAAGAAAAGAAGAGAACTAGAAAGTTCCAAAACTCTACAACAAAAATCTAACATTTTTTGGACTAAAATACCCTCAAATGACTTAAAGACTCCCTCCACTTAAAATTTCCTTAATCCATGTGGGGCCTATTTAAAACAGTTGTAACTCAAAGAACTTAAGTGATTTTTATAGGAAAAAGACTACAACCCTCCTATTACTTAAACAAACTTCTTTTTTTTTGAAAGATTATCACTTGAACAAACTTAAATAACACTAAAAATTAAATAAAATTCATTTAACATCAACAATGGGCTCCATCTTCTTAACTCCTTGATTCATCATGGCATCTTGGATGGTTCCCCATCACTCTTTGTCCAAGATTGTTTTGAGCAGGTTAAGGGGAGAATCTCATAGACGCTTAACTTTAGACAGAATGTTTTTTAATAGAAATATTGATTGCTAATCTTCTGGACACTCTCAAATCCTCATATATTAGTAAGGCAGATAGGGAAAAAAGGGTTTGGATCTGGAACCCATATGGGGCGTTTACATCAAGTCTTTCTATCATCATATTGTTCCTAGCACACTTTCCTCACAACTATTCAACATTTGGCGCATCCCCGCACCATCTAGAGTTTGTGTGTTCGGTTGGACAACATTTTAGGATAATATTTTGATGGTTGATCATATCTGCGCAACCGTAAGTTCATTATTGTTGATCATTGCACCCTCTGCGTGGAGATAGGTGAATTTGTGGGCCACATTTTTATTCATCCCAAATGGCAAGCGATGTTTGGAGTCGTATCATAAAGAGATTTGGGATGGCGTGGGTGTTCCCTTCTCGCCTATCCGAGTTATTGGACTGGTGGTCCTATGCGCCTTAGACAAAAGGGGGGATCTTATGGAGGGTAGTGTTGTTGACCATATTTTTATTCATTTTAAAGGTATGCACTTTATTTACTTGGAGATTATTTCGCTCTCTATCTCATGGGTGACGACCTAGTCTTGCCTTATGTTTACCTCTAATATAGATTTTTCATATGGTGCCGGGGGAGATTTGCTCTAGTAAGGAAAGGGTGGGGGTGCCCGCACCCATGTGGATGCCCCTAGGCACAGCTTTGGTGAAGTTAAATTTTAATGGATCAAGCATAGGTAACCCAACACCCATTGGAGTTGGGGGAGTTCTCAGAGATGAGACGAGCTCCACTGAAAAACCCTCTTTTGTGAATCGGGTGCGTTTGGGGAGCGCACCCGACACGTTTAACTTTAAAAAAAAAAAAAAAAAAAAACTTAAGTTAAGGGGGTGTGGGGGGTAAAAGTCGGGGGTTAAACATACATATATATAATGGGGTGGGTTGTGTGGAGTAAAAGGTGGGGGGTGTTTAAAAAAACCCTTAAAACTTGCACGAATTAGGTTTTATTCAAACCCTAACTCATATCTCTCTCTCCCTCTTCCTCTCCCTCTCCCTCTCCCTCCTCCGAAGGAACCTCGCTCCGGCTCTCCCTCCTCCGACGGAACCTCCGGCTCTCTCTCCGGCTCTCCCTTCAACTCTCTTAAAGGTATCTCTCTCTCTCTCTCTCTCTCTCTCTCTCTCTCTATTCCTCCCTTTTTCTTTTTCTTTTTCCTCAGATTATGGCAACTGATTGTGTTTCCCAAACCTATTTCCTCAGATTAATAGGTTTAGGGCTGACAATCAGTTGTCATAATCTCCAAACTTAGGCCCTTTTCGTTTGAGATTTTGGCAACTGATTATCATGACATACCCATACCGGATACGCACCCGACACGGGTACGACGGGTGATTTTAAGTACCCGTGCTTCATTGGTGGCCATATTACAATTAGTAGAAGCTTTTGGGGAGGAAAACATGGGCACGTCCCATCTTGGGAATGTGTGCACGCCCATAAGTTTGTGGAGATTTGAAATCTCCATATTTTTAGCATCTTGGATATCTTTTCCTATTTTCTTTACTTTTATTTTATCTCTTTCCTAGATCTAAAGATCCTATTGGTTACTAAAAGTAATTATGATGTGGCAAGGATTCCTAAATAAGAGAAATACTAATCTTAATAAAAAAAGCGGTTCAAAGTGTGCCCCACTATTCTAAAAAATATCCTAATAATATTAATCCCATAATTAACCCATACCCATACCATAAATGGGCCATAACTTCCTCAAATCAAGTTTGAATCGCGAAATCTTTGGCCCGTTGGGTAGATAATCGAAAAACACATCCAATGAGACCAAAATCAAGTCAAACGGATGAGATTTGATGCCCCAAAATTTAGCTATAATTAAAGTGACGAAAATAAAAAAAATTCTAATTAATATTTTCCTCCTTTTTCTAATTAAGCTACAAATTCACAATTTCCATGGAAATTCTTTTACTTGGGTTTCACGGAAAATTTTATATTATACACATTTAAAAATTTTAAGAAGAGCCATCGATTTTCTAAATCTCTTGATAATGAAAAGATCAAGGGATATCGACACTCGAATGACATGATTTGTCATCTATATAAGTCAGATCGACAATCCGAGGGATCCTAGGCTTGATCCGACAGTCCAAAAGGTTCCGATTTCAGTTCTAATTCATACGACCATCGATCAAGAGGGATCTACCAACAAAATTAATAAATAATTGAACATCCAAATGGACCTCGGAAGGGTCGGTCTTTACATAACCACTGTAAATATCGATTATAATTCAATTTTGGGGACTCATTGATATTTCATTTTAAGGACGATTTGTGGAGCTTTAGCCCATGACTTTTGGTTTCTTGAAACTGTAAGTCGATTAGAAACTTCTGTGACACTTTTTTTTTTGAATGATGAATTTATTAATAAAAAAGTGGGAAGATTTCGTGACTGAGATGGTCAATACAAGAAAGAAAACCAACCAACTATAGTTCCAAGGACAGCATACAAGGAAAAAAAGTCAAGGGGGAGAAGTAAAAAAAATCTCCATCTGAGTCTTATCAAGTCTAGATTGGGCATGCCGGTCCGCGTCACTATTGGCCAATCTCCTGACGTGCCGAAGCAGAGAGAGTACCCCTAAAAGACTGAACTTGATCCTGAATTTCTTCAATTATATTTGCGAACCTATGTGGATTAGGGTGGCTTTCATCCAGTCTATATATGTCTATGTTCTCAGTGATCCTAATGCCCTGCATGACCTCCCTCACTTCCTCCTTTTTGGACTCCTTGATCCCAATGGGGCTAGAAAAGAATGTTTGATAGAAAGATGGAAATTATGGCATAATGCAGGATCAGTTTCACAGCTAGCATGACCTACAAATCCACAAAAATAGGCAATATCTACGAGACTCACTATAATGTTTAAGCACTCTTTAGAAATGATATTTCTTCCCATTAAGGAGTACATGGTCCGTAAGAACATGCATTCCAAAAAAAAAAGTGTAACACAATCCCAAGGTTCAAATGGAAATTCTATATGAAATCATTAAATTTGAAGAATTCATGTTTACCTACAGAATATTTTGTAAGAATCCATGTTTGAAGTGGTCAAAGGGAAATCATTAAACTAGAAGAATCCATGTTTACCTTCAGAATATTTTGTAAGAATGTTCAAAAGAAGAGCTCCCTGACCATCCTGTACTTTATGAGACACAGAAAAAGGAATAAATGATAAAATAATGACCATTTCTATCCTCAAAAACTTAAGAAAGTAAGAACTATATATCATCAAGTAACGGTAAATAAGTAATAAATCACGTGACCGGAAACAGAAGTTACCAAATTTTCCGAAAGTGGAAGGTGCATAAATGATAGAAAATAAATATTCATTTTACGGAAAATATTCACTTTATGGAAAATAATAAGAAAATAAAAAATCTGGATAGATCAACAATGACACAATTAAAGAAATGATTTTTGAAATTTCAAAAGCGATGTTATTAAAATATGTTTCAATAGAGCTTAATTTCCTTCTTTGTATTTCTGTTCTCTTCTCTTAATAAAAATCTATAAAAAAATAAAAAAGGAAATAAAGCTATGTAGTATATATTAAATATTATTTTTTTAAAGGTATATTAAATATTAATTAATACACAGTACTTCAATTAAACTATCATAATTCAGGATCAAGGCTATTAACCAACTTATATAGAACACTTGCTCAAGAAGGAAAAACAGCATAAATTTTAATGACCAAGTGTTGGGTTTATGTATCAAGCACCATATTTTGACAGAACGTACATTTGATTCTGTGATTTCACCATAGGCAGCATGTTCCTTCGCTACAGAAACCAATTGAGCGCTTATCCGAGCCTTTAGTCCTGGAAGAACTGTCCTGATATGCTGTACTAGAATCTGCAATAGAAGTCACAATCAACAGATACAGCTTGAAACAGAAAAAAAAAAAATCACATTAATGTTCAGAAATAACAAACCATCCACAATGGCAGCCCAATCATTTTAAAGATATTTATAGAACAACCAAACTGTCTGAAAAAAGATGGGATGCTCTGGCAACCAGAGCAAAAAAAGCAGTAGAAGCATAATCATGGTTTTAATTTCGCCCGAAACCGAAATTTTGCCCAGTATCCCAAATTTCAGCCGAAATTTGGGATAATTAGGAAATTTTCGGGTAAATGCAATTTTTTAATTTTTTTATAATATTTCAGCCGAAATTTTGGTATTTTGGCGAAAATTCAGGTAATTTCAGCCAAAATTTCATTACAATAATGAAATTTGCTTCTTCTTTTTTACCAAACTTCAGCCGAAATTACATTGCAATAATGAAATTTGCTTTTTTTTAACCAAATTTCGGCCGAATTTTGGGAAATTTGGGTATTTTGACCAATTTTGGTAATTTCAGCTGAAATTTCATTACAATAATGAAATTTGCTTCTTCTTTTTTTACCAAATTTAGGCCGAAATTGGGGTATTTCGGCTGAAATTTCGGTTTGGGCTATGTCCGAAACAGAAACCGAAATTTAAACCCTTGAGCATAATTCACCAAATCAAATTGTAGGTATGGGTTAAAGCAGAGAGACAAGCAGTAACACATACTGCAGGTTCAGCAGTACATACACAAATTAGGTTAATTTATATTCAGCTAAACATCATAGCACTCAGCAATGAACAATCTAACCTCAGAGTTATCTTACCTGATTCAACTTCTTGGCTAACTGAGGGATGCCACAACCATCTGAAAGACCATGGTATACCTGAAAGAGGCATCAAAAGTGAATCAACAAGTTACAAACTAAAATGTACACCAAAGACATAAATAACAACTTGAAAAGTGTATGGGTTATACAGGTTTACTACGGAAGAAGTTCTCTTCATAGTTACGTGCATCCTTAATGCTGCGGTTATACATAATATCCTGTTTGAAAATAACATTGAAAACAACAAGGATTAATTAGAAGCTTTGTGAGCTTAAAATCCATGCATCTGCAAAAGAATATCCACAATCAATTGCCGCCAGATCATTCAACATAGGTCAAAATTATAATATCCCTCTCAAAACATGGATATGGAATTCATACAACATTTTTCAAACTTCAAAATATCGACTGATACCAAGACGTATCATCTAATGTGTCTCCATTTTTTAAGTTGGGTTATATTAAAAACAAAGTCATTATTCATCCAAAAAAGGATATTATAGTATCCATCACAATGTTCGAGTCACGGAAACAGCCTCTCTGCAAAACAAGGGTAAGGCTGCGTACATCTAGCCCTCCCAGACCCCACAATGGCGGGAGCCTCGTGCACTGGGCCGCCCTTTTTATATTATCCGTCATAATGTTCATCTCGAGCACTATGGTATTATGTGTATCGGATTTTGAGGTGTCCCATACTTTAAACAATTCCATACACACATAATTCTATAGGCGATCCTCACTCAGATGGAACACACCAACAAAATTAATTTCACAGGAGGCAGTTCCAATTTATTGAATTAACATCAATCACCATCAATGTGGTCTGTTCTCACAAATAGAAGAACAAGATCCATACACAAAGTTTTGTATTTAAGAATAGCTTTTGTACTAATCAAATCTATGAGAACACATAGCTAGATTGATATTAATGAATAAAGTAATACTCACAATTAGAATCTTCTAACATATACAGATGGAACACTGAGTAAAAGTTTAAAATAATGTTAGAGAAGTTCCACATCAAGAAAAGGCATACACATGTTGATGTTGAACAGTGGTGGATGTAAGAAAATTCATCAGTTAAGATCAAAGAAGTTCTGCTTAAAGTGCAAATAATAATAATAATAATAATAATAATAATAATAATAATACAACTCAACTCAACTAAGCCTTTGTCCCAAACTAGTCGGGATCGGCTAATGAATCCTTTAGAAAATTTTCATGAAGCTGAAAGGATCTACCAGGCTCAAATTGACTAAGTCTAATCCTGACACTAGTTGGGTTCGTCTACATGGATCTTTTTCTTCTATTCTCTCCTATCCAAGGTCATGTTCCCTGTTATGTTCCTAGCCCTCAAGTCTTTCCTCGCTGTTTCTACCCAAGTTGTTTTCGGTCTACGCCTACCTCTTTTTACTCCATCAACTTGGCACGAGTCACTTATTCTCACTGGAGCATCCAAAGGCCTACGTTGGATATGCCCAAACCATACCATAACAATAATAATAATAACAACAACAACAACAACAACAACAACTAAAATATGATGATGATGAAGATGATGAAATAGAAATAATGTTCAAAAAACAATAATAATTTTGACAAAGACGACTATGATGAAATAGAAAAAGTGTTCAGAAAAGAATAATAATGTTGACGACGACGGTGGTGGTGAAATAGAAAATAACGTTCATAAAAAAAATAATGCAACAAACCAAAATTGTAAAGGGCAAAGAGAGGAGAAAGAAAGGGAATGGAAAGAAGAAAACAAAGAAAAAGTTAGGGTGTTCGGCAAGGCTTCTCATTCTCGCCTAATTAAACGGGCGACTATTAGTCGCTCCAAAGAATCCTCATTTTTAGCCTAAAAAGAAGGCAAATATTTAGAAATGAACTCTTGCGGGCAGTTAACCGAACACTATTTTCTTAGATATCGTTGCTTTTCTCATTCTCAACACCTAAGAAGGGAAGAATCCCGTAACTGAATGATTGCCGAACACACCCTTAATAATAAAAGAATTATCGTGTGTGTGCACGCACGCACACAGCCCGGCACAGCATGATTGATGCATCCTCTAACCCAAAGAAAAACGAGAAGAAAGAAAAACTTGATCCAACAAAGCAATAAAAGCACCTTTATTGAATGCCAAAATAAAAACAAACGGAATAAAGAATTGTAGCACAAATGAAAACCGTAATAAGCATGATCTACAAGACTGCCAAACCCGCCCACTTGATCATCACTTAGTTTCAAGTTTCAACCTCACAAGAATTCACAATTCTCAGACTTGTTATTAAAAAAACCCTTTGTGACAGTTGGCAGGCCCCTATTTGGAGCATTTGGGGCTGCATCAATTATATTAAGGGACAGCTTAAAAGGCCAAGAAATTTGTATACAGCTTGCAACCAGTAATCTCCTGGAAATTTCTTTTACCTACTTCTCTGGGTAATCTATTAGTGACAACAACTTCCCAAATCCTTTTAACCCTAGCAGTATATGATACTCTAGGTTAATAACCTCTCTTAAGCATGAGAAAGAAACATCAAACTATTCATGGATATCTACGATACATTTCTTACGATGACTGGCTTCATGAATTATGGGGAGCTTCCCAGCTTGTTTTTCTACATACACTCAGAATTGAAGAAAAACAGAAAATGCATATGTTTTTTTTAAGAAAAAAGCACGCTCTCCTCTCCACTTCCAACTAAAACCAATACTTGTCCATGTGCAACAAGATGAGAAATAAAGATGGTTCTAGCACTCTCTCAACCTAATAATTCATGGCTAAGTTGAGAGTAAGATGGTTATATTTTTAAGCAATATCTCAATACTTTAATAGAAATAAAGATGGTACTTTCTAGAATCATCAAAATGTGCTGCCAGATTTTGGACAAAAAAAGTGAACTGGTAAATGAGAATTTTGACAGAGACATGAATCTCTCATACCGATGGAGCTAGGAGAAAACAACAGAGACAAACAAATTAAAACACAGGAAAAAAGAAACGAAAGGCTTTCTGGACAGGAAGCTTCGCTTAGGAGAGTGAAGGACCTTGAGGTCAAGGAAGAGCTGGCCCCGCTATATAGTGACAAGGAGTTTACAAAGGTGCAGCTCAAAAAAGACTAGCCCGGCTTTTCCTCCGAGAAGAATTGAAGTGGAGCCAAAGATCTAGGGTGAAGTTGCTGAGGAGTGAGACAGGAATTCGTCTTATTTTCATTGTATAGCTAGTGTGACTCTTAGATCCAACAGAATCCATTCGTTGATGATCAATGATGTCAAAAGTGAAGATAAGGCGACCATCATTGAGGAATTTGTTCAAGTAGTTTCAGTCCCTTTACTCTTCTGGCACCCCGTTTATCTCCCAGCTAGATGGGCTCAAGTTCAAATAATTGCATCCAGGGAGTGGCAGATGGATAGAAGAAAGCTTATCCTAAGAAGAAGTTCGCCAAACTCTTTTCCCTGGATGGGGATAGAGCACCATGACCAGATGGCTTCTGCTTGGCTTTATTTCCAAATATGCTGGGATATGGTCAAATATGATATTATGGCCTTCTTCGAGGATTTCTATAATTCCTTATCATTTGACAAAAGAACGGGAGCAACTTCTGTAGCCATTATTCCCAAAAGGATGGAGTGGAGAAGCTACGGATTACATACTTATTAGCCTGGTTGGCAGCATCTACAAAATGCTAGCAAAGGTCCACACGGAAAAAATCAAGAATGTTATGGGAGGTTGTTTCTCATAATCGTAGCGTTTTCATTCACGGCAGACAAATTTTGGATAGTGTTCTCATTGCTAATGAGTTAGTGGATCATTACTCTCATAGCCAGCTTAAAGGGTGTCCTTTGCAAACTAGACATCGAAAAGGCATACAATAGTGGAGTGGGGTGTAGACACCCCATTTTGACCGAATCCTAAATAGGTTAGTTTGAAAAAAATTCTTTCAAATTAGTGAATTAGTGTCCCAAAAACCACCATAGGATAGTTTAGCATATTAATAAGGTCCCTGTACAATTTTAGGAAAATCGGAGTAAAAATGCCTTATAAGACAAGCTGAATTGATACCGAAAGTATAGTTTTGTAGGGTAAAAGCCTATTATGTTGCAGGGCATATGTGTTCATAATAAGGAAAATGAGATGTAACTCATCTCTCATGAAAAATTAAAGGTTCAAGTTAACTAAGTCACATTGTGCATAACATGTGTTCTGATTCTGCTTTGACTTAAGAATTTTCTTTAAAGAAGAGCATACTGATATTAATAGCTTATAAATCTGGTGGTTTAGAGTCTGATTTGCATTCTCGTTTCTGGCTAACTCTTCTTTTCATGTTTTTTAGAACACTTTCATGAAGTATTTTGGCTGAAAATTTGTTTTGTGTATGCAACCATTTCTTGGATAGCAACAGTATAACCATGTTTAATATGTATACATTTTGTTTGTTTATTCTAGTGTTATTTCTTAGTTTCTTTGGGAATCTATAGTGGCTATAATGAATTGGAATAGTTATAATAGACAAGGTAAGTTAGTACAATGGCAAGAAGGTAGCTGTGAACATGTTATTTCAAAGGGGCAGTTATAGAAAGCTGACATTTGTTTGAATGAGATTGAGCCTTTGAATTCATATCTAGGAAAGAGTCACAAGGAGAAATGTATTAATCACTCTGGGCAATCATTAAAGTATCAGAAGACAAATTTGAGCCTTATATGTTATAGAACCTGGTAGTCTTACCCCTTTTACCGACAACATTATTTCTTTTATTTTTTGCAATCATCTCTACTATTTCTATAAAATCCAACCATCTTACTGTAGTTACAACCCTTGTCATTTGTTCAATTATCTGTTCATATTTTGATCTTATTGGCTCCATGGAGATGATGTTTGATTCCCTCATTTAAATTTTGCTTTGATCTCAATTTCACCTGTTTTAGTTATTTCCCATGGCATGATTATTCTCAACAACTTTAGAATTTCTATCTATAGTTTCTAAAAAGAGGAAAAGAAGAGAAACAAGGGAAGGCAATTTTATTTAAGTGCTTTGTTCTTTCCTATTAATACGGTTAAAACTTTGATGTTTTTATTGCTTATCCCTCAGGGTTGAGGTGATAATGTTACTTTTCCCTATTATGTATAGTGATATTCTGATTGTTTATACTTTAAAAATATCCTTGTTGTACAGGTTATGTCTTGTGAAACCTAATTACTTCTCATGTATGTCGTGAGCTCAACTATTTGGGAAGTAATTTTACCCTCCAAAGAAATTTATAGATAAAAAGGGGAATATTTTTTTATGAAGATCAAATCTGTGTGATTTAAAGTTGGTTCCAGTTTATTTGTTTTAGTTAATACCAACAATATTATGTTTATATTTTAGCCCCAGGAATGATTGTATTGGTATTGCCATACCTTGATGTTATATGGCCCTAGTGTGTTTATTTTATTTTTGTTGGTTCACAAGAGTGTTGAGAGCACTGTAGTTATCTTCTTAAAGCCGTTTAGATGATTAAAATATATTATATGTATATAATAAACTAGGGAAATGCTTATAAAAATCTGGATGTATTGATGATGTTATAGTGTTTATCGAGTATTTTTTTGGTTCGAACCAATCTCTTTTCTTTTTAGCTTATATACAATTTTTTCCTGATAATTTTTAGGCCATATACATTGATTGCTAGTCTGAGAGGCACTACATTTGTATTTGTTTCATTTCCTCTAGGCTTCTACTTATTGTATAGGAACTAAAACCTCTTCTTAAATGTATTAATTTAATTTGGCATTTTAGGAAAGGCTTTGAACTTGATCTATTTCTTTTGTTATCCATTCCACGTTTTCTTTAGACTTCATTTTTTTAGAAAAGGAAATAGGAAGTTGCTATGCAATATTTGTTTGTTTCATAAATTTGCAAGTTCCATGTCTCAATTTTAGAGAACTCTATTCTCTTTCATTCAGAGCAGTTTCTGGATTCAGATTATATCTTTTAATGTGTAGTTGGTTATTTTACTATAACACCTGTTGCATAATGGATATATAGAGTGAATGTTGTCCTTTATAATTCGACAATTACATTTTTGTAGTGTTGTTTTTGGTATGACTGTTAGTATGCATTAAAAGAAAATTACATGCCCATTTAATTCCTTACCCTGTTTCATCAAAGGTTGTAAGTTTGTTTGTTCAGTCTTTTTTTATCATTGGATTGATTGAAGTAGTTAATGGATGCCTGGTGACTTGTGTATTTGGGTTTTCATATGTTTGATTTCTTCTCTTTCAATTCTTAGATTATTAGTGTTGAAATTACACAGTCATGTCTTTATAGTTTTTAATAAGTCGTAAAAATAAGGTTTAGGCCTTACACTAATCTTGGGAATTAATTGTAAAGACACTGGACGAATTTCCTTTAAACTTCATGTTTATCGGTACTTTTGATTGAAAAGATGTGTTTTGATAGGGTGGAGAAAAGGTTAGATTCCTGTCAATGTTTCTATAATATTATATCCAATGGCTATGATTGAGCTATCCGGAGCCTCCCCATGTAGGAGACATGCTTTGTCTCATTAGGTAGTTCTTCTTTTTAAGAGACATACTTAATCTCATTAGATAGTTACCCCTTTAGTAGACCACTTTGGTCTCATTAGAAAGTTGCACCCCTAGGAGACTAGCTCAGTCTCATGTTAGAGCATTACCCCCTATTAGTTAAAGATTAACTCAGTCATTTAGCGACCTTATTTATCATTGCAAGGGCAATGATAAGGATACTTGGAGCCCATCTCTGTGTCTAGGAGATTTGCTCAGTCTCACTAGCACCTTTGTTTATCTCATCTTTTGCTAGGAGACATGCTTTGTCTTATTAGCACCCCCTCTTTAGAGTTGTTAGTTTATGAGTTTATCTCATAGACTATTAATTTGTCCTCTAGTTAGGAGTCTATCCTATAGAGTTTGCCTTTATAGATTAGGAGTCTGTCATTTGCCTTCTTTAGAGACTAGCTCAGTCTTATTAGATATCTGCTTGGGATCTTATCCATTACATTTACCTTGGGACACTAGTTCACTTATTTAAGGATACCCTTAGGCATAGGGATTCTATCCTTTAGAGTTGACACTCCGCCAGGCTGTGGATAACGTGGTATGATCATATAAGTTTCCTTTGGCTAAAAGGGTGAAAACATTTCCTAAAACAACAAAAACATCAAAAAAGTTAAAAGATAATAGGAGAGTAGTTTAGGAAAGTCTATTTCCAAACTACATTGGCATGATCCTCTTCCACAAGGTACGTAGGCAGCTTGGGATCCTCATCCCAAGTCCAGTCAAACTTTTCAAATAAAATCATTCAAACCGCTTCAAAATCTTTCAAAACTTTTCAAACTTTTCAATAAACCTTTTTCAAAAAGATCTTCCTCTAGAGTTAGGAGTCTGTCCTAGATGTATAGAGAGTTTTAGAGTTAGGAGTTTGTCCTAGATGTATAGGAGAATCCTAGAGTTAGGAGCCTCTGTGTGGTCGGTTTGGCGCATAGTCAAACTGATGGCTAAAATAGGATGCATTTAGATAGTCTATCTTTTCTTAGGATATAGCACAGTTGCACATAGGATGCAGGGCTCACCTGCATTAGTTTAGGGAAAAACTCGCATTTAGTTAGGGCATATTGGAAGTCGTAAAATACACAATCAATTTTAATTTAAATAATCATCTTCAATAAGCTTTAATCACAAGTCAAGTCAAGTCTTGGGTATGCTCCCCAGAGACGAGAGTTCGAATCTCCCTGTGCTTGCCCGATGCCCGTGGTTTACGGGTGATTCCACGCATCCGGAGAGAATTAGTCCCACTCTACAAAGTGGGGTGGGCACACCCTACGTCATCAAAAAAAAAAAGTTTAGGAAAGCCAAGTCTAGTTTAGTGGTCTAGGCACAAATAGACATTGTAGTTTAGAATAGGCCACCGAACTAGGATGATCTTGATTCCAAAAAGAGGCTTGGATATGTAGGCAGCTTGGACGGCCATCCAGGTCCAGATCATACTGTGGCACATTTTTTAGAGTCTTTAGGGTTTTTAGGGTTTTGATCTGTTATTTGTTATGATTTATTGTATAGGGACATGCTAGTGTGTTTTCTTCCCTTATCTTGAGTGTTTACTCTCTTTAGATATATCTCTTGTGTAGTTTTACTTGTTCACTCACATACTTAGTCATAGCTCTTTATAGTTTACTTGCTTACTTACATGCTTAGCTGTAGCATTTACTTGCTTATCTTCTCTTGATTATTTACTTATTCACATGCTTAATTATAGTATTTACCTGCTTTCCTTATCTCATTTACCTGTTTTCCTTATCTCATTTACCTGTTTTCTTTATTTACTTGCTTATCTTATCATATCTGTTCATGTATCTGCTATTACCTGCTTAGCTGTAGCTGTGCATGTGATTGTTTACCGCTTTCTAGGTGTGATGAGTTAGGATTAGATGTGATGAGTTAGGATTAGATGTGATGAGTTAGGAATTTTTTATTTTATTTTTTGCCCTTCCCTGGGTCATGCATGCTTAGGTAGATGTTTTCTCGGGGATGTTTGTTCCCATTTACATGATTTTCGCCCAAAACTCTTCAAAGTTAATAAAAATGGCATAAGAGACCGAGTGCGCTCGGGCGAGTGGGGTGCCTAACACCTTCCTCACTCGTAACCATGCACGGACCCTTTCTTCTCTTGTTATCCATTGCAAACAGAGTATTTTTATGGGTTCCATGGCCTTAATCCATGGATGGCGACTCTTCTTTTTTTTTTTAGGTACGTCTTGGTTCTTGGCTTTGTCTCCGAATCAAGAGGTATCGCATATACCGTCATAACTCATGCTGTGACGGCACCATTTCGAGAGGTCCTTGATAGAGCTCTCCTTCTCATGTGGAGATCAAAGGATGAGAAGGGATCCGTCCCCCACCGTCCGAGATCGCGGGTCCACATTGGGCTGCCATGACTCCATTATGGATCGGATGGGATTCGGTGCCAAATGGAGATCTTGGATTCTTAATTGCATATCTTGCCCATGGTTCTCTATTTTGATCAATGGCTCACCACATATTTCTTTAAGACGTCCAAGGGCCTTAGGCAAGGTGATATGTGTTCTCCATTTATGTTCACTATCCTTTCAGAAGTTCTTTGAAAGATGCTGAATAAGGCTAGGGTGCTCCGTCTTATTGGGGTTTTAGGATCAACCTATCCGGACCCAAGGTCTCCCACCTTCAACACGCGGATAATACATTACAATTTAGGCGCACCAAGGTTTATAAAATTAAGAATCTCAAGGCGATAATTCATGCTATGAAGCCACCATGGGGTGGCAAATTACGTTCCATAAATTTTTTTTATGATGGGCGTCCTTCTAAATGAGGCTGAAGAAGTTTTTGTTCATATCCTTGGGTAGGGAATAGGCCCCATCCCTAATATTTACCTAGGTCTTCCAATCTATGGAAAGAGTCCTTGCAAAGGCCTTTGGCACTCGATTATAGAGAAAATTCTGAAGTGTCTGTACATGTGGAAAAGAATACACTCTTGGAGGTAGAATTACCTTGACCAAAGCAGTGCTAACTAACCTTCCTTTTTATTACATGTCCATGTTCAAACGTCTTTATTACGTGACCGTGTCCAAACGTCTGATTAGTTTGTCAAACTGTATTGAATAAATTCAGCGAAACTTTCTTTAGGATGATTCGGATGATAATAGAAGATTTCATCTGGTGGAGTGGAAAGAGGTCGCCAAGCGGCAAGCCTAATGTGCTGTGGGTCAAGGATTTAAAAGGTTTATGCCAATGAGGGCAAATGGCTTTGGAAGTTTGGGGATGATTGAAATCATCATTGGAGATATGCTATAGCTGGAAAGTACAATGAAGAGGTCGGTGGTTGGCTTCCCTTGGATAAGTACAAGCCGAGGGGTTCCCAGTTTGGAGAGACATTATGTCTGTCCTTCAGTCTTTTCAGAGAGGGGTTCGCTTCCGTGTAGGGAATGACAATAAGATTTAATTTTGGTTTGATATGTGGTGCAGCGATGCGCCCCTCAAGGTCAATTTTTCAGACCTCTTCCAAGTGGCATTATACCAATAGTGCATGGTGAAGGCCGCGATCGTTAGACGTCCTGGTGAAATAAATTGGGATGTTCACTTCCATAGGAATTTCTTTGACTGAGAGGTAGATAGGTTGGCCAGTTTCATGGCGTCGCTAAACTCTATATACATTAAGAAGAATTGAGAGGACAAGAGGATTTGGACCCAGGAGTAGGGACTAGGGACGTTAGTTTTTTTTTATTCCAATGCACTAGCCAGAATATATTATACCTTCTATTCTCCTTTTTTTTTTTTTTTGAATAGTAACTGATTTCATTAAAAAGGGAAGACCGAGAGAGTCCCCCCACACACACCACATTACAAACATGCCCAGACAGAGAAAAATACAAAAAAGAACTTAAGGAGGAAGAAAGTCGAAGGCTCCAAAGCCTGCTTCACAGCCCCATCTTTACCCAGCTTATCCGCTACTTCATTAGCAGATCTTTTTACGTATTGATACACCGTAGCGCACCCAACCATAATATCCTTTATTTCATCAAAGAAGCGAAGAAATCTCCAAGGAGGAACCAAAGAACCCTTAAGCCACCTAATGACATTTAACGAGTCACATTCCACAATAGTGCTGGCCATCCTTGCTCTCCATAAGAGTAACACACCTTGATGAGCTGCTCTAACTTCAGCTTCGTTTGAATCAGCTACTCCGAGAGGCCCGAAACAAGCCTTCACAACTTCCCCTGAGGACATCCTCAAAACACCCCCGATCCCAGCTAGACCGGGGTTACCCAGGCTAGACCCATCAAAATTCAATTTGGAGAAGCCGGCAGGTGGATTGACCCACTTCTGAACAATGCTTGCGAACCTGACTGTTACAGACCACCCCCCACCCCTCCCACAAGTCGTATGCCGAAACAAATTTGAACATTGTCAACGACCTAGCCCAGGATATCGATAACGCCACAACCTTAATATATAGGAAGAAAGAGGACTTTGCACGACCTTCGAAAATCCTGTTGTTTCTTTCCGTCCATAGAACCCACAATGTGGCCAGTAAAGCAATCGACCACAAAACCTTCCCTTTTTTCCTCCAGGGCACAAAAGACCAACCTTCAAAAAGATCCTTAATATTGGAAGGAAACACCCACGCCATGCCGAATCTCGACAAAACCCCTCCCCAAACCTCCCGAGCTAACTTGCAATGAATAAATAAATGATCTACCGACTCCCCAGCTTCAACACACAAAGCGCAATGATCTACTATAAGCATATTCCTAGCCCTCAAAAAATCAACCGTTTAGATGCGGCCACGAATCACCGTCCACCCAAAAAAGCAAATTCTAGGGGGGGGGGGGGGGGCCTTAATATTATACACCTTTGCAACAAGAAGATCTTCTTGGATCGGATTAAGACCCCTGAAGAAAGATTTTACCGAGAAGAAACCGGAAGAATCCCAAATCCATAACCTCTTGTCCATACCTGAAGAGCTGATGTAAGTATCTTCCAATATCTGAAGTAACGACACCAACGAGGGCAATTCCCTATCGAAAAAGCTTCTACGGAAAAGAGGCTTCCATATGACTTTACTGTCTCTTCTCTCAAAACAATCTTTGACTAAAGCTTACCTATCTGCTGCCACAATATAAAGATCAGGATATAAATCTCTTAAAGGAATGACGGAACACCATAACATGTTCCAAAAAGATATCCTATCCCCCGAATAAACTCTATATCTGACTCCTTGATCGAATCTGGAACTCAAACGCATAATATCCCTCCACACAGATACCCCTGGTTTGCTGAAACTGTTGAGAGATTTCCAATTACCTAAATCTACCCCGTATTTAGCTCGAATGACTTTCGCCCACAATTGCAACTACTCCTCACCAAACCTCCACAGGGATGGGCAATGCCTACTTCGGTCTCTTGAATAGTTGGTCTTTTGCCCCATGGCCTAAATCTACCTAAGCATGCATGACCCTACTTCGGTCTCTTCTACATGCCTCTATAAAGCTCACGGTTGCTCATCTCAAGAGATGCAAAATTATCATTATTGACCATTGTGCTCTCTGGCTCGAGACAGGAGAAACCGTAGACCACATATTCATCCACCATTGGTATGCTCAGGCGATGTGGCCTTTTGTGCTCCAAAAGCTTGGGACTCTTTTGGCGCATCTCGATGATCTTTTCAATAGTCGGTCTTTTGCCCCATGGCCTAAAAAGGGCCAAACTCTCTGGAATCTGATGCTGCTAGTGGTTTTGTGGTGCCAATGGAAAGAAAGAAACGGTCATAATTTAAAAGGTATTTCTAAAGAGGCTTGCAAAAGCCAGCAACGTATCCTTTCTTTAACAATCCAATGTGCTAGTGTCCTTTCGGATTGAAATCTATTTGCGGTAAATGACAAAAGAAGAAAGTGGAATGTGATCTGATTAAGCAATATCCCTAAGTCTTCAGTGACTTCCAGAGGCCGCCCCCCAAACCCCCCCGCCCCCTAGGTTCCCTTAAGCTGAACTTCGATGGATCAAGTTTGAGGAATCCTGGCCCAGTTGGGGTTGAGGTTCTTCTTTGCGAGTCCAGCAATAATACTCGCGGGAAAGGGGGGGGGGGGTTGCTTTCGGGGCTGCTACGAAAAACTGATGCTACTTTAATGGAGATCCAAGCACTTTTAGAAGGAATTCATCTATTGAAGACTAACAATGTTGACCGTGACACTGTGGAAGGGGATTCAAAGAACACCATTAATTGCATAAATAAGAGGATTGAGTTCCCTTGGAGCTGTGCAGACGTGATTGAAGAAATCCTTGATAGAATTAAGGATCATTCTATCTCGTTCCATCATGTTTGGAAATCCGCAAACAGTGAGGCAGACCAACTTGCCCGCTCAGGGGTCAATAGACAATCTTTGGAGCTTTTTCGATTTCTAACCACTTGATTTGTTTTTCTACTATGTTTGGCTTGTTTATCCTTGCTTTGTACTGACCATCTCGGTCCTCGGTCTGACCGTTGTGCGTTTCTTCTTAATAATATCATTATCATTCAAAAAAAAAACTTCGTATCTTTCTCTATTTCTCGAGTTAGAACATGTTCATTTTTTTCATATCATTAAAAGGGCTCTATTTTGGCTTGATTCCGATAATGAAACCCAGCTCAACAAGGCTTGGTTCCAATGAAACTGACACATATAAAAAACCTTAACCGCTAATGGATGAATCTGGTTTGTCTTTTGACTTTCTCACCGGATGTTTGCGTTTGCAAATCGATTTGATCAAGTCTCAATGCCTATATAACTGGAGAAAAAGACTTCTTTGCATCTTCGTCGCATGACAAAAAGTACGGTTTTGATGCAAGAAAAAAGACAAGAGGAGAAGGGATTATTTTTGTTAGAGGGGTTACCATTTGCATGCAGTGCACCCGTTTCTCACTTTATCAACGGCCTACCAGTCTAGTCATACATGATTTTGTACAATCCAGGTCTTGAAATCATGCAGCATTATAATGTAATGATGCCAGGCTCCTTTGAGTCATTTTTCACACATAAAATACACACATGTATTCAGTTAAATTTTTTAAGATTTCAATTAAAAGTACATTTGAACAATTTCTAATAAAAAAATAAAAAATAAACTGGCAGGTTCATAGTTAAATCCTTCTAGACTCAATTGTTCGCCCAAGTCATCCCGCCACCCGTTAAGTGTGAATTTTAAGGCCCGGATGAGGGTCAGCTCTCCGTTGGACGGTTGCTCTTGACAAGATTCCCGCACGCAAAAAAGTATTGTTAACCATTGTGTTCTGTGCATTGATATTGCTGAGTCCTAACAAAAAGTATTGTTAAGCATTGAGAGTCAAAGCTCTATCCTAGACAGCTACTCTTGACAAGTTGTTGATCATCTCCATCACAGACAATAAGAAGCATTGTTAACCACTGTGCTCTGTGCATTGTTGATGCTTAGTCTGTCACCACCTTATGATTCATTGTTGCTTGTCACACGAGATTTGGAATTTCGTTTTTAGTTGGTTCTGTGTTAGTGGGGTTAGTCCTCATCACATATAACATATACACATATATAAATACATATACACACAGACATTTGATTGAATTGTTTTAATATTTCAAGAAAATAAATGCATTTTAACAATTTCTATTAAAAATAAAAAATAAACTGGGAGCATCTCAATTGAATCCTTCTATACTCTATTATCGGTCAGTTCATCCCGTCTCCCGTTAGAAAAGTGTGGATTTCTAAGGCTCGGACGAGAGTCGAAGCTTTTCTACTAGATGGCTACCCTTGACAAGATCCCCACTATTGATCATCTCTATCACAGGAAAAAATTATTGTTTACCATTGTGCTTTTTGCATTGTTGATGTTGAGTCTGTCAGCACAGTATGATTCATTGTAGCTTCACACACGATATTTGCCATTTCGTTTTCAGCCTGTTTGGAGTTAATTGGGCCAGTCTTGGTCATTTGGTGAATCTCCTTAAGGCTTGCGATTATGCTCCTTAGCCATCTAGAGGCAGAACTTTGTGGAACCTTACCTTTCCTGCTTCTGAAAGGAAAGGAATAGATCTCAAGTAATGGGCACAAGATTCAAAGGAAAAGCTTTTCAGCAATGATCTAGTGTGCTTCATGCTAGGGGTGCAACTCGGGTCGGGTCGGGTCGGGTTGAGGCCAACCCGAACCCGACCTGAGGAACCATTTACCCGAACCTGACCCGAGTTCCAATCCGATGAGGTTCAACTCGACCCAACCCCAGTAACCCTTTTTTTTCCAACCTGACCCGAGCTTTTAAGCTTACTAAAGAAAAAGAAAATGATAAAAAATGTCAGGTTTCACTCGGGTCGGTTGCCCAAGCCTTCAACCCGAACTCAACCAGGGTTGGGAAAACTCAACCCGAACCCGACCCGAAAGATACCCAACCCAACCCGACTTTTTTTCGTGTTGAACCCGACCCGAGTTGCACCCCTACTTCATGCCTCTATGTTCAGGGACTTTCAGGTGATCACCTTCTGAAGATCCTAGGATACAAGATCTGCAATGGACTGATTTTCAAGACATCAGATCAAGAATGGGATTCAAGAATAGGCTAAGAAGGTTTGAAAATTCAGATCAAATGGTAAAAAGAGGTGAATTTGTGAGGTATGGGATCCGCAATGGACTGATTTTCAAGACAATTTCTTTATCTAAGATCAGATCAAGAATGGGATTCAAGAATCAGCCAAGAAGGTTTGAAAATTAAGAGGAAATGGTAAAATGAGGTGAATTTGAAAGGTTGCAGGAAATATGAAAATGGTGAGTTAAAAGGGCTAAGGGAAAAAGGAAGGGATGAGTTAAAAGGGGTAGGGAAATGGGAAAAACAAACAGAAAGAACGAGAGATGGAATACCTAGAATCACCCCAAATTACTCTAAAGCTTCGCACCCTCGGGTTACGGCTACACGCGACAATCTAGGCTAAGCACCAAGAGGATCCAAGAATCACTCTTGGAAAGAAGGCTTCCCTTCCTAAAGATATAGACTTCTCACCTAGAAGGAATCAAGATTCACTCTCAATTTAAAAAGAAAGGCATTACACCCCCTCAAGATTTAAGGAAAATTACTCCAAATGTTAGTAATTCCATCATAGCATGAAAGAGGACCAACCATTGGTGGGCCCTCCCTATATGTCGACAACCCAAAAGCGAGGTGGAATTCACCATTTTCAAAATCTTAGACTAGGCCAAATGACACAAATACCCCTCCCCCTTGCAGTTGTCTTTTCCTTGGGTTTACTCATAGGAAAGTAGCCCATGTGGGGCCCACTTTAAGGATATTAGCCCAAGGATAGTTGGGGATTTCATCGGCTCTAAGATGGCCTCCCATCAATCCTCTTCTTGACGATAGAACTTTTACCGAGAAGAAGAGAAAAACATCTTGCTTCAAATTTTGACAAAACCCAAAACAACAATGCATATAATAATTAAAAAAGAAGAATGGATGACTAAGTAAAACCATATCACTAGAGACAAAGTAGGTAAATGAAGTGCAACATAGTTATTAATATAAGAGTGGAAAGAGAAAAAAAAAAAGCACCAGAAGTCTTGTATTAAATGGACCAGAACCAATGTGTTGCAATGTGTGTGTGTGTGTGTGTGTGTATATATATATATATATATATATATATATATATATATATATATATATATATATATATATAGAGAGAGAGAGAGAGAGAGAGAGAGAGAGGAAAGGGTTCCTGCTAACGTTAGCAGGTAAGCTGACCTGCTAACCTTAGCGTAAAACGTGGGCCCACATTGTTGGGGGGATCCAAAGCATTCATTTGGAAGGCCCTTTCATGGATAGGGTGTCCACAAAAAATCAGCTCCATTGGATCATCTTAGGGTGTCCATTTGTGGGGTGAAAAAATTGGCAGATTAGTGGACAAACAATATCTGTTATATATATAAAGAGAGAGAGAGAGTGGAAAGAAAAACCACACAAGTTTTGTATTAAATGGACCAAAACTTATTATTAAAAATTAATTGATGCTCAATCAAAACTGTTTTTTTCTTCTTTTTTTTAGATAGCACATTTCATATGAAATCAAATGCGTGGTGAAATTCAACCCTAGTATAAAATCCAAAACTGTTTTTTTCTTCTTTTTTTTAGATAGCACATTTTCATGTATATGAAATCAAATGCGTAGTGAAATTCAGCCCTAGTACAAAATCCAAAAGCAAAATTAGAGGAGGAAAACACTGCTTGAGTAAATACCTCTTGGCTACGATTCACAACACCCACGTAACCAAGTCGAAGAGGGATCACATTCCCAAGCAAAAAATTGCGGGCATCAGTTCCCCTGTCCATAATATCCAACTGCAGCCACAAAAGTTGAATGGCATCACTACCATAACGGGTGTCAGTACAATGAGAAGGAAATTATGCGGAAACTTCACATAATTAAAATGAAGCTACATGACCAGAAATGGATCCCTACGATCGAAGTAATGCACTCTATAATATAGAGGTTTGTGATCATTTTGAAATCTTTTCTACTAGATAATCAATTCGCCCTGTGCATGAAGATAATCAATTTGGTCGATGAGTGGGATCATGAGCTAAACCTTGGAAATCAAAATGCCATAATTCCTTCTAAATCCTCCTAGCCATTATTCTAATGCAATAATTCTTGCTACGTGAGGATTTGGTTTATCCCACAAGTACAGGTCATGGACATCCTACTTTTCTATGCAAACTAATAAACCAAATTACAGCTGGAAAATTATATACCTTTGTGATTACACCGATTGTCCGTGAACCTGTCAAGAAAATTAGCATATCAAAACCTTAGAAGCAAGTGATGAGGGTGTGTTAGTTTGTGCTTCTCATGATTCTGTTTCTTGAGCATAGAATCGTAGTGCCCCGAAATTTCGTTTCTCAAGGGCAGAATTTCGGAAGCACAGTTTTCTCTTTCACAGAACCCGCCTAAACTCGATTTTGGAACGAAATTTCAGGGAGCATTATTTTTTCACCAAATGCCATTCCGAGCAGGCTTCCCATTCTCTAGGATGACAGAAGCACAGAATCACTCTTGAGAATGGTAACCAAATTCACCCTAAGCTTCTCACAGCTACATAAAAACTCCAGAGATTCCACTAAAACTAATTTTTTATTAAACATGTACTAAATCGACTCATTAGAACATCTTTGTAGAAATTTACCATCAGGATCGGCAATCCTTGACATCTGAAGTGCATCTGAATTGGCCAAATCTGAATTTGCTGGTGTGACTGCTAAAATTATACAAGTCTCATGTTTGATATATGATAATATCATTGTTCTAATTTGAGCCTCAATATCATTTGGCTGGTCACCAACTGGGACCTTTGTTATTCCAGGCAAATCCACCAAGGTGATATTAAGAACATGTGGAGAGAACACCTTTAGACGAATCTGTTTGTCTGAAACTCCCTTGTTTCCTCCTGCTTCCTTTTCTGTCTCAGCCTGCAAATTAGAGATGAAACGTTTATGGTGGACATTGATGGCAAAATGACAATATTTAACGGCAATTGGTGGATGATGATACAAAGATAATAAAAAAGAAACATGGACTTCGATTACTGCAACAGCATACAGAAGCTCCAAAATTAGTATTAGAGAAGAAAAAAATAGAAAAAGAGATCAATAGAGAGAAAGAAAGGAACAAGAGAATCGTCCATTAGAGAATGAGAAATCCAATCAGGCTATAGTAAGAAAGAAACATGTCAACACACCAATGAAGCCAATCCATCATTTTGTAGATACATTGCCATTAAGATATGCATTTCTATAAAACTCAGTGGATGATGATGCATATACTGCATTTTACGGTATGCATTTTGCATGGAAAATTTGAACTTAACCCCGGCTACGTATTGTTCGGGCCTAGATTTAAATTCATCAAACGTGGCAAATTTTATCACTTAAAAACCAAAAAAAAAGGTTCAGACTCCATGAATTTCTAGCCAGAAGCCACTCTTTTTTCCTTTTCAAGTAGTTAAAAACGTAACAGCAGAACTAAAGAGAAAAAAAATATATCAAAACCCTAGATGAATAAAAACAATAAGACCAACTTCGATCAGTGACAAACACTAGGATAAATATAACACTTCGAAACAAGAAAAACAAAGGTTCGGGCTCCATGAATTTCTAGCCAGAAGCCACTCTTTTTTCCTTCTCAAGAAGTTAAAAACAAAACAGCAGAACTAAAGAGAAGAAACAAATCAAAACCTGTTTAAGTATAAATGATTAAATAACACGAACTCTTAACAGCTTAAGCCTTTGGAGTAATTGGTTGTTTCACACGGTATCAAAGTTATTTCCTCGCAAGAGAAACTATCGCAAAAGGAGACAGCCAAACCGGTCAACCTTCACAAATCTCTTGAAAAAGAAAGATTGAAGATACAATAGAGCGGCAAAACGAAAAAAGTAGCCACCCCTCCTCCCACAATAGCAGACATCAACCATAAGAAGCTGGAGACCACCATTCCTCTTGGCTCGGATCACAGATTCCGAAGGTTGAAGATGAGTATGGAAAAGGAAACCTTAAGCCGGCCAGAATCTGTCTCACCCCAAACATGGCAGCCTGATTGCTCCTGCCTTGGCCAACCAGATCGAAATACTCCAACCCTTAGACTATCCTAGAACATTTTATTTGCCAAAAAAAAAAAAAAAAAAACCCTTATTCCTGCTCAGCTGGAGTATATGGAACTCTCAATGGATGAAGACGGAGAAAAATGCATAGAGTTTAAGCTAAGGACTTCCAAGAGGCAGAAAACAGGTCGTGGGTCTTGTGTCCCTTGTCTTTCTGCTCTCCGCGGTCTTTTTCCCCTGCAAATGGTCGACAGGAGAACAAGAGGTTTTTCATCTCCCCATGTCCTAGTGGTAATGAACTATGGAGGCCGTCCTCCTCTTCTACATAAATGGTCACCAAAAATATCTATGAAAAAGTTGAGCTTGACAACCATTCCAATATGGATCCGACTACCGGGTCTCCACCTCAAATTCTGGACACCAACTGGTTTGAGCAAAATAGCCAGTGGAATTGGGAAACCCCTATACAAGGATACTCAAACTACAGAGGCAACGAAGCTAAGCTATGTGCAGATCTGTATCGAATCGAAGTCAAAGATGAATTCCCTTTCACAGACTTTATAGATATCAATACTCCAAATGGAAAAATTAGGCAGTAAATTGGATACGATTGGAAGCCTCAGTCGTGCCAATAATGCAAAATCTTCAACCACAGCAAAATCATGCCCTAGCCGTAACAAGGAGAAAGAAAAGGAGGCAAACATCAAATTGGAGGCCTGTCCAAAGGAAAATCACACAGGCACCTGGAGAAACTACCCAGATAGTAGAGAAGCCAGAGAAAGATAAGAAAGGCACCACAATCAGAAATGCTGAAACTATCGTGGTTCAATATATTAAACTGTTACTATTCGATATTAGAAGACCGTGAAGGAGAGGGCCCAGAACTGGAGGAATCCAATGAATCGCACATAGAATTACAGGAAAAGGGCAAGGAAAGGCTAGGAGGAGTGGAGTCACCCTCCCAAGCAGATCTTGAGCGGGAAACTAAGGGGAGAGAAGCCTCATAAGACGTATTATTGACGAACCACGACGACTCTACAGGTAAACCATGGCCGATGGTGTCAAAGCATAATAGCTTAAACTGCTCCCAAAGATCCCAACATGCTGCGATCAAGCTAGCCGATTATGTAACTCAAGAGTATTGAGCAGTTTGAACTCTTAGGTTAGTGTTTTGCCTCTGTCTATCCCAAGTTTTTGGATACCCCCCTCTCATATTTTCTGAGTTAGGGATTGTGTCTTATACCCATGAATGTAACATCTTTCTCTTTATCTAATAAACCGGTCGGGTTCCCCGCCAAACCCCAACTTACCTACAAAAAAAAGAGCTATTTCCTCGCGGCAAGTCCTAGGTTCAAAACCCAACAACTCCTTGATATTCAAAATCCCTTGATATTCAAAATCCACGTGTATCGCCAACCCAAAAGAGTGGGGCCACACCTGAGGGGAGTGTTGAAGTATAAATGATTAAATACTACCAACTTAACAGCTTAAGTTTTTGGAGTAATTGGTTGTTACACAAAACCCTGGATGAATAAAAAGACTAAGACCAACTTCGATCAGTCACAAACACAAGGATAGAAGATACATCCAACAGAAGCTCCAAAATCATAATTAGAAAATAATAAGAAGAACAGAAAAAGATCAATTTCAGAGATTAAAAAGAAAAAAAAGTTAAGAAAAGAAACACAGAGAATCCAAACCCTTAACCCAACAAATGTTTTTATTTTTTTTTTAAGTTTAACTAACGAATGACCAAAATGTGCATTGGAAACTGAATTTTGCAATCATTTTACACATGTTTTCAGGTTTTTACACGCATTTTGATAAAGAAGTCTCAAAACATGTGTAAAGTTTAGTTTCCAATGCACACCTTAACGAGTTCCCTAAAACCCCCAAAAAAATACCAACTGAAAAAATATCGATTTTAGATAGAAAAAAAAATGGAAAATTCAAAACCAAAAGAACCAGAAATCCAGCCTGAATAGCCTTTCCAACTAGAAAAGAAGAAGAACCGAAAAAGATCAATTTCAGGAATTAAAAGTTATTAAAGAGACATACATGATGGTGATATTGTAAATTTGTAATTAAAAAAATTTAGGGGATTCTTGTACATAAGTTTTGATGTTGGGGGTTTTTAGTAGTTTTCCATAAGTATAAGTAGAGAATAAGAACAAGAACAACAGTAGATAAAAACAAACAAACAAACAAAGAGGATCCAAAATGAAAAGAAGAAGAAATCCCAACCTGAATTTCCATTCTAATGGCGGAAAAATCGAAGAACTTTTTCCCAGGCAAGTGCAAGAACTCCCCCCACTCAAACCCTTCCTCACAAGCCTCCTCCTTAATAGGAGTCTGTACAAGTTGCAAAACCAAAGGCCTCCTCGTACAAATATCAGAACCCCTAGGCAAAAAATCTCTCCCAACAAGAGATTCAAGAACACTCGATTTCCCACTACTCTGACTCCCTACAACAGCCACTTGTGGCAAATCGAAATTCGAAGAACTCCCTACTTGAGCAAAGATATCTTGTAGCTTGTTCACGATCGGAATCACGGACCGTCCGAGAGGATTATCGGGTCCTGAAGTGATCCGAGAATCGGATTCTGGATCTTCCGCCATGGGATTTTTCGAGAGCTAGGGTTTCAGGAGAGAAGAAAAACCTAATTTAGATGAAAATCAACAACTAGTTTGAAGAAGTTATGTTGGAGGAGATTGTGAGAGAATTTCTTCCCGCCTTTGGAAATGGAGAGGGCTGAGAGGGGGAATAAAGGAGAATGATGAAGAATTATGTTTACGAATCAAAGCTAATAATAAAAGGCGAATGATAAATTCGCCCCCGTCCTTTTCCTATTTTCGCCCCCTTTGCCTCTTTTTACCGTCGTGAGGTTAACAACCGGTAAAAAAACTCTCCTTATTCCCTTTTTCCAGTTTGGAGTGCAAGGAAAATATTTCTCGTGGAAAATATTTCTCGGGAACTTTTTTTTCCTTGCCTCAAATTTGGAGGGAGATAATATGATTTTGATTCATTTAGAGGCATATCATCATAAATTTAAGGTCCTTCTAAATAAAAATTGAATAGGATTGTTCGGGAATCGGGACCCATCTAGGCACATATCGGTTTGATTCACATAAAACCCTGGAAAAAGTACTTGCATTAATAATGCTATGATGAATTTCAAATAGCTCTTATTTTCTGGATCTTTTAGGGTAGTGATAAATCGACCCTGATATAGGGCAGTTCTTAGAGAGGGAGAGAGAGGGAGGTTGATTTAAGATATTACGAGGTTGATTTATCACGACGCTGGGAAATGATAAATGGGCCCCTTGTCGTCACTTGGGACACCCTGCTACAGTGCATCTATCTATGACTGCAAAGGGGCTAGGGGTGCAGCTCGGGTCGGGTTCAACCCGAACCCGACAAGTTCAATCCGAAAAAAAGGTCAGGTTGAGTTCGGGTCGGGTTTGGGTTGACTTTTCCCAACCTGGGACGTGTTCCGGTTGAAGGTTTGGCAACCCGACCCGAGTGAAACTAGATTTTTTTTATACTTTTTTTTAGGCTTAAAAACTCGGGTCGGTCAGGTTTAGGTTGAAAAAAATCGGTTCTTCAGGTCGGGTCGGGTTGAACCTCGTCGGGTTGGAAATCGGGCAGGGTTGGGATGGAAAAATCGGTTCCTCAGGTTGGGTCGAGTCGGCCTCAACGCGACCCAAGTTGCACCCTAGAAGGGGATGAAGTACTTCACATCTCAAGGGATGAAGTGACATGATTGCCACGTACAATACAATGGAGCTGGGTGTCCCAAGTGATGAAAAGGGGCGCATTTATCATTTCCCATTTTTTATTGGGCAACAAATGATGAGAGAGAGAGAGAGAGATTACCGGTTGTGGAGCTTCACAACCGGTAAAGTGGGGAGAAGGGGCGAAAGTGGGAAAATGAGGGGGTATCATTACACAGAATAAAAATCTTTCTATTGTTTGACTTTGACGGGTGTGGCTCGGAGCTAGGTTCCTATGAGTCTATGACACGCAGTTTCTTCCAACTTAAGCTTTGTTTGCGAATGAAACTTAACCCATGCACAAAGCACAAAGCACAAATAGCGGAATTACCTCCTTACCCTCTGAAAAGTTTAAAGGTGGCTTGCGGAAGGGAGAGAAGACAGAGAAGTTCAAACAAATGGCATTAAACGAGCATGTTTTACACCGTTAGATTTCAGTAGCAACTACCTCTAACGTTCATTTGGGTGATCAAATGGAATGATTCCTCGCCCACTCGACCGTAGCTGAGAAGGAAGCTCTGTTATTGGAGGCTGAAAAGGAAGTTGTCCTGTTTAAGGCGTAACTTGCCCCGTTGTTATACAGCTCTCTCTCTCTCTCCTTGGGCCAACAAGTGAATTGTTTAGATCTTTGAACAAAGTAAGGCCCACCTCTTTTATTCTGACAATAGTGTTCTCTCTTCTCTCTTTTGAGCACAAATTCTTAATCGGACCCAACAATGAATGGTTACTAACTCTACGAGCAATAGAGATTTATATATCGTATCTTTGTAGTAGATCTGATGGTTAGGATTATCCGATAGAGATGATTTTTGGGGGACAGCCTAAGAGTTTCAAAAAATGAACGCTTTGGATCTTCGAACAAAGTGGCTCAAATGAATTTTTTTTTTTAAATGTGTTTTGCACATAGCTATCTTATAAGAACTAGGCCCCAAATTATATTGCATCTAATCGTAGGTGAGCATAGCCGATCCCAACTAGTTTGGGATAAAGGCTAAATTGAGTTGAGTAATCGTAGGTGAGCATATATTTTGAAAAATACAATGAAGCTCACCTTGTTCGAAGATCCAAACCTTTAAGTACTTGTTGGGCCCCAATGGAGTGTGCCCAAACTTTATTTTCATTAGATGATCATAACCGTCTAATTTGTAGATAAACTACACTATATAGAAATGTATATAGATCGAATAGATAGGATGATCCAATGGAGATGATTTTTGTGCTACGATGTAATTGCCTCAAGACCTAATAATTGAATGGTTTAGATCTTCGAACAAGGTGGGCTGCGATCTATTTTAAAAGGTGCACCTACATAGAGACATCATATAACGCATATTTGTTAGAAAATTCACTGCGGCTCAAGTTATACCAATATCCAAACCATTCATTTGATGAACCCAATGTAAATAGGCCTTTCCCCAAAAATCATCTTCATATGATAATCCTAACACTCCCGATCTATAGAGGTTGATCAGAGACGTCGGATCATCCTATATGGAGATGATTTTACAGGCAAATCTTATTTACGTTGGGGCCCAACCAATGAACAGTTTGGATCTTCAAACCCGGTGGGCCCAAGTGATATATTTAAAAAAAAAAAAACACTTTCTATGGTGTCCTCCCTCTTTAAATACTAAAAGACAAGATGGAAAATATCAAAACTTGGTTATGCTGATATCATTGCCCTATATATATATATATATATATATATATATATATATATATATATATATATATATATATATATATATATACAAGGGCTCCCCTTCTATAAAGAGCCACAAGAGGGTTCTTGATTGGAACTTTTCAACATATTTTTAAAATTTATCGAATATGATGTGGATCCAATCACGGCCCTTTCTGTTTCTTTATGCAGGGGGGCCCTTCTATCTAATTATCTATCATTCCTGAAAGCCAACAACTGTCCCCATTTATTAAATGATTAGTCATTTAAAGAGGGGAATTTTTTGGTATGATGTATCATTGTATCCACAATGTTGGCCAACAAAATAATGGCTTGGATTATGAGGAGTTCTAACAAAACACAAAAAGGATGAACAACCACTCCCTAAGTGCCCTACATGTAAGCTTGGGTTCAGACTCCGACCTCCAGGTTGAAGACAAAGCCTTGACCACCCTTCCCAACCCTAGTCACCGGAGTTGCACCCCTAATTTGTTCACCAGTAGCAAAGTTTCACTGTTTGTGTCATGATCATCTCCCTCCATTCAACTTTAGTTCAGTACCTCATGTGGTTTGGGTCTGGGGAAAAAATATTCTAGGGTCCAATAGGATTAAAATTTTCCTAGAAAAGGTTAAGATTTCCGGTTCTGGAAAGAATTTTTCATTGAAAATAACTTGACCAAACATTTATCGGGGAAAAAAGAATTCTCCAAGAAAACTTTTGCCCTGTATCTGAGCATCCCTCAGGGAGAATCCTAACCTTTGAATCCACTAGAACTTGTTTCTGAATACCAAACTGTTTCACTTGTAGACCATATACCAATCCCTCTGTGTATGACCCTATTCTTCCGAAGTTTATACAATAAGGCGGCATAGTGGGGCATAGTTTTGATTGATCTGAACCGTCTATTTTAGTGGCCCACTTTTGGATCTCCCACGGCCCAAAAATCCCCCCGATCATCTATTTCTACCAGCCAATAATATGTATTTTTTTGTCCTTGAATGTGAGCTGTCTCTCATATGCAGTTGTTTGCCCGTCCATGTTCAATAAGTAATATGAATTATCAGATCCTAGGATAAGATGACTGGCGTGATTTTTTGGCCGTTGGATATCCAAAGCAAGGCCTATCAAGTGGAATTGGTCAAAGGTGGGTCCCACTACCCCGTAGTATGAGCACCTCATAGTATTACACTATGACCCCCCAGTCTTTCAAAACTAGTACTGAAATGAGAACTTGGCCGGTTCAAAGAGAGTCGACTCGGGCAAGTCAATGATTCGCACAATCAATTTTTCATTAACTTAAGTGACTCAAAAGAGTTCTAATTGATCTGGTAGGGCAAAACTCGGACGTGGATGAGAACTCAGCCAAGGTAAAAGAGAGTCGACTCGAGCGAGTTAACAATTGACTCAGATCCTCCCAAAATAAAGCATGTAATAGTGTATGTTGCACAAAAGGAAAATAGAAAGATATTTGAGAGTAAGACATTAAATAGACTGTGATCTACATCTTTAAATGGAAAGAAAATTGAGTGTGATCTACTAAAACAGGGTGGAATTACCCATAAATGAGGCAGCGATTCTTAACGTGGACACTACTAAAGAAATATGGATTAAATTTTGATAACTATGGCCAATAAGCACAACATAGTTAGTGCTTACCAATTGAAATAAACAATTTGTACTGCATGGGGGGTTTCAGATCAATCACTTTTGGAGCCCTCCTTGACAGGTTTAGGTAGGTTGTATAGTAGAAGACCCAACACAAGAATGCAACTTCCAATGACGAAAAACTGGCTCAAGCCATCACTTTGAGGAATGTACGGCAATGGTTGCGCAAGAATGTATATGGAAATTGGCACTGCAAAGAAAAGAAACACACATTTATGTCATGTAGCATAGTCACAAATATTTGTCTCCGGAATTTCTTGGGAAGGGTGTATCTCAGGATATTATATATTCTTGTTATTTTTGGGTTTATATCAAGAAAAAAACAGTAAAAACAAAAAATTGAACATGTATAAAAATATGAAGTTTAAGAACAAACTTAGGACAACAAATAATATTGATATTTACATGATATTTTTTAGGTAAAAATAAAATTTGAAGGCATGTCGACAATTTTTTAGAATTTGAGATTTTTTCTGGATTTTGTCGTTTGATAAAAAAAAAATTGCAAATATCACGATATTTTAGAAAATATTGGAGTTATTAGTGACTATGATATTAGATGTGTGTATTGTTCCATATAGACATAAACGAGCAGTACCTGATAATGTTGCTGCAAGTGAAGAAACCACTGCAGAAGAAATCTTTACAAGGTAAAGAATCGAGATGTTGAATGACATATTCACAGCCATGTATAGTAGGGGAAGAAAAGGGGCTCCTTCACAACCTGCGAAAGTTCGATTCGAATATACTTCAATATGAAATGAACAGAGAATCAATCAGAGAAATGGTGTTTGCAATTTTGCATCCCTCAAAAAATCAGGATAGTGCGGGGGGTTCTCTGTTCAGCTTGCACCAGGCAATGGCCTGGTGGTTGTGCCCCACCAGACCAGTGGCCCAGATCAACACACATTCAAATGCCACACAAAATTTAGAATACCAAAAGTAAATATATAAAAATGTTGGGACCAGAACATTATGGCCATGTTTGGCAATCATGAATTTTTCTTCCATGGAATATTAGTTCACTCAATAGTGAGGGAGCGCGAGAGAGGGAGAGATCTAAGAGGTTGTGAATGAGAAGGGGGTGAGGAAAGGCTTAAAAACAAGAGAAAAAAACTCTACTCCAAATATGCGTTACTTTTTCCCTGTTTTCTAGAATTTTCTCTCTCCTACTCATTCATGCTCTATCAAAGTCTCCTTCTCCCACCCTCCTTATCACTCTCTCGGCACAATATTAACTAATATACCATGGAAAAATATTCAGGGTTCCTAAACATGGCCTATATGTTTATGATTGGGAATCTATATAAAGAGAGTTAACATAGCCTATATGTTTCAGTTCACCCACACTCATCCATTACTCTTTAAGAGAATAAAAAAGTTCGAATGCTGGTGGAAAGTACAAAGTCATAAAAGGGTGTTAATAAAGCATTCCTTTTATCATCAACTCTCTTGATAAGTTTTCATATAAAATTGCAGGATTACATGAAAATAGACAAGATGATTAGACAATGCTTCAATTAATATGCAGAATGTTATTTCAAATGAAGAAAACCCGCCTGTTATATCAGCTCCGACATTCGTAAAGCAACCAGCACCACTTCTTAGGTAGGAAGGGAGTTCTGCGAATGGTATTCCTTTCAAATTTGATAGCAAAGGAAGTAGAAGTAATACAAAAAGAGCCTACACGCACAAATAAACAATGGAATTCAATAGCATTGAGAAGGACATCTTAAAGTTCAAGAGATTCATAAGGAAAATATAAAACATAAAAAATGAATCTTAGTCATTGGTAATCGTTATTGAATCAAGGGGTTTATCCATGATTATTTTAATTTGAGTCGAATTCATAATTGTTCGAATTGTGTAATCCCCAATTATATAACTCGACAAGTTTGTAACAGTAAAGTGTAAAATCAGGATCAAAACATCTCAAGGCATTTGTCACTAAAATGTTACTCCATGGTTTTTTAAATAACAAGGATAAAAGTTCAAACAAGTTACGAGTAAGTCACCTGGAACCCAGATCCGAAAGAATTGACTACAAAAATATCAAGAGGTTTGCCCTGCATTTATATTAGTTGAGGATTATTGGGAAATCCTGATCAGAAAGCAAGGCAAAAGAAAGTTTCTCATACAGGAAATGAGCTTGAAAGACTGGCAGAACTAGAAAACAAACCCGAAGGCGCTTTGCAGCATCAATGAAAACGAACTCCTGTTATATGCACAACATGTAGTTAGGGTTGATGATTTTCATTCTTTCATACAGGATATTCATGGTAAAAAAAAAACTCATGTAGTTAGGGTTGATGATTTTCATTCTTTCAAAGAGGATATTCATGGTAAAAAAAAAAACTATCTTCTTGTAACCTTGATAATTGATGCAGCGGCTTGAAATGCAGATGACGCCACCATTAATGCTGGCCATAGAAACTCAACTTGGGATAGCAATTGACCTTCATTCGCCCCACTGCAGACAAGTGAACACAAATAACATTAGCCATTTACTTAACTTGTTGCAACTTGCATTGAAATCTATGCTCAACACTAGAAACATGCCTCTGATAAAAGAAATATATAGATATAGATATAGATACAGATGTTTTATACAGGGGAAAAGATTTCTATACATTTACTTTCAACCAAATCATAAAATTCCCCTTTGTGAGGAACATATTTTCAAATTCACCTACTCAACTCAACTCAACTCAACTCAACAAAGCCTTTGTCCCAAACTAGTTGGGGTCGGCTAAATGAATCCTTTAGAAAAAATTCATGAAGAAGGTAAAAGGAATCTACCCGGCTCTAATCCTGGTTCTAGTTGGCTTCTTCTATGTGGATCATTTTCTTCCATTCTATCCTATCCAAGGTCATGTTCTCTGTTATGTTCCTAGCTATCAAGTCTTTCCTCACTGTTTTTACCCAAGTTATTTTCGGCCTGCCCCTACCTTTTTTTACTCCATCAATTTGGCACGAGTCCCCCTTTTTCACCGGAGCATCCAAAGGCCTACGTTGGATATGTCCAAACCATCTTAAGCAGTGCTCTCTCATCTTCTCCTCAATTGGAGCCACCCCCACCTTTTACGAATGTCTTCATTTTTAATTCTATCTAGCCTTGTGAAATACAAGTAGGGCAACCTCAGAGGGGGGTGAATTGGTTGATTTAAAATTTTTGTCTTAATTAAATGGAATATTAAAACAATTTGTAAGTTCAAACAATTTATATCTAACCCTTGTTCAATTAAGCAAGACAATAAAGAATGAAGTTTAGATATTACCAACCACCAAGTGCAAGAAGAGAAGAGGAGAAGCACACCACAAGGAACACATGGATTTTATAGTGGTTCGGTCTATCAACAAGACCTAGTCCACTCTTTCAAGTTTACCTCCTTGCGTACTCCACTAAAGATGATATTCCACAATGGCGAATCTCCAAGCCATACAAACGCCTTCTTCAACTCCAAGGGAACAAACGCTTTTCGCATGAAGCCTTTGGGGGACACACCCTCTTTGCATCGGATTCACCTTTCTCAACGGGCCGAATCGAAGACCCTCAATACAATGAAGAAGAACAAAAGAAAAACTCTCACTTAGCCTCTTGATTAGGCTTGATACAAAGTTTGTAGCTCACAAATCTCTCCAAAGATAGTAAATGTAAAAGCTTTATAGAGATCCTCTTGATAGAATGTAGAATATACAAATTCAAAGCATAGAAGAGGAAAAACCTTTGATATTAAAGTTTGAGCTCAAAAGGATGTGAAATAATCTTGCAAAAGGTTCTTTAAATAGTCTTGGATAGGGTATATATAGCCCATTTGAAAATATGACCGTTTAGGGGTAATATGGTAATAAACTGGATTGAAAAAGTCAAGCTCCGCAAGCCCCAACGGCTAGTTTTCCAGGCCGCGGCGGTCGACCGGGTTATAGCGGTCGCCCGCCCTTATCAGGCTCTCTTTTATATTTTCAAAATTCACACCGTCGCGGTCGACCGAGCCAATGGCGGTCGCCCGGCGAGGGCTATCTGTCTGATTGAAAATTTCGCTCAAAACCTATCCGCGGTCGACCGGCCCTATGGCGGTCGCCCGCCCTAACACACTGGATTTGTTTCTGTAAAACAGAAACATATCCGCGGTCGCCCGGGACACCCCCGGTCGACCCGCCCTGTTTAAAAATCCATTTTAAATATTAAAATTCCAGGGATTTGGGTCATGGTCTTTGGGCTTTTGTCCAAAGTTTTCAAACACATTTTTGGGTGTGTGAATGGTTTTCAAATATATTAACTTTGTTTATGAAAAGCATTTGAAAAGCCTTTTGAAAATGCAACTCCATTTTAACATGAGGACTCCAATACAATCTAAAAATGAGTACTCTTGAGTCTTCTTGGATTGTCTTGGCTTCTTGGCACTTTCTTGGACATCCTTGACTTGTGAGTGAACTCTTTGACTTGATTTGGGTCTTGTGACTTCCTCCATTCTTCGAACATGTTGAGAGGTACATGAGGTGTCACCAATGCTAGTTCATCTCCAAGCTTTTCTTGACACGTTGCTGGGCAAGATTGTGGGATCTTCAACTTGAGCTTTTGAGTTGAACATCTTCCGAGGTTGATGTCTTCAATGTATGTACAAGCTCAACTTGGTTCATTTGCATGTTGATCCGCAAGCTATGTGTTGTGTTGTGTTGAGTTGTGTAATGGCAATATGACATATGACATTCCTGTTTAAGGCATACCACTCCAAAACAACACATTAGTCCATAAAGACTAATCAATTTGGATTTGCTATCATCAAAACAACAAGGAAAAGGTGAATGGTTGAACCCATGGGAACCATTGGGCTAACACCTTGTGTGGCCGCACATCCATTTAAGCATTCGCATCTCCACTACACTCATCTTATGCATATGCTGCTTCTTGGTGGCCCAACATTCTGAGCCGTAGAGCATGGCTGGCCTCACATCTGTCTTATTAAACTTTCCCTTCAACTTGGTAGGGATTTTACGGTCACACAGAACTACTGAGGCAAGCTTCCACTTCAACCAACCTGCTCTTATTCTATGGTTAACATCCTCTTCAATCTCTCCTTCCTTATATAGAATTGAACCAAGATAGTGAAAGATATCCCTCTTAGGTACCTCCTGTCCAGTCATATTTACTACATCCTCGTCCCGCCTGCTTACATTGTCAAATTCAACATTTTTACTTATTCCCCTTGCAGTCAGGGAACCAATGTTCGTGGTCTTTGTAGCAGAATTTGTGGAGGATACCATGAAAATACAGAGATTCAGTTTGAGATTGTTGGCCAAGATGTTTCCAAAATGGAAAAAAAAAGAACAAAGAAAAAAGATAAGTTCCATGAAACACTAACAGCCAGATATACAGAAAGAAAACAAGATTTGAATTGGACAAAGGGAAAAAAAAATGTCACGATCCATAAGGAACCTCCAATGCTCTATATCTTTTCTTCTTTTTCAGTTCTTCTAAATTCTATTGCATCCAGAAAATCCACGGTTTTAAGAAAAGAAGCTTTAAATTCCAAGTGAGCTTGTATCGAGAAGAAACCACAACCTTTTCCATCTTACGGTAAGAATAAAAAAGGCAGATTCCGCCACCTATAGCAGTTATGTCCATGTCAGCAATGCGTCCAATGCATTTTGTGTGTGTGTGTGTGTGTGTTTGAGAGAGAGAGAGAGAGAGAGAGAGAGAGAGAGAGAGAGAGAGAGAGAGAGATGCAGGGATCTGGCTGGAATGCTCGATGCTGGTGAGAAAAATGAGGGGAAGTAGGGGCGCATAGTGTAACATGCAGGGCATAGGCTGTAGAGCTGTGCAAATGAGGGGAAGTAGAGGAGTAGGGAGAAAAATAAGGTATCTGTTGTGTATTTGTAGATTTGTAGACTTTGTGGGAGAAAAATAAGGCTCCTATTAGTGTTTTGAAATCCCTAGCAAATCCCTAAATATTTATATATATTAAATGTAAAATTTGGTAGGTACTAAATTGTCAGACATGCGTGACAGTGCATGCCATTAGGTGATTGATGTTTTTTAACCATTATAAATGATTGTCTTGCTTATATGATGGTTTCTAAGTGTGTATTTGTGCTTATTCTAGCATCTTCGGAAGTTTCATCTTCAAGTTACTATCATTTGCATGTGCTTTTATATGTTTCCTTTATTTTACATGATCTCTCTCTCTCTCTCTCTACACACACACACACACACACACACATCCCGAGTGCATACCTCTATCTATAATGCATGAGGGAGATATTTAATTAGTAGGTCGCAATCAATTCTTAGTACACCCATCTGTTGTGGCATTTGAACCAGGAGTTTTCATACATATCAGCAGGCTGATCCTACCACTATGTGAAGCAAACAGAGTTGGGGGGTCTTTAACATCTACTCAACTCAACTAAGCCTTTGTCCCAAACTAGTTGGGGTCGGCATCTTTAACACCATAAATCTAAAATAATCGAAGCTGATTAAAGCCCAAACAGTGGTTTGTAAAAATGAAAAGTGAAGAAATTTCTAAACCAAAAGGCATCAACTAACACAATGGCAACCTTCGTTGAAGAGAGTTCAAAATATGATACCTTGTTACAGCTACAACTACACCAGCAGCTACAAGTAAGCAACCAAGTATTTGATTGATCGAGTATTTTCTTCCCAGAACAAGGACAGAAAAGATAAGTTGCCACACTAAGAATGTCTGAAAAATGACAGACAAAAGAGTACGATGAGTATGACATATCAACCAGCGGAAATATTATAATGAAAAATGACACACAAAAGAGTACGATGAGTATGACAAATCAACCAGCGGAAATATTATAATGAATAACTGCAAGGATCGCCATTCTACTTTTACATGCAATCAAAGTGTCAGAGTAGTTAACCTCAACTTGTGGAAAGAGTTAGATGCTGATGTTTCATTTATCGTTTCCATCATGTGACTGAGTTTTTTCTTCATGAAAATGATCATTTTATTATAAAAAAGAAAAAAGAAAAAGAAAATACTTTGAATCAAATTATGAATAACTGCAAGGATCGCCATTCTACTTGTACATGCAATCAAAGTGCCAGAGTAGTTAACCTCAATTTGTGGAAAGAGTTAGATGCTGATGTTTCATTTATCGTTTCTGTCATGTGACTGAGTTTTTTCTATTTCTTTTTTTTTTGGAATGGTATGACTGAGTTTCTTCTTAGTGAACATGATCATTTTATTTATCAAAAAGAAAAAGAAAATAAAAGAAAAGAATAACTTCGAATCTAATTGCAAGAGAAAAAATCAACTCAGGTATTTAAGTAGCACCGAAGCTGAACCCTTAATCAGATGGAAGTTGCTTTGAGATGGTACCAAAAAAATGAACTGAATGTGATACAATGAGCAGTTAATCAGTTGTCACTTAAAAAAATACGACTAATCAATGTATCTGTTGAAGTAGTATAAATATGATTAAATAACACCAACTCTAACGACTTAAGCTTTTGGAGTAATTGGTCGTTTCACATGGTACAAGAGCTACAGGTTCTGGGTTCAAAACTCACAACTCCTTGATATTAAAAAGTACACGTGTAAAGCCAACCCAAAAAAGAGGGGGCACACGTGCCACATGTATGGCTAACCAACCACCACCACCAACCCCCCCCCCCCCCCTGCGCGCACACACACACACAAAACCCCCAATCAGAGAGAGAGAGTCCACACGTGGGGAGAGTGTTGAAGTAGTATAAATGATTAAATAACACCAACTCCAACGGTTTAATAACACCTTGGAGGAAAGGGTGATGTTAAATGAGTACCACAACACCCCCAACTTAGACTAGGGCTAGAGGAAATTTTTTGGAGGCAGAAGTCTCGAGCTATTTTGTTTGAAGAGGGCGGTCGGTCAGTTTCACTTCATAGGGAAAGCTATCACCCCCGGGTGGGATGGGGCATGCATGGAGATTTCGAAAAGCCCTTATGTAATAAGGCTCCCGAGGAAAGGAATCTTCGTGGATCTGCCTTTATCTTCATTATTATTCTTCCCAAAGATTGTTTCTTTTCTTTGAAGATGTGGTTGTTTCTCTCCTTCCAAATTTGCCAAATCAAAGAGTATGGAACGAGACCCCAAATATTTTCACAGTTCTTCCAAAAGGGTTTCCTCCCCAAGTAAGAATGATGCTCATGACTGCGCGCTAAAACACCCAAGATTTATAGGAGATACTTACATCTTCTATAAGATATCTAACAACTAAAGATAAATTTGCACGCATCTCTCTCTCTCTCTCTCTCTCTCTCTCTCTCTCTCTCTCTATATATATATATATATATATATATATATATATATATATATATATATATATATATATATATACACACTAGTAAAAAACCCCGTGCGATGCACGGGCCGACAAAGAACTGTATGGACCACATCATAGGTTGATCCAAACCGTCCATGTGATGGAACACAACGTCAATAGGTTGTGCCCCAAAAATCATTTCCATAGGCTGATCCTAGCCCCTCCAATCTATAGAGGTTTCCATAATATGTTGTTCCTCTTAAATCGGATGGTTAAGATCACCCTATAGATTTTTTATTAAAAAAACATAGAGGAGGGGGGTAAGATTGAAATTATGTGGCTTTCATGGGTGCCTTTGTTAAAAAGCATAAAGGAGGGGGTAGGATTGAAATTATGTGGCTTTAATGGGTGCCTCTGTTAAAAAGCATAAAGGAGGGGGTAGGATTGAAAATATGTGGGTTGAATGGGTGCCTTTGTTAAAAAAAGTAAAAAAAAAGTGATGTGTAATTCTCATAGAATTTTGAAATAATTCAAAAAATTCTCTCCTTTTCTCTTCTGTTATATATATATGAGGAAAGTGGTGAGCTTAAGCGCCCAATCATATGGGTCCCACATTTTCTGTGGTGATCCAAACCATTCATTTGCAAGGCCCTATCATAGATAGGGTGTGTACCAAAAATCAGCTCCATAGGATCATCCTAACCCATCCATTTGTGGAGGTCAAAATGGACAGACATTATTTGTCCACAAATCTGCCCATTTTTGTCCTCCACAAATGGAGGGGTTAGGATGATCCTATGGAGCTGATTTTTGGTACACACCCTATCTATGATAGGGCCTTGCAAATGAATGGTTTGGATCACCACAGAAAATGTGGGACCCATGTGATTGGGGCGCTTAAGCTCACCATAAGTTTGGTGAGCTTAAGCTCACCAACACTTTCCTCATATATATATATATAGTTTCCAATTATGTTTGTGTGTGTGTGTCTATATATATATATATATATATATATAATTATATATATATATATATATATGTATATATATACATATATATATATAGAGAGAGAGGGCTGATATATATATATATATATATATAGAGAGAGAGAGAGAGAGAGATGAGTGTCTAACGCGTTGCATGCGTGCATTGAAACTTGAGACACTTGTACCAAGATACAAAGAGTTGATCCATACGCACTCTATGGCTCTGAACATTGGTTTTATGCCGGCCTAGAGATAATAATAGTGTTGGAATATGTAACTTGCCTAAGGGCATTTAGGACTTTGTACATTCCTTTATGTTTTAGTATAAAGATATGAGTCAGGGGGAGATAACCCTAACTCATTTATTTTCTCTGTCTAAACTTTCGTCTAACATGGTATCAGAGCCTTAGGGTTTTTTGATCCCTAGGGTTCTCCAGCCGCCTCCATCTTCTCCGCCACCCCCCTCGCCGCGAAACCCAACTTCGGGCCAAGTTTCATCGGAGGCAGACTGGCACGCCATCTTTTTCCTCCTGAGGAGGAGTTGTTCTATCCGAGCCGAAGGCAGCCGCCCCTCCCACCCGCCACGTCTCTCTTCTCTTCCCCCCTGCACAAAGCTCTTGGTCCTGTACCCCCGCGCAGCAACCCCCCACACATTTTTTATACCTAGGGCGGAATTTATTTTCCAAGAACGAGGATTTGCACCCCCCCAAAATTTTTCAGGAAAATATTTTCTGACCCCCCCCCCCACAAAATCACTTTCCTGGAAATAAGTTTCCAGGGCTGTGTTTTGCCTCGCATCAGAAATTTTTTTTTCCAGCCCCCAATCCCAATTCCTAGGTTTGCTGGTAAGCCTCACACCCCAAGTTTTTCAACCCACATCATTTTTTCGCCTCTTCCTTTCATCACTTGGGAAACCCTACCACTCTTTTCTCCCTGTTTTTATGTGTTAGATCTTCATCTCTTATCCTACTTTGATTCTTGTTTGTCTTTGCGGCTCCCCTCTGTGTCTCATGGCTTCCTTCTTGTCAAGCTTCGTCGATACCCGTCATTCTTGGAGCCGCGTGTAACTTTCTTGGCCTATCCTAGTTTGCCCACCTATTCTGTTATCTCCTGTTATTCGTCTTGGTTTGGATTGTCTGTTTCTTTCTTGCTTGTTGTTATGGAGGAGGTGCTTGACAATCCTTTCACGGGAGTGGCTCCTGGTGTTCGTCCGACGCCCTCTTTGGCGTCTTCTTCGTCATCATCTCTCTCTGTGGATGGATCATTCCCACATATCACTACTGTTAAGTTGGATGGGGCAAACTATGTTACTTGGAAAGCAGCCGTCGAGAAGTATCTTATTGCCCGTGGGAAAGCCCACGTCATTCGTCGTGATCCTCCTCCTAATACGGATCCCACCTTTGATCGATGGGAACAGGAGGATGCTCTTGTTTGCACCCTTCTGTGGCAGAGTATGGCCCCTCACGTCTCTGGGCCCTTGATGCTTCTGCCTACTGCGAAACGGATATGGGATCAGGTTACTCTTCTTTACTCTGGCGTGGCAAACATTAGTCGGATCTGCTCTACCTATTCTGAGTGGGTGCGTTTCCGCCGTGGTGATCTTCCTCTTGCCACCCATTATAGCCAATTCGTTGGCCTCTGTCAGCAGCTTGATGTTTACATGCCACTTACCGCGGATCTCACAGAGGCTGCCCGTCAGAGGGATCAGATCCGTGTTGTGCAGTACCTTGAGAGTTTGGGTCCAGAGTACATGCATCTTCGTCAGCAGATCGGTTCTGGCGCTATTCCTTCCCTTACTGAGGTTTACTCCAGCGTCCAGCAGTGCTCACCTGGTAATCCAGTGATATCTGTTCCTATTGATGGTTCTGCTCTCGCGACCTATAATGGCAGTACTCGCCCTCCTCGTGGTGGAGGCTCCTCTGGTCGTGGCCGTGGTGGTGGTCGTTCTGGTGGTGGCCGTGGCCGTTCTTTTTGCACTCACTGTCAGCGCGAGGGACATTATATTGATCATTGCTATACCCTGCATCCCGAGCTTCGTCAGGCACGCTCGGCTCACATGGGTGCTACTACTGCTTCGGTTTCAGATTGCGCTCCCTCTGCTTCTGTTCCTGCACCAGCTGATTCCACCTATACATTATCCCGTGCCGATTTTGAGGAGTTCTAGCGTCTCGGCTCAGTTCTCGTCCTCCCTCTGCAGGTTTCGCCCAGCCAGGTAGTTCACCCACTACCCTTCTATCTAGCTCAGGGTCATGGATCATTGACTCTGGGGCATCCAATCACCTGACTGGTAACTCTTCTCAGCTTCATTCCTTTCGCTCTTTCTCATCTCCCTCTCAGTCTATCACCCTTGCTGATGGGTCCACTACACCTATCACTGGTGTTGGTCATATCTCCCATCATCCTGCTCTTACCTTATCTTCTGTTTTATGTGTCCCAAAATCACCATTTAGTTTACTTTCAGTTAGCCAAATTACTAAATCTCTTCATTATTCTGTCTCATTTTTCCCATCTTACTGTTTGTTTCAGGATCTCTCGACTGGGAAGACGATTGGAACGGGTCGTGAGGTAGATGGACTCTATCGTCTTGACTGCCGGCCGCCTACTGTCTTACATAGCTCTGTGGATACATTTCAGTGGCATTGTCGCCTGGGGCATCCTTCACTTCAGCGGCTGCAGCAGACTTCTCTGGTTCCCGGACCTTTTTCTAGTTTTCAGTGCGAGTCCTGTGAACTCGGGAAGCACCGTCGTGTGTCGTTTCCGTCCCGGATCATTAGTCGAGTGTCTAGTCCATTTGAATTAGTCCATTCTGATGTATGGGGACCCTCTAGGGTCGCGTCTAGTACTAGCTTTCGGTATTTTATTGTGTTTATTGATGACTTCTCACGCATGACCTGGTTATATTTACTTAAGAGTCGATCCGACGTGTTCTTTGCTTTTCGCACATTTCATTCTGAAATTAAGAATCAATATAATTGCAATATTAAATGTCTTCGTACTGACAATGCTAGAGAATATTTTTCTGATACTAATGGCTTTCAATCCTATCTCTCCCAACATGAGATTTTACATCAGTCTTCATGTGCGTACACCTCTCAACAGAATGGTGTTGCTGAGAGGAAACTTCGTTATTTGCTTGAAGTAGGTCGCACTCTTCTTTTCCAGATGAGTGTTCCTAAGGCATACTGGAGTGATGCCCTTCTCACAGCGTGTTTCTTAGCAAATCGCCTTCCTTTCTCTGTCTTAGAGGGTGCCTCTTCTTTCTAGATTTTATCTCCTAGTAAGGACCAGTTTCCTCTGACACCTCGTGTATTTGGATGCGTTTGTTTTGTTCATCACCTTGGACCTGGCCGTGACAATCTCGATCCCCGGTCTGAGCGTTGTGTCTTTCTGGGGTATTCCCGTACGCAGAAAGGCTATCGTTGCTATAGCCCTCGTCTGCGTCGCTGGTTTGTCTCAGCCGATGTTACGTTCTTTGAGTCTGAGGCATTCTTCCAACATGGCGCAGCATCTTTCACCCCTTCTCTCGAGTCCGAGGTCTCGCTTCCCTTACCAGATCTACCTGCTTCTCTTCCGTCATCTCCTATTTCCGTGCGGCCAGCTTCTACTTCTTCTGCCACGTTAGAGAAGCCAGCTCCACCTAAAATTACACAGCAGTATCAGCGGCGCCAAGTTACAGATAGGTCTCTTCTACCTCCTCTCGCACAATCATCTTCTGAGCCGATGATCCCTCTCTCCCGCTCTCAGGTATCTTCTCTTCTGCCTTCCTCTGTTGTTTCTGATTCTCCTATTGCATCTCGTACGAGATCCCGTTCCACTGCACATCCTATTTCGAATTGTGTTTCTTATGATAAGCTCACCAGTACCTTCCAGAGCTTTCTTTCCTCCTTGTCTTCTATCTCTTTACCACAGTCAGTGGTTGAGGCTCTTGACCGTCATGGCTGGCGTGATGCTATGAACCTAGAAATGGGCGCTCTTCATAGTAATGATACATGGGATCTAGTTTCCCTACCCGCTGGTGCCCGTCCTGTTGGTTGTCGGTGGGTTTTCTCCATCAAATACCTCCCTGATGGTACTGTCGAGCGCTTAAAAGCACGGTTAGTCGCGAAAGGATACACTCAGACTTTTGGTGTTGACTACACTGAGACATTCAGTCCCGTTGCGAAAATTCCCTCTGTCCGTGTGTTCCTGTCTCTTGCTGTTAATCATAGCTGGCCCCTTCATCAGCTGGATGTGAAGAATGCCTTCCTCCATGGCGACCTAACTGAGGAGGTGTATATGGAGCAACCATCAGGGTTTGTTGCTCAGGGGGAGACTTCCTCCTACGTGTGTCGCCTACGCAAGTCACTATATGGCCTCAAACAATCTCCGCGTGCGTGGTTTGGGAGATTCAGTGAGGCAGTCATGCGCTTTGGCATGAAACAATGCGCAGTGGATCACTCAGTCTTCAGTTATCACTCTTCAGCTGGGTGTATTTTGTTGATAGTTTATGTGGATGACATAATCATCACAGGGAGAAATTCACAAGGTATACAACGTTTGAAAACCTTCTTGCAAAAGGAATTCTCTACTAAGGATTTGGGTCAGCTCAAGTATTTCTTGGGGATAGAGGTTGCTCGTTCCTCTAGAGGCTTGTTCCTATCACAGAGAAAGTATGTCTTGGACTTGCTAAAAGAAACATGCAATCTTGGAATTAAACCAGCTTCTGCACTCATGGATCCTAATGTGAAACTCGTTCCAGAAGAAGGAGAGTTGTTGGAGGATCCTGGCAGGTATCACAGGCTTGTCGGTAAACTTATATATCTCACGGTTACTCGGCCAGATATTTCATATGTTGTTGGAGTTGTCAGTCAGTATATGAGCTCTCCACGTACTTCTCACTAGGCTGCGGTGACACAGATTCTTAAGTATTTGAAAGGGGCTCCAGGGAAGGGATTGATGTTCAAAAGATATGGTCATATGAAAGTTGAAGGCTTCTCTGATTCAGATTGGGCTGGATCCCCAACAGATAGACGGTCCACCACTGGGTATTGTACATTTGTAGGTGGCAATCTTGTCTCATGGAAGAGTAAGAAGCAGGATGTTATAGCTAAGTCCAGTGCAGAGGCTGAATACAGGGCAATGGCACAGACAAGCACGGAACTTATTTGGCTACGTTCACTTCTCTCTGAAATTGGCTTTATTTCATCTTCTCCTTCGCATCTTTATTGCGACAACAAAGCTGCAATATACATTGCCAACAATCCAATCTTCCATGAGCGCACATATTGAAGTGGATTGTCATTTTATCCGTCAAAGAATCCAGAAAAGAGAGATTTGCACTGTGTTTACTCGGTCACGGGACCAATTAGCTGATATGTTTACAAAGTCCTTAAATAAGTCAAAATTGAATGATATATGTAACAAGCTAGGAATGTATGATATCTACATTCCAGCTTGAGGGGGAGTGTTGGAATATGTAACTTGCCTAAGGGCATTTAGGACTTTGTACATTCCTTTATGTTTTATTATAAAGATATGAGTCAGAGGGAGATAACCCTAACTCATTTATTTTCTCTGTCTAAACTTTCGTCTAACAAATAGAATCAAAGTTCAATCACCTATGAAAGCAACTTTCAAGAAGCGAGAAGCTGGTAAAAAAATTTATGCAGCTTCATAAGAGGCTATATGGGTCGATTCACAACTCTACAGTTAATTATGATAGATATTTTGTAATGGAATAATGCCTACCTTCTATCATAAGATATTGCAGGATATTGTTTTGAAGTGCATCTCCCTATGGTCAGTTCAGATTTATCGATTATAGAATGATACATAGCACATGGGCGACAATGTTTTAAAGAGCAAATGTTGCTTTCAAATCAATATAGCATTTAAACTAGAGGAGTAAAAACGTAAAACTTCAAAGGTAATTAGACCCACTTGAGATAATATGGGTATAGCTGGTCCTGGAAGCATAGCTGCAAAAGAAGTGTCAGAAATGACAAAAATAAACCATCAGTCAATTAAGATAACGGATATTTCCAAAAACAATTTCAATATGTTTTTGAAATATCCTTAAACTTGTTTTTGACAATGTTAATATAAAGGTCAGTTGCTTGATCAAATAAAGTTAGCTATAAGCATATGGAAAAGTAACACTTCAATGAAGAGAGGAACCATATCACAAGATAGTTACAGTATTTGCACAAACTGGTATTAGGAACCATATCATTGGAGGGTTAAAGTGCACAAAATGATATTAAGGTTTAAACTTCAGAAATTTCAGGGGCCAACTTCAAGTTCAACACAGCAAGCATATAGTTTTTTTTTCCATATTGATTTTTTTTCATTTTAAAAAAAAAAGCATATAGTTTTTTTTTTTTTTTTTGAAAATGAAAAAAAAAATCAATATGGAAAAAAAAACTATATGCTTGCTGTGTTGAACTCGAAATTGGCCCCTGAAATTTTTGAAGTTTAAACCTCAATATCATTTTTTTGTATATTAATGTTTCAAAATTTGAGTATGATACCTCCAGCAGCCATCCCAGTAGCAACTCCAAGGGCTTCTAGAAAACCAATGGCCATAAAACGAGATTTTGGAAGGGCTAGCATTTCTTTTGTTACAATTTGAGAACAGTACCGTCCATAAAGAATGGAAAAATAAATCACCACATACCTGTGATAAACAAAGTTAACACTAGCATTTGTTATGAAAGCATGAGCATGATAAAAAAAAATATCAGCAGTAGTGCCCAAGATTTTTTTTTGAATGGTGAAATTAAATATCATAAAAAGAAAAGAGGGTCATTGACCATGGAAGTAGCTGAAATGGCAATAGAGTTATGATCGTGATGGCACAATGTTCAACCCACACCACCAAAAGCAAGCGTTGTAGTATATATTATTCGCAAACACTGGAATAAACTTCGAGGATCTAGGACCACCACTATGTATTTGAAACTGTCACAAATGTCTTTCCCTTAAAAACATTGTTAAAATGGACCCAATATAACACCCACTTACATGACAATGGAAGATAATCAAGAGAATGCATATATGTGCATCTGTGTGTTGGGGGTGGGGGTGGGGGTGTCGGGTTTCTGGAGGGATAAGAAAGGGAGAGGATGGTAAACCCAGGGGAACTTGGCTTATGAAGTTTAAGGGAGAGTGGAAGAATATCCTTCGTGCACTCACATGTTGTTACATGGAACCAACCTAAAAAATTCCATCAAGGAGTATTCCAAAACTCACAATGGAATATCCTTTTCACGACTCCAGTACATTCAAATGAGACCTACCTTTAAAAAGAAACCAGATCCCTACATAAATTGAGATAAATTTATCCATATCTTCATAAATTTAGGAGCATGGAGTTCATTAAATTGGTATATCTTGCTTATGGAATTGTGTTGAAGACAACATCATTTCCAATTTGAGAAAGGATCGTCGAGGGAAACAAAAATTGGCAATCCTGCCCACTATCCACTTTACACATGTCATGTGTACATTAATTGGAATCAATCATCCAGTAAAGCCTCCCTTGCATGGGCAGCATCCCAAACATTCAACCATTAGACAATCCTAAGTTCTTACAATCCAAACAACGGTCTTCATCCTATTCAATTTGAAATGATGCCTACATTTTTTAGCCATCCATCAGCAGGCCACTAATCAGATAGCTAGGATTGTCAACCCTGTATAGCTTTGGCCCTTGACTATCCATGGTGGGGCTCCACCACCACCACATGAACGGTTCTAATAATTGTGCATTTACACTAGTTGATGGGGGACTATCCAAGTGACATGAAGAATCAAGGAGTTCAGAAGATGAGACTCATTGTTGATATTAAAACAGTTTTATTTGATTTAGAGTGTCATTTAAGCCTCTTTATATAATATGGGGTAGTAGAGTCTTTTTCTACCAAAACCATTGAAATTCCTTTTGAGTTGTGAGGGTTTTAAATAGTCCTCACACATGTACTAAGGGAATTTTAAGTGGGGTGAGAGTCTTTAAGTCATTAAACAAAATCATTGAAATTCCTTTGAGTTGTGAGGGTTTTAAATAGTCCTCACACATGTACTAAGGGAATTTTAAGTGGGGTGAGAGTCTTTAAGT